>NC_083104.1:49320223-49968321 GCF_949774975.1 Lagenorhynchus albirostris | reverse complement strand
CCACTGTGTATGGGTTTCCTGTGGATGTTCCGTCCCAGACCCAAAGTATGTATCTGTTTCCAATCAACTGTGTTCCTTTTGGCTTCATCTCCCACTTACATCAGTGTCTTGGAAGTTCATTGTCACTCCTGCTACTTTGAATTTCCTACTTGCTTCTAAGACTCTCTGTATATCTTATAAATATTTCCTGTTATATTTTACCTGACATTTATATGTGTAAGAAGTATGAGGGAGGCAGAAGCTTCCTGTTTAACTCAGATTGCAGACTAGCGAACAATCAAAAAGTAGTGAATAGGGGCTTCCCTGGTGGCGCAGTGGTTGAGAGTCCGCCTGCCGATGCAGGGGACACGGGTTTGTGCCCCGGTCTGGGAGGATCCCACATGCCCCGGAGGGGCTGGGCCCCGTGAGCCATGGCCGCTGAGCCTGCGCGTCCGGAGCCTGTGCTCCGCAATGGGAGAGGCCACAACAGTGAGAGGCCCGTGTACCGCAAAAAAAAAAAAAAAAAATGTAGTGAATAAGGAAAAACAAATATAAGAAACCACAAAGCGGACTCCTGCTTCCAAGGAGCTTGTTGTAAGTATTGGCAGCTCATCCATCCTACAGCAACATCTAGAAAAAGCCAACGAGCTGAAAAACCACATACATCATATTATTAAAGACATCATAAAGATGTGGAAGCAAAGCCAGGAAGATCCATCCTGGGTGAGCGGAGGTAATTAACCATTTGCACGATCTGGAGATGAGTGGAGATTCTGGCTTGTCATAGTTAGTGTGTCTTTACTAGGAAAACAATAAATCAGCAGAGTTTTGATAGCTTTGTGGGCCGGCATGGCAGATTGAAATCTGGAAGGTGGTAAAGCCAGACTAATGCAGATATGAGAATTTGACAAGGATATTACAACAAAAGAAAATTGCAGGCTGATGTATCTCAGGAAAATATACAAAACTCCAAAATATTATCAAATTATAATGAAGTTAAACCAAAATGTTTTGAAAGTTATAAATAAAAATATATCATGACTCAAATAACATTTATTTGAGGAATTCAAGATTAACATTTGAAAAGCGACCAATGGGATTCACCACTTTGACAGAATAAAGGAAAATAAATATAACCATCTCAATAGATGCAGAAAAATAATTCAATATAATTCAAAACCAATTAATGACAGAACTCCCAGGAAAGTAGTAAAATTTAAATTGAAAACTGAAAACCTTACTCATGTAACACTCAGACCCTTGAAATATCTCTTTATTCTGGTGAAGTTGAAACTCAAACATTGTGACCTTTGATCTTTGCTCAGTACTTTGATGGCCTCAGACCTCATTGGCCTCAGTTATCTCACAGGATCCTCACAGCAACCAGGATCCTCACAGTAACCAAGCAAGTTTGTCCAATTCAGTTCAATTCAATTTTAGGGGCATTTACTTATGACCAAGTTGCCAGCACTGAACTATTAAGGTAATTGTCATCAGTATAGGGAAGGAGGCAAGAAGAAAGCCAAAGAGATTAATACTTTTAAGTCAAAATTTAAAATGTTATACTTTAAGGGACACTATAAAGAAAGCAAAAAGATTCCCTGGCCGTCCAGTGGTTAAGACTCTGCACTTCCACTGCAGGGGGTACGGGTTCGATCCCTGGTCGGGGAACTAAGATCCTGCATGCTATGTGACACTGACAAAAAAAAGGAGAAGAAAAGACAACACACAGTATGGGAGAAAATATGTGCAAATTATATATCTGATTAAGGACTTGTATCTGAAATATACATATAAACACAATTCAGTAATAGAAAGACAAATAACCAATTAAAAAAGGTGAAGAACTAAAGGGTGAAGAACTAACTAAAGGGTATTCGCCAAAGGGTTCTTCTGGAGGTGATGAAATGTTCTAAAATTGACTATGGTTTTAATTGCACATATTTGTGAATGATTAAAAACCATTGAACCACCTTAAATAGTGAATTGTATATTACATAAATTATACTTCAGTTAAACAGTTAGAAAAGGAACGCCAGGCTTCCCTGGTGGCTCAGTGGTTGAGAGTCTGCCTGCCGATGCAGGGGACACGGGTTCATGCCCTGGTCCGGGAGGATCACACATGCTGCGGAGCGGCTGGGCCCGTGAGCCATGGCCGTTGAGCCTGCGCGTCCGGAGCCTGTGCTCCACACGGGAGAGGCCACAACAGTGAGAGGCCCGCGTACCGCCAAAAAAAAAAAAAGAACAGGAACGCCATATAAGTGGAATCTTCAGGAAAAAAAACAAGGACAATATATAATATAAAGTAAAATAATAAAATGAGTGCTACTTAGTTTAAAGAATACAAACCCTGGCATCTGAAATGGGCCTTTTTGTGAACTCCCTCATCGCCAGCTCTATGACTTTAAACACCAGAGGCTCTTTTTCTCACTTTTCTCTTTTATCACTTGGATAATGGAGAGATCATCACCTCCTTTAAAAGTTGTTTTTAGAATTAACTGAGAAAGTGTGAATATCATTTGCACAGTGCCTGGCACACAGCAAGTTCTCCAGAAATGTGTTAATTTCCAATTCCACCTCCCTGTTCTATTAGAGTCGCATTAAAAGCGCCATGGTATCCTATGCAAAGGAGTAACAACTTCTGTCAAAAAGGGACTAGTAATGTTTCCAAGGGGAGTGAACTCAGAGATGGCTTGGAAAATGCTAAGAAATTTACCAGCAGAGATTGGTGGGGGATGGGGAGGGAGATGGAAGGCAAAGCAAAAGAAGCATATTTCCCCTGGAGCAATGGGGTGAGAATGTGTGATAGATATTCCACGTTGTACATTTCAATTTCAGAGACAAGAAAAGTGAGGCTTAGGGAGGCAAGGGACAGTTCAAAGTGCCACTGTTGGTATGTGGTGAAGGTGAGGTATGACCACAGATTTTCTGACTTCAATCTAAAGCATCTTTATAGTGAAAAATGTAGTTCCCTTTTACAATTTCTGTAGGTAGAAACAGTTGTTATTCATGACCCAGAGCCTCACGATATTCTAATTTTGAAGTTATCCCATTTGGGTCAGGATGAGTGGTCCTCATTCGACATTCTCACCCTAACCTGCCACCATATTCTCAGTGAGATTGTGAGCCTCAAAGCAGGAACTGTATCTAATTCAATATCCAGCAAGACAAAAATATTCATGATCAGAATAAAATGTGTTAAGTAAAATGTATTCAACTGTAGAAGGTGCAGTATTAAATCCTGAGTGTTCTTAAACTGTAAACATCCTGAAAATGTCGTAAAGAACAAATCATTTTAAAAACATGACTAGCTGAGACTCTTCAGAATATCAGGGTTATTTCCAAATGTTCTGGACAAAAAAAATAGTATAGTTTCTGATGTATTTAGAGAGGCAAAGAATGAAAAATAAGTGGTATCAAATATTCATTGGGATATGTAATGCGAAGATTTCTTCTGCAGCAGCATAATATTGTAATTCCCTCCTGTGACTACTCAAAATATAAAATTTCGGCAGCAATTTCAAGAGAAGCTCCTATAATAAATAGATGATGCCTGTGCTTGCCTTTGTAAGAGCACTTAATGGTAGTACTTCAGTTTTTATCTCTCTCTGCTGTCGTAAAAGCATATTTCAAACATTTTTGGGGCTGAAATGTTCAAAGACACCTGATATTTTAATGCCAGCATATTTAAAAATTATTCCCAATAATAATGAAATCTCAAGCACAAGGTCAAAAAAAATTTGTAAAAGTTTTCTGCAAGTTTATTTCACAGCTTCCACGTATACCCACAGATGAACAGAAGGTATGATTGCACCCAGTGGAATATTCAAAGTACCTTATCCTTTACATATTTCAAACCTATCACTCCAGAGATGCTCTCTGTACATATTCTTAAGAAGGTTCTGTGTACACGGAGTAGAATGTACCAAGGTATAATTTAGGGCACCATGTATAATAGAAAATCAATGAAAATCACCTAAATATCCTTCAATAGAAAACTGGATAAATAAATTGCATTTATATGCATATTGCAGAATATTCTGCAGGCTTTCATAGGAAGTAGATCTATGAACTGTCATAAAACAGGACTTATGGCATATTTTAAATTAAAAAATAAAATTGTGTTTATGTCATATATGTGTGTGTGTTATAATATATATATATATATAATATATAAAATACATACCCAGTGGATGTTACTAGAAACTTGTAAATGATATGCTAAAAGAAGATAACAAAATTAAAAGAAGAATACTGTTTCTACCCTATATATTTTTTGATTGTTTGGATATTTAAAATTTATGCATATATAGTATCTTATAAACTTGAAAACAATAAATAAGGAGGAAAATCTGTGTTAAGGCATTTTAATTTGAAGTAATATTTTTTTGAGTCTCTGAAGCATCCTTATGTATACTCTTGAGGTGCATCAACCACCCTTGGTCCAAATTTTATTTTTCTCTCACCTTTTCATGTTTTCCAAGTCTTGTATTACTTATTACAAAATTATTTCCTCTGAGTATATAGTTGGTGATATAGGAGAAAAGTTGGACGATATGTATACCTTTATGAACAGATTTGGGAAATGAAACTCAGAACTGCCGTTCCCCAGTTCATTTTTATTTCAAGTTAATGAGATTTTACACCCGATAATTACTTTCATTCAGGTCTCTTTTCACCGTTACTCAAAGCTAATTTAAATATATGAATTATTTTCCTCTCTGTCTGAGGCAATAAGAAAGGTGGACCCTGTCCTTTAGAAAGCACTTGAAATCTTCCTTCTAAAAGCACTTCAATTTATCGACACATGTGTTGGTGAAATCTTAATTGTTCCCATCTCCTTTGTGAAAATGGATAGATCACCTATTCATTTTGTGGAACATATTTCTTAAGAGTTATTATGTGATTAGTCTCCTACTAAGCCCTCCTTTTGGATGGTGGGGTAGAGTGATGGGGCCGCCGGACCCCCATCACTGTAGTGCATTTTCATGAAAGAATCTTAAATATATGGGAATAAAATTAACCAACAAAAACTATTAAAAAACTTCATTGGCATTTTGTAATTTGGTTTATTACATAAAGTGTAGCTCTTTTTCTTTGTTGTTATCTGTTTTATTACTATTTTTTAAAACATCTTTATTGGAGTATAATTGCTTTACAATGGTTCGTTAGTTTCTGCTGTATAACAAAGTGAATCAGCTATACATATATACATCCCCATATCTCCTTCCTCTTGCGTCTCCCTCCCACCCTCCCTATCCCACCCCTCTGATAAAGTGTAGCTCTTACCAGAGGAACATGTGTAGCTATGTCGTGAAAGTTGGCCAGTAATGTTAAGTTTAGTCATCAGACTCAACGTTTTGAAAGTTTAAAATTTCCAAATTGTTGACTGGGTGAAATTTTTCACAGATGTCTTCACTGACTTCTGCTTCAGCCAGACTGTTTTGACTAATAATTTTCTTATGGTTGAGGAATATATATATTGCAACCATCCCCTCAACAATTTATGTATGTATATATGTGTGTATGCATGTACGTATATATATATTTTTAGGACTCAGTATATTTCCAAGATTAATTTATTGTGCACTGTGAGATAGAAGAAATGTCAAGCATGGTCACTCTCTTTTAGGGCAGGACAATTAACAAGCAATAAAGGTAGACATTGATCAAATGTTAAACTGTGATTATTTAAAAAAAATACTCTATATAAAGCAACTGATTTGAATTATTTATGCTATCATTCCCCAAAGTAATTTATTAGGTTTTATGAAAAGTTAATTATGAAAAGGAGCTTCAAAAGTCAAATTACTTTGACAAGCTCTTGGATTAATGAAGTTAGACAGGGCATAAAGGGTCCTTGAATGCAGGAGTACACAGTATCTATATTGCAATACCTTTGGTATAATTAAAGAAGGAGTTGTGCAGCATTTGCCAAACTCTGTAAATGTAGAATTCTTCCCACAGAGTACTACTTGGAAGCAGAATTTAGGAATCATAGATAGATAAATAGATAGATAAAAAGAGATAAATTGGACTTGGGAATAAGTTTAAATAATACTACTCTATCAAACCTTTTTTTAAAGGCTTGATATAAAACAATCAGACAAAAGTAAATAAGTAAAATAAAGCTGCAGAAGTATCTTTATTTTTAAGCATTTCACAAAATTTTATTAATCAATAGTTAGTTATAAAATTCCAAATTATCACCTTACTTTGAAATTTTGTACCAAGGAGAGGATAGCTCCCTGATTTGTTACTTTATGTCCTCTTTCAAAAGAAAATTAGGTTTCTCTCTTTACAATGTCTTTCAGAAAAGTGAGAACTGATCTCATATTCAATCACATGAACTAGATTTGCTTAGGAAGTGAGTGCATTTGACTTGTACAATTTGAATTAGACTTGGTGTGCGTGTGTGTAACATACGCATTACATACAGTTACATTGTAAGACACTTCAAATCTATTTTCCCCCTCAGTGAGTATTAAAATATAAATCAATAATTCAAGAACAAGGAATCTGAAATTCTGTGTCATAGTCATGGCACAGTTATTTTAGTCATATGTTATTTAAGAGTTGCCACACCTTTTGGCAGCAGAGACAGTTTCTTCACAGAGCAATTATGGGGGAACACACGTTGGGCATCCCAGATTTGGGGATATTCAGCTCTCTTTTGAGGAATGTAACCTACAGGCAGCTGAAGGAGGAAACTGGACTACTAACATCTGCTGTCTCGCCAGCCATTTCGTAGAGAACGAGAAGAATGAAATAACTACATTTGCTCCCTGCTCGCTACAGGATTTAAGAAGTGAAATAAAAAGCCATCATAAAGGTCCAATGTTGCAGTAAGGAGAAAGGAGTCTTGGCTTAAGAGTGTTGTGATAGGGGATGAGGAAAAACAAAAAGACAGAGAAGGCGACCAAAGTCGCAACTGCATCTGGCAAATGGAGCTTTAGCAGAGTTGGCAAATGGCAGAGTTTGCCACCAGACACAAATAGCAGAGTTAGCCACCAGACACAGCAACAAGTGCCTGAGTCACGTCAGCACCTACAACTGTTGCCTCTGCCCAAAGGGGCAGTCAGTCACCTGGAAAGGACTCATTCCTGCACCCCTTTATTCCTCTTTCTACTTTCAGCTGGCAGATGTGTGGACTTGCTGCATCTGGGATTACACCGTCACCTTCTCCTGAGAACTCTCTCTCTCTTCCAACGTACAAAATGGGGCATTGGCTCATACCTTTGGGATTCACTGGCTTTCCATAGACCCAGTCACCCCGTGGCAACTACTCAGATTGATTGGTGGAATGGAATATTGAAATGGCTGACAGCATCTTGTAGACTGGGGATCTGTGCAGTCCAATGACATATATTCTTGGAGCTTCTCTTTAGTTTATGATTCTCCCCTATCCAGAATATAAAGATCTTGAAACTAAAAGGAAATAAATAAAGCCCTGAGTCTTGGGTGGTCAAAGTCTCATTTTATACTTGGTATAGATCAGTTATCAGCTGTTAATTATTTTAGAACCCCTTTCACTCACAAAATTGATACATTGGGGTAATAAATGTGGCCTCTTTCCCAAAGATCTTTCTCTTTTACAACAGTATCTGCTTATGTTTCATTTGAAGATAATACTTACCAGACTGAATAGGATGTTCAGTTTGCTTACCATGTTAATTGGTTTCTTTTCCCTGTTAAAGTAATTTATTTTTAAAATTATATTGGGACTCCAGTTCTAATTGAAGACATATGTTGACTTTTTATTCTTTGTAAAATATTATTTGAAATGCCCATAACATAGAACGAAGGAAGACAGAGAGGAGGCTATTGGAGAAGCAAGGACTCTTTCCTTTTTTTTTTTTTTTTTTTTGTTAAGTCTAAATGTGGAGGGAAGAAAGATGAACCAGAGCAGAAATAATAGTACTTGAAGTCCATGCAGTAGAAGATGGAAACAGATTTACAAGTTGGTGCATGTAATGGAACACCAAGACCACTGTCCCTTGATAAGAACGATAGACTAGTTAAAAGAAAGATGAGTTAAAAGAACATAAAGACCCCACTTACACGAGGTATCCAGAACAGTCAAACTCATAGAAGCACAGAGGACAATAGCGGTTGCCTGGGGCTCAGGGGTTGGGGGAAACGGAGACTTGTTCTGTGAGTATAAAGTTTTAGTTGTGCTAGGTGACTAAATCGAGATCTGCTGTACAACATGGTGCCTAGAGTTAATGCAGTATTGTACACTTCAGAATTTATTAAGAAGGTAAATCTCATGTTATGGGCTCTTACCACAAAAACCAAAACAAGGGACACAAGGAAACTTCGGGAATTATTGGATATGTCTATTCCTTTGATTGTAGCAATGGCATTATAGGTGTTCACATGTGTCCAGACTCATCAAACTGTACACATTAAATATGTGCAGTTCTTTGCTTATCAAGTTTATCTCAAGAAAGCTGTTTTAAAAATATAAAGAACTTTGCATTTTGATGGTGTGGGTTGACATCGCCCTATCTGCTCCTTTGCCCCCAACACCCTGTTGTTCAGCATCATTGTTTGCACACAGGTTGAAATTAGAATTTCCATCTTAGGAATTAAAGGTGCAGAGTCAGGACCTTTATCATTTTGGCATTCAGAGAGGAGGAGCTAATTAAATGAAACAGATCCACTAATTTTTAACGTAAATAAAAGAAATGTTAGAGACAATAAGAATATTTTTAAATTTCTCATTTGCATTCTCAAAAAGTTAGAGAAGATATTTAGTCATTAAACAAAATGTAGTTTGCTATGAAAAGAAAACTATTGTAAAATTACAACGAGTTCATGGGGTAGAGGTTGCCTTTAAAGTATGGTGGTATAATCACCCCCTAGAGACCAACCCTTCTGGTGACAACTTCTATACCTCAGACAGAATAAAAAAGATAAATACTTGGTAATTCTGAAGAGTCAACAAAGGTAGACAGATTTTGCAGGAGACTGAATAATTAGAGAAGAAACCAGAATGAGAATGAATTTCCATTCACTTGTAATGTTGCTTCAAGGGTGGTTTGCAGTTGTAGAGTGGCAAGGTGGTCAGAGAGATCAAAAAAAGTAGTCTAGTCTATGCCAGCTGTCCACTGGGGATTGAGAAAACTAATCCAGAAGGGAGCGCCATGTAAACACTGTGTAAGTCTCACGCCTCTCAGTGAATCACACACGTTGAGAATCAGACTAAAAGCGGTGTAGAAAAGGCTTATATAGTTAAACTGAGATTTGAACCACGGAAGTTAATACCGAGCTCACAGCATAGGTTTAAGCATGTTAATTGGTTTGGAAAAAAAAGTCCTTCAGAGGAATTTAATAGAATCCATATCATAAACAACATACCATACAAAATAACCAGGATCTAATCCAAAATTATTAATCATATAGAAACAAGGACAATGTGACCCATTCTCAAGAGAAAAGGCAACAAAGGTGACTAACCATGAAATGAGGTGTATGTTGGAATTAGCAGACAAAACATTTTAAAAGCTATTGCATCTATACTCAATGATATAGAGAAAACATGCTCAAAATAATTAAACAGTACATATCAGCATATAAATAGAAATTTTAAAATTTAGAAATGAAAATTATAATATCTGAATGAAAAATTCTCCCAACGGTTTAACAGAAAAAAATGGAGATTGCAGAGGAAAACATCAAGAATTAGATTAATCAATATCATTTATCAAATCAGAACAAAGAAAGATGAGATTGAATATATATGAACAGAATCACATGGACCTATGGGTCAATATCAAGAGATCTAACATATGCATTTATACTTCTAAAAGGAAGAGAATAAAAGTAGGGAAGAGAAAAGATTTCCTCAATTCGGTGAAAAACAAATTTATGAACTCAAGGGAATTCAATGAACAGAACACAGGATAACTTAAAAATGCATTAGCACATAATACTCAAACTGCTGAATATGAAACGTAGAGAGAAGTCTTAAAACAGCCAAAGCGAAACAAAATGTTATATATGTAAAATAATTATTTGAATGAATGCTGACCTCTTAGAAGAAAAGAATCATGGGAATCAAAAGATAGGAAAACAACAGGTTTACAATGCTGAAAGAAAGAAAATAACATTGCCAATTCAGAATTCAGTATCCAGTGAAAATATTCTTCAAGAATGAAAATGAAATAAAAACATTTTCAAATAAAATAAGAGAATTAATTACTTGCAGACCTAAAGTACAAAAATGCTAAAGGATTTTCTTCAGCCTGAAGAAACATGCTACCAGATGAAACTTGGCTCTTCTGGAAGCAGTGAAAAATATCATATGTGATTTAAAAAACTGAGTAAATATAAAAAAAACTACTTGTTTCTCTAAGACACTTTCAGATTCATTGGACTGTTTAAAGCAGAACTTTATCTTGTGTGATTTATATTATATGCCGATATAGTACATATTACAACTCTATTCTAAAAGCTTCTGTTTCTTGGTAAGTTGACAAGGCTTGGAAAGACGTGTGCTTCTCTTGCAACAACTAGCAAAAGCTGGATAAATTATAAAAAAAAAAAATTTTCACATCTTGGATTTTGGCTAAGGATTAGTTTTATCCTTCACACAGGACCTCTTCTGGGTAAAAGAAGAAAAGCATTTAGCCATCATGCAGAGCTGGTGTAAAAATCTGGAAACTTGAAGGGTCCGAAAGCATGATTGGTTTTCCCCCAGTGAACATCTGTTAAGTTACGGGCCATTAAGGGAGCCTGGGGAACTTGGCTGGAAGTTTCTAGGAGACAGAATAGAATCTCATTTAGTCTCACGGTATATAGGAGACAGAGGCTTGTTAGGGCTAAGGGCTTGCCTCAAGCACATATCAGCTTTTCCATTTAAGATTGTATTACATCAGTTTTCTCAGAAACAGGCTGAAACAGGGATCCTTATGAAAGTGATTCATTTGGGGGATGGGTTGTTTTTAGAAGGGAGTGAGAAATGCAGGAAGGGGCAGGGGACTCAGCTACAGGCAGGTTCTTGGCTATGATCAGCTCTCACAGGAGCACTGGACTGTGAAACCAAAGTTGTCCTTCCCTGAGGAGTTGTCCCTCCTTGGGGTGTCTGTTTTTGGCCCCCTCATGTCAGTCATTCATTGATTGCTGTCTACTCCTGCTGGAGTGAAGGGGAACACTCTCCCTGTCTTCCATTCCTCGGGAAGATCTCTGAGAACGGAGGGCAGCTCTGAGCCCTTAGGAGTCAGCAGTCACCCATAGCGGGGGGATGGGTGCACTGGTCTTGTGAAGGGCATCTGCAAGGGGCATGGTAACATCCACTAGAAATAATCGTTAGCTTTCCTACATGCTGCCCTTCTTTGGTCTTGTAAAGATAATTCTCTGCGTAAATGCTCTCTTTCCTTTCTTCTAAACCGTGGGTGACCTTGGAGAAGCATTCACATTTTCAGTGCACTTTCTAAATATCAAACACTGTCAAGGAGATTCAAAGGATGATTATGAAATTAATAGCCCCCAAAGTGAACGAAGGGTTTATATTACAGGTTAATTATATGTGAAAGTGCTCTCCTTTTTTGAGTATGTGGGGGTGTGTGGATATATCCAAAATCACATGTGGACTACATTTTGTAGTAAATTAATCAGAAACACCCCCAGTTTTCAACACATTATACCGTATTAACATTCTGATTATATGAGACAGTTGACTAGGCATATGTATTTCTGTTAGCAGCTGTAAAGAAAATGTCTTTTTGGTTTGTTCCACTGCTCTTGGATTTCAATAGTATTGAGATTTTGCTGACAGAAATTGATTGCTGAATTGATTGAAGTGTTATGGTTTACACATTTTCTTGTACATGTAAAACTGTTTTATACCCTTTTCCATCCAATAATTCCATTATGAATCAATTACTTTTTATGTTCCTGCTGTATAATATTACATTTTTCTAAGCATTCTTCAACATCCACCCCCCACCACCTTCTGGTGGTGCAGCTTCAGAAAAGAATTGTATTTAAACAGTGATTTATGAATATAAAGAATTGATAAGCATATCTGAATTCACCATGTAGAAATGTATAGGTGTTCATTTTAGCATGAGAAGGTTGGTAATCTTCAAGATGATCCTGAGGAGGAAAAGGTGACCAAGGTCAGCTCTTAGAGCAAATGCATTTTTTCTTTCTTCTTTTCTCCAAAAATTGGCCTCGACACAACAGCAGGATTTTATGTGATTCTCGCATTTATATATCCTGTTTTAGCTATCCAGAGTTCAACAAATATAATTCTGCTTGCATTCTAATTACTGTTTAATATCTCAGAGCCTCTCAATTATGCTTTTCGCTTAATAACTGTTTAACTCAATTTGTTTTACATAATGATTCAAAACATTTGTCACTGGAGTTTACCATATATGGAGTTGGTACACTCCATTTTGGAATTGTTTCACTTAGTAAGGCACGGTGGCATTTGTATCTAAGAAAACTGCTAAGTTAATCTTTTGTACCAAGGGTTATGTTTCAATTTTATGTTTATTAACAATAGAATTAAAGCTTCCATTCTCATCAAAATTACCTGGAATTGCTAGGACCCTCAAACTCTGATTGGTGTGATAGTTTCCACCTGAAATTTGCAGTCCCAACTATGAGACTTTAGGAAAGTCCCTTACGTGGTCTGACCATCATTATTCTCTGTAGAAAAGACTGTTGGACTAGATGAAAACTCTGTCTAGTTTTAGTATTTATTTGTCAGTGTTCTTCACATGATAGAAATTGGGATGTGTTCAAATGCAATGAACTTTGTCTTAATGAATAAAATAGACGTATCAGTATATAAAACTGGAAGTTCAGTCCCTTATAGAGTGACTCTGTGTCACCTATATCGTCAGTGATCTCTTCTTTTGTCTCTCTTCTCTGCCCAAACTTCTGGGTTAATGTATTTCTAATCTCTATCTATGCCTTAGATTTCTTGAGTGTTAGGGCTTTGTCTTATTTATATTTCCCCAATATTCAACCTAATTCTTGGCAGAAATAGTTGTGAATAAACAGAACGTCATTTAGACTTCAAAATGATGATGACTATGATTAGTTTAACCTAAAAAAATCACAGTAAATTTGCTTTGTATTGAAGTTGTCCACTCTGAACTTGGGAGCACTATCATATTAAAAAAATATTTGCTTCACTAGCATTAGAAAAAGAAAATAGGCAACAAGACGGAATCTAACCACTGAGAAAAATCTGAAAAACTGAAGAAAGCAAAGTAAATTGCTGTTGGTATGAATAATTTCACTCTTTGATACATGTATCTCGGAGTAAAGAATTCCACTTGAGAGGGAGATTAGGCAGTTGATTAGCCTCTAATATGATGGCAATATTTCTTATGTATTCAAAAATGTCCTGGGCTTCCCTGGTGGCCCAGTGGTTGGGAGTCTGCCTGCCGATGCAGGGGACACGGGTTCGTGCCCCGGTCCGGGAAGATCCCACATGCCGCAGAGCAGCTGGGTCCGTGAGCCATGGCCGCTGAGCCTGCGCGTCTGGAGCCTGTGCTCCGCAGCGGGAGAGGCCACAGCAGTGAGAGGCCTGCATATCGCAAAAAAAAAAAAAAAAAAAAAGTCCTATATTTTACTGAATGCTTACACTTCCAAATTGCCAACACTATTCTTTGTTTGAAGTACTTGAGTTTTTGAATTACGTAGATAAGAATCCTCAAAAAAATATCATAAGGAGAAAAAAAAAGTAGCTCTGATGCTCTAATATTTTTGTTCATAAATTAAAATGGTTCATATAAAGCATACCCTCTTATAATGGATATTGCTTCTCCTATTTTCAGCATTTTCAGGTATAGTTATATAGTCTTGTTGGTTAGAGCTATGAAATGGTATTCTAACAATTAAGCCAGAGGGCTTCTGTGACTTAAATATATTTCATGCTTTCTCTTCCATGTCTTGTTATTTTGGACAAAGGTGAAATCCAAAATATGACCCCTAGAATTAATCATGTTTGTATGTCCATAAATAGCTTATGTTGGAACATGGTGATTGCTCACTAAAATATGTTACATAAAAATGTTACATAGCATTAACAAAAATATATTGTCTGGGCAAGATATATGACTGGTATGAATAAATAGCTCAATGTAATGAGTGAATAAAAAAATACACATACATATTTTTTCCTGACAGTGATAGGAATGACTTAATATTATTCACTCTACATATGCAATGTATTTATATATATATAAAGTTCAAATTTAAATATATATATATATGTAATTTCTCTCGCTTGCTTTCTTTTTTGCTTACTTGCTGTTTTTGTTTTTTTCCCTTCTGTGAAAGTACTGAGCGACCAAATTCAGTTTTGAACTTACAACCCTGGACTCCTTTGTAATCTGTTCTAGCTGAGCTAATAGTAGTATTTGCAGTAACTCATAAGAAATGTTCCAAGTTCTTTCAGTTCATTTCTAGAGAGAGTCATGAGGGCAGTGAATAGTTTCCTAACACCAGGTCTGAAAACAGCAGGGTATATTTAAGAATATCCTGTGGCTAAATATTCCTCAAGTCATCTCTAAATGATGAACTCCCCCAAAGCCCTACATGGATCTTGTGCCCATCACCCAAAAGACTGCCTGATATTACATTCAATGCTTAAAGGATCTATTTTCAAAACATTCAAAACATTACGGAATCGATGGAAATGTTCATTACACGTTTGTGTTGCACACCTGTTCACCTATGGCAAAATAATAGCAAAGGAATCCAGCTGGGCAGTTTGGGGGTGCCCTTGTTTGGATCTTTGCACACTCAACATTGAGTCCATTCAGCAAATATTGACCAAGATCCTAAGATTTATTCATGGTCAATGCAGCCTGTTCCACACCACAGATCTAAAAGCTGGGTGCAGGTAGGTGTCTTCACATACCTATAAGGTATGTCTGATTTCATTTTCAATCTATATGAGCCCATTTATACAGTGTTTAAAATCAAGCAAAAATAATCTAGGATGATAACATTCAGAATAGTAATTACCCTTGAGGTATACTTACAGTGAGCGGGTGTGAGGAAGCCTTTTTGGATACTGGAAACGATCTACCTCTTGATTTTGATGGCAGCCACATGGACTGGCATTGGCATTCTATGAAAAATACATCAGCCTGTATAGACTTACGATGTGTGTGTTTTGCCCTGTGTAAGTTTTATCTCATGCATCAACCTGTTTTGGAACCCACAGCTCCCTTCTGTTTGCTAGGAATAGAAGAAAGAGAGCTCTGGACTACAAAACCAGGTTGATGTGGTTATAGGTTGAGCATGGTCAGGCTTGTGACCTGAAGGTATAATGGAGTCTAATGGAACCAGGTTAGGGTGGCTCAGGAACCAGAAAACAAGAAGCAGAGTAGGGAGAAAAGCCAGCTGGGTAGCGGGCGAACAGGAACCAGATTCCAAGCTAAGGGACAGCAATAGAGAACAGACAAAAGGGAGAAGGTTCGGGAGGTTTACCTGGACACCGGAAGAGGTTGATATTTACATAGTACCTGAAGGCAGGAGGGAGAGTGTCAAGAATGCTAGGTCAAGTTAAACACAAGATCTCCTTCTTGAGTAGAAAGGGGTTATAATATCCCGTTTCACTTCTACTCTGTGGACTTTCTGAAGGTTGAAGGAAAGCACTCTCACATACTCCTTCAGGGTGTATCACTGGACAGATACATTATGAGCATTTTTCATGTGTCAGGTTCAGTAATCATCACCATATCAGCAAGAGTTTAGCACCTCCCTCAAAACTTTCTCAGGTTCACAGCCCAAGTTACCCCAGACTGTCACTCAGGATAGAAGATGGATGGTAAGGTATTAAGGAGGCATGTGCAAGCAGCCTGAGCTGTTGCTGGAAATATAACTGTGAAGTGTGTCTCAAACAACACAAGGTTTACTTAGCTATCAAGTATTATATCTTAGTCAGTATTGAGTCTGTTCATTAAATACTGACCGTGATGAAAAGAACTAATTCCCATTCCTTATCTCTGGGTGGCTATATATGTGAAATAGCATGGACGAGTCCAGCTTTACAACTACTACCCAGTATCGTTATTAGTGACATCATTTGTCCTTGAAAGTGTCCTGCTTTGCATGATAAAATGTATGGTCATCCTCCCTACCCCATGCATCACCCTACCTACGATCTTCACATATACATGTACATCACTTTAATGATTATCATATGATATGGAAGTGTTCTTTTCTGTCTCCCCATCAGTGACAATTTCATCTTTGTAACCTACCATGTGTTCAGTGAGTATTGACTAAGTGAATATGTGAATCATTGATTAAAAAATGGATATTTCCTATAGTTTGATGAAGTGTAAAGTGAGTATGGACGACTGATAAAGAAGGATTGCCTTGACATGTTATGAAGCTGGCTGGGGATAGCAGTAGTCCAGAGAGGCAAAAAAACAGATGACTGCCGTTAACATCCAGAAGAAGCATTCATTAGCTAAATACATTCTAATTCAGGAAATTAAATATCTCTTGGATACTTCAAGTTATGCTCAGTAAAATTAGTGATCAATCTGTAGCCATTCATCTGTCTCTTTTCAAAAATAGAAAATTATATCATCATGTTCAGGTAAAATAGCTTGTTAAGTAGAGTTTATTTGGAATGGAAGTGTAGAAGAAGGGGAAAATCATCCATCACTTAAAGCTATATTAAGAAAGTTAAGCCCTCACTGCAGGCATGTGCTTCATCAGCATGACTGCATACTTTAACATTTTTAGCTTCAAAGACTCTTCTTTTAATTGAAACCCAATATGTGTTTATTGCTGACACATGTTAAAAATCTTGCCTATGCAGTACATAGATCTCTCTCCAAAGCCAATAGTCCTACACTGTTTGTTTCCTAATTAGCACAGACACTATATGAAAAATGCAAGAGACATCTGCTAGGTGGAGATGCCTATCAGTTCTAATTGATTTTTTTATTGTCCTGGATAATCCAGAGGTACTGATGGTTTTGACTTGTCTTGGAGATTCCTTTAATAAGCACATTTTCCCGGAGCATTTAACATAACAGTGATTTAGAGGTATTTTTAGTAAGTTCTAGATTCACCTCACATAGTGCACAGTGGCAGGATTGAATAGCAGCGATCATCTATATTCTTGTCTGTAACGATGCAGAGTTTGAAATTAAGTCAAGCAATGTCATGTATCCTGACATCAAAAGTGCATAAACTGCTTGGTACAGAGAACTAGTTGCAAAATGTGCAATTGACTATGAACCCTTTTAAAAAACTATTAACTACTCTGCAGTAGAGCTTGAGGAGTAGACTTCAGATCACCTACAGAATTTTGATAAAAGTAAGATACAGTTGTTCCTGTGTTTTAGCCACAGCAGTTAGTGGCCTGTGCACTGTATTTGTAGCTTCGTGCAGTACCTCCCTATCTCTCCCCTGCCACACACACACTTTGTATACACCAGCTTTACACCTGTAATGAACTTTGTGCCCCCGTGCGAGCATCACATGCTAACTATTTGTTTAATTTCTGTTTGACCTACTAAGACGTCTATAATCAGAAATCAGGGCGTTCCCATATTCACCTTTGTATTTCTAATGCCTGGTGTATTATCTGGCGTAACAAAGGAGCTCAGTAAATAATTTATGAATGAATAAAATCTTGAGCAAGCTATCATAAGCTTGTGTCCTCATCTGTAAAATGGAGATAATAGTATCTAACCCGTATTGCTTTTGTGAAACAAATACATCACACAAAATGCTTAGCTCCATATCTAAAATATATTAAGTACATCAGAGAATTAAGAGTTGTTTTTTTTAAATCTGGATTTCTGTGGTTTTCTTTTTGGCACTTATTGTGTGTGAGTATCCCTGGATTTAGCCAAAAATACCTACGGCCTCAGAAAGGATTAGGATTGTTAGAGCAGGAATGCAAAGAGGAAGGACTTCATTCCCTACATGTGACCAATGACAATTAGAGGGGGATGCTGATATACATTGAGAGTGAATTCTATTCCAGTTACAGCACTATTCGATTTACAGATATCCTATCAACTAGTCATCACAACAGACTCTGAGTTTGGAATTATCTTCTACATTTAACAAAGGAGGATACTAGGTGAGAGATGAACTCAAATGTAGAGATGAACTCAAGTGTTGATGAGAGATTGATACTTGAAAGCCAGTTCTCTCAGAATCGTACTCCTTAGGGATCCAGCAGACTGAGAAGAATTGGCAGTGTTCCAGGCAAGGGAAAGACCTGAGAGAGGCTACTGTGAATCTCAGGAAATGGCTTTTCTATTTTATGTTCTCTATAATCTTTAAATCAAAGCTAAAGAGGATTAGGCGGGACTTTGTTAAATTTAATTTAATTCCCTGACCTCATTCATGTCAATGATGAACTATTCAGTGGAAATTTTTCTCTGTCTTTTCTTCCAATTTGTCCTCTTTCCTCACCAAGAAAACTCTCAGATTTCTTAATCCAAAGCCCAGTAATAATCAAAATTATAGCTGTCATTTGCTTAGTACTTTTATCTGTTAGCAGCCATTTTTCTGAATGCCAGTCCTGTTAAGGTATTGATAATCATTGTTTTTATTTTACATACCAGTAAACTGAAGCCCAGAGACAGTAAGTGGTTTACCCAAGATCTGTGTTTAGTAGGGGGCAGCCTCTTCTCTCTGACTCTGAAATCTCTTTCTGTTACATCATGCTTCACCTATGTTGAAATCTTTCAACGTAGTAGAGTCAAAAAAATCAAGCCGAACCAATCAAGGAGCAAAAAAAGTGAGGCTGGAACGTCTTGTGCCAAAACGTAAGGATGTACTCACCAGTAGATGGAGAAGTCTCAGAAAGGACATGGGAGTTTGAGAAGCTCCTGCTCACCCCTCATTTCACATTATACTACTGCTGCTCTTCATCATTACTGCAATGTATAATGCATTGCTTCTGATCTCTAGAACATACATGTTGTTTCATATTTATTTGTTTTTACATTCATTCTCTCTCCTATTTGTTTGTTTTTAACACGTTTTCAACCTCTGTGATGGAATTCATTATCTGGTTCTGACACCCATCTGCCTCATGGGTGCCTATTCAGACTATAAGCCATCACTTAAAACCTCCCTCCTCCTAAGTATCCTCCTCAACTACTCCATGAGGACTGAAGGGCTTCTCTCCAGTATTCACATTGCACATTCCAAGCACTTCCATCCCAGATAAAATTGACCTTTGTCTTATCATCCTCATCTTGGACTCGGAGTTACTCAAGAGCTATGATGGTTAGTTTTATGTGTCACCTTGGCTAGGCCGTGGCACTCAGATATTTGGCCAAACGTTATTCTAGATGTTTCTGTCAAAACATTTTTAGATGAGATTAACACTAAATCACCAGACTTTGAGTAAAGCAGATTATCATCCATAATGTGGGTGGGCCTCATATAATCAGTTGAAGACCTTAATAGAAAAAGATGGATCTTACCTGATGCAGAAGAAATTCTACCAGCAGTCAGCCTTCGGACTGGAGCTGCAGCTTCAAATCTTCCCTAGGTCTCCAGCATGCTGGTCTGTCCTGCACATTTTGGACTTGATAGTCACTACATTGCATGAGCCAGTTTCTTAAAATAAATCTCTCTAGATAGATAAATAACTAGAGAGCGAGAGATCTCCTTTTTGTTCTGTTTTTCTGAAGGAACCCTGACTGTTAAAGAAAAACTCTTATCATCTTTGTATTCCTAGGTACTAGATAAAGCCTGGCACATAGCAGGTTCTCAACAAATAATCAAAAATGAAAGAATAAGAGGTTTTCATAAGAAAGTAAAAAAAAAAGGTGATGGGTACTGGGTGATGTGGAAAAATCACGTATATATAATAACAAGGGCAAGTGATTAGATTTTTCAGGGTATATGGAAATAGTTTTAGTATGAAACATTTTAAAAATTCTTTTCCACAGTGTGTTGACATATACCCTATGCAGGCAAAAAAAAAGGCATTTTTCTGTCCATATGTGGAAAAGATAGATGAAGTCTCTAAATGACCACTCAAGGTACCTTGATAAAGAAGAAGGAATCACAGAAATCCCTACGGGCTTAGACCTGTGGAATAATTCAGTGGTAACCTGTATGGAAAGCCAGGTTCCAACAGATAGTTTGGAATCTTGGCCTGGCTAAACACCTGGTAAGAATTGTGAAGTTTTCTAGTGATCCTGCCTGCATACATTGTGCTATATTTGCATAAAGTATATGAATCATTATTCCTGAAGAGAGAGAGTGAGAGAATTTACTTCTATTTACAGGATTCTAACTATTATACTGACAGGTACTGCTCTGGGGCAAAATTAAGATTTTTAAAATAAGACTTTAATTTCACTTAATATAAATAGAATTTATTAATATCTGATATTTATTATGACTCACAATTGAACTCAATCTTGTCAACAGTGTATTGCCCAAGCAACCAGGTAACTGAAGACTTTGAGCTCTTTATTTCTACCTCTGTGGTGGAAATCATTGTCTGTTTCAGATTTTTCACATACCTTACAGAGAAATTCTTCTGTTGATTCCTGAAGTCTTGCTGGTCCACAAACAACCACACTTGCTCAGCAAAGCAATCCATAATATTCGCTTGGCTACTTTGGAAAACAAAAGACTGTCTCCTTTGTTTTTGATCATGCTCCTTGTTAATGAACCAGATACAATTTTAGGAGATAAGGAATTGTGCTGTTACATCAGCATCCTTTTAAAGCCACATCTATACAGAACTAGGCTTCTCCCTGAAAGAAATGTGCCATGTAAAGAAACTTAGGTTTTCTAGTTGCCCTTCTTTCAAAAGCTATCCTTTATCCTTTGAAAGAAAGCAAAAAAAGAAAGTCAGTCTCTCTCCCTCTAGCTCTCTCTTTCTTACACACACACACACACACACACACACACACACACACACACACACACACACACACACACACACACACACACACACACACACACACACCCCTTACCTCATTACACAAGGCTCTTTTGTTTTTCATAAGTTTTCCTGATTTTATTTACATGAGAGTATACATTGAGCTCAATTCCAATAAGGTTGACACAAGATGTGCGTGGAACATAAGATGGCAAATTTTGCAGTAATCTTTTCATTAATAGAATCCAATCCCCACACGTGTTGTCTTAGAAATAAAGCTGGTGTGACAGCGAAAGAAAAAACAACTCATTTCTTTTCAGCCTAATCGACTTATGGAAAGCAATAATCCTTTGCTAATTTCTTCCATCAGAGCAAGCATATGTTGTAAAGAATCACATTTAGAACAGAAGTAAGCTACATTAAGTGCCAAGAAATAATGCAGAGAATGGTTTGCTTTCTGAGTATGTCAGATTTTCAAGGTTCAAAGAGAAGGTCTTTTTATAAGAGATATGTGAACTCTTTCTAAACAAAGGCCA
The DNA here is from genome assembly GCF_949774975.1 of Lagenorhynchus albirostris. NCBI lineage: Eukaryota > Metazoa > Chordata > Mammalia > Artiodactyla > Delphinidae > Lagenorhynchus > Lagenorhynchus albirostris. The sequence goes on along the minus strand of NC_083104.1, from coordinate 49,946,940 downwards.
TGAATTCTTGAGGGATTCCAACCTTGCTCTTTTCAGTTATTTCAGTGTGATACTGACATCTTCCCTCGTGGACTGTGATGTTTCAAAGTTACAATCTAAGTCTAGGCAATTTGGGTTGCAAAAAAAAAAAAAAATTGTGTAAAAGTTTATTTGTTTAGGGCTTCCCTGGTGGCGCAGTGGTTGAGAGTCCGCCTGCCAATGCAGGGGACACGGGTTCGTGCCCCGGTCCGGGAAGGTCCCACATGCTGCGGAGCGGCTGGGCCCGTGAGCCATGGCCGCTGAGCCTGCGCGTCCGGAGCCTGTGCTCCGCAACGGGAGAGGCCACAATAGTGAGAGGCCCGCGTGCCGCAAAAAAAAAAAGTTTATTTGTTTAAATTGATAGAAGTATCTCACATTGCATCCCCTGGCTTCTCCTGCAAAGCAAACCATCCAAAAACATAGTGCCTTTGTCTTAGTCTGTTCAGGCTGCTCTCTCAAAACGTACCTTAGATTGCATGGCTTAAACAAGAAACATTTCCTTTTCATAGGTCTGGAAGCTGGGAAGTCCAAGATCAAAGTGCCAGCAGATTTAGTGTTTGGTGAGAGCCTACTTCCTGGTTCGTAGATGCCATCTTCTTGCTTCATCCTCACATAGTAGAAGGAGCAAGGAACTCTCTAGGGTCTCTTTTATAAGGGCACTGATCCCATTCATGAGGGCTCCACCCTCATGACCTAATCATTTTCCAGGGCCCCCATCCCCAGATATTCTCACATTAGAGATTAGGTTTCAACATATGAATTTCAGGGGAACACAGACACTCAGTCTATAGTGATCTTAAAACAAGAAACATTTACAGAGATCAGAGGCCAGCCAGTTTTGGCTCATGGGCCAAATCTGACCAGTAGCCAGTTTTAGTACAAGTCAAGAGATAGGAATGGCTTTCCCATTTTTAAAGGATTATAAACAAGCAAAGAAGAATACGAGACAGAGAAGACATATGGCTCACAAAGCCTGAATTATTCATTATCTGGCCCTTTCCAGAAAAACTGTGCCCACCTCTGACTTGGAGCATGCTTTTTTTTGGTCAGAAACTTGCACTGGTGTCAGCAGTGTGGTAATGTTGCTCTTTGCTAGGCTCTGTCACACATCTGTGGTCAGCTGTCTGGTAGTTATGTTGCTCTGATTCTGGGGGTTAGTGGCTGTGGACTGGGATGTTGGGAGTAACTTGGCCACATGTCTCTTATCATCCAAAAAGTAACCTAGACTTGTTCACATGGTGGCTGGCAGAGTTCCAAGGAGTATAGAAGTACACTAGGCCTCTTGAGGCCTGCACTTGGAGCTGCCGTAGTGTCACTTTCTTCACATTCTACAGGTCAAAGTGTTACAGGACCAAACTTGGCTCCCGTTGCCCTGGGGTGGGCGGGGCAGTAAAGCCAATCTACTAACACTGGATGGTGGTGAAGGAAAGTGCAGCGTTTACTGCAGGGCGCCAAGCAAGGAGTCCAGGCAGCTAGTGCTTTAAGAGGCCTGAACTCACGGAAGGCTTTCAGGGAAAGTTTTTTAAAGACAGAGTAAGGGATGGGGGTTTAGAATGTGTGATCAGCTAGTGCACATTCTTCTGATTGGTTGGTGGGGAGGTCATCAGGCGTCTGCATCATGGACCTTCTGGTTCCAACCCATCTGGGGTCTCTGTGCTTGTGGGCAGAATACAGTTCACTTCTTCCACCTGGTGGGGGTTTCAGTATCTGCAAAACAGTTCAAAGGACATGGCTCAGAATATTATCTATAGCCCTTGAGGAGGAACTGGAGGTGCTTGACTTTGTTTAATGGCTAAACTATTATTATTTTGTCTTGGTTGACTGTTTTCCTCACTTTCTGCGTTTTCTCACTTCTCTGATTAAATTTACTCTTCGGAACTGGGGGAAGGCCTAGGAGGCTAAAGTTTTTCTACAGACAAGAGGCAGGCAGAGGATATGGGGGTTCTATTCTGGGAAGGCCCCATAGGGTGCTGTTTGGTTACAAAAGTAAGTCACCAGCCCAGAGAGAAGGGGGATGTGTAGCTGTTTTTGCACACAACTACACACAGAAAGCAAGGGCTTCAGGAGCAGCGGACCTTTACCTGAATTGTAGTGAGAAAGAAGAGAGCTCTCAGCTACCTACACTGTAGCCTCCACCCCAAGGCTCTCTTGCGTTCAGATTCACTCTTTATGCTCTCTCTATCTCTGCACCTCTTGGTCCTTTATGTCTGCTGTGATCTTCATGCCTACTTCATTGCCTTCTGCAGTCCACTTTCTCTGCTTCTCTTTACATAGTTAGTAAACACGCCTATCCTAGCCTGGACACTGAGCTCATATAGTGCCTCTGGGGGTATTAGGAAGAGGTGTCCTTTTTTTCTGTTAAACACACTTGGCAAGTGAAATACAGGCTGGATTTCAGATAAGGTCGATGTACAGGGTAAAATCTGCAAACATTTTCAGGAGCCCGAGTCCTAGCCTGTTTCCATATCTCTTGTGTTTGCTCACTTTGAGAATCACCTGGGACTGACTCGGGCGAGAATCTGATTGTGTCTTGTTTCAAGTAGCTATTCCTAGTCCAGTTATTTGGAGCCCATGGGGTGGCACGTAGCATCCTGTGTCCCATGCCTGGAAGAGGGTATCAGCACAAGCTCTGAGAAACAGGACCAGTCACATTTTTAAAAGCGAGGAAAAGATTTAAAAAGAATGGCTTGGACTCCTGAGAATATTTTGTGCTGGAAATTGGAAGAAGGCTGAGTTTTATATTTACTGAGAGATTTTGAATGACACAATAACACATTCTTGTCTCTGCTGTATACTCTATATGTTATTCTATCAAAATAACATATGCCATACTTAGTCTAGAATAAGCCTGATTAAAGAAAAAGGTATTGCTTCCATAACTTTCTCATCAGTGCACCAGAATATTGATGTAAATTTTAAAATAGAGTCCTCTCAATCCATGTATCATTACATCAATATCTGGAGGAATTTAACACCTGGGAAATTTAATAAAATAAAACATGAGGTAAATGGTACTAGATACATGACTTTGCGATGAAAACTGTGTAAAATTTACTAGACAGTTTACTCAAGCATAATGGCACATAATTAAAATGTTCTATAAGATTTTCTATGAATTTTCATCTAATGAAAACATTTAATTAGTCCTGAGTAAGAAAACAGACTAGTTAACTAATACTGTAAAGTTTCTTTATTTGTCCAAATTCTGCTAGTACTCTTCTGAATGATCCATGCTCTATTTATCCTCTTCCTACTGGTGCTGAGAAATTAGTATGTGCTCTTATGCTGTCCTGTTCCTATGGTCGCATACTACTATCTTCAGCTTCTAAATGCATTATTAAACCACAATATGTAACTTTAAGCTACAAGTGTTTATTTAGGGAATCTTGTTTCTGCAAGACACCATGAATGACTTCTCATTCTATTTGCTCAGCACTTTCTGACTTGCTGGGTGAGGGGAAAGGGAGAATCTGCATTTGATCACCTCTTTAGCCAAAAAGATCAATAACTACTCCACACCAATTTCTATAGCTTTGCACCCCTATATCTTTGGTACCAAAAAACTCAGAGATTTTACTCTCATAGCATTCCATGTCCTGTGTTGCAAAGGCTGGGCCCATTTTCATTTTTCTGTGTCCTTTATAAGTTTTTCGAATTACTTAAAGGGTACACTGAAGGGTGAGGTTTTTGGCAAATTTTGGATCCCAGTTCCATGACTTGTATAGCTAGGTAAAGATACTCATGTGCTCTAAATCTCCATTAGCACATCTCATAAGGCTGTTGGGAAGATTAGAAAAGAATTTATATTAATCAGCCTGTGTCTGGAACAATTTTAAATTACTGGAAAGTATTTCATTTCATATTTTTAAGTCCCTATGAGGGAAACTCTTCTGCTTTCGCCCCTTAACATTTTCACAGAGGTTAACCAGAGACTCTGCTGCTAACAGATTTAATGTGTGAGCATTTTGATTCTTTACAGGGGATTAACCTCTCCTTAAATGTTGCATCTTTATGAATCAGCCACATATAAAAGAAACCCAACACATATGACTCAACCATTTATTTTTTTCCCAGATTACAAAGCATCCAAAGGTAGGAGATCCAGGATTAGTGCCTTGGCTTCCACAATACTCCTTTTGCCCTTCTGTTCTGCCATCCTTGGCCCTTGGTCACAGAATGGCTGTGGAGCTTCTGGACATTGTGTCTGCGTTCTAGCCTGGAACAAGGGATGTCAGCTGAACCTGTCCCTGTATGTCTGCACAAAATAGCCTTCTTGCCTGTCCAGACCAGTCACCTTCTGCTCAAGTCACATGGCAATGCCTATAAAATTTTTATTTGTTGTTTTTTTTTTAAGGTGAGCATATACCCTTACCAAATAGCGTTGGAATTCTGTTGGCAAGAGGGAAATGTAAAGTAGTTATTAGTAGGTAACTAGCAGTTTTTGACATATATGCCTACAGACACTTCAGAGTCAGGTTCTCCAGAAATGAATATCCCCCCGATCTTCTGAAGAAGTTGAAATTGTGATATTCTCCAAGTAGAATAATTCAGACTTCAGTAAATATAGTGATGAGTCAAGTTCTGCCCATAGTTTGAGTCATGAGGGAAAGATGGTGGTCATATTGTCTATGTAAGGGATAGAGATAAAAACAATAGGAAGATTCCCACACTGTAAGTATAAAACTAGGAAGTATGGCAGGGCTACAAGACTAAGGACTAAAGCATACCTACAAAGAAAACCATTTGAGATGGTCTTGCATTTTGGATCATGTTTCCCCTCTTGATTGTGAGGAGGATCAGAGTAGTTTTACTATTTAAAGTATCATTAAAATATTAAGTACTTTTGAAGTCTGATATGATGATGGGGGGAATAAAGTCATGAGACAATAAAAAGAACTCTGGTCCATTACAAGATTTCTCCCCTGCCTGACTCTTGGGACGCATTAGCAGTTGTCTCTCAAAGGAACTGCATAGTAACTCTAAGAAGTGCCTGATAGTGAAGCATGAGGTGATTCACATTCTCAGAGGAAGAAGTGATTATGAGGAACTTGCAGGGGGTGGGCTGCAGCTATGTTGGCAGTTCGAGAGTTGAGACAAGCTCCATCTTTCCCAAGATATGCTAGGAGGAAAAGATGTTTCTTGATAAGATGGAAGCTGATGTTGGGATACAAGAGTATAAGGAGCAAGGTCTTAGAAAGAGTCAAGAGCTGGATATCAGATCCTGTACTGCCGTCCATAGGGATGTGACCTCATTTCTCCTGGTCACACTTTCCACTTCTGCTAAATCAAGGCATTCACCCAGATCAACCCCAGATTCCTTACCTGAATTTTTTTTTTCTGGGATTCTAAAGTTTAATGTCGATCGGATCACCTTGGAGAGGATCCAGAATACTTGCAAGGTATGCAGTGAGCTGCAGACCACTTGTTCCAGTTTGCTCGCAGCATGGTTTTATTTTGGTTTAGCTGGCAGAAGCAGATTGCATTGCATTTTTGTGCACATGCGCTATGAGTGATGGTACCAAAAATGTCGTTATCAAGTGCTTGCCTTTCTATTTCCTGATGGAGACACTATTTCATTCATTCTACAAGTATTTGTCAGGAGATCTTCTAGTCAGAACTGTGTAGACACAGTCTACCAGAGAAAGCTGGCTGAGAAATCATTAGCTATAGTATAAGTTATAGAAAAATTGCTACTAAAGTTTTATTAAAGTGCAGATGAAGGGCAATTACGTTTATCTGGGGAATTAAGACTTCATTAGGAAGGTGGCCTTTGAACTGAGTTTCAAAATATATGTAGAGGTTTAATGGGTGCAGAAGGTGGATGCTGCATTCCAGGGTGAGAAAAGAATGATAGAAAAACATGGAGTTATGAATTAAAAGATTAAAACAGGACAGTGCAGTGCCAGATCCATAGTATTAACTTGGAAAAGACTTCGAGGTAACTGGTTTTGGTTTTTCTCTTCCCCCCCTTCCTCCCTTCTTCCCTTCTTCGCTTCCTTTGTTTTTCTTTTTAAGTGATAGGTAAGCTGACTCAAGGAAAGAGAAGGGATTTATCAAAGGTCACATTACCCATTACCAGCGGCTAGAAATTGTGCTGATTCTTCTGACTTCCAGCTGCCACTAAAAATGAGATCGAGTCAGAGCATGAAGCACCTTGAATTCTACAGCAAACAATTAGACTCGCTACTGTAAGCTATCAGAAGCCAAAGGAATAGCACAGCCTGGCTTGGGGTTTAAGAAGATAATTCTGGAACTAGTGTGAAGAATATGATTAGAGTTGAAAAGATTAGTAAGAAAATGATGGTAATTTTCTAGGAAGGATCTAAGGAATATCATTGAGAAGGGAACGGGGGAGATGTTGTACACCAATACAATGAAGACAGTTGCCTAAGTGCTAACATGTCCCATGTATGGAATCTGAAAAACTTTACTACAGTAATCCATTCTCTATAGGTCTAGTTATCTATGCAACTCTACAGTGGTGTAGTGGTGACTATTTATAAGATCCTAAGAGTGTAGAAAGTTGTACATGTTTCCTCTACGGTTTCCGTTTATGGGAGAGAATGTTAGCATACTGAGAGGGTGGTCTGGTCAAATACCATTTCTTCTTGTTCTGTTGGTAGAACACTGGCTATGTAAGAAGAACCTGGGACTGTTTTTTCTACTGAGACACATGATCAAATATCCATCCCCAGCCTGTGTGCTAGATTGTTTAATATTCCCTACCTTCTCTCCCTACTGTCAAATATGTCAACCTTCCTGATTCTGTTATCATCCCTATCAACCCAAACGTGTTTTAGTTTCTCCTAAGCTTCATCTCAGAAACTATATATGTACTAAGACAAAAAGAGGAACAATTGAATCCTGTATCTAAAGAGTACTAGTGACTGTGCTGATTGCTCAGCTAAGTCCTACATCATTTTATCTCCCGTCTAGCATGTTACCACAAGTCATTTCCTCGAACATGTTTTCTATCCTTCAGTAACGAGCCCAGTACTTCTAAGCTTCTGTTTTCTAATTTGGATGAGCGAACTTGGCTGAGGGGATTCATTGTCAAAGCTGATTTATGTTGTTGTCCATCCAAACTGCTTAGCTCTGCAGCTGAAATTATCCGTACATGCCCATTGTTCAGAGTTCAGAAAAACACCGTCTGTTCTATTGTTCAGACATAGTCAGGATACAGATTTCCCGTGCTGTTGTGGTTCTTTTCCCTATGCATCAAGCTCTCCTACAATAATGGATGACTGTGCCACAGAGGTTTTTGGAAGCCTCACAGAAAAGGATAGGGCAGTTTTTACAAATGTGCAGTGATGAGCTGGAGGAAGAATAAATACCTGCGAGCCATTTTTATTTTCATAGAATACATTCAGGCCCTAATAAGAGAAACCAGTTTATTTTTTCATTCTAGCATAAGCCATTAAAACTGTAGGTCTCCTTTCTCAGAGAAGACGAAAAGAGCAACAAGTCAGAAATGTACATAATGTGTGTTCAGTGATTATCTGTGTGAAGCCCTGAGTGATTTACCTGAAGGTAAAGAATAGGCTTTTCCTATATATACCTTTCCTGTATCAATCAGAACCCAGACAGGAAACAAAAACTGTACTCAAATTAGAATAATTTGAGAAAGATTTACTTATAAATGAATTGCCAAAGGTGGGGAAAAAAAAAAAAAGAGTGCACTGATCTTGGGGAAAATTTGCTGCTCTTACCACCCCAAGGCTTGAGTGAATGGAGTGGTTATTGGAATCTAGACTAGAGAGCTATGCAGAGGAGTCTGCCTTGAGAGACAGAGTGACTTTTGTCATAGGACACAGTTAGCCCTAGCTGTGTCTCATGGAAGGAACCAGAGGAATATATAACTCCCTACTCACCTCTCTTCCTCACTTATGGGGGCCTCGCCGTTGGCTAACACAACCAGGAACCAGAGGACAGAGAATCCCGATGCTGCAGCTATAATGGTTACAGATCTACCTCTAAAACAAAAGCTGGATGGAGCATAGAGAGGGTCAATATGAAGAGGCAAACGAAAGATGTGTAGTGAATTATCTGTTAATGTTTCCATTCCTTATTTTCTCCTTACAGTCACCTTCTATAGCATTTCTGCTCCGGGTTCCACATTCTTGATCCTGGGTCTCTGAGCACTCCTTGGTCTGGGGAAGCTGCTGTGAGATGCTGTCTGTAATGTATGCTACTGTTTAGAAGACATCATAGCTTCTTTTTAAAATGGTATAGATCTTGCTGAGATATACCAAGTTTTCCCCTTACCGTCAGCTCTAATCTTGAAAAGTGAGTCGTTTAAAAGAGGCGGCAAGCACAGCAAAGGAAACCATAAACAAAACAAAAAGACAGCCCTCAGAATGGAAGAAAATATTCACAAACGAAGCAACTGACGAGGGATTTATCTCCAAAATATACAAACAGCTCATGTAGCTCAATATCAGAAAAACAAAGTGGGCAGAAGACCTAACTAGACATTTCTCCAAAGAAGACATAGAGATGGCCAGCAAGCATGTGAAAACAAGCTCAACACCACTAATTATTAGAGAAATGCAGATCAAAATTACAGTGAGGTATCACCTCATACTAGTCACAATGGCCATCATCAAAAATACCTACAAACAGTAAATGCTGGAGAGGGTGTAGAGAAAAAGGAACCCTCCTACACTGTTGGTGGGAATGTAAATTGTTGCAGCCACTATGGAAAACAGTGTGGAGGTTCCTCAAAAAACTAAAAATAGAACTACCATATGACCCAGCAATCCCACTCCTGGGCATATACCTGGAGAAAACCATAATTCAAAAAGATACGTGCACCTAGCGTTCATTGCAGCACTATTTACAATAGCCAGGACATGGAAGCAAACTAAATGTCCATCAACAGAGGAATGGATAAAGAAGATGTGGTACATGTATACAATGGAATATTACTCACCCATAAAAAGGAACAAAATAGTGCCATTTGCAAAGACGTGGATAGACCTAGAGACTCACAGAGTGAAGTAAGTCAGAAAGAAAAACAATTATCATATAATATCACTTACATGTGGAATCTAGAAAAATGATGCAGGTGAACTTATTTGCAAAGTAGAAATAGAGACACAGATGTAGAGAGCAAACTTAATGGATACCAAGGGTGGAAGAGTGGGTGGGATGAACTGGGAGATTGGGATTGACATATATACACTACTATGTATAAAATGGATAACTAATGAGGACCTACTGTATAGCACAGGAAACTCTACTCAGTACTCTGTGGCGACCTAAATGGAAAGGAAATCTAAAAAAGAGGGGATATATGTATATGTATAACTGATTCACTTTGCTGTACCACAGAAACTGACACAACATTGTAAAGCAACTATACTCCAATAAAAAATTTAAAAAAAAAGGCAGCAAGGGTCGGAACAGTGGCAACTAGGTTGTTTAGAGTTACAGTAACAGCTGCTGGACTGGAATGATTTATCTTTAGTCTCAGCATTATTCAGAGACTTCATATTACACTGGAGTTAAACTCTCCATTGAATGGTTTTGGATGAATTTAGCAACAATTCTGCAACTCATACCTTTAGGTATAAGGGCAGCCTTAGGAGTGCTCTGTCCTAACCTCTGCTGAAAGAGAGGAAGGACTCTTCTTTTGCAAGTGAATTCAGCTTCTCCTAAGATCATCTTTTTACTACTATACTAGCCTCATAATGGGGGCTTAAAATCCCATCTTTTTCTACAAATAATTGCTAGCACTGCATATACAGCTTGTCATACATTTGAAAGACTTTCCCTTGATTAATGACTTGATAGCCTCCCTAGACCTAAAGATGGGGATCTCATTTTCCTTGCTGGTTTTGGTTAACAGCTTAAGTCACTTTTGCTTTTAACAATGCCTGTATTTCTGAAGCATGATCTTGTGTTTCCCCATTGTGTACGGAAAGGTGAGGCTAAAATTCAAGGTGAACATTTTGTTAGCCTTAATTTAAGCACTTCAAAAAACATCAGATATGAACATCCACCAGGAGATGCAGAATCTACTGTAAGAATAATCTTTCTCTTTCCATTTTATGATCTAAATCAAACTGAAGAAATTCATGGACTTTTCCCTTTTGCAGTTGGCTTGTAAAAGTTTCTTCGTAAAATGCATTTCAGAAAAAAATTCACTGAAATCATTTTTTGAACTTTTTTCTTCCCACATTCGTTCAAACGAACAAGAAACAATCACAGCAATGAATTAATTACTCTAATAACATCTCTCATAATCACATTCTTTCAAGAACAAGGGTCTTTTTCCTTCTTATATTGAAGAACAGCCAATCAGATTACAGAGATAATTGTTCTAAAAGCTCCTTGCTCTCCCTTTGAATATAATTATTTTAAGTATCTAGGGAGAAAAACTAAGACACAATCAGAGGAGGAATTAATTACTCTATAACTTGGCTTTTACTCAGTTTCATTTATTCACAGTTCTGGAAGGGGCCTTCTGAGGTCATCATTCCATGTATCCCACCTGTCAAGGATGCTTCTAAACCATACAGACAGATGGGTAGCCTCCTAATGGCTTTGCTCCACCATTTAAGTTCCATTTTTTTTCTTTCTCTCTCTTTCATTATTCCTTGTTCTGTGCATTGTGGGCTATTACTACCCAGAAGAATAAAAACGCATATAGTTTTTCAATTTTCATTCTCCAGTTTCTTCCAATTTCTTAAAGATAATACATTATGTCAAAAGCATACTTCATTAAATCTAGAACATGTTTTTGGGATAGTAGTGTATCTTCAAAAACCTGTTTCCATTTTGAAGATGTGAGCTGAAATACTGCAGGCTGTATAATGATAGCACTCAGGAAACACTCCAGGGAGTAGAAAAAGGATAAAGAGACATGTTGGGAATACCGTATCATTCCCACTGCTGGCCGTAAATTACATTTTGAACCGTGACATTTATTGTTGAGATTTTCTTTAGTTCTCTGCATGTTTATCACCTTTTAAACATTCCCTTTAAACATTTTAAGGAGAATAAAAACAAACTCTTGTTCAAAGTAAAAGTGATGTGTTTCTTTTTTAACCTATTGCAGTAATAGTCTTTGAAGAAAATTGTGGAATAAGCAAGAGAGTCTTCTTTTGGAGATATTTTGGGAAAAACTCCTCTAAACCTTGTCCTGTAAAATGAATGACCATTGCAACTTCCCTGATATCCATTTTCTCATACTTTCTCCTATTCAATATTCAGGAGTCCAGAGTTTGAATTAAAAACTGAATAGATGTAAGTTGCAACCTTGGGTCAACATCTATGGCCATAATAATTCTGATTTTTGAGGAGTTTTGAGGCAGAGACCAAGTAATGATTCTCTGTCCAGGGACACCGTGTAGTCAGGAGCTTCTGTGGAACTAAATTTAAAGGTTTACATATTTCACATGTCAATCTAGATTCATGTTCAAAGACGTGTAATAATCTCAGGTCTTGCCCTTTACCTACCTTTTGCCTTTGCTTGTGACTCTTCTGAAGGGTTAATTAGCAATACTACAGTATCTTCTGCACTGGCTTTTATTATGTTCGTTTCTCCATCTGAGAAATTGCAAAGGGAAACAGACTGGAGTTGTGTCTGTCTGTTGGTTTAAGTTGATTTGTTAGCAAACCTGCTCCTGAGATAATGAAAAGAGCTACATCAGCTTTTGCTATGAACACACACCTCAAAGCATAGTGGCTTAAAACAACTATTTTCTTTAGCTCAGTTATGTGGGGTGTCCTTTTAAGGGGAGAGGACAAACAGATATACACATAGAGAAGAAGGCCATGTCAAGATGGATGGAGAGATTGTAGTGATGCAGCTACAGGCCAATGTTAAGCTGAAGATTTCTGGGAGACACCAGAAGTTAGGGGGAAAGCATAGAATCGATTTTTCTTTGTAACTCTCAGAATGAACCCATCCTGCTGACACTGTGATTTCAGACTTCTAGTCTCCAGGAGTGTGAAAGAATAAATATGTCTTGTTTCAAGCAACCAAATTGTGGCACTTTGTTATGGCAGCCCCAGGAAACTAATGCACAGTAGTTTCAGGGTTCCAAAGAAGACAAAAAGACAGTAAGCCCCATGTTCAGGCGATTTTCAAGACTTTGTCTGAATCACATTTGCTAATGTCCCGTAGGCAAAAGAAAGTCATGTGGTTAACCAGAGTCAGAGAATAAAAAATAATCTCTAGCTATTGATGGAAGGAGCTATAAGTTGCATTGCAAAGAGGCATGGACACATATGAGGAAAACGTCTGGCTGGTTTTATCATTCCACCTCTATACCCTTGAGATGTGGCCGCTATCTTATGATCTGTGGGTAGCGCAATCTAGCATATGGCTCAAGTATGCCCCCAAGGTGCATGTTCTTTTAAAAATGCTATGAAGGATATTATTAGATTAACTGATAAAAAGGTCACTTGGGGCTTCCCTGGTGGCGCAGTGGTTGGGAGTCCGCCTGCCGATGCAGGGGACGCGGGTTCGTGCCCCGATCCGGGAAGATCCCACATGCCGCGGAGCGGCTGGGCCCGTGAGCCATGGCCGCTGAGCCTGCGCGTCCGGAGCCTGGGCTCCGCAACGGGAGAGGCCACAGCAGTGAGAGGCCCGCGTACCACAAAAAAAAAAAAAAAAAAGGTCACTTGGATGGACTGTTTCTTTCTTTTTTTATTGAAGTATGGTTGATTTACAATGTTGTATTACTTTCAGGTGTACAACATAATGCTTTGATATTTTTATAGACTATACTCAAAGTTTTTAAAAAGTATTGGCTGTATTCTCTGTGCTGTACATTATATCCTTGTATCTTATTTATGTTATACCTCATAGTTTGTACCTCTTAATCCCCTTCCCCAATCTGTCCACTTCCCACAACCCTCTCCCCATTTGTAACCACCAGTTTTTTCTGTGTATCTTTGAGCCTGTTTCTGTTTTGTTATATTCGTTCCTTTGCTTTATTTTTTAGATTCCACATATAAGTGAAAACATACAGTATTTGTCTTTCTCTGTCTGTCTTCAGTAAGCATAATACCCTCCAGGTCCATCCATGGTGTCACACATGGTGAAATTTCACTCTATTTGTTGACTGAGTAATATTCCATTTCATATATAAAATACATATATATTTATCCATTCCTCTGTTGATGGACACTTAGGCTGCTTCCATATCTTGGCTATTGTAAATAGGGCTGCTGTGACCATTGGGGTGCGTGTATCTTTTCGAATTAGTGTTTCCATTTTCTTTGGCTATATACCCAGGAGTGGAATTGCTAAATCATATGGTAGTTCTATTTTTACATTTCTGAGGAACCTCCGTACTGTTTTCCATAGTGGCTACACCAACTTACATGCTCAGCAACAGTGCACAAGGGTTCCCTTTCTCCACACCCTCAACAACATTTATCATTTGTTGTGTTTTTGGTGATGGCCATTCTGACAAGTGTGAGGTGGTAGCTCATTGTGGTTTTGATTTGCGTTTCCCTGATGATTAATGACGTTGCTCATCTAGGCAATTGTATTCACAGACCAGAAATACAGTCTTTTGGTAATGAACTGCAATTTAGGTTCCAAATGGACATTTTGACTGAACAATTACAACTGAATTCTCATAGTTACCCTATGAACATCTATAGATTAGACCAGGGAGTTTCCTAAGGTCATATTTCTGTTTCTTTGATTTTTTTATCTTCTTTTTACATAACTGTATCAGTTTCATGGAAAGACATAAGTAACAGGTAACAGAGCATCTTTGTTACTGCCAATTTCTTTTGGCACATTGGGACATTATGAAAATATTCCCTACAATTTCTTAAATATGCTTGTTCAGATGATGGATTCCTCACTAAGTTTAAATTTCCAAGGACTTTGTTCTTTTGAAAATGCTATAAAGGATATTATTAAACCAACTGATAAAATTGTTCTGTGGGTGATAGTTTAGAAAAAAGTACTACGTCAGTACACATTGATGAATTTATCAGCTCTGTTGGTGGTGTGCAAGAAAATATTTACATTCTTGGGAAATACTCATTGAAGTATTAGAGATAAAGGTGTCATGCTGTATACAGCTTGTTTTCAGATGGCTCAGAAAAAAAAAAAGATAGGTAAACATACACATATAGGGTATGTGGTAAAGTATTAACAATAGGTAAATAGAAGTAAAACACAGGCAGATGTTCTCTTTACTATTTTTACTGTTTATTTTTGCAACATTTTAAATTTTAAAATTATTTCAAAATGTCAAATTTAACATTAAAAAGATTTTGTTTTTTCACAAAATCAAATGGCAGCCAAGTCTCATCAGCTCTAATTTCATCTTGTTTCCTCTCTAACATTGCACAGTTGTTGGTTTTTTTGTTTTTGTTTTTTCCTGGGAAGGAGGTGACATTGATCAGGTCAGCTCCACTTTGGAAAGGCCAAGTTCTTATGATTTTTACTCATGCAGAGGGTCTAAGTAGGCAGGCAATCTGTCTGTCAGGCTGCACCAGATATCCGAGCCATTATGCTGGTCTACTACGTGATGCCCATGCTCTCTCAAAGGCTGGCTGATGGGGGAGAAAATCAGTTAAGTGAAATGTCAAGGAGAGCGGCAGTAAAGGCTGCAAACTGTATCCTAGTCCGCTTTGTAAACGGGAAGATGGATAGAAAGAAGAAGCATTATGTTCAATAGCCCTCACTGAACATGAAAATTACTTCTTTCTGTATTAGTAAATGGCATTAGGTATATTCATACCTCCCTTTTATTACAGCCAACACAGTCATGTGGTCACAAACCCAATGATAAAAAAGAAAAATAGTTCGTGTCTTAAATATCTTTTATTCAGTAACCAGTTTGTCAAGAAGGCTCAACCTGGTGGGGTTTAAAGGTGAAAGAACTTTATTTTTTCCATCACTGCTTTGTTGAACTTCACACTGCGATCCATTAATGATACCATGTGAATTCCACAGCTTTCCATTCACTGGCAGTTATTAAAATGCGGACCCTGTTAAAGCTTTAAAAGCCAAACCCATTCACTGGCAGTTATTAAAATTTGGTCCATTTTAAAGCTTCAAAGTCAAACTCAATTTAAAATTCATTTCCTCACCTTGCTCTACATAATCCCCCATCCCCCTGCCCTAGTCGCTGCTGCCAGTGCAAGACTGAGCGGAGATGCTGACCACGGAGCGAGAGAGGAAGACGATTTCTGACTCTGAGACCCATACACCTCTTCTAGTCCAGCTCATCCGGAGAGCTGCAACTGGAAAGGGGCAGGCATAAGTGAAATTTCTCCTTAATTAACAAAACAAGATTTTAATGTTCTCGTATGGACCGCTCCTGTTGCTTTTGCCAGTGCTGGCTGACCTTTGTTGTTCTGCAAATGGCAGACCTGTAAATCCTGCCTGTCTCATGGGATGCATGTTTAAGTTCTTATACTGTGAGGTTTGTCCATTTTACCTTTCCCTGATCGTGAGTTAGGATATCTAAATGGACCAGGGGACTCCAGCTGAGCTACCATTTGACTTATGGGAAGCTCACATACTCCTCCCACACTGCCCACTGCCTCTGTGCCAGCTCGCTCTAATTCTCTTCCTGTATCTCCAGATAGACCCAAGCAAGTATCTAACCAAACACTGGAAAGCCAGTCCCCTCCCCGTCTTGCAGCTACCCCTAATCACTTGGAGTCACCTTTCATTTTATTTCAGAAGGAAGAGCTGCCTTATTTTTCTCTACCCAGAAACCTTGAAAGACTTCAAATCTAAATCAAATATGACATGGTTTTATATTTACTACAGATTTCAGATACAATAATATTTTTCTTCCATATTGTAGTCCAAAAGCGCCCTGAAAGTTCCTCATGGGGAGCCTAGAATGCCACCATCATTAGGCTATAATAAGGCACCGCATCCCCACCTCCATTCCTGCCAGGGTGATGTTGGATTCAGGGTAAGTGGGAAGCCTGAACTTCCATCCTTGCTGGGCAGTGATGATCCCTGCTAACCATCCCACCGCTTCCACTTCTCCATTCCCCACTTCCACGTCAGTGGAGACTTCTGTCACCAATGGGTGGTAATGGGTGTTGAGTTGCTTCCTCCCTTCCCCCATGGCTTGACGTCAGAGGAGTTCTAGTGGAGAGTTAGGGTCTAACAACCTCAGTGCAGTAATTGGAACACTCACCCCATGATGTCACCTCCTGCTACCACCTGGGAACCCAGAACTCGTAACCTTACTGGGCAGAAGTAAGAAACCTGTTTCCCTGGATATCATCAGAGACTGCACGGGGAAACTGGACTTCCACCAGCAGCTGGCAGTAATGAGGTGGCAGTGCTTTTTTTCCCAATGGAGCAGTGTCAGAGGAGTCCTGCTTAAACGAAAGATTTACGTAAGATTCAGGCAATACCTCAGATTTCCGGGTTTAAATTCAAAACAGTTACCTGTTATACCAAGAACTATGAAAACAATTTGACTGAGAAAAGAAGATTAGCAGACACCAACAGAAAGGTCATATGCATATTAGGATTCTCTGACAAGGATATTTTTTAGAGGACTTTATGTTTTAGAGCACCCTTTGATTTACAGAAAAATTGAATCTGTAGGGAATACTAATACACACCACACCCGGTTTCCCCTATTATTACCATCTTACATTAGTATGGTGCATTTGCCACGATAAATGAACCATTACTGTTAAATTATTATTAACTAAAGTCCATATTTTAATCTGATGTTCTTATTCTTTACCTAACGTCTTTGTCTTTTCTAGTATCCTTTCTAGAATACCACATTACATTTGGGTTTTGTGTCTCTTTGGGCACCTCTTCACTGAGAGTTTTTCAGAGTTACTTTGATGACTTTGACAGTTTTAAGGAATTCTGGACAAGTATTTTGTAGGATGCCCCCCTATTGGAATCTGTCTCATGTTTTTCTCAGAGATACACCGATGCTATGTTTTTGAGAGGAAGAACGCAGAGGTTGTGTCCTTTTCATCATGTCGTCACAAGAATACCTACTACTTACATGATTTATGGCTATTGGCTTTGACCTTGATCATTTGGCTTTAGTATCTCTATTGTAAGGTTACCCTTTATTACGCCATTGCCATACTCTCGTCTTTGGGAAAAATTCTGTGTGCAAACCTCAGACGTAAAGAGTGGAGACTTACGGTTGCCTGCTTGAGGACAGGGTATCCACATAAGTTATTTTGAATTCATCTGCAAGTAAGATTTGTCTAATCAATTTATCTATTCAATCATTTATTTATATCCAAATGAATATTGATTTTACTTTGGATTATAATCCAGTACTACTTTATTTTATTGCTTGAATCATTTGAGCTTTGGCCATTGGAATCTCTTGCAGTGGCTTGTGTGCCCATTCCTTTTAGGCTCTCCCAGGTGGCAAAGCAAATAAATATATGTGTTTAGACTAACGTGTATATACAAATATTAATAAATATTTCTGTACTTTAACAATTTATAACTATATTAAACTAAACATAAGCTCTACTGATGTCTTTAAACCATTAACATATGAATCATTCTAGCTTCTTCTCTTTTCTCACATGAGAATTACCATTCCAATGATAAGAAACCTGGCTACCACTCTCCACCATCCATTTAGTTAATTGTTCATTTTTGTATACATGTATAGTGGTTTCTGGAACTAGAGAATAGTATGCTTAGCGAAATAAGTCAGACAAATACTGTATGACATCACTTACATGTGGAATCTAAAAAATAATACAAATGAATATATATAACAAAACAGAAACAGACTCACAGATATAAGAAATGAAGCTGTTGGTTACCAGTGGGGAGAGTGCAGCGGAGAGGGGCACATGAAGAGTATGAGATTAAGAGATACAAAGTAATATGTATAAAATAGATAAGCAACAAGGATGTATTGTATAGCACAGGGAATTATAGTCATTATCTTGTAATAACTTTTAATAGAGTATAAACTGTAAAGTGCTGAGTCACTCTGCTGTATACCTAAAACTAATATAACATTGTAAGTCAACTATACTTCAATTTTTAAAAAGACAAGAAAAGGAAATAAAATGTATAATGATCAGAAAGGAAGAAATAAAAGTTTCTGTGTTTGCAGGTAACATGATAATCATCATAGAATTCCCAAAAATCTCCAAAAATACTTTTAGAACTAATAATTTAGTTCAGCAAAGAAACAGAATACAAGACCAACATATAAAACTCAACTGTATTTCTGTGTATTAGCAGTGAACATGTAGAAACAGAAATTAAAAGTACAGTATCATTTATTATAGCTCAAATAATGAAATCCTTAGGTGTAAATCTAACAAAAAAACGTACAGGACTTAGATTTTGAAAATTAGCCCTATATTACTAGACATACAGTTTTATTTAGTTGTTTAGTTGTTTATGCATCTGTCTTTCCTATACTTCCCAGTACTTTAGCAGAACTCGTGTTTAAACATCTTTGTATGCCAGTATTCAACATTCTTATTTTTTAAATGTTGCAAATGATTTACAGTGAGATCAATAAGTAGATGAAATAGTGACAAGCACGCACTTGGAGGTTTGGAATGAACTTAGTTTGGTAGTTGAACACGTTTTAATTATTAAAGAAGCTAGTTCAGACCGCAGAAGCTAACACTGTCTCATGAGTACTGTGTCATTGTGAAGGTTAGACGTCATTGTGATTAGAATCTTCTAATTGCCTCATAGCTTTCTCCATGATACTTCCACATTTGCTACTAAACATGCTTGAACTTTAGCTATGCACAAAAAAAAAAACAAAAAAAAATGGAGAGACCTATGTAAGAAGATAAGAAAAAAATAGTTTGGATGTGTAGGAAGCCTGGGGGAGGGAAGGAAGTTGCTCCAATACAGAGATGTGTCTACTGAATCATTACTTGCCTTTTGCCGAAAGAACTACCTGCTCATCCTAAGAACAAAGAGCAGTTAACTAATTAGTGTCTTTGAAATCCCTCAAAGAAAGTATCCTGATAACTGTGACCTTTGTTTTACTTCAAGTTCTTGATCTCTCCCTCTGCTGCGACTTCAATTTTTGCTTTGTTCTAGGACAATTTATATAATTGCACCCTCTAAATTATATGATCCTTAAAGGCAACAGTGTGGCATTATATATCTTTATGTCCTTCACGGGCTCAGCACAGCCACGAGGCTTTGCTCCTAGTAAGTCCCCAAAAATATTCGAGGAAAGAGAGAACAACTATTGTCTATGTGCAAAGCACTGTGTTACATCCTGGGAACACACCAGTGAACAAAACAGTCATTTAAATGTAGAAGTCACACATCAAAATAAATAATCATATATGCAAATATAAACTTATAAACTATTATAACTAATATTAAAGGGGATGATTGATTAATATAATATGACTGAGGTGGGAGTTAGAGAAAGGGATCTCTGAACAAGTGATATTTAAGTTGAAATCTGGGCTGAGGAGTTCTCCAGGTAGAAAGCAAAGCAAAACACATTCTAGCAAGAAGGAAAAATTTTATAGAAGGTAGGCAGGGGCTTGAAGAACTGAAATAGGTTAAAATTTAGAGTTTCTCTCCCTCCCTCTCTCTCTTTCTTTCTCCCTCCACCCCGACCCCCACCCCCACCCCAATAATCCATTCCTTTTCCTCATTGTAAAAAGTTAGCAGATGGAGGGGCTTCCCTGGTGGTGCAGTGGTTAAGAATCCGCCTGCCAATGCAGGGGACACGTGTTCAATCCCTGGTCTGGGAAGATACCACATGCCGTGGAGCAATTAAGCCCATGCACCACAGCTACTGAGCCTGTGTTCTAGAGTCCGTGAGCCACAACTGCTGAAGCCCATGTGCCACAACTACTGAAACCCGTGCACCTAGAGCCCGTGCTCCGCAACAAGAGAAGCCACTGCAATGAGAAGCCCATGCACCGTAATGAAGAGCAACCCCCATTCGTCACAACTAGAGAAAGCCCACGTGCAGCAACAAAGACCCAACGCAGCCAAAAATTAAAAAAAAAAAAAAAAAAAGTTAGCAGTTGCCCATCCCCCCAAAGAAATAAAGTAGGTCAATAGGAAGCCATTCCTTCTTGGTTACATCTGAGATCTACAGCAGCTGGGAACTTCTGTCTACAGTGAGAATCACAGACATGTACCCCCCTGATTGTCTGAAGAAATATTTCTGTTGAAAAAAAAAGGCTTATTAGTCCAAAAAGATAGGGAGACTTAAATAGCCAGGTGACTTTGATGTAAAAACTATTGAAGTGTCCTCTTTATTCTAATGGCATTTTTATCTTCAGTAGGTGATTGCTAACTTTTACTGCCCTAAGCTACAGCCTAAATACCATTTCATGTCATTTTGAGAGTTTCATTTTTCTCATTTGACAGTTTTAAGTCAAGTGTATTAAAACACTTTTTAGATGTGTTCAAAGCAGAGATAGAGTAAACGAATACGCCACATCAAATTTCAGGAGAGTAAAATGAGTATGTAAAAAGATTTACTATGACTGAATTTTATGTGATTTAAAATTAGTTATTGATGAATATATAATATATTGCAATGTTTCCACATTCATGATATTATTGAAACCGTTTCACTTTCAAATGACATTTTAAAGGCTTTATCATTAAGAAAAATAAAAGTCTGTTGAAACCCTAATCAGCCTTGATATATACTATAATGACCATACCTGCTATTATTATTAGCCACCAATGTTCCAAATAATTTGAAAGCATAAAGAAGACAGTTTTTGCTACAGTAGAGGTTGGGCCAAGTAGAATAAACCCAAGGCTAAAAAATTAGCGTGTTCTAGAGAATTGTGATTAGTGTTAATTTGTCCATTTTCCTTTTTGATTTCTTTTTCAACTTGGGAAATTATCTAGACCAGTCTTTCGTGTTTGTTTTTCTAGTAATTGTCAAACAAGGCCCATTGCTTGGTATCCTCATAGAAATAGCAGCCTCTATTAACTGTCTGTTGTTCCTCTAATTATGGTTTACTGGGATGAGTATGAAAGAATAGAGATAAAAATTGGAGTGGGGTACACTAGCGGAAGTGTTTGTGTATATTAGCCTGAGAAAACATGTCCATTTGAAATCATTCTGTTCACATTCCAAAACCCTTCGGGAAGTTATATAAGATGAAACACTAATCTGCATTTGACACTGAATTTTGGTAAATAATGGATTTCAGTATATTTAGGTTTGGAATAATGTAAAGATCCCTCACTCACACAGAAAGAATATGGTAAATAGATGAGAGTGCTTTGGAAATAATAAATACAACTGTTTGGACCTCAATATTGAACTAATTTCTACTTTTACCTTACTTATACATCTGTACCTCTAATACACTGGGGAATTCCTCTCTCCTTTTACAGCTAAAAGAAAAGGAAGTAGAGATAAGTCAGATAAATAGTTTCATCCAGAAAATTCCTGGTGCCACCCTGAGCATTCAATATTTGAATAAAGGACATGGAAAGGACAACTGGGCCCATACTTGAAAATATACCATTTCTCATGGAAGAATAGGAAAACAGCTACCATTATAATCAGTACTATTCAACAGTCAGGGTGTGAACAAATCAGTCATATATTTTGAATTTTTGTTTCACTTTTTCTTCTTCAAAATTTTAGGCTATGAGTTATATTAAAAAGATAATTGGATGTAAATAATATAATTCTGAACCATGCCTGAAGAATTTCATGACTCTGAGACACTGGGTAAATTATTTATGCTTTTTAGGTCTAGGTTTTCTCAAAAATTAAACCTTGAATATTAAACAGTTAAAACAATTAAAAGTTGAATATTGTGACTTCAAAATAATATACTTAAGTAAAGTTGCAGGATATGAAATTAGTATACAGAAATATGTTACATTTCTATAAATACACTAAAAAAGAACTGTCAGAAGGAGAAATTAATAAAATACTCCTATTTACAATTGCATTAAAAAGAATGAAATACCTAGGAATAAATCTAAGGAAGTAAAAGACCTGTACTTGGAAAACTATAAGACACTGATGAAAGAAATTGAAGACAACACAAACAGATGGAAAGATACACTGTGTTCATGGAATAGAAGAATACTGTTAAATATTACTCAAGGCTATACGGCCCAAGGCAATCTACAGATTCAACACAACCCCTATCAAAATAGCAATGATATTTTTCACAGGAACTAGAACAAGTAATTCTAAAATTTTCAAAAGATTATCAATAGCCAAAAGAGTCTTGAGAAAAAACAAGGCTGGAGCTATCAGGCACCCTGATTTCAAGCTATACTACAAAGCTACAGTCATCAAAACAGAATGGTACTGGCACAAAAACAGACACATAAAGCAATGGAACAGAACAGACAGCCCAGAAGTGAACACACACTTATATGGTCAACTACTCTATGACAAATGAGGCAAGAATATACAGTGGGGAAAAGACAACCTCTTTGTGTTGTCTTTTTATGGCTGAATATTACTCAGCCATAAAAAAAGAATTAAATCTTGCCATTTTCGACAACATGGATGGACCTAAAGGCTATTATGCTAAGTGAAATAAGTCAGACAGAGACGGAAAAATACCACATGATTTCACTTATGTATGGAGTCTAAAAAAAATGAAACAAATGAACAAACATAACAAAACAGAAACAGTCATAGATAGAGACAATAAATAGGTTATTGCCAGAGGGGAGGGCAGTGGAGGGATGAGTGAAATTGAGAGGTGACAGTCATTTCATGATGCATGTAAGTCATTCATTATGCTGTACACACCTTAAACTTAGTGCTGTATGTCAGTTATATCTCAGTAAAACTGGAAGAAAGAAATAAGTTGTATTCTTCCCTCCTCTAATGTCTTTCAAAAATTTATCTTGGGAAGGCGGAAGATGGCGGAAGAGTAAGACGCGGAGATCACCTTCCTCCCCACAGATACACCAGAAATACATCTACACGTGGAACAACTCCTACAGAACACCTACTGAAGGCTGGCAGAAGACCTCAGACCTCCCAAAAGGCAAGAAACTCCCCACGTACCTGGGTAGGGCAAAAGAAAAAACAGAGACAAAAGAATAGGGACGGCACCTGTACCAGTGGGAGGGAGCTGTGAAGGAGGAAAAGTTTCCACACACTAAGAAGCCCCTTCGCAGGCGGAGACTGCAGGGGGCGGAGGGGGGAGCTTCGGAGCCGCGGAGGAGTGCACAGCAACGGGTGCGGAGGGCAAAGCGGGGAGATTCCCGCACAGAGGATCGGTGCCGACCGGCACTCACCAGCCCGAGAGGCTTGTCTGCTCACCCGCCGGGGCGGGCGGGGCTGCGAGCTGAGGCCGGAGCGCAGGGAGAGGACTGGGGTTGGCGGCTTGAACATAGCCTGAAGGGGTTAGTGCACCACAGCTAGCCGGGAGGGAGTCCGGGGAAAAGCCTGCACCTGCCGAAGAGGCAGGAGACTTTTCCTTCCCTCTTTGTTTCCTGGGGCATGAGGAGAGGGGTTTAAGAACGCTGCTTAAAGGAACTCCAGAGACGGGCGCGAGCCGCGGCTAAAAGCGCGGACCCCAGAGACGGGCGCAAGCCGCGGCTGAAAGCGCGGACCCCAGAGACGGGCGCGAGCCGCGGCTGAAAGCGCGGAATCCAGAGACGGGAGCGAGCCGCGGCTGAAAGCGCGGAATCCAGAGACGGGCGCGAGCCGCGGCTGACAGCGCGGAATCCAGAGACGGGCGCAAGCCGCGGCTAAAAGCGCGGACCCCAGAGGCGGGCGGGAGACGTTAAGGCAGCTGCTGTCGCCACCGAGGGGCCTGTGTGCGAGCACTGGTCACTCTCCACACCCCTCTTCCGCGGAGCCTGTGCAGCCCGCCACTGCCGGGTTCCCGGGATCCAGGGACAACTTCCCCGGGAGAGCGCACAGCGCGCCTCAGGCTGGTGCAAAGTCACGCCGGCCTTTGCCACCGCAGGCCCGCCCCGCACTCTGTGCTCCTCCGTCCCCGCCGGCCTGAGTGCGCCAGAGCCCCCAATCAGCGGCTGTTTTAACCCCATCCTGTCTGAGCAAAAAACAGACGCCCTCCAGCGATCTACACGCAGTGGCAGGGCCAAATCCAAAGCTTAGCCCTGGGAGCTGTGAGAACAAAGAAGAGAAAGGGAAATCTCTCCCAGCAGCCTCAGAAGCAGCGGATTAAAGCTCCACAATCAACTTGATGTACCCTGCATCTGTGGAATACCTGAATAGACAACCAATCATCCCAAATTAAGGAAGTGGACTTTAGGAGCAAGATCTATGATTTTTTCCCCTTTCCTCTTTTTGTGAATGTGTATGTGTATGCTTCTGTGTGAGATCTTGTCTGTATAGTCTTGCTTCCACCATTTGTCCTAGGGTTCTATCCGTCCATGTTTTTTTTTAAAATTTTTTTTCTTAATAATTAATTTTACTTCTTCTTTTCCGATTTGGATTCCTTTTATTTCCTTTTCTTCTCTGATTGCTGTGGCTAAAACTTCCAAAACTATGTTGAATAAGAGTGGTGAGAGTGGGCAACCTTGTCTTGTTCCTGATCTTAGTGGAAATGCTTTCAGTTTTTCACCATTGAGGATGATGTTTGCTGTGGGCTTGTCATATATGGCCTTTATTATGTTGAGGAAAGTTCCCTCTATGCCTACTTTCTGCAGGGTTTTTATCATAAATGGGTGTTGAATTTTGTCAAAAGCTTTCTCTGCATCTATTGAGATGATCATATGGTTTTTCTCCTTCAGTTTGTTAATATGGTTTATCACATTGATAGATTTGCGTATATTGAAGAATCCTTGCATTCCTGGAATAAACCCCACTTGATCATGGTGTATGATCCTTTTAATGTGCTGTTGGATTCTGTTTGCTAGTATTTTGTTGAGGATTTTTGCATCTATGTTCATCAGTGATATTGGCCTGTAGTTTTCTTTCTTTGTGACATCCTTGTCTGGTTTTGGTATCAAGGTGATGGTGGCCTCGTAGAAGGAGTTTGGGAGTGTTCCTTCCTCTGCTATATTTTGGAAGAGTTTGAGAAGGATAGGTGTTAGCTCTTCTCTAAATGTTTGATAGAATTCGCCTGTGAAGCCATCTGGTCCTGGGCTTGATCCTATACATAGAGAACCCTAAAGATGCTACCAGAAAACTACTAGAGCTAATCAATGAATTTGGTAAAGTGGCAGGATACAAAATTAATGCACAGAAATCTCTGGCATTCCTATATACTAATGATGAAAAATCCGAAAGTGAAATCAAGAAAACACTCCCATTTACCATTGCAACAAAAAGAATAAAATATCTAGGAATAAACCTACCTAAGGAGACAAAAGATCTGTATGCAGAAAATTATAAGACACTGATGAAAGAAATTAAAGACGATACAAATAGATGGAGAGATATACCATGTTCTTGGATTGGAAGAATCAACATTGTGAAAATGACTCTACTACCGAAAGCAATCTATAGATTCAATGCAATCCCTATCAAACTACCACTGGCATTTTTCACAGAACTAGAACAAAAAATTTTGCAATTTGTATGGAAACACAAAAGACCCCGAATAGCCAAAGCAATTTTGAGAACGAAAGAAGGAACTGGAGGAATCAGGCTCCCAGACTTCAGACTATACTACAAAGCTACAGTTATCAAGACGGTATGGTACTGGCACAAAAACAGAAAGATAGATCAATGGAACAGGATAGAAAGCCCAGAGATAAACCCACGCACATATGGTCACCTTATCTTTGACAAAGGAAGCAGAAATGTACAGTGGAGAAAGGACAGCCTCTTCAATAAGTGGTGCTGGGAAAACTGGACAGCTACATGTAAAGGTATGAAATTAGATCACTCCCTAACACCATACACAAAAATAAGCTCAAAATGGATTAAAGACCTAAATGTAAGGCCAGAAACTATCAAACTCTTAGAGGAAAACATAGGCAGAACACTCTATGACATAAATCACAGCAAGGTCCTTTTTGACCCACCTCCTAGAGAAATGGAAGTAAAAACAAGAGTAAACAAATGGGACCTAATGAAACTTAAAAGCTTTTGCGCAGCAAAGGAAACCATAAAGAAGACCAAAAGACAACCCTCTGAATGGGAGAAAATATTTGCAAATGAAGCAACTGACAAAGGATTGATCTCCAAAATTTATAAGCAGCTCATGCAGCTTAATAACAAAAAAACAAACAACCCAATCCAAAAATGGGCAGAAGACCTAAATAGACATTTCTCCAAAGAAGATATACAGAGTGCCAACAAACACATGAAAGAATGCTCAACATCACTAATCATGAGAGAAATGCAAATCAAAACTACAATGAGATATCATCTCACACCAGTCAGAATGGCCATCATCAAAAAATCTAGAAACAATAAATGCTGGAGAGGGTGTGGAGAAAAGGGAACCCTCTTACACTGTTGGTGGGAATGTAAATTGATACAGCCACTGTGGAGAACAGTATGGAGGTTCCTTAAAAAGCTACAAATAGAACTACCATATGACCCAGCAATCCCACTACTGGGCATATACCCTGAGAAAACCATAATTCAAAAAGAGTCATGTACCAAAATGTTCATTGCAGCTCTATTTACAATAGCCCGGAGATGGAAACAACCTAAGTGTCCATCATCGGATGAATGGATAAAGAAGATGTGGCACATATATACAATGGAATATTACTCAGCCATAAAAAGAGACGAAATTGAGCTATTTGTAATGAGGTGGATAGACCTAGAGTCTGTCATACAGAGTGAAGTAAGTCAGAAAGAGAGAGACAAATACCGTATGCTAACACATATATATGGAATTTAAAAAAAAAAAAGTCATGAAAAACCTAGGGGTGAAACAGGAATAAAGACACAGACTTACTAGAGAATGGACTTGAGGTTATGGGGAGGGGGAAGGGTAAACGGTGACAAAGCGATAAAGAGGCATGGACATATATACACTACCAAACGTAAGGTAAATAGCTAGTGGGAAGCAGCCGCATAGCACAGGGAGATCAGCTCGGTGCTTTGTGACCGCCTGGAGGGGTGGGATAGGGAGGGTGGGAGGGAGAGAGACGCAAGCGGGAAGAGATATGGGAATATATGTATGTATATAACTGATTCATTTTGTTGTGAAGCTGAAGCTAACATACCATTGTAAAGCAATTATACTCCAATAAAGATGTTAAAAAAAAAATTAATTTTAATAACATTATACTTTACCTTCGTTCTTTCTTTCCGTCCTTCCTTCCCTCCTTTAGACAACGAATCATCCCAAATTGAGGAGGTGGTCTCTGGCAGCAAGATTTAGGATTTTTCCCCATTTACCTCTTTTAGTGAGGGTGTATGTGTATGCTTCTGTGTAAGATTTTGTCTGTATAGCTTTGCTTCCAACATTTGTCCTAAGGTTCTTTCCGTCCCTTTTTTTTTTTTTCTAAATAAGAAGTTTTTAATTCAATAACTTTATTATACTTTATTTTATTTTTACTGTATCTTCTTTCTTTCTGTCTTTTTTCCTTCTTTCCCTCCTTCCTTCCTTCCTCCCTCCCTCCCTCCCTCCTTTCTTTCCTTCTTGCCTTCTTTCCTTCTTTGCTTCTTTCTTTCTTTCTTCCTTCCTTCCTACCCTCCTTTCCTTCTTTCTTTCCTCATACTTCTACTAATTCCCTCTACTTTTTCTCCCTTTTATCCTGAGCCTGTGGATGAAAAGCTTTTGGTGCTCCAGCCAGGAAGCAGGGCTCTGCCTCTGAGGTAGGACAGCCAACTTCAGGACACTGATCAACAAGAGACCTCCCAGCTCCACATAATATCAAACGGCGAAAATCTCCCAGAGACCTCCATCTTAACACCAGCACCCAGCTTCACTCAATGACCAGCAAGCCACAGTGCTGGAAAACCTATGCCAAACAACTAGCAAAACAGGAACACAACCCCACCCATTAGCAGAGAGGCTGCCTAAAATCATAATAAGGCCACAGACACCCCCAAACACACCACCAGACGTGAACCTGCCCACTAGAGAGACAAGATCCAGCCTCATCCACCACAACACAGGCAATAGCCCCCTCCACCAGGAAGCCTACACAACCCACTGAACCAACCTTAGCCACTGGAGACAGACATCAAAAACAGGAGGAACTACAAACCTGCAGCCTGCAAAAAGGAGACCCCAAACACAGTAAGATAAGCAAAATGAGAAGACAGAAAAACACACAGCAGATAAAGGAGCAAGATAAAAATGCGCCAGACCTAACAAATGAAGAGGAAATAGGCAGTCTACCTGAAAGAGAATTCAGAATAATGATAGTAAGGTTGATCCGAAATCTTGGAGATAGAATGGACAATACATTGGACAAAATGCAAGAATCAGTTAACAAGGACCTAGAAGAACTAAAGATGAAACAAGCAACGATGAACAACACAATAAATGAAATTAAAAGTACTCTAGATGGGATCAATAGCAGAATAACTGAGGGAGAAGAACGGATAAGTGACCTGGAAGATAAAATAGTGGAAATAACTACTGCAGAGCAGAATAAAGAAAAAAGAATGAAAAGAACTGAGGACAGTCTCAGAGACCTCTGGGACAACATTAAACGCACCAACATTCGAATTCTAGGGGTTCCAGAAGAAGAAGAGAAAAAGAAAGGGACTGAGAAAATATTTGAAGAGATTATAGTTGAAAACTTCCCTAATATGGGAAAGGAAATAGTTAATCAAGTCCAGGAAGCACAGAGAGTCCCATACAGGATAAATACAAGGAGAAATACGCCAAGACACATATTAATCAAACTGTCAAAAATTAAATACAAAGAAAGCATATTAAAAGCAGCAAGGGAAAAACAACAAATAACACATAAGGGAATCCCCATAAGGTTAACAGCTGATCTCTCAGCAGAAACCCTACAAGCCAGAAGGGAGTGGCAGGACATACTGAAAGTGATGAAGGAGAAAAACCTGCAGCCAAGACTACTCTACCCAGCAAGGATCTCATTCAGATTTGATGGAGAAATTAAAACCTTTACAGACAAGCAAAAGCTGAGAGAGTTCAGCACCACCAAACCAGCTTTACAACAAACGCTAAAGGATCTTCTCTAGGCAAGAAACACAAGAGAAGGAAAAGACCTATAATAACGAACCCAAAACAATTTAGAAAATGGGAATAGGAACATACATATCGATAATTACCTTAAATGTAAATGGACTAAATGCTCCCACCAAAAGACACAGATTAGCTGAATGGATACAAAAACAAGACCCTTATATATGCTGTCTACAAGAGACCCACTTCAGACCTAGAGACACATACAGACTGAAAGTAAGGGAATGGAAAAAGATATTCCATGCAAATGGAAGCCAAAAGAAAGCTGGAGTAGCAATTCTCATATCAGACAAAATAGACTTTAAAATAAGGACTATTAAAAGAGACAAAGAAGGACACTACATAATGATCAAGGGATCGATCCAAGAAGAAGATATAACAATTGTAAATATTTATGCACCCAACATAGGAGCACCTCAATACATAAGGCAAATACTAACAGCCATAAAAGGGGAAATCGACAGTAACACATTCATAGTAGGGGACTTAAACACCCCACTTTCACCCATGGACAGATCATCCAAAATGAAGATCAATAAGGAAACACAAGCTTTAAATGATACATTAAACAAGATGGACTTAATTGATATTTATAGGACACTCCATCCAAAAACAACAGAATACACATTTTTCTCAAGTGCTCATGGAACATTCTCCAGGATAGATCATATCGTAGGTCACAAATCAAGCCTTGGTAAATTTAAGAAAACTGAAATTGTATCAAGTATCTTTTCTGACCACAACGCCATGAGACTAGATATCAATTACAGGAAAAGATCTGTAAAAAATACAAACACATGGAGGCTAAACAATACACTACTTAATAATGAAGAGATCACTGAAGAAATCAAAGAGGAAATCAAAAAATACCTTGAAACAAATGACAATGGAGACACAACGACCCAAAACCTGTGGGATGCAGCAAAAGCAGTTCTAAGGGGGAAGTTTATAGCAATACAAGCCCACCTTAAGAAGCAGGAAACATCTCGAATAAACAACCTAACCTTGCACCTCAAGCAATTAGAGAAAGAAGAACAAAAAAACCCCAAAGCTAGCAGAAGGAAAGAAATCATAAAAATCAGATCAGAAATAAATGAAAAAGAAATGAAGGAAACAATAGCAAAGATCAATAAAACTAAAAGCTGGTTCTTTGAGAAGATAAACAAAATAGATAAACCACTAGCCAGACTCATCAAGAAAAAAAGGGAGAAGACTCAAATCAATAGAATTAGAAATGAAAAAGGAGAGGTAACAACTGACACTGCAGAGATAAAAGAGATCATGAGATTACTTCAAGCAACTCTATGCCAATAGAATGGACAATCTGGAAGAAATGGACAAATTCTTAGAAATGCACAAGCTGCCAAGACTGAATCAGGAAGAAATAGAAAATATGAACAGACCAATCACAAGCACTGAAATTGAAACTGTGATTAAAAATCTTCCAACAAAGAAAAGCCCAGGACCAGGTGGCTTCACAGGCGAATTCTATCAAACATTTAGAGAAGAGCTAACACCTATCCTACTCAAACTCTTCCAAAATATAGCAGAGGGAGGACCACTCCCTAACTCCTTCTACGAGGCCACCATCACCTTGATACCAAAACCAGACAAGGATGTCACAAAGAAAGAAAACTACAGGCCAATATCACTGATGAACATAGATGCAAAAATCCTCAACAAAATACTAGCAAACAGAATCCAACAGCACATTAAAAGGATCATACACCATGATCAAGTGGGGTTTATTCCAGGAATGCAAGGATTCTTCAATATACGCAAATCTATCAATGTGATAAACCATATTAACAAACTGAAGGAGAAAAACCATATGATCATCTCAATAGATGCAGAGAAAGCTTTTGACAAAATTCAACACCCATTTATGATAAAAACCCTGCAGAAAGTAGGCATAGAGGGAACTTTCCTCAACATAATAAAGGCCATATATGACAAGCCCACAGCAAACATCATCCTCAATGGTGAAAAACTGAAAGCATTTCCACTAAGATCAGGAACAAGACAAGGTTGCCCACTCTCACCACTCTTATTCAACATAGTTTTGGAAGTTTTAGCCACAGCAATCAGAGAAGAAAAGGAAATAAAAGGAATCCACATTGGAAAAGAAGAAGTAAAGCTGTCACTGTTTGCAGATGACATGATCCTATACATAGAGAACCCTAAAGATGCTACCAGAAAACTACTAGAGCTAATCAATGAATTTGGTAAAGTGGCAGGATACAAAATTAATGCACAGAAATCTCTGGCATTCCTATATACTAATGATGAAAAATCTGAAAGTGAAATCAAGAAAACACTCCCATTTACCACTGCAACAAAAAGAATAAAATATCTAGGAATAAACCTACCTAAGGAGACAAAAGACCTGTATGCAGAAAATTACAAGACACTGATGAAAGAAATTAAAGACAATACAAATAGATGGAGAGATATACCATGTTCTTGGATTGGAAGAATCAACATTGTGAAAATGACTCTACTACTGAAAGCAATCTATAGATTCAATGCAATCCCTATCAAACTACCACTGGCATTTTTCACAGAACTAGAACAAAAAATTTTGCAATTTGTATGGAAACACAAAAGACCCCAAATAGCCAAAGCAATTTTGAGAACGAAAGAAGGAACTGGAGGAATCAGGCTCCCAGACTTCAGACTATACTACAAAGCTACAGTTATCAAGACGGTATGGTACTGGCACAAAAACAGAAAGATAGATCAATGGAACAGGATAGAAAGCCCAGAGATAAACCCACGCACATATGGTCACCTTATCTTTGACAAAGGAAGCAGAAATGTACAGTGGAGAAAGGACAGCCTCTTCAATAAGTGGTGCTGGGAAAACTGGACAGCTACATGTAAAGGTATGAAATTAGATCACTCCCTAACACCATACACAAAAATAAGCTCAAAATGGATTAAAGACCTAAATGTAAGGCCAGAAACTATCAAACTCTTAGAGGAAAACATAGGCAGAACACTCTATGACATAAATCACAGCAAGGTCCTTTTTGACCCACCTCCTAGAGAAATGGAAATAAAAACAAGAGTAAACAAATGGGACCTAATGAAACTTAAAAGCTTTTGCGCAGCAAAGGAAACCATAAAGAAGACCAAAAGACAACCCTCTGAATGGGAAAAAATATTTGCAAATGAAGCAACTGACAAAGGATTGATCTCCAAAATTTATAAGCAGCTCATGCAGCTTAATAACAAAAAAACAAACAACCCAATCCAAAAATGGGCAGAAGACCTAAATAGACATTTCTCCAAAGAAGATATACAGAGTGCCAACAAACACATGAAAGAATGCTCAACATCACTAATCATGAGAGAAATGCAAATCAAAACTACAATGAGATATCATCTCACACCAGTCAGAATGGCCATCATCAAAAAATCTAGAAACAATAAATGCTGGAAAGGGTGTGGAGAAAAGGGAACCCTCTTACACTGTTGGTGGGAATGTAAATTGATACAGCCACTGTGGAGAACAGTATGGAGGTTCCTTAAAAAGCTACAAATAGAACTACCATATGACCCAGCAATCCCACTACTGGGCATATACCCTGAGAAAACCATAATTCAAAAAGAGTCATGTACCAAAATGTTCATTGCAGCTCTATTTACAATAGCCCGGAGATGGAAACAACCTAAGTGTCCATCATCGGATGAATGGATAAAGAAGATGTGGCACATATATACAATGGAATATTACTCAGCCATAAAAAGAGACGAAATTGAGCTATTTGTAATGAGGTGGATAGACCTAGAGTCTGTCATACAGAGTGAAGTAAGTCAGAAAGAGAGAGACAAATACCGTATGCTAACACATATATATGGAATTTAAAAAAAAAAAGTCATGAAAAACCTAGGGGTGAAACAGGAATAAAGACACAGACTTACTAGAGAATGGACTTGAGGTTATGGGGAGGGGGAAGGGTAAACGGTGACAAAGCGATAAAGAGGCATGGACATATATACACTACCAAACGTAAGGTAAATAGCTAGTGGGAAGCAGCCGCATAGCACAGGGAGATCAGCTCGGTGCTTTGTGACCGCCTGGAGGGGTGGGATAGGGAGGGTGGGAGGGAGGGAGACGCAAGCGGGAAGAGATATGGGAATATATGTATGTATATAACTGATTCATTTTGTTGTGAAGCTGAAGCTAACATACCATTGTAAAGCAATTATACTCCAATAAAGATGTTAAAAAAAATTTATCTTTGTCATTGGTAGCTGCAGTTTCATTATGATGGGTTTAGTTATGATTTTCCTTTTATTACATCTTATTTGGGATTCGTTGGCCTTGTGAAATCTTTCTTTTGGTGTTTTTATCTGTTTTGGAAAATTCTTTGCCTTTTCTCTTAAAATACTGCTTTAATCACAATTTATTTCTTTTTTCTTACTAGGAATCTATTTGGAGTTATTCTCAGCTGTCTATCATGATTGTCCTTTACTCATTTTTTCTTGCTCTCCCTGCATATTATCCTATTAACTTTCTTTTCTTTATCACGTAACAACTTGAACAACTTGTTGAAATATAATTTATATGCCTTACAGTTTGCTAATTTAAAGTCTGTAATTCAGTGGCTCTTAGTATATTTACAGAGTTTTGCAAACTTTACCACAATCAATTTTAGAAACTTTTCATCAAACTCCTCCGCATAAAAGAAACTCTGTAGCCATTAATAATCACTCCTCATTTTCCTTCAGCCTTCCCTCTTGTTGGCTTATTGATGCTTGTAAAGTATTCTATTCTTTTGTTTTAATTTTATTTTACTCTTTTTGTAATGGAATGTTGGTGCAAGTAACTTAACCTGCTATATTATCAGAAAAAATAGTTATATCCTTTAATCTTTCCTCCTCTTTAGTCTTTTAAAAGCAGATTCCTTAAAAATTTATATTAAAATAAATATCGTGACTACTGAACTGGTATTCCATGTCTTCTAACCCTTTTATAATTACATATCTCATATTTTCATTTATTTCTGTTTTTAGGAAAATATCTAAGTTCAGTTTTTTAATTTACTAATTTGTTCTTTAGCTAAGCATATCTTATATATTTTAAACAGCTTTTCTATATTTAATGCTATATATATTAAAATATCTAATATTTAACTTTCATATCCTACTGTAAAAACATTTGGATAGTGCAATATTATCAACAATCCCCATACATATTCAAAAGTCCTTTTCTCCTTGTCACCTCAATGCTGTGGTCTTAGCTATAAATACTTTATTTCATTAAGTTTGTTATCTCTTCCTTTCCTGGAATAGCTCTCCTTGAATGGTTGTTGATTCAGTATGTGCTTTGGATTGTCAGTCAGTGCCAACAACTGCTGCTCATACAATCAGCCTTTGGGGAGCAGTAGGTTTTGCTACTGATCTGTTTCCCATGGTTCTGGAAAAGGGAAAGTTATGCTGATACGTGGGAATCCTTGACGGATCTTATTTGCATACATGCACGTCCAGTTTATCAAACATTGGGACACTGACACAAATGCTCCCATTTATTGATCTTTCTGATCAATAAATTGAAGTCTTTCATTGAAGACATCTTAACTCTACTGTCAGCACCCACGAGGCAAGAGGGAGAATATGCAGGGGATAGTTCACCTCTAGGGGAACCCAAAGAAATGACCTCTGTGTCCCCTCCTACTCCCTACATCTTTAAGTAGGAGGCAAACATTTTTATGTATTAATCAATGAACTCCTATCTTCTTTCCATCTTTTAGGAATTTTGCACAATTTCTGAAACACAGAGAAGTCTGCGTTTTGTTTTCCAGCAAAAATGGTAATGAATTAATTTATTTTAATAGCTTTTGGAAAATAAGAATAAAATATAGCATGAGTCTGGCCCAGTATCTTTAAATCAATATGTAGCACATTGAAATTAGTGTAGGATTAATTAATGTATATAAAGCATGGCTTTGCAAATCAGTGAGTTAAGGGTAAATTATTCAATAAATCATGTTGGTACAATCATTTAACTGTTTGAAAAATTGGAAAAAATTGTCAGATCATCATGTTTAAGAGATTCCTTTCATCATAAAACAAACAGGAAAAAAATGATAGATCTGACAATGTAAAAATTGAATATTTGATACATCAAAAATACCATAAATAACTGCAGAACAGTTAGAACTTATGTTTTCATGTTGGAAATGCTTAATGAACAAATGAGTACAATAAGAGATGCAAATATCATAATATTTGAGAATAATTATTAATTTCAGAAAACGCAGTTGAATATGGTGATATTATATAGTGGTGTCAGCTTGAAAAAATAGTTGAAATAATTATGATAATTCAGTGACAAGTCTAATGATATTAAAGTTTAAAAAATTAATTTCCTGTATATGAGTCATTTTAAGCATATCATCAAATGAAAGAGTCCCTTTGACCTAACATCAAAAATATAAGTCATCCAGTAAAAATATTAAAAAGAAATATGCAGGGGCTTCCCTGGTGGTGCAGTGGTTGAGAGTCCGCCTGCCAATGCAGGGGACACGGGTTCGTGCCCCAGTCCGGGAAGACCCCACATGCCGCGGAGCGGCTGGGCCCGTGAGCCATGGCCGCTGAGCCTGCGTGTCCAGAGCCTGTGCTCCGCAACGGGAGAGGCCACAACAGTGAGAGGCCCACTTACCACAAAAAAACAAAAACAACTAAAAAAAGAAATATGCAGGACCCATATAAAAAATAACTAATATATTTGAGCGAAAGAAAAGGAACAATGGGAAAATTAAAATGTTTTATTTTAGACAAAGAAGACTGTTATAAACATGTCTGGTTTTTTTCTAAAATAAAAACATCTATAATATTATTGCATCTACAATATAATAAGAATTATGATAACCACAAGATGAGAGGAGATATTGAGGGAAGAGACTGAAAAACACTACTAAAGATTATCCAAAAGGATATAAAATCCTATAAAATATGAGTAATGGAAGAAATCTAGTAGTATGACATTTAAAAGTTGGTATTAAACACAATTAAAGCAGATTAATGAATTGAACTAGAGAGTCTAATAATAAATACTTGGGAACTTGAAATATGTACTTCACAATCACTGTGGTGAAGAAATCTGCCCAATTAATAATTTTGGGACAAGAAGCTAGCACTTTAGAGGAAGATTATGAGGTGGGATACTTTGACTAAAATCAGGTACAGATGGCTCCAAAATTTTAATTAAATAAATACGAAATAAGCAGTAATCATTGAATAATTACTTAATCTTCAATATTATACAAGCTTCACCCCCTTTGAGCATGGTAGGAAACCTAGAAGATATGAGTATATAGCTCCATCGAAATATACATGATAAAATCATCTTCCCAGCAAAAGTAACATCATAAGCAAAATCAAATGCAAATTGAAAAAAAAATTCAAACATATATAATAGACATTGAGCAATGTCTTAATATCAAATAATCCTTACAAATCATAAAATTAGTCTGAATTTAGCAGTATAACATTTGAGGAAATTGTGTTTTAGACAATTCACAGGGCTAATATCAATAGCATTTATAAGAAAAATTAGTCAACTTTATTAAAACTCCAAAAATTGAACATTATGTTCCACACGACCTCCACTCACTGTGAGGAACACGTTACAAACATCACCTTTTCCAACACGTGCACTAGTATTATGAAGTAGGAAACTCTTGGTATCCTGATTTCCGCATGCAAACACTTAGAAGAGAAAAATATTTCTCAGATGTTGCACAGCTACTTGAATTAAGTAGCAGCTGTTTTAAATTTATATACATACTTACATGTTATGTTGTTATATATATATATATAAAAATATATGTATCTGTATATATAAGTTGTTTATAGATGTAACTAACCATCTGAAATTCTATAGTCCCTTAAAAACCAGAAGCAATGGGAAGCTTCTAAGTTTTTTGAGTAGATGAGTGACAGGGTTAAAGTGTGTGTGTGTGTGTGTGTGTGTGTGTGTGTGTGTGTGTGATGGTTACAATGGTGGGAGAACACAATAAGGATCTGATGTATTACAAACTGTAGGTGAGGAGAAATGCTCGGAGCTAGGCATATACCCTGTAGTACTATAATAAAATTTGGGAAAGGAGGAGAGAGAAAGTCTGAAAGGGGTTTTACAGCATGAGAACAGACTTGGTAATTTATTATTCTCATATTAAAGGAATCAGAAGAGTGAGGGAGAAATCAACACTATTCATACCTGGAGCAAAGTTTTCTGAAAAGCTTTCTGGACTATTCCTGAGTTTCTCCTTTGATAAATGGTGATACTGAAGCCAGAGAACCACTTCCTTCCGAAGACGTACATTTAGGCAAGAACAAGAAACAGGTAAGAACTCTTTGCCATGATTCTTTTCGTCTTTACATGATTCTAATATTTTTCTTCAAGAATTACAATGATTAGAGCAATGTAAAACAAAATGAGAGCTTCATCGAATTAGCAGTTTAAACTTGTGCTACATTAGCATCATGTTGAATTATTACTCATCCTTGCTATTATAGCATTTAACAGGGAATTACACTGTCATGTCAGACTAGTGTAAAAAAAAAAACTCAAAACCTAATGGGGCATGATGTAAAAGCTGTTATAAAATATATTCACTATTAGGAGTACGTACAATCTTTCCAATATTACCAGTTTGGATTTTCCCATAGTTATCTTCACCAAGATACCTGTGGGGGGTCTGAGAAATTGAGAATGGAGAACAGAATTTGAGTGGCTAAGTACTGTCTTGAATAGGCTTTCAGTGGAAAAACTAAATTATTTTTTGTCATCCTTCCTTGGGAAATTTCAAGATATGTTTTGAAATTTGGGGCTTCTATACTGAATTTTTTTTCATTTTCTCATTTTAATGTAATATATTGGGATTCTAGTGGCCGGTTTGCTAATGGATTGTTCTTAAAGACCTTGGATGTCCCTAAATGTTTTGTATATTCTTAATCTAAATAAAGAGTTTATAATGAGCCAACTGGGCTCAGTGAGCTGGTGATGTGGAACTTAGTTTGGATCTGCAGCAAATGGTCCCTGTGTTGTTTTCATCTGTTTACAGCAGGAATCAATTAATGTAATGGCATTGGATGTCTGCTGATGCTGGAAAAAAAATGCTGTGGGCTCTTTCCAGGTGTCTAAAGATAAAGATGGCCAATGTTTGGTTTCTCTGGTGATCATTTAGTTTAGTGATCTGTATGAATGAGAAAACTTAAATATTTGATTGTAATTTTTTTTAAAGTCTTACTATTCAAAGATTCAACTTTATCATTATGTCCTTAGTATTATCTCCTTTGTTCTCTTTCACATAGCACTGAAAAACCACCATTCCCATTTTTGTGAATTCCTTTCTTGTGTTCCTCATCTGAGCTCCCCATTCTTATAGTCTTTAGAAATCTGGTGACACTTCAATCCATTTGTTCTCACTGTGGTTGATGTGAGTCTCTCCCTGAGATAGATTCAGTTTTGTTTTTTTTTTAATTTTTAAGTTTTTCATTGAAGTATAGTTGATTTAAAATGTGTTGGTTTCAGGTGTACAGCAAAGTGATTCAGTTATACATATATATGTATATCTATTCTTCTTCAGATTCTTTTCCCTTATAGCTTATTACAGAGTATTGAGTATAGTTCCCTGTGCTATACAGTACGTCCTTGTTGCTTATCTTATATATATTAGTGTGTATATGTTAATCCCAAATTCCTAATTTATCCCTCCCTTCCCTTTCTCCTTTGGTAACCATAAGTTTGTTTTCTATATCTGTGGGTCTATTTCTGTTTTGTAAATAAGTTCATTTGTATCTTTTTTTTAGATTCCATATATAAGTGATATCATATGGTATTTGCCTTTGTCTGGCTTACTTCACTTAGTATGATAGTCTCTAGGTCCATCCATGTTGCTGCAAATGGCATGATTTTATTCTTTTTCATGGCTGAGTAATATTCCATTGAATATATATGTACCACATCTCCTTTACCCATTCATCTGTTGATGGACATGTAGGTTGCTTCCATGTCTTGGCTATTGTAAATAGTGCTGCAGTGAACATTGGGGTGCATATAAGATTCAGCTTTAATGCTGCCAGTTGATGTGATTTGGAGGTGGGCTCCTTAGGAGAAAGAATACAAAATTGTGAATAAAATATTAAATATGAAATGAAGCCTTTATTTAAATGAGAAAATGTATCATGGCAAATATATACTTTAAACGTTGGCAACACAAACATTATAAATGCAAAATAGTATTGTTATTAATTAGCTGTCTCTTACACCTCTATAATGCTTTTCTATGCATTTTTGGCTGTATATTGATTCCTTAAAATGCCTCTTCACATAGGAATTTTTTGTGCTGTCTTCTATAAAGAGACTAGAAAGATAATTCAGTACTTTCTCTAGTACGGTTGCTTAAAATCTATTGTTATTAGTAGTAACAATATAGTAGATGTAGAAGTTCAGGGAATTTTCCTTCTGCTTTACAGCTCATTGCAGATAATACCATGTTTTATAAGTGATCTCAAAAACCTTTATCAAACTTCTTTTATACATATGTTGCAAGATTACTGAGCATTTCAAGTTTTCTCATTCAATGACTTAAATATGTTTTGAAATAACTACATACATAACCAATTTGTTGCCAATGTCCTCTATTCAGTGGCACATGAAAATTTTATGTTATTTACATTGACGTCAATATTTGCATCAGATCAGCAAGAAATTTAATTTTTTTCAATGTCTTCTCATGTTTCATGCCTCTTCATGAAGGAGAATTCTCAAACAATTTAAGAGTCTATTCATTACTTCCATTTTAAAGGGAGATTTTCCTCTTAATGAACTGCTACTTTTATGTGATCTAATCATTGGGGGATCACGTTTGCTTCTCTACATAAAAATATTTATAATTTCATTGCTTTGGTGCCTTCACTTTATAATCCATTTTATCTGAATCTTCTCTTTTGTTTATTAATTAAACATGAGAAAAGAAGCTACCATTCATAAGTCCAGATCAGAGTCTGTAATTTCTCAGGTGTTTTTTTTATTGGAATGTTCATTATCTTTCCGTATTGCAGTTAAAATAGTGTAATTCCAAATAAGCTTCTTCTGAAATGGATCCCTACGATGTCCAGTGCTACTCTAACAATATCCTACACGTGGCAAAGTGTGAAAATAGTGATCTAAACCAATTCAAGTAAAATACCTTAATATAGAAATGTTTACAAAAGCCTGTGAACACACATGTGACCATATTTCTAGGGCTCCTACCAGAGCCGTAACAGGGATTTATGCAAGCAGGGGGTCTGCAAGCATGCGTTCTTTTTTTATTTTTTCCTTTTTAAGAAAATGTTGTTTTTTATTGTTTAATAACAGTATATAAGTTTTCTGTGTACAATATTATATTTCAACTTCTGTTGAAACTTCTGTATACACTGTATACACTGTATACACTTCTGTATACACTGTATATACTTCTGTATACACTGCAGTGTGCCCACCACCAAAGTTTAGTTTCCAACAACCACCACTGAGTTGACCCCCTTTACCATTTTGCCCTCCCCCCCCATTCCCTTTGGTAACCACTACTCTGTTTTCTGTATCTGTGTTTTTGTTTTTTAGATTCCATATATGAGTGAAATCACAGAGTATTTTTCTTTCTCCATCTGACTTATTTCACTTAGCATAATACCCTCAAGGTCCATCCATGTTGTTTCAGATGGCAAGATTTTATCATTTTTTAATGGCTTTTTTCATCTTCTTTATCCATTTATCTGTCAATGGGCACTTGGGTTGTTTCCATAGTTTGGCTATTGCAGATAATGCTGTGATGAACGTAGGGGGTGCATATATCTTTTCAGATGAGTGCTTTTATATTCTTCAAATATGTACCCAGAAGTGAAATAGCTGGATCATATGGTAGTTCTCCTTTCAGTTTTTTGAGAAAATCCATACTGTTTTCCACAGGGGAGGCATGAGTTCTTCACTGTCATCACAAATCATCTGCCTCTGGTTCCTCCCCTTTCATGTGATATGACCTTTTAGTCTGAAATAGAAAAGTTAGAGGTTAGTTGGGCTTGGAGAAATTTAAGAAAACTCATTTATCTTGTCAGAAATGCATCAAAAAGTGTATGTGCAACCGACAGGTATATAAGTGAATGTGTCATTAGGTAAGAGCATGAATTTCTGAGAGTAAGTTAGCAAAGAATTGAATAAACAAAAGTGTTAAAAATATGAGAATGTAAAAGAGAATAAGAGTTTGTGCGCATGCAGAATACTTTGTGAAGGTCTTAGGACATGATTGGGAAAATTTGAGAATAAGTCTGGGTGTGCCTGAGAGTGGGAATGCGTAAGAATTTGAATGATTAAGGGTATGAATGTGCAAACGATGCTGAGTGTGGCAGAATGTTGCTTTGGAATGCGTTGTGATCAAGTAAAACATTGATAAGGTAAATAAAGCAACAAATAAACCCAAGTCTCCCATTACTGAATTGATTTCAGATCCTCTGCCTATCACCATGACAACCTACAATACATTAAAAAACCAGCCAGGATATTATCAGGAAAGATGGGAAGTACAAGCCACCAATGCAGACATTTCCTCCCATTTTAATATATATTTCATCAGATTTTACACCTTCTTTTTTTCCAAGATCTTTGCTTTTCATTTTACTTATTATCCGTGAAAATTTGATTTTTTTAGATCTTAATATAGTGACTCTTAATACTTTGTCGCCAAGGATATTTAACGTGAAGAGCAAACGAATTCCAAAATTATGTAACTCTTACATATCAACCAGAAAAAAGTTACAGGTAAGATATTCTAAGATAAAATGGAATATTTGTTATCCCTGGATACGTTATGATAGAAGACTGAGGGAAGCCCTGGAAGACAAAAGTTGCAAATACTAAGTAAATCACCATGATTTTGGTCTCTCTATTTCTGAAACATTCTTATTGAAGTTCTCAGAATCAGTTTCTGCTGCATAAAACAGAAATTAAAGTAGATGGACATTTATTTCACTGTAACATAAAATAAGTTCAGATGTAAGCAGTACTGGGGTGGTTTAGAAACTTTATGTCAGGGACCCAGGCTCCTCCAGTTCCTCTTTGCCGTCCTTAGGTCATTTATGGCAGATTGAAGATGGCACTAATTCTTCGCCTTTCCCCCATTGGGAGGTGGGGTCTGTGACCCCACTCCTTGAATCTGAACAGAATATGTGACTACTTTGAATAATAGAATATGGCAGAAGTGACACTGTGACAATTTCTAGGCCATGCCTCAAGGTACTGTCAGTTTCTACTTCCTCCTTCTTGAAACATTTGCTCTTAGAGCCCTGAGCTGTCATGTAACAAATCCAACTACCCTATTGCAGAGATCATCCAGACAGGCTCTGAGACTACATGGAGAAGGAGAGGGGTCCAGCTGGGTTCAGCCTTTCAGCCACAATAATCAAAATGCCAGAAGTGAGAATATGTTGCCATGGTTCTTGTTCTTGTTCTTGCAGACCAGGCCTGCTGCTCAGCTGAATTTCAGTGAGAGACCTCAGTTGATCCTCTGTGGAACGGAAGAATCATCCACAGAATTAGAATATATAATCTAAATGTTTGTCTTTTAAGCTGCTAAGTTTTAGGGTATTTTATTTTATAACATACCAGTAGACTACAGTTTTATCTTATGATGCAGGATGAGCTGAAGGCATCATATCGTGTTGCAGGAAACCATGCAGGCAGGAGAAAGGAGAAACGGACAAAAAAGTACACGACCCCTACCTTTAGGAAGACTTTCCAGAATAACATTCCTTTTTAAACATAGCTGGCCAAAACTTGGCCACATTTGGCTGCAAGAAGGACTTGGTAGAATAGTCTTATGGATGAGCGTATTGCCAGGCTAAACAGATTTGTTTTTTTTACCAAGGGAGAAGAGGCGTGGATGTCAGGTTAGGCAACGAGAGTATCTACTATGTTCCCTCAACTCTCTGTTGAACATATTTTTTCCTATTAAAAATTTTTTTAAAGATTTTATTTTTTAGAGCAGATTTAGTTCACAGAAAATTGAGACTTTCCATATAGCTGTGCCCCCACACATGCATAGCCTCTGCCATTATGAACATCCTCTACCAGGGTGGTACCTTTGTTACAATAGATGAACCTACAAGGACACATCATAATCACCCAAAGTCCATAGTTTATGTTATAGTTCACTTTTTTTTTTAAGGGTCATTTATCTTTTTGCATGTTGCATTTTTAAAGATTTTTTTTAAATTAATTAATTTATTTTTGGCTGTGTTGGGTGTTCGTTGCTGCATGCGGGCTTTCTCTAGTTGCAGAGAGCTGGGGCTACTCTTCGTTACGGGGCGCGGGCTTCTCATTGCGGTGGCTTCTCATGTTACGGAGCACGGGCTCCAGGCACGCAGGCTTCAGTAGCTGTGGCATGCAGGCTCTAGAGCGCAGGCTCAGTAGTTGTGGCACATGGGCTTAGTTGCTCCATGGCATGTGGGACCTTCCTGGACCAGGGCTTGAACCTGTGTCCCCTGCATTGGCAGGCGGATTCTTAACCACTGCGCCACCAGAGAAGTCCCTATGGTTCACTTGATGGGTTTGGACAAATGTATAATGACCTGTATGTGTCAGTATGGTATCATACGGACAATTTACACTGCTCTGAAATCCTCTGTGCTCTACCCTGACACCAATCCCTGGCAACCACTTTTGGAAAACTTTGGAGATCTTTTTACTGTCTCCATATTTTTTCCTTTTCCATAATGTCACATAATTGAAATCATATAGTAAGTAGCCTTTTCACCTTAGCTTCTTTCACCTAATAATATGCATTTCAGATTTCTCTGTGTCTTTTGGTGGCTTAATAGTCATTTATTTTCAGTGCTAAATAATATTTCATTGTATAAAGGTACCACAGTTTATTTATTAATTCACCTACTGAAAGGTTACTTCCAAGTTTTGGTAATTATGTATAAAATTGTTATAAACATCCATATGCAGGTTTTTGTGGGTACATAAGTTTTCAACTACTTTGGGTAAAATATCAAGGAGTACAATTGCTGGATTATATGATAAGACTAGGTTTAAGAGTAGTTTTGTAAGAAAACACCAAACTGTCTTTCAGAGTGACTGTCCATTCTGCATTCCTCCCAGCAATGTATTCCTATTGCTTCACATCCCATCAGCATTTAATGTTATCATTGTTTTGGATTTTGGCCATTCTAATTGGTATGTAGTGGTAGCTAATTGTTTTAACTTGCCTTTCCATGATGACCTATGATGTGGAGCATCTTTTATTTATTTATTTTTTAATTAATTTATTTATTTTTTTGCGGTACGCGGGCCTCTCACTGTTGTGGCCTCTCTCATTGCGGAGCACAGGTTCCGGATGCGCAGGCTAAGCGGCCATGGCTCACGGGCCCAGCCGCTCTGCAGCATGTGGGATCTTCCCGGACCGGGGCACGAACCCGTGTCCCCTGCATCGGCAGGCGGACTCTCAACCACTGCGCCACCAGGGAAGCCTTGGAGCATCTTTTGATGTGTTTATTTGACATCTGTATATCTTAGTTTTTAAGG
Source organism: Lagenorhynchus albirostris (assembly GCF_949774975.1). NCBI lineage: Eukaryota > Metazoa > Chordata > Mammalia > Artiodactyla > Delphinidae > Lagenorhynchus > Lagenorhynchus albirostris. Next base: position 49,902,329 of record NC_083104.1, on the reverse strand, counting down.
GTTTTTTGTTTTCTTAATGGTGAGTTGTAAAAATTCTTTAAATATATATGTGGATATATTAAGATGTGTCTTGGCAAATATTTTCTTCCTGTCTATGGTGGTATTCTCATTCTATTGATACTGTCTTTCACAGAAGAGAATTTTTTTATTTTAATGAATTCCAGCTTATCAATTATTTCTGTAATGAATCATGCCTTTAATGTTTGTTGTATCTAAAGAGGCATCACCCTACACAGGGTCATCTAGTTTTTCCTCTATGTTATTGTTTAGTTTTATAGTTTTCATTTTACGTTTAGGTCTAAGATCCATTTTGAGTTAGTTCTTATGAAGGGTGTAAGATATATGTCTAGATTCTTTTTTTCTGCATGTGGCTGTCCAGTTGTTCCAGCACCATTTGTTGAAAAGTTTATCTTTATCTTTGCTCCACTGTAATGCCTTGTTCCTTTGTCAAAGATCTGCTGACTATATTTATGGAGGTCTGTTTGGGGGCTTTAAATTCTATTCCATTGAGCTGTTTGTCTGTTTACCAATACCACACTGTCTTGATCACTGTACTTTATAGTAAATCTTGAAATCTGGTAGTGTCAGTCATCCAACTTTGTTCTTCTCCTTTAATATTATGTTGGCTATTCTGGGTCTTTTGCCTTACCTGTAAACTTGAGAATCAGTTTGCCAATTACCACAAAATAACTTGCTAGGATTTTTATTGGGATAGCATTGAATCTATAGATCATTTTGGGAAAACTGACATCTTGACAAAATTAAATCTTCTTATTCATGAGCCTGAACTATTTATTTAGTTATTCTTTGATTTCATTCATCACAGTTTTGTAGTTTTTCTCATATAGATATTGTACACATTTTGTTAGATTTATACATAAGTATTTCATTTTGGGGATGCTAATGTAAACGGTATTGTGCTTTTAATTTCAACTTCCACTTGTTCATTTCTGGTATAAAGTGAAGTGATTGATTTTTGTATATTAACCTTGTATCCTGCAATCTTGTAATAATCACTCATTAGTTCTAGGGGGGTTTTTTGGCCAATTCTTTTGGATTCTATAAAAGGTGATCATGTCATGTCATCTGTGAATAAAGACAGTTTTATTTATTCCTTTCTAATCTGTATACCTTTTATTCCCTTTCCTTGTCTTACTGCATTAGCTAGAACTTCTAGTACAGTGCTCAAAAGGAATAATGAGAGGGGACATTCTTACCCTGTATCTGATTTTAGTGGAAAAGTACAGAGTTTCTTACTATTAAGTATTATGCTATCTGTAGGTTTTTGTATATTGTCTTTATTAAGTTGAGGAAATTCACTTTGATTCCTAGTTTACTGAGAGTTTTTATCATTAATGGTGCTGGTTTTTTTCAGATGCTGTTTCTACATCTATTGAAGTAATTATGTGATTTATCTTTTTGGCTTGTCGATGTGATGGATTACAATAATTGGTTTTTGACTGTTGAATCGGCCTTTCATACCTGGGATAAATCACACTTGGTGTGATGTATAATTATTTTTGTACATTCTTGGATACAATTTAATAATTTGTTAAGGATTTTTTTTACGTATCTTTATGAGAGATATTGGTCTATAGTTTTCTTGTTATATCTTTGCCTGATTTTGGTATTAGGGTAATGCTGGCATCACAGATTAAGTTAGAATGTATTCCCTCTGCCTCTGTCCTCTGACAGAGTATAATTTTTTCCTTAAATGTTTAGCAGAATTCACCAGTAAACTCAAATGGGCCTGGTGCTTCCTCTTTTGGGTGGTTATTAATTATTGATTCAATTTCTGTAATAGGTAAAGGCTTATTTAGATTTTGTAGTTTTTCTTGTGTGAGTTTTGGCAGCTTGTGTCTTTCAAGGAATTGTTCCCTTTCATCCAGGTTATCAAATATGTGGACATAGAGTTGTTCATATTCCTTTATTATCCTTCTAATGTCCATGGGGTCTGTAGTGATGTTCCCCCTTTCATTTCTGATATTAGTAATATGTTGTTCTCTCTATTTTTTCTTGGTTAGCCTAATCAACAGCTTTTGAACATTTAGTATATTCTCAAATTCTCATTTGATAAAAATTTTAGGATAATAAGCAATAAATCTATATAACTGTTTAACGCTTGATAACAAATTACCAAAACCTAGTGGAATAAAAACAATACCCATTTATTAGGTCACAGTCCTGTAGACCAGAATCCAGGTGGGCTTGACTGGACCCTCTGCGTAGGGTTTCACAGGGCTGAAATTAAGGTTTCATCTGGGCTGGTCTCTTATCAGAATGATTTGGTGAATAATTTACTTCCATGTTCTCACTCAGATTGTTGACTGAGTTCAGTTCTTTGTGGTTGTAGGACAGAGGTTCTTGTTTCTCAGCTGGGGGATTCTCTCAGTAATATAGGCCATCTGTATTCCATCTCACACAGCTTCTCCATCTTTAAACTAGAAACAGTGAGTTGAGTCCTTCTTACACCTTGAATCTCTGACATCTTCTGCCCTCAGCCAGAAAAAGCTTTGTGCCTTAAAGGATTTATATGTGTTTATGAGAAATTCAGAGCTTAGTAGGGAAACAGACAAGGAAATAATTGAAACTAATGTTATTAGGGTTGATTTGGTAATGGGCAGCCCAGGGACTATCTTGAAAAACAGAAGTAGTATCTCTGACCTTACCAAAAGGTGAGGGAAACATTTCCATGAAAGGTAATAGCATGAGAAGTCTTGAAAGAGCAGTGTAAGTCATCAGGTAAAGGGTTGGAAGGGAAGAGCATTTCGAGCAGAGTTTCTCTTACCTGCAATAGGATACAAAAGTTTGTTGTTTAGAGTTTAAAGGGAGGGAGCAAATACAGCCAGCTGTTACCCTCCTTGGAGTTACTGGAGTTGAATTTGCACCCAAATAATAAGATTATCACACTGAGTACATTGGAAGCATTTGTGGATAACAGTAAGAGAGCTCTGTACTTGCTTTTTGACTCTTAAAAGTGGCTGCTATATTACATTTTAAATTTTTTTCGATTAAATGGTTGATCATGTACTCCAATTACAAAAGGAAATTGAAGGAGAATGTTATTAAATAGAAATGGCACATTAGTTACCTATAATGAAAAAACTCAGCAGACTGAATAATGGGACTTCAACAGGCTTAGACAACAATAGGTAGATGTGGCCAGAGTCTTGAATTGCTGCGCATAAAAAACTTTTCTGTGGGTCGGTTTAGAAAATATTTTTTTTCCTCTGGCTGCACCTGAAGAGTTCTAAGTTTGTCCTCCCTTTGACTTTGAATCTCTGTGTGTAGTGGTTTTCAGAAATTAGCTTTTATGTGATCAAACCACTCGTTTTTGATTCTAGGTTCAAAGCTTTTGTAATTATGTTCAGAGCACTGTAAAAAAAAAAAGTATAAATGCATCTTTAATGTATGGAGATTGGGAGAGCAGCAGCCACGTGACACTCTGCAGCACAGGAGAGAGTATAGGAGGTCAGTGGAGCTGCTGAAAAGAACAGAAATTAGATCCTGTCAAAAAGGGGTGAAAGATTCAGACTCATCCTAAGAACTGCCAGAGAGGAATGTTATAATATATCCCTTTATGTATGGAGGCAGAATATTAGCCACTTACAGGAATGTAGACAATTTGAAACTGGTACCTACTGCCTGTATTCCCGCCTACCAACTCATGAGAAATCCAATTATTGGGTATTTTAAAGATCCTATTGCATACACAGCATTTGCTGGGTATTATTAGAAAGTCATAGCAGTTCATATTATATTTATGAATATCCCTGACTGAAAAGGAAAAGGCAGGTACAAGGTAATATAGGTTAGATTATGAGAGTTTTTTAAACCTCCAAAAAAAAAAAAGCTGCAGAGTTTAAAGCTCTTCTAATTAATATGGTGTGAAAATCAACGTGGGTCTTGGAGAAGAGATTTTGAAACAACTGTGTTTCACATTTGATGTATTTTTTAGATTTCTAAAAAATGTACCTTTTTGCAATCAGCTCCTTGGCATATGCTCATTACCAAGGAAAATAAAAGTTATATGACTAATTAGACTTCACCTTCTCAGTTCCGGGAAAGCCTGACAACCCCGCCCCTTGTTATCATAAACTAATGATGCCTCCCCACATTACTGAAACGGTCAGTGGTGAGGTTCATTACAGCTGCATCATCTTGTTCCATAAATGTCAAGAGATTAAAGGTGAAAGCTTTAGTTTCACATTTTTTGTAGATGGATTTTTAAAAGTTCAGTGTGGTCAGATTATTTTAAGATGACAGTGACAGTTTCTTCCTGATACCAAAATGTCTAGTAGAAAAGTCTAGAAACCTATTCAAAAAATTCTATTTGCTCTTATTTATATTCATGTCAAATACCCTGTTTCATTGATTTTTTATTTTTTTTTTTATTGTGATCATCTACTGACAGGCTAAGCAAATGTTCTGAGTTGTACAGACAAAAAGACATTTTTTGTGTTTCTCAAACAGTTTATGGTGAATTAACTTTGTGTACAACACAGTACTGTAATACCCCAAGCACACCCATCCCCTCTCTCTCCCACTGTCTCTCCCTCTCTCTCTGTCTCTCTCTGTTTCTCTCTCTCTCTCTCTCTCACACACACACACACACACACACACTCTCATACACACAAGCAGCACAATTCTTTTAAGATGTTTAGAGTTTTCAGGAAGTAGCAGACTTGTTTGGTTTAGCTCAGTTCAGCATCTCTGAAGTTTCAAGGCAATCTCTCTGTGTGTAACTTCTTGTAGAAATATTGTTCCCTGAAACAAACTATGGGGAAAGCTGTTTTAGATTATGCTTACAGAATATTTGTGATTCATCCAACTGTCCGTGGAAATTGTTAATGTGTCATTGGAATAGATTTTTATAATAATGATTTGAAAAGTCTGCAGTAACTTTCTCACCAATTTAAGGCATTTTCTGGTATTGAAACCTCTCTCCTATTCTAGTCCCCTAATGGTTCTTTCTGAGAGTCAGTAGGAAGTTAGAGATGATGGTGAGGCTGGATGAGTTTGGGGTTCTAGAAATTTCTCCTCTTCTAAAAATATGAGGGAGTTGAACTGAACTATTTCTAAGATCTTTTGGAGCTTGAAACTTGATGTCGTAGTGACCTAACTCTGTGACTGACAGATTAATGACGAAGAAAAGTCACACTTTCTATGTGCTTTACTTCCTTTATTATTATTTCAGTATCCAACTAGCTCAAAAAAAATACCATAGATTAAAGAAGACGGAACACATAAAACCACTGACAAAACAACCACAACAGGAGAACATTTGTTGATTATTTTACTTAAGCTTTACAGTGCCCCTTATTGTGGCTAGTTACCAATAATTCCCATATTACAATTGAGACTGAATCTCAAGAACTTTATGTAAGCTGCTGTATAGCTTACACCTAGAAATGGAACAATTGGGATATACATCCAGGTCAGGGGAATTTCAGTTTCATTTCTTTTTCATGTTATTATGCTGATATTACCATAGAAACAACAGATTTTAAGTTGAATGAGAGGAAGGAAATGGAAGACAGTGACATTTTGAAAGAATGAAAAATGCTAAAGAGAACTTGCATGTAGGCACTCACACTACTGACCCCTCAGGTAAGACCATGGTAAATAGAAAACCATTTAACTTAGGATATATTTTCAGAAAGTCGAAATTATGGTTAAAATATTGAGCTGAGCATCTAATTTGTATTCCAGCATTCAAATTATAAGAGCATATTTTTAATATTCATACTTTCATGTATTATAAAAACTATCTTAATATTTGGGAAACTACACATGTCATAGGAGAAGAAAAAAAATGGTGCCATGGCTTTTATTGAATTCTGGAGAAGTATGGACTGTTAATACGACACTAAGACCACTTTGAAGGTGAGAGGGTTGTTGAGCTGCAGAAATTTAATGTATGATGAAGTGAAAACAATTTTACCAAAAAAAAAAAAAAAGCTTGTTCTTAGGCCTTTTTCCAACATTTTAATTCAAAGATATAAATGCTGCCTTACTGTAGAAGACACAGCATTTTTTAGCATTTCTTTAAAGAAATTACCTATAAATTTCCTCTGAATAAGAAGCCTTTTAAAATTTGATCAGTAATGGTGTAACTTTTCAGAGCAAAAAAAAAAAAAGAGCACTTATTTCAGGAATGATGAGGAACTAGAGAACAAAAAGCATTTTTCACTGAGATGTTATTTATGTTGCTAAGGAAGACATAAAGGTCATGGTGGAGTGTGATTAAAGGGTTAAAATAAACGAGAAGAATTTTTTTTTAAACCCAGAGGGAGAAGAAAGCCACAAGAAAACAGGTCCACTAATTAATGAGGAAGGGCATGAAATTAATGATGACTCTAAAACGGCTGAGTTATTGAACTCATTTTTTAAAATCTGCCTTTAACAAGAGAAATGAAGCAAAGAAATATAGACAATTAGGGAGTAATGAAGACATTGCAAAAATTGCTCTAACCAACATGAAGATAAGGGAATTCCTTACTTGGCAGTTGTTGGAAGATCCGTATCACCCTGAGTTATTTAGGGGATTGGCCAGCATATTTACTGAGCCATGCATATTTATTCTTAGAAAATGAAAGAATGTTAGCATATTGGAGAATATGGAGAAAACAGACTCTTGAGGGTACTAGAAACTTCTGCCCAGGAAGGTAACCATCAGTAAAATATAGTATTGAATACCCTCGAAAAATATTAAGAATGGGAAACTGGCAGAGTGCCTTCAGTATGAATAAAGCAGGCCGTATGAATTCATAGTTTTGCCATCACACACCCACAAAAGAAATTGGATGGCAAATAGCAAAAGTCAAACATTTGGACATTAGGTTCATTTCTAATTTGATGAGTCGCCTATTTGTGCATGAAAAATTAATCACTCAAAGTTATTAAATCATGGTTTTGGAAATAGGTTAAAGTTCATCATGAGTGGTGAAACTATGTGGGAGATTATATAAATGACTAATGGGGCTCAGTATGGGTTAATATTGGTTCTGTTTTGTTTAAAGGATTTATTATTTATGATTAGCAAAATTATTAATGAGTTGTTTAAAAGATTTTAAAATGATGTTATTCTCTTAAAGTCAGAGAAAATGTATAAAAACCACAAAGAGGCAAAAGTATCAAAACAGGACTATGAATATCAAAGGGGAGACCTAGGCTCAAAAGGGCAGTGGGTGGGGTGAGATAAGAGTTCTTAACCTAAGTAGACATTTCCCCAAAGAAGACATACAAATGACCAAGAAGCACATGGAAAGCTGCTCAACATCACTAATTATTAGAGAAATGAAAATCAAAACTACAGTGAAGTATCACCTCACACCAGTTAGGATGGGCATCATCAGAAAATCTACAAACAACAAATGCTGGAGAGGGTGTGGAGAAAAGGGAACCCTCTTGCACTGTTGGTGAGAATGTAAATTGATACAGCCACTATGGAGAACAGTATGAAGGTTCCTTAAAAAACTAAAAATAGAATTCCCATGTGACCCAGAAATCCCACTACTGGGCATATACCCAGAGAAAACCATAATTCAAAAAGATACATGCACCCCAATGTTCATTGCAGCACTATTTACAATAGCCAGATCATGGAAGCAACCTAAATGCCCATTGACAGACGAATGGATAAAGAAGATGTGGTACACGTATACAATGGAATATTACTCAGCCATAAAAAGGAACAAAATTGGGTCATTTGTAGAGACATGGATGGATCTAGAGACTGTCATACAGAGTGAAGTAAGTTAGAAAGAGAAAAACAAATATCATATATTAACGCATACATGTGGAACCTAGAAAAATGGTACAGATGAACCAGTTTGCAGGGCAGAAATAGAGACACAGATGTAGAGAGCAAATGTATGGACACCAAGGGGGGAGAGTGGTGGGGGAGGGGTGGGGTGGCAGTGGTGGGATGAATTGGGAGATGGGGATTGACATATATACACTAATATGTATAAAATAGATAACTAATAAGAACCTGCTGTATAAAAAATAAAATTCAAAAAAAGTATTCAAAAAAAGAGAACGAACTCAAGGGCCTTAGCTCGAGAACTTATACACATCTTGCAGTTCAAACGAGAGAGAAGTCTGACAGCGTGATAGCAGTCCTGATGAAAGAGATCACTGCTCTTAGCTATCCTAAAATTTTCTCAATGCTGGAAAGACTAGTTGGTGTCTTTTCTCATCTAATCAGTAAGCAGCATGAAAAACATTGCATTCTGAAAACCGTAGATTTACAGCCATGCTGTGGGAAAGAAAAAGCAGAAATGAACACAAAAGCGCCTGAAGATGAGTGAGAAGGCCCTCAAAAATCAAACGACCCTGAGAACCTAAGTTAGCTCTGGGCTCTAGGCATTTTTGAGGAAATTTAAGGGAAATGCCCACGTTAGGAAGTGGTAAGATTAGGAAAAGGCGATGAAAAATCTTTTGATTGAGTTGGTACAAATGAATACGGATTAACAAAAAAATGTAAAATCAGAAAATTTGAAAAAATTTGAAAAAGCGTAGAACAAGCACTGATGATTTAATATGGCAGAGGAGTAACTCATCAGGCATATCGTGAACACTTGATGCTGCATGGGAATACTAGGATGGGGCTGCAACGACTTAACCCAACAGAGTGACTTGGTGAGCCTCTTCTAGTTCACTCATGAGATAAAAGGGTATTCTGGCTGCCCAGTTCAAGTCTCTGCTATTGATGAAAACTCACTACTTCTCAAAGAGGACGCACTATATATTTTCCTTCTTTTATTTATAATCGAAGCACTTCTTCAGTGTTAATGAGAGCTCAGTGCTGTCAAACACTTGCAGTGTCTGACACACTGACCATTATCACTGCCACTTACATCACCCCTCCAGGGCAGGCATTGTTATCTAGGCATCACAAATAAGGAGAGTGACAGCCCCTTTAAGTAGCATTCCCGGTGTTGCTCTGCATGGAGGTGGTGCGGCTGGACAACAAACCCAGGTAATAGGCTCCCCAAGCCTTTCTCCTGCTCCACCCACTGCTCCACACCAAGACTGACAAAGTGCAGAATATTCTGTTCCTCTCACTCTCTATAAAATCTGTGGTTTCATCATTCTGACATTGTCCTCAATTGAAAGGAACTGAAATGGGTTCTTGTCAGAGTCAGTGATCTCAATTGGAAGAGCCCAGAGGGATTGCTCATAATGAAGACATTTCATTCTCCTGAAAGGTCTATGTCATACTGGTCCAGCGGTCATAATTCTCACCCTGGCCTTTGATGACCTGCCCTTGGTTCAAGGCATTTTCAGTAGTTCTGTACACACAGCCACTGTCTGCGTCTCCCACTGCATGATGGTTGAAGTTTCTGTGCTAAACAGCTATGTTTTCCCTGAATGAAACTCAGCAAGAGAGATAGGGGAGTTTTTGTTTGTATCCTTTGCACCGCAGGTCTATATACACATTATAATACACAGGCACCTCATCTTCACAGCCTATGATTTCAGATTCTTAATTGGAGGTTTTGGGAGTTTGAACCAGGTATCTAATTATTCAGAACATTCAGGACTTCGATGATGTCGTCAGGTTCCCTAGAAGTTGTGTCCTCTTGAGCATAGCTTCAAATGAGAATATAATGTTAACAAACCAAGTAGTTAATTCACTCATTTTTCCCTAAAATCATTCTGCATACATGTGCTGAGCTCTGACAGTATATCAGGAGCTGTATCCAGCCTGGGACACAGCACAAAGGCAGCTGTCACTGGGCATCCTCATCCTCTAACTGGTGAGTTATAAGGCATTTCACAACACCTTCCCATCATCTGTCAAAACATTAAAGTTCACTGGTGACTTACCTATTATATAAAGTAAATTCAAGGTTTTCCTTTTAATAATGTAATTTTCACTCCCATGATTCTAATACACTGTCTTAAATGTGGAAGTAATTGCATTATCGAGATAGAATGAGAAATAGCTTGCAATGTTGAATACTCCCTGGGGAGTATGTTGCATAAGTGAACTTTGTGGTTAAAACAGAAAAATAGTAAAGTTGAAAAAGACTGGTTATTGGAAACAAACATGTATATGGATGACAATGCAACCACAGCGATCTGTTATACAAAGCACTATTGGAGCACAGAGTACATTGCACAAAGTTTACCACAGAAGGTAGAATTGGAAACAGTTCGTGAAAAGGGAATCAGAACAGCAAACCCTACCAGTTCAGTACCCTCGGGCAGGGAAATGGATTGGTGTTACGGGTATAAGCAGTGGTTTTGTCTGAATGGAACACAACGTTTGTGAGTAAAGCCCTGGAATACACCAAGCTGGGACGGGTGTCTGAGGACACTTAAAATCATGTTAAGCATATTTGGACTGCATGGTATAGTCATTGTCAAGGCCACATAACAACCATAGGAAAGCTCAAGATATCATCATTTTCACAAGACTTGCTTTTAATCTGCAATTATAAGCTAGGTCATCTGGGCAGAGCGGCTTCTGGGTTCTCTGGGAGTCAGCTCTCAAGTCTGGGCATTGTAAGTCCCAGACCTTAGATTGGCTCTACATCTGGCACTGTTGAGTCTAATTTGCCACCATGTCCATCATTCACTGCCTGAAGTATAAACTCCCCCACCTTCTATCGTCCTCAGCACCATCAGCTGAAACCACTCTAGATGCTCTGCCCCACCCAAAGCCTTTGATGTCCTCTCCAACTCTCATATACTCTTCTGTGGCCCTGAGGCTTCAGCTCCTTCATTAGAAAGTTCTCATAGGTTCTTAACTCCTTCTCTGAGTGTATTTGCATTAACTGAAATAGGGCTTTTACTCAGTTACTTTCCCAAGCTGCACATCTAACCTATCTTAGAGGAAGCCTGGGCATTTTGTCATGGCCCAGGTTTCTAAAGTACACAGGAGCAGGTTCTGGATTTTTAAGCAGGTTACATTTAGCCCAGGTGAGAAAATCAGGGAAGCCAGTGGGGAACAATCTGTTTAGGAAGGCCTACGCAGACAGAGAGGCTCTAGAAATGAAGAAATCAGATATTCTATAAGAGCAATCATAGTAAACACACATGAATCCTAATCGCCCTAATCGCTAGTCATTACTGCTCTTCTTTTCCACGATCCCAAGACTTCTGTATGAAGTCAGTACTTAGGAAGGTTTATCTTGACAGACAAAGGGAAAAAACTATTAATACACTATAAAATCTGCTAAGTGAACTATAAATAAAATGTTATGCGAACACAGGGGGAAGAAAATGGTTTGCAAAACCCCTGGTTTGCTTCCAAAGAGGTCCCGTTTGAACACTGAACCCTCATAGTATTGGGTTTTGTGCTATAGTTATAGGGAATTCCCACCAGTTCCCCAATGTGCTGAAATGTGTGTTATTCCTTCTATTTTATCTGAAATGTCCTTGGCCATCCAAGATTTTTACTCACTTGTCTAACCCCTACTCACTTGTAGACTTACTAAGATGTTACCTATTTCTGACAGCCTGACCTGATTCACCAACTGGAGATTATTTGCCCCTACTATGAGGTCACATACAATTCGTACTTTCCCTCATTTTAGTTCATGTCATGCTATACTGTCCTCATTTGTTCCATGATCCTTGATTACCAACACCTGGAACAGTGCTTGGCATCGTCAGTTCTCATAAATATTTGTTGAATGACTCAGTTAGTTGAACAAACAAATGATTGAATGGATGAATGGATAAATAAGTGAATTGATGGATATATAGATATTTGTTTCTGGCTTTTGAGTGTGAGTCATACCACAGAGAAAGTTATTGTGTGTGAAAAGAATGAAGTCAAGAGAACTCAGTCTCTGATCGAGAGAAACATACTAAAGTCATACTCTCTCTATTCTTGCATTCATTCAAATATTTACTAAATGCCTAGCTGTGTCAAAAGTGACCCATAATTTTAAAACATATATTCAAACACTTATTGGATACCTACAACCTATATAACAGAGTATCCTTGTTTCTTTGTTCCAATAATTTAATTGCAGTTTGTCATATATTTTAGAAGCTAATAATGAGCTAAACCCTTAAACAAAACTTCTGGTTGTAGATATAGGACATATGTTCAAAAGCTTGAAAACTATTTTTTTTCTTTTCATTCAAAGGAATTTTAAAACAAGGGAATAATTGTTCAACTAGGCCCAACATGTACTTTTTCTGAAAAATTAACCTGCATATGCATATACAAAATAAGTGATTACACTTGAATCGGGAAGTTTGCTGCTGTTCTGTGTGTAGATCTCACTGGTAGTGTGGTGATCAGCATTCAGATCAGCTACAGACTTGGGCTTAAGGTAAAACTCTGCCTACACAGGATGTTATATAAGCTCCATCATACACTGAGAGCTATAAGAGTTGAAATATTCTGTTTTAGTCAAGAAATTTTTAAAAAGTCAAGGGGAAACTGGACACATGGAAAGAGCAACACATTTTACATTTTAAACTCAGAGCTGAGTTCCTGGATATCTAATCAAACAAAATAAATAGTCTTGAAGGTGGAAAAGAGTTTCTAGATGGAAAAATGATCCCTGAATATACTGGACTCCATTTCTCCTAAATCCCATGCCTTATTGGTACCACGGCCATCACTCTCCCTGAATTTAGAGTTGATTCACTACCAGTCCACAGGTGACTCACTGATAACACTTGCTATACTTACCAAGGTATGGAAACAAGCGGTTTTCATCCACGGAAACATGTAAATATCTAGGGGAATTTATAGAATGCCTTTATCCATACAGGGACAAAAAGAAAGAGGAACAAAAATAGAAAGAATACTTGTAAAATTATGAATATAGGTGTTGAGATCTATAGCCTGAGGTAGACTTGGATTATCACTACTTATAAATTAGATGGTATTCTCCACTCCAACTAGAATGAATTTCCAGCTTTTGTTTCCATGTATATCTTCCAGTAAGACGCCTCTTACTATGGGCTGGGTTGCACGTATTAAACCTTTAATTGTCTTTGGCTAATTTCATGAAAAACATTTTGCTGCCTCCTCTGGGGACCGTGCTTAATTTCAATAGCTCTTCTGAGTTTCTAAAGTGACATGTAGCGAACTAAATCCCGTGTGGATCAAGAAAATTTTAAAGATGCCATGATGTCTGGTAGTACAATGCAATCAGGATCTAGAATGTTTATAACCTTTCTCAAGAGTAGAATTGAGTAAGACAAAACTAAAATGTGCCCATACAATATTACAATCCTGTCCTAGTTCATCTCCCCCTCATCACCATAACAACACATATCCCAGGCACCTAGGACATCATCAGCATGTACGAGAAAATGAGCCTTCCTTTGTGATCTTTACTTTCAATGTGTACATGTTTGTCTCTGGAGGTCTCATATTCTTTTTCTTGAGAGGTTTTGGCAGATTAGATCATCATGTACCTACTCAGGATCAGGGAAAATTATCCAGATGGAGCTAGGTATTCCCAACATTTTGACATCATGCATGTTACTTCCTTCCCTTCTATACAGACTAAATAGACCAGAACAAAACCCCAAAATTAAAGAAAAAATATTGTATATTCATCTGTATAGCTGAAAGGCAGTGGAAAGTGAGCTATGTTAATATCTAGGGAAAAGGCAATCCAGACCAAAGAAATCAAGAACGCATGACTCTTAAGATGAGCGAGTACCAGGAATATTTGACAAATAGTGACGAAACTTATGGTGGAGAGAAGAGAGAGCAGAGGATGAGAGGAAGCAGAGGCTACAGCCTCTAGGAACATGAGGTCTTTGTGAGGATTTTGATAATTGCTCTGAGTGACATGAGAACCCATTGAAGCATTTTTTTTTAATTGAGGTGAAACTCTCATACTTAAAATTATCCATTTTAAAGTGAACAATTCAGTGGCATTTAGTGTATTACAATTTTGTGCAACCACCACATCTAATTCCAAACATTTTCATCAATTCAAACTAAAACCCGCTACACAGGGAAGAAATGGTGGCTTAAAAAAAAGAAAATCTACCACGGTACCATTGAAGTGGAGATATTGAGACCATGTTAACTTATATGCACCTAAAGTTTAGGAGAGAAGCCTGGGCTGGAGAATGAATGTAGATTGATGGAATAGAGAATCCTTCCGAAGATTGAGCCCTGATGTTGTCCACAAATTAAAAACCAAAGCAACAAGGAAAAATAGCATTAGATGAATTAGATGGATCTATCAGTGAGATAGGAGGAGACCAAGAGAAAGTGGTGTCCAAGAACTGGTGCGTGAAATACACCAAAAATGACTGTGCATTTGTTGATTGTGTCGTAATGACTTTTCTGACAGTTAAGTATCTTTGAAGTTATCTGTCTAGTTTGTAATGGTGACTATTTTCTCTCTAGCCTTAGGCTAAGAGAGGGGCAATAGTTTATGTGAATACCAAAATTCTTCCTGTATTAAGCTCATTAAAAGATCTGAACTTCCATTAATATCCAGGAAAACTAGGCCAGCAGTTGTCTGCAATGCTAATGGGAGCTATGAATTTGAATATTCATTGAAGTAATAAGGCCATGTGTTTTAAACACAGGTAAAACTCAGTGGTGAGGGCAATTGAAAGACATTCATTTTATAACCATGATGAAACACATAACATTTATTAAACATCTTTTTATACATAAAATTGTTCTAGGTCCTCACAGTTATGTGAAATTGAATGAAGCACTTGATCATGTTTTTCAAATGGATTGCCATTTAAATAAGACAACATAGATGAGATAATACATTTTATAAAATGCTAATGGTAAGGGAAGAGTGATCATGTAAAGCATGGAAAGATATACTTAGCAATAGAGTACAGGAAAGAAGGCATAGAAAAGAGCAAGACGCTTACCAATTAGTAATATCTATAAACAAATCTCTTAGTCTAGGAAAAACTTCAGCTACCACTTACGGCTCTTACAATGTGCAGGGCACCTTTCTAAGTACATACGTATCAAGTTACTTAATCCTCATAGCAACCAATAAGGTAGGAAACATTTTTGTGCCTGCCCCACATCCACCCAGCCCACTTGTTTTCACTGCATTCTGCCAGCACCTCCCCACGAATGCATGCTCTGGTGGCTTTCTGCTTTTCTATCTTTCAGCCTAAAGCCTTATTAGCCACTCAACCAGGATACAGATGCCACTTGGGAGTAACCCCTCAGCTTTCCTCTCTCTAGAGGGATCTTTTTGAAGAAGCATTCCACATGGTTCCTTGGACAATTCCGAGGGTCATGGAGCTTTAGTTTAGGGTCACAGATGCCCCTTTCCTTGTCTTCATCCTTACTGTTTCATTATCCTATCTTCCTCACTCTTCTTTCTGCAGTTACCTCCCCAATAGAATATCTGCACCCAAATCTATGCCTCAGGCATTGTTTGTGGAGAATCTAAACTAAGACAGGAACAAATTGCCCCTCGCTTTAATAGATAGAAAAATGAGGTTATAAAAATTTAAGAATTTGAACAAAATCATCTACAGAAATGATTAGAATCCAGATTGGCCTCTGATCTTCCAGCATTAAGCGGAACCGAATCTATCAAAATCAAGGTTTTCATTATTTCACTGTTATAGATAAATAAAATATTTATAGACTCAACTTGAAATTCTGTGATTCTAAGTTATAATTCTTATGCATGAAAGAAGGAAAGAAATATTTCCTTGATAAGAATTTAAGGCCTAGAACACTGAATATTCTGAAAAATATTCAGAATATTAAAAAAACTATTCTGAGAGCAGAAAGCTCTCTTATTTCTCTACTATTCTCAAAATAAATTACTAAGGAAATATCCTCATATTTTAATCTCTGAATGTTTATTTCAATATATAATGCATTGAAAGATGCTATTTTTAGGATTTTTTTAAACGTATTCTTTGTGTACTCTGACTCTTGATTAAGGTACTTCCTCCCAGATTTCTGGGGACTTCGATGACAATTATAGCCTACATTTGCATGGCATTTTACTGTTTGAGTGCTTGCACATATGTTATCTCATTTAACTGTTGGAGCAACTTTATGAGGTACATGGACTCATTTACAGATGAGGAAACTTAATTGCAGTGATTACATCTTGCCCACACTAATGTACTTCACATTTGGCAGAACCAGGTAATGAATGAATCCACATCTTTTTGTATTCCGAGGCAAGGTTTTGTCTACTGCAGCATAGCTATTTATGAAGTTTTTGACTACAGCCAGTGTTGAGGAAAGCAGTAAAGAGTTAACTGTCTAATATCACATGATATCGCTTGTATGTGGAATCTAAGAAAAAAAAAAGATACAAATGAACTTATTTACAAAATAGAAATAGGCCCACAGACTTAGAAAATGAATTTATAGTTACCGGGGGAGAAGGGATAGATTGGGAGTTTGGGATTGACATGTACACACTGCTATATTAAAAATAGATAACCAACAAGGACTTACTCTAATAAATAAATTAATTAATTAAATTAAATGTTCAAAGAAAAAAAAATTAAAAGAATGAACTGCCTGGGTGAGTCACATGGAAAGGAGTTTAAGTGAGTTTATAAATAGCTGCTTCCCATGAATTGGTATGTTTTATTTTCTGCATTTCCAAAGCCCACATAGATGCATGAAGAAGATTGGTTCTAATAGAAGTTATAGAAAAGAAACATAACGTTGTAGTACCATGTACTCAAGATTTAGAACGTGAGAGAAATAAGCAGTTATTCATCTCTTCCACTGGTAATTCCTACCATGTATATTTCTTCAATTCCTTGACCCTCTGTTTATTTTTAAAGTAGTGCTGATAATGCTATATCAGATAAACACATGACTGAAATTACCTTTAACCACAAAACAGAGTCAAATCATTAATTGCTGTGTGGTTACGTTTTGCTAATTTCAAGATGCTGGCTCACAACATACTTGAAAAGGAGAAGACAAGAATCTATGTATGAGTAGTTAGCATTTGCCCTTTCTAAAAAGCCAGGGAAAGCTGTTTTTTATTAGTCTTTTCAATCTGAGCAGTTGCAGAGGGCAAGATTTTCTATGCTCTTCATCTCTTCACCCCACCTGAGAAGTTATAAATCCCTTAAATCTGTATAATATTTTCATGTGGTCTTAACAAGTCAACAATTCCTAGCTCTTATACCTGATCTACACTATCACAGGCTCTGTTCTGATCTGTTGACACCATGTCTCCTTCCTCTCAACACATTGTTGATACTTTTTCTTTACTGTGGTAAAAAAATGCGTAGCCTAAAATTTATCATCTTAACCACTTCTAAATTTACAGTTCAATAGTGTGTTCAGTACATTTACATTGTTGGGCAACTGTCACCACCATCCATCCCCATAACTCTTTTTATTCTGTAAAACGGACACTACCTATTAAACAATAACACCCCATTCTCCCCTCCCACCGCCCCCTGGCGACCATTATTCTGCTTTCCGTCTCTTTGAATTGGACTACTCTAAGAACCTCGTATAAAGTGGAATTATACAGTACTTGTCTTTTTGTGTCTGGCTTGTTTCACTTGGCATCATGTCCTCAAGATTCATCCATATTATAGCATGCATCAGAATTCCTTTCAGTTTCTAAGACAGACAAATATTCCATTGTATGTATGTACAGCATTTTGTTTATCCATTTATCCATTGATTGACACTTGGGTAGCTTCAGCTTCTTTGCTACTGCAAGTAGTGATGCTCTGGACATGAGTGTGCAAATATCTCTTTGAGATTTTGCTTTCAATTCTTTTGGATATAGAAGTGAAATTGCTGAATCATATGATAGTTCTCTTTTTAAATTTTTGATGAAACTCCATACTGTTTTCCATAGTGGTTGCACAATTTTTTATTCCCATCAACAGTATATAAGAGTTCCAGTTTTTCTACATCCTCACCAACACTGGTTATTTCCTGTTTTTTTTTTTTTAATGTAGCTATTCTAATAGGTGTGAAGTAATATCTCATTTTTGTTTTAATCTGTATTTCCCTAATGATTAGTGATGTTGAGCATCTTTTCATGATTTTTGGTCATTTGTACATCATCTGTGGAGAAATGTCTATTCAAGCCCTTTGCCCATTTAAAAAAATATGGACTACTTCATGAATTTTCATGTCATTCTCACACATCATCTATGCTACTCTTCTTTTTATTTTTCCAATTTTAATACATCTGCTGCCAAAGCAAGCACCTAAGTTGTTGATTCTTAATGAGAATTTTCAGTGTTTCATTAACATATTTTCCTCTTCTCAACAAACCACCATCCCCTCCATTATTCACCTACTCCCAACATTTTCTCCATGAAAATGTAGAAGAAAATTTCTGTATATTCTTTTTGTGTGTGTGTGTGTGTATATTCTTAAAACTTATTTCTTGCTCATGTTCAAGTCATCAGAACTCTTCATTTCTTTATTCCACTGGTAGTCTTTAAGTTGTTTTTTTGTTTTGTTTTGTACTTGTTCGTGTCACTAGGTTTGGGGAGAGGAAAATTTTAAGGTCTAGCTTAACTCCATCACCTTAAACGGCCTGATCAAGGTGGAGATGAATAGGGAGCAGTATTTCAACCTGGTATCTAAAGGGGACATAAATCTTGTTCTTTGTGTTTTTTTGCATTTTAATCAGAAGTTCTTAATTTTTTCAACATTGATGTAAAAATCATTTATGCTTACACTGCAACCAACATAAATCATTAACACGAAAGAATACTAAGCAACCTTAGTCAATATCACTTCCTTCTATGAAGCTCAGTGGGAATGAAAGAATACAATTTATCAACAATCAGACGTGTCACAGACATTTAGCCAGGACCTCTTCCCAGCGTTTACTTTCCTCCACACTGGCCTTTATGGTTTTAGGACAAATCAAGTCCTTTCCATCCCAAGAACTTAGCCCACCTTGTTCCTTGTCATCATTTCATCCTTTTCACTGAGGTCCTAGCTTAATGCCATCTCCTCGGAGGGACCTTCTTGATACCTAACTCGATGGTGCTGCCTTCTGACACTCCCTTTCTACCACTGCATCCACTTTATTTTCTTCACAGCACAAATCACTTTCTGGACTTATTAATTACTTACATGTTTGCTTATTTATTGTTACCCACCACCACCACCCATTCAAATATATGTCCTATAATTGCCATGGCCTGTTTCTCAGTGCCTAAAACAGTGCCTGATTAATAGCATATGTTGAATAAATATATGTTGAATGAGTACACGGTGACAGTGTCAGTCAACAAACTTTTCTTTTTTTCTGTAAAAGGCCAGATAGTAAATATTTCAGGCTTTGCAGGCCATATGGGGTCTGTTGTAACTGCTCAACTCTGCCACAATAGTACAAAAGCAGTCATAGGCAATACACCAATAAATAAGCATGATTATGTTGCAATGCTATTTTATTTGTGGAAACAGAGGATGAGCTGGATTTGGCCTCTGTATCAAAGTGTGCTGACTGCTGGAGTAGGTCATTTGTTGACAACTCTGGTGTCAGAGCATACTTAGATGTTGATTCAGATGCTAGTGTTTGCCAAAAGAATTATTAGTAATCATGAAGAGCCAAAGATAAAATTGGATTTACTTTAAAAATATAGACAATAATTTAAATAAACATTAAGAGGAATACTGGCATTAAAGATAACATGTTGGTGGAAGGAAATGTTTGAAATCATCTTTAGTGTCCGGCGGTGGTCCTCACACTTGAGTGTACATCATTAGAATCAGCAGTGATTGCTGCATTGCACTCACAGAGTTACTGATATAGTCAGTCTGGGGTGGTGGCTGAGAATTTGTGTTTCTGTTTAGTGCTAGGTAATGCTGATGCTGGTGGGATAGGGGCTGGAGAGTGGAGAGGAGATATGTGTTAATAAGTGGTTGAGATGATTTAGGTGAGACATTAAGGCCTGCATGATTGTAGGGGCTGTGGGAATCATAAGGGCACAAATGAAAGGGAATTATGCGGAAGAGTAGAATAAACAGGGATTAAAGATCAATTGTGTATACAGATAAGGGAAAAATAGGAACCGTATGAATATAACATTGTTAGCTGGGGAAACTAGGTAAATGATTAATGTATTACTTGAAATAAGGAATTTGAATAGTAGGTTTGAAGGAAAGATCATAAGTTCCTATTTTAATATGCTGTGTTTGTGGTACCTATATCATCCATGTGGAGATGCCTAGGAGGCTTTTGGAAATATGGGTGAAGCTCAGGAATGAAATCTAGGACCACAAAATATACTTTTGGTAGCAGTCAGCAAATGAATGGTCACTGAACTCACAGAAGAAGATGAAATAGTCCTTAGGGAATGTGTAGAACAAGAAGAGAGAAAGTCTCAGGAATTCTAAACTATGCCAGGCTAACTGCATTTTCTTTAACAGAAGTACTAGACTGTAGCCTTACAGCTGCACTTGATTAGGCACGGCATTTGACAGTATATTTCCTGATATTATATTGGATAAAATGAACCACTCACTTTGACAATGTATGGCATGGTTTCAAGAAGGTAGATAAAAGATGCTGACACAAGAGCAGAGCAAGTGGAGGATGACTAATGGTGTACGAGCAGTCTCTCCCCTCATCTGCATCCCATTGATATAGATATGCCAGGATGGATAAATGGATGCTTTTTAAAACAAACTGGAGGAAATATGCTGAATGAGAGAATATTCATGATGAGGTGAAGTGAAAGGTTAAACCTTATCTTACCAGGAGAATTTTCAAAAAACAAATAAGTCTAGGTCTTCATTAAAAAAAAAAGATAACAAAAAAGAAGATAAGAAAGGAGGCAGAGTAAAACAAAGAACAGATGGCGGTAACATATATCAAGACTAAGATGGGAAGCATAAATTCAGATTTATGTAATCTTATTAAGTGTAAATGGACCAAACCTTCCAATTAAAAGGCAGAGAACTTCAGACGGGATTAAAGAAATAGAGACTGAACCCTATGCTGTCAATGTGGTAAGTTGAAAACAAAAGGATAGAAAAAGATACGACACGCACATTATAACAGTAAGAAACATATTAGACAAAGAAGACTTTAGGACAAGAGTTGTTATCCAAAAATAAGGTGAGACGTTCTATGGTGATAAAAAGAGCAGTTTACCAGAAAGATATACTAATATTAAATGTGACCATACCTAGTAAGAGAGCCTCAATATACATATGGCGAAAACTTATCAGCCTCACAGGGAGAAATAGAAAAATCCACAAACCCGGTATCTCTGGCTTGTGCTGGTATCTCTGAGACGATGGATTTCAGAGGGCTGAAAGAAGCTGAAACCTGGATCCACCTGCTACTTAAACCAACTGCTGCTGCCAGGTTGCAGAGCTGTTGCTGATGTGTTGCTTACAGGAACCATAAGGCAACCAAGGAGCTAATCTCTACTTCTTCTGCCTAGCGCCCTTACTGGCACACAACAGCAGGAAGCCACCTTAAAAGGAAAAATATAATTGTTGATTCCCAGCCCCATATCAGAGAGGACTCTAGAGGATGGGTGGGTTTTGAACTGAACAACAGTAGTTTAATAAGTGGCACAATGCTTTCTGGTCTATTACTTTTATGGATATCCTTGTATTTTGCCCCAGTTCTGGTAACTGGGAACTAATAATAGTGACTAACATTATTACACAGGGCATTTGCAGTTAAAAAAATCAATGACTTCTCAAATGAAATTCCATGAGTCCAGATCTCTAATTGGTAACATGATTAGGACTGTGGTTACACTAGAAAGAGGCTCTTGCATTGCTTTTGCCAGAGATGACAGTTGGCTTGGAAAAGCTAAAATGTATGATTACTCATCATCTCATTCAAGGTAACATCTTCTGCTGTTTGACTTGAATTCTGCTCATCTCAGGAGCTAGTTTTGTCCAAATGTCCAATTTCTACTTCACTCCTGAACAATGTAATTGCTGGGGAAAGTTCCATATCTAAGATAATTATATTTTCCAAGTATTGACAAAGTAGATAGATAGGTTCTGCTTAACAGGTGTTCCATTTATTTATTGCTGTTAAACAAACTACTTTCAAATAATAACAATTTTATTAAGTCACACGATTTTGTGGGCTGGGAATTTGGGCGTGGCTCAGAGGAGCAATTCTTCTGCTCCTTGTGGTATTGAGGTATCAGTTAAACTCAGTGCTGTTTAACTGACAGTTGGGTTTGTCTGGAAGGTCCAAGATGGCTGCAGTCATATGGCTGTTGTCTTCAAGACTGATCTCAGATGAAATTTCTCCCTATGATGGAGTCATAGGGATTCTTCATGTTATTTCTCCAGCAGGATAATGGGACATTTTACTGGTGCTCAGGTCCCAAGAGACCAAGAGAGAAGCTACCAGTGGTCTTAAAGTTTAGACTCAGAAATGGCATAGAGTCACTTCTGCCAAAATCATTACAAAGGAAAGATTATTTCCTGTGTCTTGCATGGGAGGTGCTTTTGTAAATGAGGCACCTTGCCACATACCTAAGCATGCAGGTAGAATTAATCAGATTAGCGTATGTTGATAAAAAGATTAATGAGGCATTCTTGAGCAAGTCAGCATTTTCAGAAACAGAAACCAAATAGAAACTAAAGCTTGGAAGCATGAAGTTCTGCTTCTCTGATAATTTCATTTCAAACAATAGGAAAAATAAGTTACATTGCCCGTGTGCCCAGACAGTTTCTCAAACAGTGTTCTAAAATTATAGCTTAATTTGGAGATTGCAAAGTTGAGCACAGCCATACGTGAAACTCCACATGGATGCAATCAGGGGAAAGACTATTCAGTCATATGTTTAGATTTTGTGCCTTTCCCTCAACAATGCAGAGAATGTGTGATCTTTTTAAGCAACAGTATACTCATAATCTAATTGGGGCTGCAAAATCTTAAGTCTTTTACCTTCTATCTGGAGTGTATCCACCACCCTCCCTTTGACTTGCAACACCCTTAACTTGTTCCTTGTATCAGCTCACTAAACCCTCCTGATGGATCCCCATCTTTCTTTTAAGAGGCATATTATTATCATTATTATTACTTTGCTTTGGTAGGAGGTGGGGAAGTAGTCTTCATTATGTAAAACATGATATACAAATCTATGTGGAGTGCTTCTAAAAGTAAAACGTCTGCCAAGTTCTCTAGCAACTTTACCAGTGTATAATTAAGTATTCACTTAAACTATAGTTTATGTTTGTGTGAAGGGAGAGTGTGGAACTCAGAAATAGAAGTTGTTGTGGTTTTTTTTTTCTGTATTTTTAAATTATATGTTAGATTCTAGTTTTGACAGCTGTGACTTTTAAAGTAACAAAACTGGATTTTCAGTTCTAGTAACAGGGTGGCTGAGATGACTGGAGAAACGGTATTGATACGGGACACCTAAAAAGTCCTAGATGAAATGTATGATCTAGAGTAAAATAAGACAACCTTCAGAGGCTAGAGACTGAAAGAAAAAGCGAATGTAGAAGAGTACTGAGAATTGATTATGGCATATTTCCTGGAGCATTTGATTATCTCTGATGGCTTAGAGGTGAATATTTAAGTCTGTGCTTTTGTGGTAGAGTGGACATAAAGCCTTCATTCTGTTTTCATAAGGGAACATCTCAACAGAATTTCAGTCATTTGAAATTTGTTGAAACTTGCTTTGTGGCTCAGCATATTCTTAAGTTTTGTAAATGTTTTATGTGTGCTTGAAATAAATGTATTCTGCAGTTTTGAGGTGTGCTGAGCCCATCAATTACATTTATTCATGTTGCTCAACTCCAGTACATGACTTTTTTTGCATTTGTTGAGTTACTAACAGATGTATATTAAAATTATTTACTATGGTCGGATGGAGAAATGCAAAGAAGTACAATGAAACTTGCAGGAATGATAGATATGTTCATTGTTGTGATTGTAGTGATGGTCTCAATTGTGTATACATAGGTTAAAACTTATCAAATGGTATATTTTTAATATGCCAAATTTCTTATATGTACACTATATCTCAGTTAAGGTCTTAGAATGAGCCATTATATTTCACCACGTAACAAAGTAAGTGAGAAAAAGCATAGTATCATCTCAATAGATACAGAAAATCATTTGATGAAATTCATTCTTGAAAGAAGGTATTAGTGTATTAGCAGAGTGAAGTAAGTCAGAAAGAGAAGAAAAACAAATACCATATGCTAACACACATATATGAAATCTAAAATATATATATATATATAGTTCTGAAGAATCTAGGACAGAAATAAAGATGCAGACGTAGAGAATGGACTTGAGGACACGGGCAGGGGGAAGGGTAAGCTGTGACAAAGTGAGAGAGTGGCATGGACATACATACACTACCAAACGTAAAATAGATAGATAGTGGGAAGCAGCTGCATAGCACAGGGAGATCAGCTCGGTGCTTTGTGACCACCTAGAGGGGTGGGATAGGGAGGGTGGGAGGGAGGGAGACACAAGAGGGAGGAGATATGGGGATATTTGTATACGTATAGCTGATTCACTTTGTTATACAGCAGAAAATAACACAACACTGTAACGCAATTATACTCGAATAAAGATGTTAAAAAAAAGGTATTAGTGTATTAGAACTTGATAGAACATTTCTTAATATATTGTAGAAAATAGTGTACATACACACACACACAAACTATGGAAATTATGATATTCCATGGTGAAATATTCAAAAACTTCCTCAGTGGAATGAGAATGAGTTAAGGTCACCTTCTATTTCTACATATATTAAACACAGTACTTTCAAACCTAGATTCAGTTGAATCTATACACAAACTAGTGGTTCAGTATGTATTGACAGATAAATATAAAAGTACCTAAGTAAAGGGTCAGACAAATGTATCTCTAAGAATACTTCCAATGTCTAGCAAACTTTCTGAACTATGACTCTTGAGAGGACTATGCTTTAATGTCCTAAATCATCCATTATGTTAATGAATGAACTTCTATGCATCTAGACAGGCACTAGTTTTGCACCATTCTTAGGAGAACTTAAAAATCTGTCACTCAAATCATTTTTTGTTCTAAGGTTCAGATAAAGAATTCTGGCTGAGCGAGACCAATAGCGGCCATAGTTCAAGATTCTGTTAAATTTGTGCAGATGTCTTAGTACTATATGTC
The DNA here is from genome assembly GCF_949774975.1 of Lagenorhynchus albirostris. Taxonomy (NCBI): domain Eukaryota; kingdom Metazoa; phylum Chordata; class Mammalia; order Artiodactyla; family Delphinidae; genus Lagenorhynchus; species Lagenorhynchus albirostris. The sequence goes on along the minus strand of NC_083104.1, from coordinate 49,877,274 downwards.
TGGGTATAGAGCAGTTGTTATGTTTAGTGATCTTCATAGTTGACCTTTTGAAGAATTTTCTTAATGGCAGACAGAACATAGTGTGCTGACACCTAAAATGAATAAAATAGCTATTGACCACTTCATTAAATTATATTAACTATAAATTTAATAACTGTCCTTAAGAATATCTATAACTGTTTCCTTTAACAAGTGTTTCTCTAGTTCTCCTTCACCTGCTCAAAAAGTCTTGGACATTTTTCACTGCCTTTAGTGAGTTTTGTCAGCATGAAAGAAACTTTATAAGATTCTGCTCAAATGCAACAATCATTACTTGTTATTTTTCAATTTAATTTCAGTATAAATTAACTTATCTCTGTGCAAGTAGCTTTAAAGCTAATAACCCTAGAAAGGATTAAGATTAGAAAGTAATGCTGTCAGTGACAGAGCCCATTAACAGCCTTTATCACTACAAGCTGATGAACTACATCTAGGATAATTGGCCTAATTATAATACATTTGTTTCTTTAGCCAGGTATTCTTTGCTTCGCTCTCTACTAATTACTTATGGGCTCAGTTTGGCCAATTAAATTTCTCTTCCCACTCTATCCCTTTCCAAGATTGATAGCATACAGCTCAGATGTCAGTATACTTATGCTCATGATAGTTAAGAACTGAATTAAGGAGACAAGAAATAGAAAGGCAAAAAGAGATAGTTTTATCCTAGGGTGCAGGCCATAAAAACAGATATAGAGTGAATAATAATTCTTTTTGGGTTTCCACCTATTTCTTTTAAGTGGGGTTACTAAAAATCTATTTAAAACCTAACTATACTAGAGATTTCTGGTATATTCTAGTTGATTCATTTCCATAAAGCACTTTAGTTATTTTATTTTCACGACAAGTAACAGAAACACCCAACTAAAAGTGACTTAATGATTTTTCTTAAAGTTAAATTATTTTATATAAAAGGTAGGCAGGATCTTATTCTGCATTGCCAGTGCTGGTGCTGGCAGGTGCGATTTTTGGACTCTCCCTCTCCCCTGCTAGAGTGGGGAGGCATGCCCCACTGAGAGCCCTGCCCACACCCATGAGCCACAGCAGTGAGCTGGACAAGAGCCCCACCCACCTGCACACACCACGGCACCTGGGCCCATGTACTCCACACAGGGGATGTTCCTTCAGTGCCCCATCTGGTGACCAGAGGGGATTGCATTTCTGGGCCCCATGGGACACCTCCTACACAAGCCCACTCCTTTAAGACTGGGAGGGGTAGCTAATTTGCCTAACACATAGAAACAAACACAGAGAGTCAAGAAAATGAGGAGACAGAGGAATTTGTTCCAAACAAAAGAACAACACCTCAGAAAAAGATCTTAATGAAACAGAGATAAGGAATCTACCCGATAAAGGGTTTAAAGTAATGGTCAGTGGGGCTCACCAAACACTGGAGAAGAATGGATAAACACAGTGAGAACATCAGCAAAGAAATAGAAAGCATAAGGAAGTACCAAGCAGAAGTCACAGAGCTAAAGAATACAATAAATGAACTGAAAAATACACTAGAAAGTTTCAACAGCAGACTGGATGAGGCAGAACAACAAGCTGGAAGACAAAACAATGGAACTCGTCAAGGCAGTGCAACAAATAGTAAAAAGAAGTTTTAAAAAGTGAAGATACCTTAAAGGACCTTGGGACAAAGTCAAGTGAAACAACTTTTGTGTTATAGGGGCCCCAGAGAGAGACGAAATAATGGCTGAAAACGTCACTAATCTGAAGAAGGAAATAGACATTCAGGTTCAGTAGTTGCAATTAAGATGAACCCAAAGGGAGCCACACCAAGACACAATATAATTAAAATGGTAAAAGTTAAAGAGAGAAATTTTGTAAGGCTACCGTGGAAGATGTTTTGAAGGAGGTGTCATTAATGCAAAGGTGAAGATGTGAAGAATTAGAATTAGCCAGATATTTAGAAAGTCATGAAGGAGTAAATGATACTAGACTTGCATTTGCACTCAAAACTGCAAATAATTGTAAAACTGGAAAAACGATTTGAGACAATTGTTTGCAGACTTTAGACAGTAGGTAACTCAGACCTGTCGTAATTGAGATAAAAGAAATACACAAGTTAATCCCCTAACTCTAACAGGCCTATTGGAACGGGTCTTCTGTGGGCTGAGAACTGAACAGAGATATCAAATATTGCATAATGTTGCTTCTAGGAATAAGTAAAAAAAACCAAAATACATTCACCATAAAAATAATAAAACAAACTTTACAAAAATAAAAGAATCTGCCAATAATTTATCTGTTCACCAGAAGAAAAACTATCACCCTGTAAAGAAAAATAGATACTCCAAACTCTTTACAATGTAGCATTCATAATTTTCAACATACAACTAAAAGTATTATATATGAAAAGAATAGGAAAAATGGCTAATACTTAATTTTTTAAAAGTCATTAGAATTGACTCCAATATAACACAAATGTTGGAAATAACTTCAGTAGCTTTAAAGCAGCTGATAAACATATGTTTAGCATTTTAAAGGAAAAGAAGATTGTAATTGGTGATCAGAGGGGAAACTTACAAGAGAAATTTTAAGGTGAAATAAAAACTTTGGAAATGAAAGTACAAGAATTAAAATGTAAAATTCACTTAATTTGCTTAACAGGAGTTTGTAAAGGTCAGAAAAAAGAGACAGTAAGTTAGAAGACCACCTAAAGAACACAGAGAGAAAATATTGAAAACAAAATAAATGGAACACTGGTGATCAGTGTACAATATGAAGTGATCTAATGTAAATGTAACCAGAGTCCCAGAAAGAGAAGAGTTAATGAGGCAGGGAGAAAAAAAAAAAAGAACTAATGGAGAATTTCCAAATTTTCTGAAGAATATAAACTTAGGCAATTAAAACCATATCCAGGCACAAAAATTCCAAACTCAAATAAGAAGTCTTGAAAACAAACCAAGAAAAAGACACACTACATAGAAAGGAACAAAAATATGATTAATGGTTGACTTTTCATCAGAAACAATAGAGCAAGAACACAGTAGACTAACTGTTAAAAACTCCAACTCCAAAATTTAGAAAAGATAATCAACCCAGAATTCTATATGCAGTGAAAATATCCTTTAAAAAGTAAGATTAAGTAAAGGCATATTTTTCAGATAAATAAATGGTGAGAGAATTTGTTGGCAGTCGACCTACACTAGAATAAATGCTAAAGAAATTTTTTCTGTCAGGGGAAATTCACCATATAGAAATTTGAATCTATGGAAAGCCGTGAGAAACAAAGAATGTGACAAATATGTAAATAAGTATAAGATATTTGTTCTTTGTTTTGATTTCTTTGTATGACAACTGAAAATTTCAATCAAAAATTAATAACTTTTTAAGTTGTTATGTATAACATATGTAAATGAAAAGTTCATAGCAACAGTACCACAAAGAACATGGGTGGGGGATAGAATTACAACATTGGACCATTTCTTACACTTTACACAGAATGATACAGTAGTAATTCTAGGCAGACTGAGATAAGTTAGGATGCATATTGTAGTCCCAGTTATGACACAAAATACACACACACACACACACACACACACAGAATGCAATAACCAAAAAAATAATAATAAAATAAAAGCCAATAGAGTCATTAAAACAAAATATTGAAAGTACTTTTTAAGCCAGAAGAAGGTATGCAATAAGCAAGGAACAAGAAATATACTGGGCAGGTAAAAAAAAGATCCAAGATGAATATATTAAATCAGAAAAACACCAATATTTACATTAAATATAAATTGACTAGATACTCCAATGAGATGTAGAGATTGTTAGACTGGATAAAATGCAAAACCCAATACGGTTTTATAGAACATACACTTAATGACTTACACAGTTGGAAAGTAAAAAGATGGAAAAGTATATACCATTTATTTAATTTAATTATTTAATTAGTTATCTATTTATTTATTTATGGCTGCGTTGGGTCTTCATTGCTGCATGTGGGCTTTCTCTAGTTGCAGCGAGCGGCGGCTACTCTTCGTTGCGGTGCGTGGGCTTCTTATTGTGGTGGCTTATCTTGTGGTGCACGGGCTCTAGACGCGCGGGCTTCAGTAGTTGTAGCTCACGGGCTGTGGAGTGCAGGCTCAGTAGTTGTGGCACATGGGCTTTGTTGCTTGGTGGCACGTGGGATCTTCCTGGACCAGGGCTGGAACCCATGTCCCCTGCATTGGCAGACGGATTCTTAACCACCGCACCACTAGGGAAGCCTCTATACCATTTATTTTATAACTAGTTTGGCATTCATACAATTAGTCAAGGCAAAATCCTAGATAACTAGTATTACCAGAGGTAAAAAAAAGGAAAATTTATGACATTAAAAGAGTCAGTTTGTCAAGAAGACATATCTACCCAAATGTGTACACTCTTGACAACATTCAGAATACATGAGGCATGTAGTGACAGAGCTAAAAGGAAAAATAGGCAAATGCACAATCCCTAACTCAGTTGTTGATAGAACCAATAAAATACCATGACACCAGCATTCCCTGTCTAAAATGCTCATTCCTCATATTTTGCAAGATTGACTAAAAACACTTTTTTCTTTCATCAGTTGAATTTTAGCACGCTGTCTAATCCTACACAGCCTCTCTCAACAACCCATGTAAAGGAGTCATGACTGACTAGTATTTTCCCATTCTAAAAGATTTATTCGCACCAGGCATGTTCTTTGTTTATTTTGTCATTGCTAGTTTCTCCCCTCCCCAAATATAAGTTCCATGACTGCAGTCTTTTCTGCCTTGCTGCTCTGCGTTGTGCCCCAGTGTCTGGAGCAGTCTGACAAAGAAGGACCACACAATAAATGTGTCTTGAATGGATAGATGCCTGAATGAAGGGGGATAAACTTATGATCTTTTTTTTTTTTAAATTGAGGGTGAAATTTATTGAATTATAATGAAGGAACATAAAGTAAACATTATAAATATTTAAAGAGAAGCTACACAACATACTAAAAATAAGAAAATGTGTGTGTATAAGAGAATGTGCAGAGTACCAATAATATGGATATAAGAAAATATGTTAAATAAATTTAAATATGCTTATTATCTTTCATAGCAGGAAATTATTACATTTAAAAATTAATAAACTAATAAATAGAGATTTAAGTCTGTTATTTAAAATGTAAAGGCAGCTTGTAATAAACTAAAATTAGATTCTATACATTTCAAATAACTAAAGGAGGAAGCAAAAAGGAAAGAAAGTATAAGCAATATAGCAAATGTAACAAGTATGACAAAATGTATATACAAAGGAAATAAAGTTAACTCTAACAATAATAAATGTAAACTGGGGGAACTAGCAAAGTAAATGGGAAAAACATTGTTATGAAAAGTTACTTTTGCTTTGTAAAAGAGATACACGTAAAAGAAAGTAACATTATTATTGAAAATAATAAGCATTGGCAAAGACACATGGGCAGATGCAAACAAATATTAAGCAGGGGTCCTAACATTACCATCACGTGAGAGTTTAATTAAAGGCCAAATGCATTGTATGAGACAAATGTGGTGTGCCTTATAACATATGCAGTCTACAGAAATATATAACAGTTATGAAGCTTTTCATACACCAAGAAACTTGGCATCAAAAATATAGATACAAAACTGGATGAAATTAAAGGAGAGCTAACAGCATAATAATTCCTTCAGCCAATACTAGCTATAAAAAATTACAACAGGTAAGGCTATTGAGGCTTTGATTAGTAATTCTTTGAATAAAACACCTTCTCTTTTAAAACATACTTAAAATAATTTAAAATGGCTATATATTAAGCCGCCAAAAGTCACAACAAATTTCAAAAACTGTAAGCAATATAGTACAATCTTTTTGAAAAATAGTGAGAAAAAGTCATAACAAATTAAGTAAAACAATTTAATGCAACTTAAAAATATCTTTTTTGAAGAATTCTTGAGTTCAAAAAGAACTGGAATTTCATAATATATGTATTAGTTTTTAAAAGACAATCTTTAGAGCAATTTCAGGTTTATAATAAAATTGAGAGAAATGTGCAGCTACCCCTACATATGTATAAGCTCCCCCTTTATCAACTTCACTCACCAGAATGGTACTTTTTTTTTTTTTTTTTTTTTTTTTTTTTTACCAAGGATGAACCTATGTTAACTCATCAGAATCACCAAAGTCCATAGTTTACTTTAGGGTTCACTCTTGGCGTTGCATGTTCAACAACTGTGTAGTAACATCTATCCATCATTACAATGTCATACAGAGTATTTTCACTACCTTAAAATTCCTCTGTGCTCAGCATATTCATCTCTCCCCTCCCCCCACAATTTTTAATGTTAAGTGATAAGTATCCAAACTCATAGAGTAAACCTAAAGTCAGTCTAAAGGGGAAAACTTTTACCTCAAACATTTACATAACTGATAAAAATTTGTAAAATAGTAAATTCAGCTTGTTTAAAATGCAAAGAAAGAGTGAAGGAGAAAGAAAGAAAAAGAAGGAAGGAAGGAAAGAGGAGAGGAGAAGGAGGGAGGAAGGGAGGGGGTGGCAGGGGAAGAATCTAGGAGGAAGGAATTAGTAAACATAAAAACAAATATTGATTTATTTATAAACAAGTTAATTACAGCAAAATGAGTTTAAAAACACAGTTAATTCTTAGGAAGACAAAGCAAAACAAGATAAATTGACATTTTTATTTTTATAAATAATTTATTTTTAAATAAAAAGAAAGATAAAACAGCTTATAGAATGAGAACTGAGAATGCAGAAATAATCAAAGATAGGAAACTAGCAATGACCAAATAAAGAAGTAGTGGGAAGCATTCTTCCCAGTCATACAAATAAATTTGAAAATCTGTATGAAATAAATGGTTTCTCAGAAAACATCAATGACAAAGAAAATTACTCAAGAAGAAAAAGAAAATATAACCAGATCAATAATTGCATAATATATTAAATAATTTAAGAAACAGTGCCCGGCAAAGGTGTTTTTTTCAGTTGAATTACTTAAAATCTGCAAGGAACAAGTATTTTAAGGGTTATCTAAATAGGGCATAGAGAAAGAAAGCTTTAAAAGATATTCCTAGAAAGGCAACAAAGAACAAAGAAGGAAACATGCAGAATAATGAATGGGAAACTGTAGACCTGTACTGTCCCATATGGTTGCCACTAGCCCCATGGGACTATTTAAATTTAATTTAAATTCAGTTTCTCAGTTGCAGTAGTCACAGGTCACATTTCAATTGCTCAGTAGTCCCATTTGGCTAAAGGTTATCATGCTGGACAAGGCAGAAATAGAACGTTTCAGACTTCACAAGCAGTTCTGGAAGAAATGCCCCAGTTAGTTTCCCCAGCCTGAACCAATCACAGAGAAGCAAACAAACTGGACAGCCTAATTGGCTAAAAACTTGGTCCATCTACCTACCTCTGAGACCAGGGAACAGGGATTTAGGGAGACACCGTGATTTATGGTTCCTATAGAATCTCAAGAGAAGATAAACAATCCATGTCACCACACATTTTCAAATGCATTAGACTTCTTTGGCACAATATTGTTCTGAGACTGTTAAGATATTGCCCCAGTCTGGCAGTGGAAACCGAGACTCACAGAGACTAGGAACTTGCTCAAATTCACTCTGCTGATAAATGCCAATGCTAGGTCTTAAATCCAGCCCTTCTGAATACAGGCCCATTGCAGTCTTCATGATATATCACCCAGTCCCAACTCAAAGCAGGTATTTTGGCATCCTCTGGGCGCTTAGACCTATTTAGATAGCACTGTGTCCACGTAACTGAAAGATAATTTGTAATCGACAAAAGCTTGCGAGCTCTAGGTTCCATCAAGAATCCAGCATGCACATTTTCAGTAATTAATACTGGCGCTTGTCATTTGCTGGGCTTGATGAACATTAAAACATTAAGTGGACAGTATACAAACAGAGAGAGACAGAAGTAGAAAGATAAATGATTTGGTTAAAATAATAATATAAAGTAGATTAGAGAACATAATTTTGATGCAATTCTATATAGAGACTTACAGATTGTTCGGAAAAGTAAAACACTATACCATATGAAAGTTTCTAGCACAGTCATTTACACATAGTAGATACTCAAAAGATGTTTGTGATTGTGTGAGAGCTGAAGTGGTGTTCCCCACATTCTATAAATAAATTTTCCTTTCTTGGAAAGCAGATATCAAAGGTAGGGTCTAAGAAGAAGTAAAGGCTATAAACGTCATATTTATCAATCTCGTGGCCTCATTTTTGGTTTTCTTACTCAGGGGTCAGTGTCAGTGGAGTATTTGGGCTGACCTCAAAATGACCACAAACTAAACCATAAAGTCAAGTAGCGCCATTACAATTTGCTGCTATTCATCTCAACAAGCAGTGCCCGTGTCCAAAGCGCAGGAAATGGCACATCTGATGCCAGTGGAGTATGACCCACTGATTGCCAAGCTCATTGAAGGCAGCTGTTCCCATTCTCGGTGGTGATGTTGACCTAGCTGCAGAGTGTGCTGACAGGAAGCCCATTTCTATCGAAGGCTCCAGGAGGGGGTTTTGCTTAGGCATCAGCGGAGGGCCCAGGAACATATTTAACTATGAAACTAACTGGAAAAAAAGGAGGGAGTACATTAAAATACTATTGGCCCAAGAGTGATGAAGTTCGTCACTCCAAAAAATGTGAACTTGCTCTTTCTTAGAGCAAGTTTCAGGAAAATATTAAGCTGATAGTGTTTTGCCACTTAGGTCAGAGACAGGAATATCACAGAGAAGGAAACCAGTGAGAAGACTAACAGCGTTTCAAAATGCATGCTACGTTGAGAGTAGGGAGACAAAAGGACAAGGGTAAGAGACATTAGTAGTTTGATGAATTGATTTATTCATCCAGCCAAAGTGAAATACCTCCTATAGCAAGACTGTTTGCAGTGAGGTGTCAAAGAGATGGGAAAAAAAACAAAAACAAAAAACTGTTATCTGTATTTCAAGAAGCCACAGACTAGAATGGAAAAAGATATGTCAACAAATAATAAAATACACTAATAACTTCCACTTGGTGAAACAGGTGATGGGTAAGAAGAAACAAAACACGATAGTGAGATTTCTCAGACACATAATGAGAAATGATCAGGCAAAGCAGCAGATTTCCTGTAGCAGGAGATAAGGGATTGGCGTTTATGGGCAAGCTGAAGGTACCAGAACAGTCATGGGCGCTAAGGGTATGATAAGAGAAAGAGACGTAAGTTTATTTTTAGCTAATTTAAACACAGAATATTGCATTTGAAGAACCAGGAAAAAGCATGCATTCCTACTGGTACCTAGCGGTGAGGAGGAAATATTTATGACATAAACATATGCAGTTCTAATGTTATGAATTGCGACCTGTGAGAAATTGCTTATTACCTTTAAAAATTCATGATAAATATAATGGACACTGATGTGTATTACGTATGAAAGTTGTTAAATCCTAAAAGTTCTCATCACAGGGAAAAAATGGTTTTTTCCTATGTCTTTAATTTTGTATCTATATGAGGTGATGGATGTTTACTAAACCTATTGCGATAATCAGAAAATAAAATAATTGATTGATTCATTTGAAAATCATGCCCTAAAGGAAGTCAACCATGACATTTGTGGTGAATAAGGAAAGCGAAATATTACTTAGAAAAAGTAGACACAGGTGGTAAATCCAGGCTGCAACCCTTGCAGGTTGTGATTGTGGATGGTCCATTTCTCCTCAATGGCATCTTTTTCTACAAGTGTGAAAAAAGAGGTGGAAATCAGTGCACTTACCATAATCCTGTGTGACATCAAGAGCTTTAAAATATATATATATAATTAAGAAAGCAGTTTAATTACTTAGCATTTTTTAAAAATTGAAAATAGACATCTCCTATGTGCCAGGCATTATACTTAGGCAATTCAAAGATATTCAAAGATAAGTAAGACACAGTATAGCTCCTCAAAATTCCAATTAAGAATAAAAACACACACATTGACAATTAAGTATGGGAAAACTGAAGGCTTTGTTAAAGACATTTGTCTGTTTACAAAACACTTTTTCCTACTTTGTTCCACTTGACCCTTATACTAATGGTATGAGATAGCAGTTTAGTAATATTAGATTTAATCAGCCCTATCTTGTGATACAAATGAGGAAACGGAGTCCTAGAGAGGTTTGTTTACTGGACCATGGTTAGGATTTTGCAGGACAAGAAGTCAGGTGAATGACTTTAGCATTTAAGTAATAATGAATCTGTCCCTTATTATTGCAGTGGTAAAGATACAAAACAAGACAAAATGTCTATAGAAAACCAAAAAAATTAATCACATCACTTGATTCAGTAAATTATCTGGAAATGTTGTCCTCGTGATGTCATTTATCTGCATTGTTCACCTTGTTTACTGATTCATCCAGGCATTTTGGCATGGCCTCAACATAGCCTTATGACCTAATACATTGGAAACTATTTCACCCAGTGGCTGAAAATGTCACTGACATGATCTGCCCAGATTGTCTCGCTGCCGCTAACACATTTTCCTAGAATAAAAACTATCACACAAAGGCAACAAGAATGGCATATTTCATACAGATGGTTAGTAAATGATAACGATTAGGTTTTGTCCAGTCTTATTTGCATTATAATGGTGGCAGGGAAGAGAGAAGGTAGGGGAGGGTGAAAGAGACAAGGAGGGGATCTCTGCATCCCTTTCCAGGTTTGTAGCTCCCTGGTTATCTGGGAGAAAAGCTCAGATACATGTTATATTGGTCATTCCTCATGTAACTCTGGGTAACTTAACTCTGAAGATTAATGTGAGGGAGTGCTACCACAAGTTGTCCTCAAAATTGATAATCTCAATGTAAAGAGATAAAGGAATGGGTATTTATTATGTTCCGATTGCCTGTTCAGCCCTTTTACCTATTTAAAATATTGCAATATAAGTGTACATTTTCAGGTATGGAATCTGAATCTCAGAGCAGTTACATACCTGTTCATGACCAAACTGTAATTAATGGTAGAGGAAGTGCTGCCTTAGATCTGGACAATTCCTAAGATGCTAATCTGCCACGTGCTTCTGAAAGACGTGAGAACGATGCACATGGAAAAGTGAGTACGACGAAAGCTGACCCTAAAGAGGCAGGAATTACTGAGACGGTGAGGAAGGAACTACTTAGGAGGAGGAAGCAATGAGTGAGTTTGGGAGCTGGCATTAGATGGCGATTTGTGTTTGTAGTCACACACTCAGGGATTTGAAAGATCACACAAGCAATATAGTTCAATTACACATTTAAAACTTGAATTCCCTCCATAAGGTCCACTAAGCTGTCATCTCGCTGAATAAATGCCTCTACTTCAGGCTTCTGTGTTATTTGACACCATAACTGTTACCTCTTATACCACATCTCACCTCCTCTCAACCCCGACCCCCTGTCTTTATTCCATCCATTGCTACAACAGACAACTTGATGCAGGGGTAAATTGACAACATTTTGTCTCAGCTGCCCATTGTACGTATTCCTTCCATAGGCATTCTCAAAGACCATAGCCGGAGATCTCCAGGACACCCCTGACACTCATTCATATACAAACATGGAAATGTGAGGGATTTAGCACCTCTTGTGGCAACTGACCAATGGGGCATGGGAGCTAGCAGATACAAGCTCTATTCCTTGAGCAGAAAATTCACGACTGTTGAGAGGAATCCAGGAGGATTGAGTGCCAGTTGCCAGAGCAGTGACAAGCTCAACAATGCACCCTTGCATTTGCTTTCTGTTTGCCTCTTTCATACTTGCCTTTTCACCATCCCTATTCCCTTGGATTGCTTCCTAAAATAAACTACCAGCACACACCTTTTTGTCTGTGTTTTCTGAGAAGCCCAGACTAAAAGAGGGCACATATGGGCAAGCATATGAAAAGACCCTTTCCAATCCTGACCTAGCTTTCAGGGCAGCCTCAAGGCTTTCTGTCCTCATTTACTGTGGCTGATTAATTTCCACATATTTAGCACTTGACTTTAGTCCCATAAAAGGGATTCATAGTATCTAATCAACAGATGGATGTGTGAATAAACCAGTGGAGCTAATGTGGCCAGGATTAATGTGCTTTAAGTTAAAGTAATCTCTAAGGTTGAAGGAGGGCTTCCCTGGTGATGCAGTGGTTGAGAGTCCGCCTGCTGATGCAGGGGACACGGGTTCGTGCCCTGGTCCGGGAGGATCCCACATGCCGCGGAGCGGCTGGGCCCGTGAGCCATGGCCGCTGAGCCTGCGCGTCCGCAACAGGAGAGGCCACAGCAGTGAGAGCCCCGCGTACCGCAAAAAATAAATAAATAAATAAATAAATAAATAAATAAATAAATAAATAAATAAGGTTGAAGGAAAGAGCCCAAGGAATGTCTTCCAAAACCTGTTACAGGCAAAGTGAGAACATGAAGAGGCATAGGCTTTATCTAGTCCCCATGATAACTCTTTAGGACTCCAGTAACCTAACAGTAGTACAAAATCAGTTAACCTATATTGTTGAGCATAAGAATACTGGTCTTTAAAATCTTTGATGTTCACATTTTTGAGGCATATTTTAAATAAATATCCACAGACTCAAGAGGCTGTGGTAATAAAATCCATGTGTTCTCTTTGAATATACGAACTGACAAAGGAAAAAAGAGTGAAAATAGAAATATTAGGAAACTATATGAGGTAAGGTAGAATTCTTGGGATATCAACGTATATATGTCTATTCATTTCTACCAGAGAAAGACAATTTTTGTCTTGGGTCTACATGGGCCCATGTATGAGCCAACCCTATTGAGACTTACGAAAAGATCTCTGATCTTGGCACTTGGGAATATCCACTAAGCAATAACTACTTACTCTTCGGTTGAACGTCTACCAACTGCACATCGGTGCGAAAAAAAAATGGGGACATATGGGAACATATGTTTATGTATGACTGATTCACTTTGTTATAAAGCAGAAACTAACACACCATTGTAAAGCAATTATACCCCAATAAAGATGTAAAAAAATAAAAAAAAAACTATTAGTAAAATTAATGAAATAAATCCATTGATTTTGACACTATATTTGAATAAATAAAAATATAATTGACGATTTAAAAAAAAAAAAAAGGGTATATTCAAGATCCCAGACTCAACTTAAAGGGACAGAATTCTCTGGACTTAGAGTCAAAATCCTTGGCTTGAGTAGCTTACTAGCTGTGTGTCTTGGACAAGTCACAGACTCCTGAAGGCCTTGCTCTGGTATTAAAAAATAGGGTATTAATTCTTGGCCTGCCTGTGTTGCAGGGTTGATTATTGTATCAAATGAAAAAAATATGTAATAAGGGAATTTTAATCATCCAATATCATATATATTTGAAGTAGTATTGCCTATGTGAGCCCTTCCAGATCCAGCACAATGCTTGATGTTTGTATTTTCCAGGCCACCTGGAGCACATTTCTGTAGAAAGGTAGCTTTTTCAATTGACTCCTCAGAAGATTAAAAAAAAATAATTCAAAGGCTGAAGGGACTGATCTACAGGGCAAGATTAAAGCAGGACATGTAGTTCATCATTCTGTTAGGCAGTGCTTAATGGAGGGTCAGGGCTGCAGAGATATATTTCAAAGGGGTAAACAGCAAAGATGGAGAAGAATTATTTCAGCTGAAACAAAAGGAAATAAGACCATTGAAAATGAAATGAAAAGTATCTGGATACCAGAAAATGATCAAAGTTCTCTTATTTGGAATCTTTCAGACTAACATGAAAAAGCCTAGATTTTTCCATCTTTACTCCATTTTATTATTTAAGTGGTCTCCAAAGACTAACATATATTTTCTGATGTCACTCTTCCCCCCACTCCCCATATTTGATAGACAGTCACATCTTACCTGAGTTCAAACATTCATGGGAGAAAATCATCACAAAAATATTATTGGTTGGTTTTTTTTTTTTAAGGTGCCAAATTCTTTTCCACTTGCCTTTTCTTTTTTCCCTCACCTACCGTGAACTTTTCATTTCATAGTTTCCTGGGGCAATGCTTCTGTGAGTGTACAAGTGGAACTAATTGAAAAGATCAAATTTAGTAGAATTTAAACTTACAGAAGGAGGAGATACAAAAGTTGCATCAGGGGAGACACGACAAGACCAAGTAAGATCCTGGAAACTAAACTACTAGAACTGCTCTGTAAATGCTGTCAAGCCAGATGTCTATTTTTATTTAACCTGAAATAAGAGAGAAGTAATTCAATATAATTTGTGATTGTTTTTTAACCCAGAGAAGCTCACGTCGGTATTTTTTTCTTCTGGCAAAGAAATTTGATCCAAAGGTGGGAAGAAAAAGAATAAGTTCTCTTTCTGAAAAAAAGCAAGACTATGTTTTCTTCAGAATCAATAAATAATTGGCATTTCCCCAAAAAAAGGCAGTGGTTTATTTGATCTTTTTTAAAGGATAAACCAAAAGCAGAATTGTGAAATGAGCTAGTCTGTCTTCAGCATCACTTTGAACAGGTCCTCAGTTGCTCTTGCGACCTGTGCTTCTCTTTTCACGTTTCTGGGAGTTGCTTAAATTTCTACTCAGGCTAGATCTCACTGGGCAGGGTCTGCCATAAATGGTGATGAGATCTTACTATACAGCTTAGAGCAGTCCCATGGCTATTTTATCTTTCAAGTAATACTAGGAATTTTTATTCCTAATCCAGTGGGTTCCTCCCCCAGCTCCCCTTATACTAAAGTCCTCATGTTTTGGTTCTTTTGATCCCAGGATCTTCATTGCCATCAAAATGAGCCATTCTGTGACTCATTTCATCTGGGAACTATCACCTGCTAATCCTAGGGGATGTAGGGGTTTAGTCTTTAATCACAATGTTGCCGATAACTAGTTGTGATTTCTTGCATTCATCGAGTACCCTCTTTGACTCTGTTTACTCTTGTGTCTACTAAGACAAGATGATCTCAAGCCTCTGTCACATGACTTTAAACCAGGGTTTCTCAACTGCCACACTGTTGACCTTTTGGGCTGGATCACTCTTTCTTGTTCGGGGATGACCTATGCATAATAGGACATTTAGCAACAGCCTTGACCTCTACACAGTACAGGCTAGTAGCACACAGCACCCCTCCACAGACATCAAAAAATGTCTCCAGATATTGCCAGATATTTTCTGGGGAACAAAATCACCCACAATTGAGAGCCACCATTCTCAGTATCAAGGAAAGCATTTCATCATACAAAATGCTAACGTACGTTTCATACAAACATCTTGAGAAAACTCCTTAAGCCTAAGATGACCTAAAATATCACTGGCATATTTAGTACAATTCCATTGTCCACCTCACCATTCCCGCAAAATGGCAGATGCTGTCTCTTCCCTTTCTGCCCTGTTTAAATGCTGCTTCTGCATCACCAGAGGTGGTCTGATCAAGGCTCCCCTGACAGTGAGCACCCCTAGCCAGCCAGTGTTCCACAGCTGGTGCTGCCACAGTCCGTGACAGTCTCTTTCTGTGGTTGCGAGCAGATGTTTCAGTGTCAGTCTTTGTGACACCTGGGTTGTGCTCCTCTCCTGCCTAAATTTGAACTGTAAACCGACCTCACCCGACCCTGCCCCACACCTCAAAGAGGTTCACAGTTTCCTTTTTGTGGTTTACCCTCCATGAGAACTGGTGACTGTTAAGGGGAGCCACATCAGTGAAGAACTGTTTCGCCACCTGGACAGTGTTAGTCTATTGAACAACTTTGAAGAAAGCAGGAGCTAAATAGAAGATGTCATTAGTACTTCTAGCTTCTTCATTGTTTTCAGCAACATTATTTTCAGTTTACTGTTCAAACTGCTTACCAAAAACTTAAGGCTTGTGTTATAGTCACCCATGATAATGTCAGGCTACTTTCCAACCAGATCATCCAACATTCTTGTACTTTTCTTTTGTTCAGCAAACATTATTTAAGTATACCAATGGCTGAATACTGCATTAGGCACTGAGAGGAAACAAGAGATAAAAATTTACAAGGTATCAATCACCCTTACTCTGAAGGAACCCACAGACTAGCAGAAGGAATGGATGCACAAAGAACCTCTCAAAAATGAAGGGAAGATGCTACCATTGATATTTTATAAAAGTACTAACAGAACAGAGATAATAAAGTAACACAGTAATTAATTCCAATTTTTGGAGGAAGAAGAGAAGTGACTTTTTGAACAGGACTTTAGATTTACAAGACAGACAACAGGGAAAGAATATTTATGCTAAAGAGACAAGCTTGATCAAAGTGTCTGCTTACCTTGGAGAGATGGGATGGAGATTACTGATGCTGGTGAAGCAACACACCTCTACTCTTGGGCTCTTCAATTTGGCATCTTGATGGTATTTTTTTCCCAACATATTTGTTAAGAAATAATTCAAATACCAGTTAAATTCACTTATATAATGTGTACAATTTAATGCTTTTTTAGTATATTTAAAAGGTTGTACAACGATCACCTAAGTTGTACAACTATTCAACCTATGTTGAATTTTCCCCGCAAAGCAACACCATGTCTATAAACAATAACCACTCATTCCTCCCATCCCTCCCTTCAACCCCATAGTCCTAGGCAACTACAGATTTACTTTTTGTCTCTATGAATTTCCCTATTCTGGTTATTTTATATAAACGAAATCATGCAATTATGTGATCTTTTGTGACTGGTTTCTTTCACTAAGCATAGTGTTTTCAAGGTTCACCATGCTGCAGCATGTATCAGCACTTTTTACCACTGAATAATAATCCATTCACATTTAATATTATGATTGATTTGGTTGTATTTGGCTCTGCCATTTTGCTTCTTGTTTTCTTTCTCTATATTTTATTTATTCCCCTGTTTCTCCTGTACTGCTTTCTTTTGTATTTGTGGCTATCTTATATTGTAACAATTTAATACCTTTAATGATTTGGTATACATATTTTAATTTTCTTAGTAGTAACACAAAAGCTTAATATTATATCTTATCAACAACAAGACATGGGACTCCTTCCAGAGAGACTGTAGATATTATCACCAGTTTGTGAAAACTAATCCTTTTGGAAAATGTGTGACCATCTAAACCCACAGTTTAGTAAGGAATTAATTCAAAAATCTGTACCACAAGTCAGCATCTCTCCTCTCCCTGTTATCCTTGGTCCCTGCCTTCCTCACCTGGATAACATGTACCCTCTTCACATCTCACATTGAACTCCCACCCCGACAAGTCAGCTGTTCTGCTCTGTGCTTTTACCTCACCGAGTTCGTGGTGCTGATGACATGGCATTAGATTTGCCGTTTATTGTTTCCCTACCTCTGCTGGATGTGAGCTCTGCTAGAACAATCCCTGGAAATTAGTCTGTCAGGTTGTAGGCATTCAGTACAAATTTGTTCAATAAAACTATGAACTAAAAATATCTTGTCACATGATTAACTGCTGAAGACAGTTGCAGATCTCTTAATGTTTTTTTTGTCTCTGTAGAAACACTGTAACCTGTTCTGCATTCTCCCTATTTTTCTTTCTAATTTTCGTACTACTTTTTCATGCTTTTATATCTTGGTAATTGATATTATTTGGCTTTCCATTGTTAAGTGTCCCTTTTTGCTTAAACATAATGAAGAATGGGAATTTTACAAATTTTCTTGAACTGTCCAGCTCAGGGGACTGGATCATCTAGAATATGAATTTAGATTTTTAATGATGAATATGGAGTCTTTCCTCTCCTATGCTTACCATATATCCCTTTAAAATGTTTGGAATTTGATTCCAAATAAAAACCTTCTCTCCTTTTATCTTATTAATAAACACTCATCTTTTTTCAGTCCAATATACATTTATTAATGACAATAATGTGAAAAGTCCTTTGGTCAATGATGCTGGTGATTAAAAGGCAAATAGGATATGCATATGTTCTTCAGGATCTTACTATCACAAGGGAACCAGACAAAACATAAATCACACACACACACACACACACACACACACACACACACACACACACACACAGAGCAAGCTGTTACAAGTATTCTAAAAGATGTTCCTTGGTAAAACAAGATGCCTGTGTTCCAGTATTAAAATCTCTGACTCCTGATCCCATGCACAGTACATGATAGGAAAGGATGTATAATTCTTAGCCCCAGGCAGATATGTCCTGAAGATATCATGACCTCAAGGAAGGAAAGTGAAAGTCACATGGCATGAGATGCTTACTAAAAAGAAAAGTGACAGAATAGGTAGCATGTTTTAGAGAGTGGAGAGAGAAAGGCACTTTCTTTTTTTGCCATAATCTTTCACATGTCTTCCTTTGTACAGGCAACTGCATTTCCTTGACCAGATACTGTAAAGAATAGTCCCAAAAGAATAGTAATATCTGTATGCCTGTGGCAAAAAACTATGCAAATCTATACTTCACTTCCTGCTTTAGAATTCTTTATTTCATGCTGAACTTCTGTGCTCTTTGTTGCTTCAGTTCACCTGGATTTTCTTTGAGCTCAACCTAAATGTTATTTGAACTTGGGTAATTCAAAACTGAAGCCAGGCTTCAGTTCAGCTCATTTCCCGAATAGCTCACTCCTCCATCTGTTTGGGGATCATCCACCAGAACACCTGTAAAGAAGAGTTTCACAGCTTTACTTTCATGTTTCAGAGTCCGTTGTCAGCTCCGTGCTTTGGAAATATTAAAATCTAATATTGGTCTAAGCCATTTCCTCAATATATACAGTAATATCTGAGGACTGTTCTCAACTGAAATTTCTAGTAAACATAAACTGAGTCTTTCCACATGAAAAACAAGACAAAACAAAATGACATTTGAATGTTAAAGGCGGAAACCATCTTTTCATTGCTGTTGGTTTTCTCTCTTATCAGTTTAGTATTTTTAAAATTACATACAGTCTGCTTCTCAGAAATCAAGGCCCTATTTTCTTCTTGTTGTTATGTTTTTTGACACACAAAACAGATCTCGTTTGATTTTTTTTCTTCTTTCAATCATAGTCCTTTAGTTCAGCTTCATTGTCTAGCTGAATCCTAAAGGTGTCAAGAGAGTATCTTTTCCAAGAAACAGGAATTCTCAATTCCTGTCACTTAAGTATTACATCTTCAGTCTTGAGATTCTTTTTTTTTTTTTTAATTTTATTGAAGTATAGTTGATTTACAATGTCATGTTAGTTTCAGGTGTACAGCACAGTAGTTCAGTTATATATATCTATACATACATATGTATGCATACATATGTATAGGTAGATAGGTATATTCTTTTTCAGATTTTTTTCCCTTATAGGTTATTACAAGATATTGAGTATAGTTTCCTGTGCCGTACAGTAGGTCTTTGTTGGTTATCTATTTCCTGTATAGTAGTGTATATATGTTCATTCTAACTTCCTAATTTATCCCTCCTCCACTTTCCCCTTTGGTAACCATGAGTTCGTTTTCTATGTCTGTTTTGTAAATAAGTTTATTTATATCTTTTTTTTTAAGATTCCACATATAAGTGATATCATATGATATTTGCCTTTCTCTGTCTGGCTTACTTCACTTAGTATGATAATCTCTAGGTCCAACCGTGTTGCTGCAAATGGCACTATTTAATTCTTTTATATGGCTGAGTAATATTTCACTCTGTGTGTGTGTGTGTGTGTGTGTATACATACCATACATATATATGTGTGTATACACACACACACACACACATACCATATTCATGGGGACGGTATGTGTGTGTGTGTGTTTATACATATATATATACCACATCTTCTTTATCCATTTATCTGTCGACAGACATTTAGGTTGCTTCCATGTCTTGGCTATTGTAAATAGTGCTGCTAGGAACACTGGGGTGCATGTGTCTTTTCAAACTAGAGTTTCCTCTGAAAATATGCCCAGGAGTGGGATTGCTGGATCATATGGTAGCCCTTGTTTTAGTTTTTTAGGAACCTCCACACTGTTCTCCATAGTGTCTATTACCAATTTACATTCCCACCACCAGTGTAGGAGGCTTCCCTTTGCTCCACGTCCTCTCCTGCATTTATTACTTGTATACTTTTTTAAAAAATAAACTTATTTATTTTTAGCTGTGTTGGGTCTTTGTTGCTCTGCGTGGGCTTTCTCTAGTTGCGGCAAGCGGGGGCTACTCTTCGTTGTGGTGCGCAGACTTCTCATTGCGGTGGCTTCTCTTGCGGAGCACAGGCTCTAGGCGCGCGGGCTTCAGTAGTTGTGGCTCACAGGCTCTAGAGCGCAGGCTCAGTAGTTGTGGCGCACAGGCTTAGCCGCTCTGAGGCATGTGGGATCTTCCCAGACCAGGGCTCGAACCCGTGTCCCCTGCATTGGCAGGTGGATTCTTAACCACTATGCAACCAGGGAAGCCCTATTATTTGTTGATTTTTTGATGATGGTCATTCTGACCTGAGTGAGGTGATACCTTATTGTAGTTTTGATTTGCATTTCTCTGATAATTAGTGATGTTGAGCATTTTTCATGTGCCTTTTGTCCATTTTTTTTCTTCTTTGGAGAAGTTTCTATTTAAATCTTCTGCCCATTTTTTGAGATTCTTATTCCTTTCCCACAAGCAAATTCAGTTTTACTTCCATTAGAGTAATAACTCAATAAGTTGGTTTTTTTGTTGTTAAACCCAAAATTGAAAGGATATAGAAAATCTCAGAATTAAATGTTTCTATTAGTGAACATTTAGCTATATCTTGAAACTTTTAGGCTTAGACAATCCTCAGATAGTATTTCACTTTGAGAAACTACTTTTTAATTCATATGTTGTGTTGTAGTTAACTTTTTCAATTTGGAATAAGTTGAGACTACTTTTCAGTGTTCCTATTGGTTGTATCATAGCTATTGGCTTCAGACATACTGTGACCTCTGATATAAACAGAAGAATATTTAACAGAAGGCTATAGTTCACATTTGGCTTGAATAGAATCTAGGAATCTAAGTCTTTCAAACTACACAACAATAGCAGAGAAAAAAACTGTCTATTTCAAGAAAACTACTAAAGGGTAGAATAGATGCTTAAAATTTACTGTTATTCCACTTCTCCCACTCTGTCTTACCTGTATGTTTCACACTGTTGCTCATGCTTTAACATAGAAATAATGAACCCATCTTACTATGTGCAGTTCCCAAATCTGTGGATTTCTTTAGTCTGACATAGCACCACTATATTTAACCTGAGCCCCAGGTGGCAAGAGGGTTGACGAGAGAGAGAAGATGCACCCTCCAGTTGAATGGGTGGGGAGCCTTCAATCTTAAATCTTTGCTATTATCTATAAGAAATGCAACTTACACTGTTAATCCCTAATTCTTCTTTTTTAAATGATGCATAATACCAAAGAGATATTTTTAAAGAAATATTGCAGACTGGTTAGCAACATGTTAAAGGAATCCATCATTTTAAGCATTGGAGAGTGCTGAGTGATACCCTTTCTTGCCTTGTGAAGCATGGATAATATACAGAATGCTGACGAGAAATCCTGCCAATCTGGTCCCTCCAGATGGTTGGGAGATTGGAATTTATCAATTGGATTACTATCTTTACCAAATATATCATACATTCTCTGGTCATTTTTCTCCTTATAATATGCCTTATTAAGTGAAAAATTTTAAAGATGCTTGGATAAAATTGTGCATAAGCTGGTACCCAGGTGTCCTGAAAACTCAACTCAGCTTCCCCATGAATCTGACTTAACACTTGGGGATTTTCTCAGACTCTTGAACACTCTAGGCTCTAAATCTTTGAGGCATTAACTAACACATATGTTTCCCCTTAGGAAAAGTTGGGGAATATTAGACTGATTTGGGGATATTAAATTCATCTTCTCACGCAGTGTCATTGTGTTAAACCATTGGATATTTGTATGCCCCAAGTCAGATACAGCTATAAATACATGTGGTGAGTTTTTGCATATATGGAATTAAGAGATTTTGTTAACAGTTAAGTTGAAGTAAGTTTTAAATTTCAAATAAACTAAGGGTAGTGCAGCCACAGCATATAATCACATTACTATCATTATCCTACTACCAAATAATTAAGTGACATGAATTCAAGTGACAGTGACATAAATTAAAGTTTCTATTTGAAGCTTAACATACCATGTGTCCTCATTCAGTAGGAGATGGACAAAAGTGAAATTGAACTTTGAAAGAAATATTATGGCTATTAAGTTTCATCATGGAATGTGGAAGAACTGACCATCACATATCACGCTGAACTACATGATGAACCTTCTTCTAAATCTAGTTCCACAGACTTTGAATTCCATTTTCCAAAAACTTAATTCAGATAACTAGTGAGCATTTTGGACCCATGATACCATCAATTATTTTCCTGGCACATTCAAGATGAGTCATTAAGGTCAGCTAATGGTGGAGCATCTTGGGATGAACAACAGAGGAGAGCAGTTGTCAAACCTAAGTCTGATGGGACCAGTAGGGAGAGGGATTTGCTACAACACAGAAAGCTGCAAGGCAAGGCTCCTGGTACAACATGTGACCAATAGGAAGGAAATACACCCACGGCCAATCCATGACCCGGAAGGAAGAGATCCAGGGGAGTGGATGCCCAAAACATTTCCTCTTCCTTGTTCTGATCGTCTGCTTGTGCCTCCCACTGACTGGACACAACCTGAAATCAGACAACAAGGAAGTAAGTATTGGGTCAGACTCCCAGGTCACAGAAAAGACTGGGGACATAGGAACGATAGAGCAGGTAATTGAAAATTACTAAGAGAGTAAATTCTAAAAGTTCTCATCACAAGAAAAAAAAGTGTAACTATATGAGGTGATGGGTGCTAAATAAACTTATTGCAATCATTTTGCAAGACATACTTATGTCAAGACATTGTGCCATGCACCTTAAATGTATCATGTGTATTATGTGTCATTTACATCTCGACAAAACTGGAAAGAAAGAAAAAAGGAAAGAAGAATAAGTAGATTTTGTGTGGCAAGCAGGGAATAATACCCAGGCTCAAGGACTATGCTGACTCATAATCTCAGATGTGGCTGGTATGCATCTTTCACATTACAGTCATAAATGTAAATTTTGTCTGATTTGCTTATTACTGTTCATAGAAATTACATTCATAGGAATATAAAGGTGACCTCTTTTCTCCAGGCTACATATTCTATAGGCAAAAAGAGCATTACATTAAAGCTGCAAAACAGATTCTTTTACACCGCACCTAAATATCCATTCTGCAGTATCTCCTTCTCCATTGAAGTATCTCCTAGTTTTTGATTTACGATAGCTTATCAGGGCCAGGACTAGGCTGAGGCAAATAAGGCATTCATATCAGGTGTAAAATTTTAAAGGGTAGCAAAAATCTCAGTAATCAAGATAACTTATATCTTCATGCAATACTGTAGTGCATTTTAAATTACCAAAAACAATGCAAAAATCCATAATAAAGTATCACAATTTTAAGATTGTCAAGATATGCTCCAACCCTGCCCTCCACAATGCTGCCTCACTTGCTTTACCCTAATCCTTGTCCAGCAGCACAAACATCTGTCTTCCTGTTTTCCCCAAACTGCATTGTAATGGCAAAAGTTTATTTCAAGTGTAAAACTAAAACAAATATAAGACAGGAGGGAGCGCAGATAACTGGAAGGTAGAGAGTGGATGAGATCAATTTTAAAGAAAAATGACATTAGATTATAGCCTATGAGACTAGAAGATTTATGAGTAGAGTCCCAGAAATACTCAAAGCTGAGTCAACAAATGTAAAGTCAAAGATATTTCAACTAATGTGAAAAAACAGTCAGAAGTCAACAAATGAAAAGAGCAAGAGAAATCTGACATAGAGGAGTTTATGCCTAACATTTGGGGATTGTTTTTCCTAAATTATTTTAAACTAATGTAAATTAATTTTTATTTCACTCTGTTTTATAGAAGTAGGGCATTTTCATAGTTAAAAATTCAAATAATAGAAAAGGCATATGATGAAAACTTCAAAAGAAAAGACAAGTGATGAGAGAGAAGTACCAGGGTAAATAAATAGAACAAGCAATTCTACAAAAACAAGAGAATAATCCAAGGAGAAAAATCTTAATTTGATAGATTCTAGGAGTTACTGCATAAATAAAAATAAGAACAGAGTACAATGGAAAGTAGCAAACAGAAAACAAGAAAAATATCTTAAAAATTAACATTATAATTGCCCAAATCATTTAAGATATTTAACACATGGGTGGAATAAATGCATTTTTAGAGCTAACATTTAAATTATTTATCTGGAAGGTAAATTCGGTCATATTCCCAGAACCCAAATGAAAAAAAGCAAGGAGTCCTTGTCACAGTAGTTCACATGAGCTGCTATATAAAAGAACTTTGCCTAAAACTCAGCTCCTTAATAAAAGTAAGTCAACACTTCCAGGAAACGCTTCTCTAACTAGGGCCTCAGGAAGCCAAATTTGTCCCATCTTTGGCTCACCGTCGGTTTTGGCTTCTAAGTTGCATTGACATCAGTCAGCCTTCAAATGAAGGAAAGAGAGAACATGAGATAGACCACTGGACACTCACATCCAGGTGTACCCAAAGGAACATGCATAACTTCATCAACTTCCTGTTGGCCAGAACTAGTTGTGTAAACCCTAACTGCATCAAAGGGAAGCTGGGAAATGATGTTTCACTGTGTGGTGATGGGAAATGAAATGGTTTAGTGACTATATGGCCTTGTATCCACCACTAGGAGGTAGATAACTTGAGAGAGGAATTTAGAGATTTGGCAAAAGTATCTAAATAATCCATCAACCATGTAGTACAAATTGTAAACAGGGGAATACCAGAAACAAATGAAAAGAAGAAATAGTAAAATGAATTAGAAGAAAAGTGTTCCGAAATGAAGAAGCAATTATTTCACTGAGGTGACATCTTGAGTGGAAAGCAGGATTGATGAAGTATTGTCCACATGTAAACACACTGAAATTCCATGACCTCAGAAACAAAGGGAAAATTCCAAGAGCTCCTGAAGCTCAATAGAACGTTATTTACAAAGAAAAGAATATTACAGACTACCATCCATTTTTCTCAACAACAGTGGATACAGAAAAAATGAAAAATATGTCTCCAAATTCTGTGGGGAAATCACATATAAACCTAGAATTCTGTCCCCAGTCAAATGTGAGGACAAAATAAAGATGCTTTACCAAAAAAAATGACATTAGAGCTTTCATTATCAAAGTGTATTTTATCAACATATTGATCAAGATGTCACTTCAGCAAAATTAAAAGAAATTTAACATAGGGAATGACATGAACTAAAATAAACAATGACAGTTGAGCAGGATACAGAATAGGAAAGCTAGAAAAAAATAAAATGCAGTCTAACACACTAAATTGCAAGTATGATTCATGTGGATTAACTTCAAAAATGTATAGGGGGGCTTCCCTGCTGGCGCAGTGGTTAAGAATCTGCCTGCCAATGCACGCGACATGAGTTCGAGCCCTGGCCCAGGAAGATCCCACATGCCATGGAGCAACTAAGCCTATGTGCCACAACTACTGAGCCTGCGCTCTAGAGCCCGTGAGCCACAACTACTGAGCCCACGTGCCACAACTACCGAAGCCTGTGCACCTACAGCCCATGCTCCGCAACAAGAGGAGCCACAACAGTGAGAAGCCCGTGCACCACAATGAAGACCCAACATAGGCAAAAAAATTAAAAACAAAAATGTATAGGGTATAAGGCTTCATTTTTTTCTACATGATTTCACCTACACAATTTCATCGTTCTACAAATGGAATATACATGGACATAATCATTATATTATGAATTATATAATTGTTTTTATTTTGCAAATCAAAATATAGACAAAGCACAAATAACTTATTTTATTTAACAGACAAGAATGTATAGGCTATAAACCTTGTCAATGTAAAATACCATATTTCTAATAAATAGAAGGGGGAGAAGAGGTGGAGGAAATAATAAGGTCTTTCTTTCCTTTTCTTTTATAGCAGGCTATTTAGTAGGTACTTTCAAAGAAAAATCAACTAAGGCTTTGCTTTAAGGAGAAAAAAATGGAAAATAGATCATACACAATATATGTGAGTAAAAAGTGATATTTACATTGTTATTCGGGGTGAGAATTAGTGCAATTCTGGATAAGATTGTATTGTAAAAATTGGACCTAGAATATGCAGAGCTTTCTATTGTACAGTATTTGAATTCCTTCTTAAGAATTGCTAGCATGATTAACAAAACTCAGCTATTTCAGTCAATTTAAGATACAAAGGATTTAAACAACATATGGCTAGTTAAATTAGACATACCATTAGAAATTTTGTAAACAGAGATTGTATTTTCTTTTCAGGAGACCACTAACCATTCAATTTTGAGAAATCTTTTAAAATACTACATTATCTTAAGGGTTAAGGAAGAAAAAAAATGCAGTTATCTCCATAGATGTAGAAAAGGTGTTTGGTTACATTCAACGTCCATTACTGATGAAAACTCTTAATTTAAAAATAATAGTTACTATTTTAACATGAAAACCACGTATGCCAAGATGAGGAGAGTCAGCATCACACTTAATGATCACAAAATGGAAGCATGGAACCATTCCTGGTTCCAGAACATGACAAGTAAGCATTTTATCACCATTGATACTGAAAAGGGTCTAGGAGTAGTCTCCAATGCAATTGTATAAGAGAAAAATGGAAGCCCTTGCTAGAATTTAAGCTCCATGAAGGTCACAGTTTGTCTCCAATTCAGTATATACTTACTGAATTCATTACCACAGTACATAAGTTGAAAAGAAAACCACAAATTATCTATGTTTTCAAATTATTATGATCATTAATGCAAATACCCCAGAGAAGCAACTAAAAGGCAGTTAGATTTAAGAGGGGAATTCAGTATGTTGGCCGGTTACAAAGATATAAATAATTAACAAAAAGCATTTAGGATTTATGTAAAGTCTAGTTTAAGATTCTCTTAAGACAAATAAAGAATGTTTGAATAAATGGTATAAAAGGCCTGATTTTTGGAGCTAGACAATAGCTAGACAATTTAGTGTCTAATAAAATAATCAATAAATTTGGTTTTAACGATTAAAACTAATCGTAAGTTAATACGAAAACATAGTAAGAATGTCAAGAAACAAGGTATATCCTACCAGGTAATAAAATGTATTATCAAGTTGCAGTTAAAAGAATGTGTTAATATTTCAGGAATACACTCATTAAAGCAAAAAAGAAAGCACAGAAATAGACTCAAGTAAATATGAACATAAAATGAGATTTGCAATTCAAATCAAATGAAAGGAAATGGATTAATTAACAAACTGAGGTATAAAAACCAAATAACAATTAAAGCCAGTTTACCTTACTTCTTGTTCCAACATAAAATTTTATAAACAATGTTTTATGAAAGCATGAAAATACTAAAAGAAAATGTGTGAAGGCATAACAGTGAGAAAGCGAAAGATGACCACATTGTTTTTTAAATATAAGGCAATAAACATAAAGTCAATAGACAAATGGGAAAATGGGAAAGGAGTTTTCAACACATATGCCTTACAGAAGGTTAATTATAGCTTTGTATTTATAATCATACATATTCCTTGACATTAATAAGGAAAAAAAACTCATCCAGGAAAACAAAATGGGGAAAAGATATGAAAAGATACTTCACAGAAAGTAAAGTAAATAAAGGATAAATTTTAAAAAATAATTTTAATGCAGTCATAATTAAAGTAATGTATTTTAAAGTAACAGGACTTACTTGGTGGCGCAGTGGTTAAGAATCCGCCTGCCAATGCAGGGGACACGGGTTCAAGCCCTGGTCCGGGAAGATCCCACATGCCGCAGAGCAACTAAGCCCATGCGCCACAACTACTGAGCCTGTGCTCTAGAGCCTGAAAGCCACAACTTCTGAGCCCACATGTCACAACTACTAGAAGCCCATGTGCCTAGAGCCCGTGCTCTACAACGAGAGAAGCCACCACAATGAGAAGCCTGCGCACCACAACGAAGAGTAGCCCCTGTTCGCCACAACTAGAGAAAGTCTGCAAGCAGCAATGAAGACCTAACGCAGCCAGAAATAAATAAATACATTTATAAAAAAATAATTAATTAATTAACAATGAGATATCACATTTTACTAAACAGATTGGCAAAAAATAAAATGTTGATTATGAAGGTGCTGCTGGGGGGTGTGGACAAACTATTCCTTTCATCTGGTTTTGGTGAGACTATAACTTTTGCTTGGAAATTGAGCATAGTCTAACAAAATTTAAAATGTGCACCCCGTTTGACCCAAATTTTGATTCTAGGAATCTCTCTTAGAGTACATGTAATATGTGAAAGGCTGGATGTTATTTAGGAGAAGTGGACCCTTAATTTAAACCACTCTAATGTAATTTAATCTTTTTTTTCTATTTTTAATTTAAAAGTTGCTTAAATTAAAAAAAGGTTTTTTGAAGCTTAGTTGATTTATAATGATTCAGTTGTACTCAAACTAATTCATTTATACACACACACACACACACACACACACACACACACACACACACACATAGACTTTTTCAGATTCTTTTTCATTATAGGTTGTTACAAGATATTGAGTATAGTTCCCTTGCTATACAGTAGGTCCTCATGGTTTTTCTGTTTTATATATAGTAGTGTGTAACTGTTAATCCCAAATTTTATCTTTCATCACAATAATATTTACTCAGGTCTTGTTCCTTAAGCAAACCAAGGCTGCTCTACAAAGCACATATCTCTTGAACAGTGTTAAGTTGGGGCCGGGGTGAGGTGAGGAGGTATTTGGCATTTCGTACTGCCAGTGACTTCAGAAGATTCACTCTTAGCAGTATAATACATTCTCTATCAAACATCTAGGAGACAAGGATTGTCTTAGACATTATATGTACATTGCTTCTAATTCTTCCATTCATTCATCAAGGTAGAAAATCTTATTTGTGTAATGAAGATAAGGGAATTTTATTTTCAGGAATGGGAGAGAAAGTTTGGACCCCAAAGGGGACGAGAGATGACAAGATAACAAGGTGGCATATTTTGTGTAAAAAGGGAGTGGAGAGAAATTGTATTTCTGCAATAAGGGATGTCTGTTTCTTAGCCTGGAGAGAACTCACTGTCACCTTATGCTAATCTTTAGGTCAGTGCAATTAGTTTCACCCTGAGAAAAATTGCTGTCTTTAAATTTATATAACTTAACACCAGAAGCTATAAGTCAGCAGAAGTTACATTTAAATTTATAGAAGTATTCTCTTAATCGTCTTGCAGCATAAGAAGGATAAGCTTAGAGGTTCTTTACATTGAAGCTAGACAGAAGAAAATTTTCCTGACAAAGTTTGCTCAGTACCCTGGAATATTTATGTGAATGAGATTGGTTAATTCCTATTTATGAAAGTCTGGATACCAATTAGGATTCTGGCAGCTACAAATATATGAAAATCCAGCAGACCTGGCTTAAAGGAATAGAAATTTTATAGCCTCATGTAACAAAAAATGGAGAAGCAGAATAAGTCCAGGACCAGTTAAGAGATTGGTTCGATGATGTCAAGGCTTCTGATCAACATTCAGTGACCTTCTCCTCAGGGTTGTAAGATAACTGCCAACTAGTAAGCATCATATCCTAAAAAAAGGAAGGGGAGTCTTACATTTGTGTTTCTCCTTAAGAGTGAAAATAAGGCTTCCCTGGTGGCGCAGTGGTTAAGAATCCACCTGCCACTGCAGGGGACACGGGTTTGAGCCCTGGTCCAAGAAAATCCCACGTGCCGCGGAGTAACTAAGCCCATGCGCCACAACTACTGAAGCCCACGCGCCTAGAGCCCATGTTCTGCAACAAGAGAAGCCACAGCAATGAGAAGCCCGCACACTGCAGCGAAGAGTAGCCCCCACTCGTCGCAACTAGAGAAAGCCCGCGTGCAGCAACGAAGACCCAACGCAACCAAAAATAAATAAATTAAAAATAAATTTAAAAAAGAAAACAAAAAAATGTTTTAAAAAAGAGTGAAAATAACTTCCTAGCAGCCCTCATAACATTTTGTTTTATGTCTCATTGACCAGAGTAGTATTTCACACTTATATCAAAATAATCACTGGCCAAGTTTCAGGAATCTTCATGGGTAGCTCAGTTTAGTCAACATACAGTGTCTAAGTTTGAAGAGAAACCCACAAAACAAATAAGACCAAGCCTGAACAGCCAGTGTCTGCAAAGTTATTATTGAATCACATTTCTTTATTAATGCAGAAGAGCAAAATATGACTCCTCGAAAATTTTAAAATTTAAGTTTTATGTTATCAGTTCATTGCTAATACAAGTTCTTTTCCAAAACTACCAAAAGTGATTCATTTCCTTCTTATTTTGGCAACATCTAAATATATATCTTATAAATATTTTTTGTAATTATTTAATTGATCTTCTAATTCTTATTTCTATACCAGTGGGGCTAAGATTGCTAGCACAATCCCAAACTTAGCCATGCAAACTAATTGCATACAAAAGTTACTCTCATCATTGAGGTGACACCACATCTTGTAAATCTCTCACTTAAGTAAATAATGAAATAATATTCATCAGCCTTTTTGTTCATTCCTTTTTCAAACGAAGTTCTAAACTCAGGTGCTTCCACAGTCTCAGTTAATTTCAAAACCTCAGGACTGAAGCAGCCTAGTCATTTAGGGGGGAAAAAATGTGGATTTATTTTATTTCTACTTATTGAAATATATTGGTTTTTAGAGGAAATGTCTTTTGGTTCCAAATTATGTACATTGTGCAGCCTCTGTATGTATTTTCCAAGTGATTTAAATGAATTTGAATCAGCTCGTTAGGTTCCAGACTGGTACTGAACATAATGACTCATTCTTAAATTAATATTGTCTATCCTGAACTACTCCTGTCTAAATCACTTTAATCACTGGAAAGATTCATACTCTTCCAAAGGACAGCCACATTCAAATGAATTCTGCAACAGTTCATTAGGTAATAATGTCATTTATGTTCCTTGGGTCAGCAAATGTGTTCTCACTTGGCTTTAAGGATGGACCGGCTGTGAGCAGATAAACAGGTACTTTGTATGCAGTTGACATTCATACATGCACAGAAGGGAGGCATTATGCTGGCATGAAATGTTTCATTTTGGGACATTGCTGTGTCTCAGATTCAGTCTCATTTTTGTTTTCTTTTCTTAGCTTAGCAGCTTTATTGGACACATGTTCCTGTCTTTCAGAAGCAGTTAATGTGTCAGATGCTTTGTCACATCTCAATGGCACCAGAACATTAAAAAGAAGGTTCTAACTGGAATCTAGCTTGAACACAATACAAAAGCATGCTGTTAGAAAGGACATCATATTTGATATTCAAATGAAGGCTACTTCAGGAAGACCCTGGAAGCAGTAGACATGATCACAGTCCTGTGGAATAGCAGCAAATAATCTCAGCCTTCCCCCTCCCACTGGCTCTTGAAATTAACAGCAACAACAAAAATAACAAACTGGGAGGTGAGTGTGCTTAGCAACTTATCACACTGATGAGTGATCTTTGAAGCCAACTTGTTGAGTGGTTCCTGAATGTGTATCCAAGAATAAAGGGCAGGCTGATTCCACATGAATCACCAAGGGAAGAGTCACCCATCTTATGCTGGGAGGTTCTCCTTCCGGTGAGAACTAAGGGACTAGTGACTTCCCTTAGTTCGCAGTGCTAGCAATAAAGATAAGAACTTGAACTATGCTCTTAATAGTGGATTCACTAATTTACTAATCTAGTGAATCATTCAAAAGCGTGGAGTATGTAAAATAGCTACACGTATCTAATTTAATCTTTACAACAATTCTGTGAAGTATCTTTGATCCTATTTTACAGATAAGGGAATTTAGAGATGTCAGACAGCAAGACTTAACACCTTAGAATGAGTAAGGAACAGAAATGGGATTCAAACCAGGTCTGTCTGATATTAAACAATTCTCATTTCTCTATTTTCCTCTAGTTCCCTTTTTGCCAAGACAGGGATAGGTAGAATGGAAGATGCAAAAGGTACAGAAACCATTATTTGTACTCAAGGGGGTTCACCCAATATTACAATTGTCTATTGCTATGTAACAAATTATTCTGAAACATAGAGGCATAAAACATTCGTATCATTAAACTTACATATTATGTGGGACAACAATTTGGACAGGACACAGTTGGGACAGGTGATACCTGCTCCATGATTTCTGGGATCTCCAAGCTGGAAGACTCAAAGCCTGAGGTGGGTAAATGGCTAGGGATAAGAATCCTTTTGGAATCCATTACATGTTTGATGATTGATGCTGGGAGCTCAGCTGGAAATCTCAACTGTGATACCTACGTACTGCCTTTCCATGTGACCTGGGGTTCCTTGAAGCATCGTGGCTGAGTTCCATGAGTGAACATTGCAAGAGAACCAGGAAGAAGCTGAATCACCTTTTTATGACCAAACCTAGGAAGCCAATCAGTTTCACTTCTGCTTGGGTCACAAGCCTGCCTAAATTCAAGAGGAGGGAACATATAGACACATCTGTCAGTGGATGGAGGGTCAGAGTTGCACTGAAGAGCATGAGGGATGGGAACTATTGTTATGGTCATCTTAAGAAATGGAAATCTGCCATACCCTCTACCTGAGTAAAATCATGTAAAGAAGCTACTGTACCAGAGAGCATAGGCAAGTGACCAAATGCTACAGATATCTCCATAGACCTAGTGATGCAAGGCTCTAGGTAAAACTCTGGAGTGGAATCTTAAACAGCACTCTAAACTGCTATGCAGGTTATCTGGTAGCTCTTTTTCACGTGATCCTTTTCTTTCAGGGACTTTTGCTTTATTCTTTATACTCTTATGCACAGAGCAAAGTATCTCAAGTAATCCTGTCTTCCTAGCCAGAGAAGTTATCCATATTTCTTTATAGTAAATAGAAGAAATGATTTGAGGAAAGACACACAAGATAAGGTTGCAAAGGAAAAGCTCACGGGAATGTCAGTGCCAGTGCCATCTGAGAGAACACACAGTATTAAAAACCAGAAGAAATGGATTCTGCTGAGAACTTGTTTCATGGTAACTTTCTATTAATTTTTTACACAGCTCACAATTAGATTAAGATGTGAAACAGAGAGATATTTCTGTAGTGTGACTCTAGTTGCAGCTAATGCATTTTCTTTTTTTTTTAATAAATTTATTTGTTTTGGGCTGTGTTGGGTCTTCGTTGCTGCGTGTGGGCTTTCTCTAGTTGCAGCGAGTGGGGGCTGCTCTTCACTGCGGTGCATGGGCTTCTCATTGCAGTGGTTTCTCTTGTTGTGGAGCACAGGCTCTAGGCACACAGGCTTCAGTAGTTGTGGCACATGGGCTTAGTTGCTCTGCGGCATGTGGGATCTTCCCGGACCAGGGCTCGAACCCATGTCCCCTATATTGGCAGGTGGATTCTTAACCACTGTGTCACCAGGTAAGTCTCTAACGCATTTTCTCCTCTTTTGGGGGTGATTAAAATAGAGAAATCTCTTTTCAACCTGGCACACTTCCAAAGTCATCCAGGCTGAGTTTTTTTTCACTCTGCCAACTGGAACAAGAGTGACAAAATATAAAACATCTACAGGGACACAAGAGGTGATGGTAGTAAGTCCAGTGGCTAGTGAGAAGCAGGAACATTCTTTAGACAAGGAAAAGAAGGAATAAATGTGACTATGATACATGTATGTGTTTGTGTGTGAGAGAGAGGGGATAATCACCTAGGAGTAGTGAGAGTTCTGCCAAAATGGAGTGAACATTCTCATTCTAAAGAGTACATTCAGCTGCCTTCTGGGAAAATGACCCTAGTGTTTCCTGGTGTATTAAAAATTTTAAAGAAACTGGACATATAGATTTTAAGTAAAAATTATACTAATTTTAAAATATTGATGACAAATTCATTTTCTATAAAATACTCTAGCAGGGGAAAGTGTTCTTTCCTATTCTGTTGTCTCAGAGTATATAGTACTTTGAACAAGGCTCTATTTCCTTTGCTTTCTCCTATTTTAGAAAAAATCACTCCACTGTGTTTGGAAGCCATGATGTATGAATCAGTGTCTTAATCATGAAATGTCTTAAGGGTGGGACTGAGTGTACATTGTTCAATCTTGTATCACTGCCAACCAACATAAAGTCTGGCACCAACATGTTCCTAATAAAGAATGAAAAAAATATTAGAATGTGTTTCAAAGTTAGATGACTTGTACAACTTAATATAATTCCTAAAGACCAAAGAATTGACCAGAAATAGCCAGGGATAGCAAATTATATGAGTAATTCTTTATTTCTTCATAGTCCCTGATGGAAACATAACGTATAGCCAGTTGGTCCAGCTGGGTTGAAGAAAATTTGCTTTTCTAATTTTTAATTTCTGAAAAATAATGTATAAACACATACTCATTGCAAAAAGATTCAAACAAAGAGACATGCATGCTGATACATCAAAGTCTCTCTTGTACCTCCCTGCTCCAAACCCCTCTTTCAAGGACAACCATTGCATATATTTATATGTGTCCCTTTCCACCTCTTTTTCTCTGTACTTACATGCATGCATGTCTGTATCACATTTTTAAATTATCCAAATGAATCATTCTAATAGTGTTCTGAAATCAGCTTTTATCTTTTCAAAGAACTAGCATTTAGTTTCTTTGATCTTTTCTATTATTCTTTAGTCTCTATTTCATTTATTCCTGCTCTCATCTTTATGATTTCTTTCCTTCTACTAACTTTGGGGGTTTTTTTGTTCTTCTTTCTCTGGTTGCTTTAGGTGTAAATGTTAGATTGTTTATTTGAGATTTTTGTTTCCCGAGGTAAGCTTGTATTGCTATAAACTTCCCTCTTAGAACTGCTTTTGCTGCATCCCATAGGTTTTGGATCATTGTCTTTTCATTTTCATTTGTCTCTGGGTATTTTTTGATTTTCTCTTTGATTTCTTCAATGACCCATTGCTTGTTTAGCCTCCACATGTTTGTGTTTTTTGCATTTTTTTCTTGTAGTTAATTTCTAATCTCATAGCACTGTGGTTGGAAAAGATGCTTGATACAATTTCAATTTCTTAAATTTACCGAGTCTTGCTTTGTGACCCAGCATTTGATATATCCTGGAAAATGTTCCATGTGAAAGTCAGCTTTTAAAAATTTTTAAAGTTTCCACTTTTTAAAAAATTTATTTTATTGACATACAGTTGATTTACAATATTGTGTTAATTTCTACTGTATAGAAAAGTGATTCATTTATACACATATATACATTCTTTTTCATATTCTTTTCCATTATGGTTTATCACAGGATACTGAATATAGTTCTCTGTCCTATACAGTAGGAGCTTATTGTTTATCCATTTTATAATAGTTTGCATCTGCTAATCCCACTTTTAAGTGGAAAATTGTTCAACTTGTAGGTATTAAATTGCTTTCCTTTTCTGTATGTATTCATTCTTTTTTGAGATTGTGTAGTATCTCATATTGACATATATTTAAAAAATCATTTCCATATTGATAAGCTATTCCGATGATTACTCTTATAAATAAGAGTAATACTTCTATTATGAGTATTACTCTTATAAACCTACAATAACAAACACATGATATTTAGGCACACATCAACAGATTTATGTGATACATTTCTAGACATGTATTGTTGGTCTAAAGGAATAAATCCTGTAAAATATTGAATACACTAAATGTTAAATTTCACTTGCCAGTGCTAACGAACATCCCTTTTAAAAGCTTAACAAAATTAGTATTTCACTGTAAGTAGATGAGAATATCTGTTTCCTCACATTCTTGTTAATGCAGACATTATCAGTGCTTATGATTTTTTCCAATTTAATGACTGAGAAATGATCATTTATTACCAATTTATGTTTCTCTGAATGCCAGTGATTTTAGATATAGATTCGTATATGGTTGATCTTTTCTTGTATCTGTGAGTTGCCTGTTCATATTTGCTTAATAGTCTACATGCTCTTTTATTGATTTTTATTAGCTTTGTGTATATTGTACATATTAATCCATAATCTTAAATACATTTAAAATGGTTCTTTCTGCCTATACATTTGATTTTAAGTCAGTTTCCTTCTTTGTAGGTTAAGAATGAGGAATTAATGTCTATCTATCTCTAACATTTACTTACCCAAGCTACTTAACCTCTCTGTGTCTTAATTTTCTCAATTAAAAATGGTAATAATCAAAATACTTGGGCCTTTTGAATGTTGAGCAGATACACTGTGTTAATGCACATAAATCAGGGTGGCACTATACCCGGCAAAAATTAGGCAGTCAATAAATATTAACCATTATAATTTCTGTGAAGAACCATACTTAGTATTCCTTAATAACCCTTTGGTTCACATATTTTATTTATTGCTTTTGGATTGGTGTTCATCAGTGATCCTGACTTATATTGTGTTCTATACTGAGTTTTATGAATTCTGTTAATCTCATAGAAGCAGCTGATCAATGCAACACATTTTATCTATATTTTTGTTCTGTTCAAGAAAGAAGGAGGTAGGGATTGATTTTTGAAGGTGACTCAGTTGGTCCCAGAGGTTCCTGATTCCATTGTCTATTTAAGAAACAATCCACAACTGGATAAGGATATCCATAGCTCCAACCCAACTTTTCCAGTCAATGCGGTGACAAATGTTCATGAGTCTGAGAGATAATGCCAGGACATTAAAGCTATCATAATTGCCTTTCATTCTTCAGTATAAAATTTTTTTCTCCTGAGTGAGTAGAACGTAACTTGTCATATAAAGGCTTTTTATGAGGTCAGAATTCATTGCCAGAGTTCCACAAATTTGATTCTTATCATTTGTCATTTACTCACAGCCATACAAACTGCATGGGTTGGAAAATATAGATGTGCTGCTATATTTGGCCACACAATAAAAAATCTCAGAGATCTGGCCATTAACGTAAGTTTCCCGATGCATCTTATTTTGATGAAAACACTCTGAAAATGAGGTTGATATATTTCTATGTCAGCTGAATAGAAGGGGGACTCAGAAGAAACACTGACAACATATTTAAGCCAGGCAAAAGTAAAATCATTGAATAGAGCCCCCTTTTAAAAAGGGGGAAATGCTGGTGAACTAATAACTCTTGATTACTGATATTCATGACATTTGTGGAAGAAGGAAGTAGGAGTAAGGGAAGGTGGCTTAAAAGACAATGGAGGATACAATATTTGGAAAATACTGATAAAGGAAGAAAAATGGAAATGAAAAGGATAAAGAAAGATCAGAAAATGAGGACAAATGAGATAACTCAAAATCTTTTCCTTTAATTTTTTTCCTCCGGTCATTCATACAAACAGATAGCAGGTGTTCATTTTGTTTTATATTTCTCTTTTATTTGATTACACCACTCCTTGAGGTCTTCATTCTTTCTGACTAATGCCATTGTTCAAAACATGTTTGGAAGGGAAAGATCTTAAACTGAACTTAGTGGGATAATAATGCTTGCAAATTTATCTTCCAAGTTTATGCCTGACTTTTCACGTCTCAAAAGAAAAACTCCATATAGAATCAGCATACCATAATGTTATGCTGTTTAAAAAGAAAAATCACATTCTTCCCTTCTCTTTGCCAGAAGCTTTAGGGTCCCTGACTATTAGGTGCTAGGACATACAATCACACTTTCTATCATTTCTCTTTATACGCAAGTCCCAGAGTTCACATTGTTTTTATTTGAATGTGGACAGTAACATTTACCAGCATGGTTGTCCATTTTTCACTCTTGAAAAGAAAACAAGAAGTAAAATTTGAATTAAAACATTTAAGTGGGTTA
Organism: Lagenorhynchus albirostris; assembly: GCF_949774975.1. Classification (NCBI taxonomy): domain Eukaryota; kingdom Metazoa; phylum Chordata; class Mammalia; order Artiodactyla; family Delphinidae; genus Lagenorhynchus; species Lagenorhynchus albirostris. The sequence goes on along the minus strand of NC_083104.1, from coordinate 49,839,495 downwards.
AAGTAACAAGTTGAGAAGCCGCTTCTCCTTAAGAATGTTTAGCTGTGATACCTTTCAGACAACTTTGTAGTTTATGTATTTTAAAAAAGGCATAATTACATATACTGGGTAGGTACTCAAAAAAATATGATGGGATTATCTCCCACTGAAATAGTAACTTTCAATTATCACTCAATAAAATTTAATTAGTTTTATTTTAAATTCCTATTAATTTATTGAGAGGAAATAAAAATATATATATTTTTTAACCTTTCAAAATTCAAATCATGTTGAACTAAAAAAAAAAAAAGTTTGGTCAGTATGGGAGCATGTCACTTCAGGTAAGTTATAGTAGATTTTGGAAGGTTCATTCATCTGATGAAAGGACCTGCAAAACCTGGATACAATACTCAAATTGAAAGGCATCAAGAATTCTAAGAAAAATAAGGACTAGTGGAATAACATTCCGCAGAGGAGAGAACCATTCAGAGATGAACTGAAAATCCCAGCAGTTTTTGCCCTGGTAGCATTTACTAATTTTGAGTGCAGGTTAGAGATTGAGAACTATGGCTCATTCTAGGCAGCAGAATCTTCCTAGGGAAAGAGAAAATAACACATCTTTCACCAGTTATATAGAGCTAGAGCGAGAAAGGGTGAGAATGGGGAGGCTTCCTGTACTGTTGTACACTCATAAAATTTCTTTTTTTTTTTTTAATTTGCCATTCTTATCTTTTCTTTTTTTTGACATCTTTATTGGGGTATAATTGCTTTACAATGGTGTGTTAGTTTCTGCTTTATAACAAAGTGAATCAGTTATACATATACATATGTTCCCATATCTCTTCACTCTTGCGATAAAATTTCTGATTCCTGAAGCTGGATAGAAGACTAAAGAAGTAGGCGTAAAAATTCTGAAAATTCTGAAAGGCAAAGGTGTATTCTCATGTTAATATGAAAAAAAAAAGTTCTTCCATGGGGAGTGGGCCAGCTAGCAGGTGAAATCCAGGCTTGACTCTGGCAGAGAACCTCATGCCTGAGAAAAAGGCAACCAGAGATACATTTACCAAAATGGTAGCCTAACTTGGATTGAGGTCATCAGCCCCATATTCTCTCTGCCCAACAGAGAGCAGGTTTAAACTTGTCTGGTAGAGTATTACATAATCTGGAGTTCCTGTGGTTCTTTTTATACAATGAACTTGAAAACTATCAAGACTATATGACTGATAATCAAAAATTTAAGAAACAGAATATAGAACAAGATTCATGGATATCAGAATTAGCAGAAGAGATTTTAAACTAATTGTAATAAATATGTTCATGAAATAGACAAAAATATGGGAGGAGGAGATGAAAGGATCAAAAATTTCAACCAAAAATTGGAACCTATATAAAACACATTAAATGGACATTTTTGAACTAAAAAAAATACATATCTGAAATTAAGAACTTCAGTGGACAGGTTTAACAGTAGATTGGATACAGCACGATTAGTGACTATAAAAACAGATAAATGAAATACACAAAATTGATGCACAGAGAGAAAAGTTTGCTGTTGGCATAAATGGAGTCTCAGAGGGAGAGAAAACAGTGAATAAGGCTGTAAAAACAGTTGAAGAGATATTGGCCGAAAATTTTCCACAGTTGATGAATGACATCAGTCCAGCCTGAAAAAGTTCATTGAACCCCAAGTAGGACCTATCCAAGTCACACTGCAGGACACCTTAATCTGCAGGAAATATTAATAGCAGCGAAATAAGAAAGATATATTATTTTCGAAGAAGCAGCAAGACTGAAGCTTACTTTTAAAATAATGGAAGCCAGAAAATGATGGAATGGCATTTTTAAAATGCTAAAAGAATATGACTAGAATTCTATATGCAGTTGAAAAGATCTTTTATAACTGAAAGTGAAATAAAAATGTTTTTCAGGGAAGAAAAACTGTTAATTTATATTATATAATGAATCTATTAGAAAGGAGACTGAACAGTGTTGATGTACCCATCTCAAGAAATTAAAGAAAGACAGTAATTCAAATCTCAAATATATGTAGACAATGTATGAAAATATTAATTAAATCTATAAATACTTACAACACTCATCAATAAAAGAATGAAAAATCAAGTTGCATATATTAGAAACACAAAGAGAAGCCATCTCTATGAGCATTCAGACATCAAAAAGTATTGACATTATGAACAACTTAATGCCATTAATTTATAAAATTATATGAAATGGGGATTTCTTTGGAAAAAATAATCTAAGTTAACAGAAGACGTTGAGAATCTTAATAATTTCGTATCTATTAAAGAACTTGAATCTGTTATTACAAACATTCCGAGACAGAAAACCCCAGCCCCATATGGCCTCAACATGAGTTCTTTGGAATATTCAAGAAAGAAATAATACGAATATTAAACTGACTTATCCAGAGAGTAGAAAAAAAGAGGGAACACTTCCCAAATCTTTCATAAGACCCAGGGAAACCCAACACCAAAACTTCACAAGGACGTTAAAGGAATGGAAAATTACAGACTAAGTTCTTTTAGTCACACAAATGCAGTGATCCTAAATCCGATCCTAGAAAATCAGATCCAGCAACATATAAATAGGATAATATATCACGAAATGTGGGTTTATTCCAGGCATGTAAGATTGGTTTAACATTTGGAAAAATACATACATATGTTCACTAGAAGACTTGTCCATGAATATTCATAGCAGCGGCATTCATCAAGCCAACCTGGAAACTACCCAAAGGTCTATCAGCAGTTGAATGAATAAATAAATACTGGGCTATTCACATAATGCAATACTACAGCAATGAGAATGAACAAAATATAGCTATTCAAATACAAATATAGTATTGAGGGAAACAAGCCAGAAAGAGAAAACTACCTATTTAAGCTGCAATTTGCATAGAGTACAAAAATAGGCAAAGTAATCCATGATGTTAAAAGTCTGGCTAATGGCTCCCCCGGGGTGGAAGAAAGATCACAGTTAGGAGCAGGCATGAGGGGACTTCTGTGTGTTGGTGCATTGTGTGTTACATCTGTAAAAATGTATGAAGCTTTTACACTTACTGCTATGCTCACTTTAATGTCTGTATAGTTAGTTCAGCACTCGATGATGGAATAAATGGGTTCTAATTGGGAAAGATTCTCACTTCAGCACTGTATGTCTAAACACAAGGAATACTTAGTCCCTTCTACCACCCCACCCCTCCACCCACCATGTTTGTTATTCTAGTGACAATACTCAAGAAGAATGAGGTGTAGGATGAGATTGTGGTATTTGAAGTATTGGGACTCTGTTTATGATTCATTTATTTGATCAAGGACTGTCCTTGCGTTTCACAAATGATTATAGGTTTACATTTTCAGCAGGTAGCATTACTCACTACAGGATGAGATAGAAGATATTCATTGATCAAAAGTAAGAAAATAAAAGATATGGCTGGGGAAAAAATAATCCCCTCTAACAAGTCTATTAGAGAAGTAGTTTAACTTTGAACAGCATCATTTACAGAATCAATCTTACAATTTTCTCTTTTGGTAGATTTTCAAAGTTTTCAAAATATAGCTAGTTCTGTAATTTAAGTCCCACAGCTGTGGTGCTGAGTTAATTTTCTAATTTCTTAGGAAGAGAGTCAATCTGCATAATCAGTTTCTGAAACAATGGTGGATATTTCCCCTGTGAAATATCTGCTTAAAGGCAAGTATTCTTTGATCTGTGACTTATAAGGGAGAAAGATAATGAAGCTAAATATAGTCCATTCAAATCAATGCATATTTAAGAGCATATATGGTGTGCTGAATCCAAGCACTAGAAATGTGGTAGTATTTTATTAACATATTAACATTGGCTACTAATTGTAAATAATTAAAGCACAGAATAATAATTGAAACCAATTGTATAAGTACAGAATATGTAGACAGAGAAGCAAGAATTTAAGCTCATAAGTATAGCAGCCAATCAGGAAATGCATTCATATACATTCCTCAGAAAGGAAAAATTAAATTAGCCAACCTAAAAGAAATAGCATTTTGCAAAGTATTGTGTTTTCATGGAAATGTGAAAAGGATGGTATTGACCAATAAAGCTGACAGTTAGTAGTACATTGGTGGAACACCTTGACTTTAATGTGTCAACTGTAAGCAACAGTTCCTCAAGCAAGGACAGAACCACGATTAGATCTACCCTTCGGTACAATGATTCAAGTGATAGATCTGAGTTGATGAGGAGGTGATGGGGAGCTGTGGCAGTGGATAAATAGAGAAGAGCCAAAATACAATGCCCAGTAGGGTAACACATTGAGTGAAATCTGGATTCCAGGTTCTCAGTCATACTGTTTTTTGTGTGTTTGTTTGTTGTTTCCATTTGCATTACTGGTTGACAAATTATGGAGTCCTGGTTCCAGATTTGGGAGTAAAAATGTCTGGAAATCCTTCCAGTATAGCTGTAATATTCTTTATTAAAGAACATTTCCAATCATCAGCGTTTCTGGTGTGCTGTGTAAACATTCACAGGAGACTCCTGTACACAGTTGTAGACAATATGGGTGTGCATTGCTAAGTATCCGAAGATATTGACCCCTTGCTTTTTATCCCATAATCATGGAGACCATGCACATGCCTCGAAAGGAGTGAAACATTACTCTTGTGGCTCATCACTCTTCCGCATTGGACAGATAAAGTAATCTTTCAAAATAATATGTTAAGTCAGTGCTTTGGCCCACCTTACTACCAATTCTAATGCAGTGTTATAACACCATTTAATGCAAATCATAGAAACTTGCTGCATTCTAAGAAGTTTGGGATTAGCAGATGTAAACTATTACATATAGGATGGATAAACAACAAGTTCCTACTGTATAGCACAGGGAACTATATTCAATATCTTGTGATAAACCATAATGGAAAAGAATATTTTAAAAAGTCTATATGTGTAAAATAAATAAATACATACATACATACAAGTTGGACTTCTTAGACTGTGAGCTTAGTCTCCCAAGAATCTAGTGTGAGGCTGGTCTCATAGCAGAGGGCCATACTTACTGAACTGAACTGACTAGCAGAACCTGTATCTTTTACCATATCAGAAATTTTTTGGTATACTAACTAGAAGGACTCTATGCCTTCTACAAATTGGCCAAGAGCTAGTACTATTCTGACGTTTATGTCATCATGCTCTCCTTGAACTTGTTATTAAGGCCTGGTCATTGATTTACTAAACTTCATAGGGAGTGGTTTTATTACGATGAAGTACAGTATCATACAGGGATATGAAAATCAGAATTTCATACTTGAGTCTGTTCAAGTCTTGGGTTAAGTCACTGGCTTTTTGGACCCTTAGGTTTGCCATTTAGAAATGTCATTCTCCCCTTTGAGCTATTTTTTACATAGGAATTTCTGTGAAGGATAATGTGGTTGCTGGTAAGATCCTTTACAGAAAAGATCTGACATGTGAAGCCCTATTGTTTTCTGAAATCAAAGAGTCAAGTGGAAGGTTCTAGTTCAAGAAATTATCAGCAAAGTAATACTCAGAAAGATTCAAAGGGCAAATGTCTAAGAACGATGTGTATGAGGCAAACTTTTCCCCCACTTTTCGCACTTACACTCCTGTAGGCAGCAGTAAAACACCAGCTCTACAAAGAAAAAACCTCCCTTAAAAACTGTCACATTTGCAAAATGAGAGTTTCACCTAGATCATTAAGAAAGCTATCAGAGAGTTGGGTTTTGGTAATGATAAACATTAAACACTGAAGACTAATTTCTTTGGTCTATTTTGCATTTTTTTCTCAAAATCACAGAAAAAAACGCTTTATTTTTCTAATTCTGTTGAAGTCTTCTCTACAAAAATATTCTCCTTTCAAATCACTCTTGAGATGCTAGTTTAATTGCATCAAATAATTGAATGATTTTGCATACACAAATAGCATTTTATTACTTGGCTGTGATGCGACTTCTATCCTTTGTTGAAAAAAATATCCATTATAATCTAACTGAAACAGAAATTAGATAAATGAGTGTTAGTTCCAAACTTTAAAATCAAGGCGCTATTGTTACTTTCTAGATCAAATATTGGTAGGCCTACTAAACATTCATTACTTTTCAGGCATCTAATCTATCTAGAAATTCATTGCACTGTTTCCCTTTCCTCCTTGTTCCACCCCACTGTTATATTTGCTCTTGCTGACAATGGAGTTTTGGTCAGCTGCCTGCTCCTTACGCTGCTCTGCAGGAGTGGCTGTTGAGTTTCCCTTTTAAAATGCAAGGAAATTGAAACTGCAAGAAAAGAGAAAGGAGTAGAATTCACCCTAGCCAATAACACGCTATGTAGTGTGTTCTAGAATTGCTACCTGACCTCATATTCCCTTGAGCTGAAACTTGCCAGAGGAGATAAGCCACTGGCTATATTATTGATTTTGTTCACCATGTGAACTTTTGCCTTCTTATCCCAAATGTCCAATATAATGTATCATCTATGGTGCCTAATACGGATAAGCGCACCATGGGCAAAAGCTGAAAAAATATCATCAGTGGTGACACAGTGGTGATGATGGTGATGATGATGATGATGGTGATGAAGAAGAGCTTATGTCACAGGGAGAGTCCCTAGCAAAAATATTACTACATTTACCAAGTGCTTCTAGAAAACGCACATGCACCAAAAGATTTCACACATTAAAGAAGAATGAGTCTGGGGTAGAGACAGTGGTATAAATCGCAGTGCAATTTATGTCATGTGATAAATGTGTAAATATGAATTTTATAGTATATAATTTGGCTTTCGGCTGCTGTTATTGAAGATTTAAGTGTCCTCTGGGTACCTGCAAATTGCAAGTCTTCAGAAATGGAATGTGGTGGGTCCTTTCTGTTTAGATATCCTTTCGGGATAACTTTCACCTGCCATCAACAAAATGGGCCTACAGATGAAAAGATGGTAGCATCTGGAAGTCAGTTGATAGTGTGTTTTTGGACATTGGATGAGTTTCTTATTTTGAGGAGCTACTGCCAATCTCTCTTCCCACCACCAAGCTGTCAGGAGCATTTTGTAATTGTGTTAAACTGGTACATTTATGGATATGTCTGCCTGGGTGTTTGGCTGATGAGATCACAGGCCTCTGTGTAACTTGAGTAAGATGACTGGAAAACAGTCTGACCTTGCTAAGTGTTAAATAACAGAAGTGGTTAGGGAATTTTTGAAAAAATAAAATAAAAAGGGAAAAGAGGAAGGAAGGGAGGAAGGAAGGAAGACATTGCATGACTTTATATCAGACTTCCTTGGCTAAAATAAATCCAGATTAGCATTTTAAATTAGCATTACTGGATAAAAATAAATGCAAAGCATTTATGCAATTAAAACTTTTCTGGTAGTTACATTAAAAAAGTAAAACAAATTGGGTAGGATTTTTAATATATTTTAGTTAATTCAAAATGTTATTATTTCAACATTAATCAGTAAAAAGCTATTTGTGAGGCATTTTACATTTTTTGGTACTGTGCCTATGATCTGGTATGTATTTTACATTTGCAGCACCTCTCAACTCAGGTTAACCACATTTCAGGTGTTTTATTGCCACATGTGGCCAGCATCTGCTATACTGGACACTGCAGCTCCAGAACTGCAGAATTCCAGACCTCCTTATAAGATCTGGCTAAAGGTAGTCTCTAGCTGAGACCACATCACTGCTTAGCTTCTACCTGTCTTATCCTGCTTTTCTTACCCATTTCCCCCCCAAATACATCGCCTGTACAAAAATCTCAGGCTCTGCTTCTAGGGAAATTGACGTAAACCAGTGCTTAATAAAAGTTAGTACTTCTTACTTAACAAAGAATCAAGTAGGCTTCTACTTGTTACCACCTCATCCTTACCATACCTCCTGTCTCCTTTTTCTTCAGTTTCTACTCACTTCTTTCCATACTCCACTTGGACTGGAGAATATATATTCAGTAGGAATTTCCACAGTCAGCGGCAGTTACCTCTTAGTATCCATTAAAAAGGAGATTCTTAATCACTTGGTAAAGTAACAAACAATCAAAACTCCTGACTTGGACTTTGACTTCGAATTTGGAACGAACCCATGTGCAAGGTGTTTGCCACAGTTCTGTCTCTGGAGTGGGCTTTGCCTGTTCTCAGTTTCCTAAAATCAGATCCCAGGGTCAGTCATATTGTTCAGTATGAGTGATAAATGCCCTTAGGGAAAATGTCAAAACAAAAACCCTTTTCAAAAGACAAGTGTCAAAAAAGAGAAAGATTTTGACAATGCCTTGTGAGATATATTTGAATATATCCTTTAGTTGATTCCTTTTTATTATTGCTCACTCAAACTCCATTAAGAGGAACAACAAGCGTTTGGTTCCTCTCATCATTTGGGAGCAAGATAAAAGATCTTTACAACCATTCTCCTTTTTATGCAGTCCAAGCATAGTGATGGATGGATGGCTAACTGTTCCCAAGATGGCAGAAAATTGGCTAACAAGGAGAAATGTTATGCACCCTTAGACAGCGACTGACTCTGGGATAACATTGAAGCTGTCTGTCTTGTTAAGTAGCTGTGCAATTTTATTTCGTTGTACTTTCTTTTTTTTTTTTTGCTTGTTTTTTTTTGTTTGTTTGTTTTTTAGGCCTGAGTAGAGATAAACTGGCAAGTTGCAAACTTGCTAACTGGGAAGTTGGTGAGGACATTTACAGCATTTTAAAATCAGTTCAAAAGAAGCTGAAACTAGAAAGAAAGGAAACTCTCTCAATAGTCTGTGAATTAAACTCCAAATAGTCCTGTAGTTTGCTCTAATCCATTCTAATTCATAGTAATCTCAAGTGCACTTTTTCTAAGGAATTGTTCAGACTTGTTCGCAGTGGGAGAAAGGAAGGTTGATGAATGCACATTTTCGTAGTCTGTCTTCTCTTGCACTTTTTTAGTGGATCGTGAGCACATCAGGTGGTGAGGGTTATATTTTTTGCATGATTTGCCTGAATAAATAAAGGTATTTTATACATCAAATTATCATCATGTCTAATGTCTCCTGTTTAATGTGTCCAGGAAGATAGTTTTTTATTTGAGCAATTTGCATTATAACAAAGTAATATCTTTTAATCGAAAGTAATCAATGAAAATAGAGGGTAAAGAAGATAATACAAAATGGGAAAAAAATGAAAGAGAAACTAAATTAAAGCAAACAAAATTGTTAAGTGGGAGGTAGAATATCAGTATGAATGAGTATCTTAATTTGTTCAGGCTGCTATAACAGAATGCCACCCAGGCTTATAAACAACAGAAATGTATTTCTCACAGTTCTAGAGGCTGGAAGTCCAAGCTCAAGGCACCAGTGTCTGGTGAGGGTCCACTTCCTGGTTCATAGAAGACCAGTGATCTTTTTCCTGTGTCCTCACATTGTGGAAGGGGCAAGAGAGCTCTCTGGAGTTTCTTGTACAAGGGCACTAATCCCATTCCTGAGGTTCCACTCTTATGATCTAATTACTTCCTAAAGGCCCCACATCCTAATATCATCACACAGGGGATTAGTTTTAACATACGAAGTTGGGGGTGGGGACCAAACGTTCAGTGTATAGCAGTAAGTCTCAAACTTGGAGTAAGAAGATTGGAGTTATTGTTATAACGTGTTGCCTTGAGTGAAACACTGGGTCTCTTGGAGCCACAGTTTTCATCCTTAAATGGGGTGTTTGGACTAAATGCTCATTAAGGTCCCCTCCTCATCGGTACCACAGTACCATGGTGCCAAGTCAGCTTGTATAAAGATGCTTGGTATTGTACTGCTTGCTTTGTCCTAATTGGAGGCATATTCTTGGGTCAGTAGGTACGGTGGAAAGAGTTTTGAGGACAGATAAGTCAAAGTTTAAATCCCACACCTACCACTTAACTGTATGACCTTGAGCAAATTACTGGCTCATCTGAAAAACAGAGATAATAATACCTGCTTCCCAGAGTTTTGCTGATGCCCTTGAAAAACGTCTAGAACAAAATAGGCTTGAGAAGAATCTTTTTTTTTTTTCTTTTCCGTTACTGAGAGGCCATTTTTCTGACACATCTCCGCAGTTTACAAGAAAAATAGTTCTCCACAGGAAACTGGCTTTTTCCTTAGCCTGTGCAAAGCAGTATGGGTAGAAGAGGGAAAACTGGGCCTTAGTCCACGCTTGGGAAACAACTTCTGATGCTCCAGTGGAAGCCATGCTTTATAAACGAGCTCCCCAGAAGGCCAAGGGGCCCCAAGGGGCAATGGCTATTTAGGTAAATAAGCAGAGAGATACAAAGAAATGTTTCTTAAGAGTCAACGTATCGCAAAAGACATCCAGAGAAATAATACACTGCAGGGGAGGAATAGGAAAGAGAAGGGGAAAAAAACTGATGCGTGGATCTGTCTGACTCTTCAGCAGAAATCTTGGCAGCTTTTTCTTGTGGGATCAGGGCACAAGTGACTTGCAGCAAGGTTGGCGTTTTGATCCATTGGCAGGAGAAAAGATTTGGGACTTTTCCACAGCAGAATTGCGAAAAGAATATTGCTTTTTATTTCTCATCATGTAAAATAAAGCCACTGGCATCAAAGTCCACCTTGTCTTGTACATTTTTAGTGAACTGTGAGCACATCAGGTTGTGCTGGTTATATTTTTTGCATGATTTGTCTGAATAAATGAAGATACTTTATATGTCAAATTACTGTTATGTCTAATATCTACTGTTTAATGTGTCCAGGAAGATAGTTTTTTATCTGAGCAATTTGCTTATGCATACTGTCTCATGATTTTAATACAATACTGTTTGGGAAGGCTGATTCCTAAACACATGATGGGAATACAGTTACCCTGATGAGGTCTAGTTTAAATGATCAGAAAACTTTCTAAATGTGTTTACATTCTGGTTTGTATAAATTAATCATTAAAACAAGAGTTAAGGATTTAGCAGAAAAGTTGTATGGCTTCTTAACTAGGTTTTCTTGTTTTCCTTTTACACGTGTAATAGCAGAATATTCTCTATTAACTGTGTGTTATGTCTAGACTACTAATGCACTGTCAGAGAAGGGAAAGTAAAGCAAGAGAAACCTGATATTTAGGTTTACTTCAAGGCAGAAAGAGGCTGAACATTTTATTTGTTTTAAAGAAAATCAGATTCTTACTAAACATACCAGTATTGATTATAATTTCATTATTTTAGTAAAATTTATTTAGCATGAAACCCTCCATTTTAAATGAGTCTTAGCGTAGATGCTTCATATGTATTACAGACCCCTTGAGGAGTAATAATCAGTGAGAACTAAAGGAACACAGATTGTTCATCATCCTATAGAACCATTCTTTCATGTAAGTATTCATTCATTCAAGAGAACAGTTACTGACCACATGCTATGGACCAGGCATAGAGCCAGAAGCCAGGAGTGTAGCAATAGCGATGACACAGCCTGTGCCCTCCAGCACCCCCCAGTGTAACAGGGCAGGTAGATACATGAGCAGTTACCATTGACTTTTGTGTGGCTCAAAGCTGAAGAGCATGCCCCCTGCAAAAAACCACCGTGCTCTCCTGCTCATAATTAAGACACCTTGCTCCTCTTACCAAATGCATACAGATATTTGGGGTTTAAAACCTTCTTATCTTCATAAAGACATGAGTGTGACGCACTGTCATAGAGATTTATCTTATACCACCTGTGTCCTAGTCAGTGCTGCTCCTGTTCTGTAAAAATACTAAATAAACTCAAAGGAAGTGAGGAAGGAGAGAGACGGGGAGAGGAGGAGGGAGGATCCTTCTCCTGTTGTATAGTTGGAAAGTACAGAGTTTGGACTCAGAAACATTTAGGATTTAATTCCCTGTCATCAGCTTCTGGTTGTGTGACTTGGAAGAAAACGCATTTAAGCTTTCAGAGGCTTTTTTCCTTATTCCTACTATGAGGAGGGAGATACCTGTGCCATAGTGTTGCTGTAAGGATTGGAAAAGGTACCATGTGCATAAATGCTGGAGGGCATGGAATACTGAGATACAATAGAGGCAGGAGTTCTGCGTAAAAAAGGCACTGTCCAGCATATGCATCAGCCTTTGCGTGGGTCATAAAACTGAGTCAGAATCCCAACCTCCCTCCCCTTGAAAAGCCTTCTTGGACCTCTCCATCCATCCAAATCCTATTGAAATTTCAAAACTGAGCTTTGGCTTCATTCTGTCATGGAAGATGTCCTTTCACACCCTAGCCCTCCTTGAGCTCCTCTTCTCTGAGCAACACCAAATCAGCAGTGTGTCATCTGTGAGAAGAACAAATCCATGCCCAGGGAGTTCAGATGACAAACTTAACAGAAGAAACAAGAATTTAGAAAGACAAATACTGTATGATATCACTTACATCTATGCCTTTGCACACACTTATTTTTCTAACAGGAATGTCTTCTCTTCCTTTGGGTTATGTGTTATGTGTAGTAAAAGGTATATGTGTTTGGGGCGGGGTGGGGGGAATCTCTACTACATTTCTTCTTATCTTACCTTTGTCATCGTGTTCCCCTTGCCAGCAGTGCCCTTCCCTTTTTATCTACTTGATAAACTTACTCCATTTCAAAAATCTAATTGTTACCTACCAATGAACCTATTTGTCCTCAATCACTCCCTTCTTTAAAGTTCTGTGGTAGGGCGCATTACTATTATACTGTTTAAAATAATTTTAGGTGAAACAATTACGCCACTCTCCATTGTTACTCATATCAATGTGTTTGCGAATAAAGAAATGTCAGTTTTCGATTGTGGGGTTTAGGATCATGCTATCTGGGAATCTGTGAAGACAGTGGAAACAGCTCTGCTGAATTAATTGATAGTAACAAATTTATCCAAGCTAAGTTAACGAAGAACAAAGGCAAATTGACTGTTGGTATTGTAACTAAAAGGCAATAACATTTCTAGAGAAATATGAAACACATATGCCATTAATAAGAAATACTGTATAAAAATATTCAATGAGAAATACCCCAAACAATGCTGTCTCTGTTCAGTTGATACGGAAAGATCATAGGACCCCCAGCATCAGTTTTGACATTGGTTGATGAGGTAGTTGGTTTACTGGAAACCAGAAAATTGTGTGATTCTCACCTCACCCCTTAGATTTACAGGACCCGTGACCTTGGGAAAGTAACTTAACTATTGTAAAGTTTTCCCAATGGTAAAATTACCTGGCTGACACACAGTCACATGAGATAATGCATGTGAAACGTATTTTGTAAACAATATAGTAGAGCTATTTGCCATTGTGTTGATGATTGTGATTGTTACTATTATATCCTGGTCGATCTAGTCAAGTAAATGCTTTCTGAAAACCTGTCCTTTATCTGTCCTATGTTATGTACAAAGACTATGATCTCTTCCAATTTGTACAACTTAGTAGACATGGGAACAGAAGTTTACATTTTAGGAATGTGTTCAGATACTCATGTTAAAAAAATAAGTGTTTAGTGTCTAGCAACTTGAAGGACAAATTAATGTGACATAGAAGGTTAGTACAGAAGAGGACACTTCAAGATGGCAGAGGAGTAAGAAGTGCAGATCACCCTCCTCCCCACAAATACATCAGAAATACATCTACATGTGGAACAACTCCTACAGAACACCTAAGAACACCTACTGAATGCTGGCAGAAGACCTTAGACTTCCCAAAAGGCAAGAAACATTCCATGTACCTGGGTAGGGCAAAAGAAAAAACGGAGACAAAAGAATAGGGACAGGACCTGCACCACTGGGAGGGAGCTATGAAGGAGGAAAAGTTTCTACACACTAGGGAGCCCCTTCACTGGCTTAGACGAGGGGGTAACAGGAGGGATGCTTCAGAGCCATGGAGGAGAGCGCAGCAATATGGGTGGAGAGGGCAAAGTGGAGAGATTCCCGCACAGAGGATCAGTGCCGACCAGCACTCACCAGCCCAAGAGGCTTGTCTGCTCCCCCACCAGCTGGGATGGGTGGGGACTGGGAGCTCAGGCTCCAGCTTCAGAGTGAGACCGCAGGGAGAGGACTGGGATTGGCTGCATGAAAACAGCCTGAAAGGGGCTAGTGCGCCACAGCTAGCCGGGAGGAGTCCAGAAAAAACTCTGGAACTGCCTAAGAGGCAAGAGGCCATTGTTAACGGGGTGCAAAAGGAGAGGGGATTCAGCACCGCCTAAACGAGCTCCAGAGACGGGCGTGAGCTGCGGCTATCAGCGCGGACCCCAGAGACGGGCATGAAACGCTAAGGCAGCTGCTGCAGCCACCAAGAAGCCTGTGTGCAACCGCAGGTCACCATCCACACCTCCCCTCCCGGGAACCTGTGCAGCCCGCCACTGCCAGGGTCCCGTGATCCAGGGACAGCTTGTCCGGGAGAACACATGGCGCCTCAGGCTATTACACCGTCAAGCTGGCCTCTGCCGCCACGGGCTTGCCCCACAATCCATACCCCTCCCTCCCCCTGGTCTGAGTGAGCCAGAGCCCCCTAATCAGCTGCTCCTTTAACCCCCTCCTGTCTGGACGAAGGACAGACACCAGAGGGTGACCTATACACAGAGGCGGGGCCAAATCCAAAGCTGAACCCCAGGAGTTTTGCGATCAAAGAAGAGAAAGGGAAATTTCCACCAGCAAATTCAAGAGCAGTGGATTAAATCTCCACAATCAATTTGATAATACCTTGCATCTGGAACACCTGAATAGACAACAAATCATCCCAAAATTGAGGCAGTGGTCTTTGGGAACAACTGTAGACTTAGGGTTTGCTGTATGTGACTGACTAGTTTCTGATTTTTATGTTTATCTTAGTATAGTTTTTAGTGCTTGTTATCATTGGTGGATTTTTTTAATTGGTTTGGTTGCTCTCTTCTTTCTTTATTATTTTTCATTTTTTTATTTTATATTTTAATAACTTTATTTTTTTTTTCTTTTGTTTTTTTTCTCCCTTTTCTTCTGAACCGTGTGGCTGACAGGGTCTTGGTGCTCTGGCAGGGTGTCAGGCTTGAGCCTCTAAGGTGGGAGAGCCGAGTTCAGGACATTGTACCACCAGAGACCTCGGGCCCCATGTAATATCAGTCAGCAAGAGCTCTCCCAGAGATCTCCATCTCAACACTAAGACCCATTTCCACTCAATAACCAGCAAGCTCCAGTGCTGGACACCCCACACCAAACAGTTAGCAAGACAGGAACACAACCCCACCCATTAGCAGAGAGGCTCCCTAAAATCATAATAAGCTCACAGACACCCGAAAAAACACCACTGGACGCAGTCCTGCCCACCAGAAAGACAAGATCCAGCCTCATCCACCAGAACACAGGCACCAGTCTCCTCCACCAGGAAGCCTACACAACCCACTGAACCAACCTTAGCCACTGGGGGCAGACACCAAAAACAACAGGAAGTACAAAACTGCAGCCTGCGAAAAGGAGACCCCAAACACAGTAAGTTAAGCAAAATGAGAAGATAGAGAAATACGCAGCAGATGAAGGAGCAAAGTAAAAAGCCACCAGACCAAACAACTGAAGAGGAAATAGGCCATCTACCTGAAAAAGAATTCAGGGTAACGATAGTAAAGATGATCCAAAATCTTGGAAGGAGAATGGAGAAGATACAAGAAACATTTAACAGGACCTAGAAGAACTAAAGAGCAAACGAACAATGGTGAACAACACAATAAATGAAATTAAAAATTCTCTAGAAGGAATCCATAGCAGAATAACGGAGGCAGAAGAACAGATAAGTGACCTGGAAGATAAAATAGTGGAAATAACTACCGCACAGCAGAATAAAGAAAAAATAATGAAAAGAATTGAGGACAGTCTCAGAGACATCTGGGACATCATTAAGTGCACCAACATTCAAATGAAAGGGGTCCCAGAAGAAGAAGAGAAAAGAAAGGGACTCAGAAAATATTTGGAGAGATTATAGTTGAAAACTTCCCTAACATGGAAAAGGAAGTAGTCAATGAAGTCCAGGAAGCACAGAGACTCCCATACATGATAAATCCAAGGAGAAACACACCAAGAGACATATTAATCAAACTATCAAAAATTAAATACAAAGAAAAAATATTAAAAGCAGCAAGGGAAAAGCAACTAATAACATACAAGGGAATCTCCATAAGGTTAATAGATGATCTTTCAGCAGAAACTCTGCAAGCCAGAAGGGAGTGGCAGGAAATACTTAACATGATGAAAGGGAAAAACCTACAACCAAGATTACTCTACCCAGCAGGGGTCTCATTCAGATTCATCCGAGATACTGAAACCTTTACAGGCAAGCAGAAGGTAAGAGAATTCAGCACCACCAAACCAGCTTTGCAACAAATGGTAAAGAAACTTCTCTAGGCAGGAAACACAGAGAAGGAAAAGACCTATAATAGCAAACCCAAAACAATTAAGAAAATGGTAATAGGAACATACATATCAATAATTACCTTAAATGTAAATGGATTAAATGCTCCCACCAAAAGACATAGATTGGCTGAATGGATATAAAAATAAGACCTGGATATATGCTGTCTACAAGAGACCCCCTTCAGACCTAGGGACACATACAGACTGAAAGTGAGGGGATGGAAAAAGATACTCCATGCAAATGGAAATCAAAAGAAAGCTGGAGTAGCAATTCTCATATCAGACAAAATAGAGTTTCAAATAAACACTATTACAAGAGACAAGGACAATACATAATGATCAAGGGATCAATCCAAGAAGATATAACAATTGTAAATATTTATGCATCCAACATAGGAGCACCTCAATACATAAGGCAAATGCTAACAGCCATAAAAGGGGAAATTGACAGTAACACAATCATAGTAGGGCACTTAAAAACCCAGTTTAACCCATGGACAGATCATCCAAAATGAAAATAAATAAGGAAACACAAGCTTTAAATGATACATTAAATAAGATGGATTCAATTGATATTTATAGGACATTCCATCCAAAAACAAAAGAATACACTTTCTTCTCAAGTGCTCATGGAACATTCTCCAGGATAGATCATATCTCGGGTCACAAATCAAGCCTTGATAAATTTAAGAAAATGGAAATCATATCAAGTATCCTTTCCCACCACGATGCTATGAGACTAGATATCAATTACAGGAAAAAACTGTAAAAAATACAAACACGGGGGGCTAAACAGTACACTACTAAATAACTAAGAGATCACTGAAGAAATCAAAGAGGAAATCAAAAAATTCCTACAAACAAATGACAATGAAAACACGATGACCCAAAACCTGTTGGATGCCGCAAAAACAGTTCTAAGAAGGAAGTTTATAGCACTACAATCCTACCTCAAGATGCAAGAAACATCTCAAATAAACAACCTATCCTTTCTCTTAAGGCAATTAGAGAAAGAAGAACAAAACAATCCCAAAGTTAGCAGAAGGAAAGAAATCATAAAGATCCGATCAGAAATAAATGAAAAAGACATGAAGGAAACAATAGCAAAGATCAACAAAACTAAAAGCTGGTTCTTTGAGAAGATAAGCAAAATTGATACACCATTAGCCAGACTATCAAGAAAAAATGGGAGAAGACTCAAATCAACAGAATTAGAAATGAAAATGGAAAAGTAACAACTGGCACTGCAGAAATACAAAGGATCATGAGAGATTACTACAAGGAACTCTATGCCAATAAAATGGACAACCTGGAAGAAATGGACAAATTCTTAAAAAAGCACAACCATCCAAGATTGAACCAGGAAAGAATAGAAAATATAAACAGACCAATCACAAGCACTGAAATTGAGACTGTGATTAAAAATCTTCCAACAAACAAAAGCCCAGGACCAGATGGCTTCACAGGCGAATTCTATCAAACATTTAGAGAAGAGCTAACACCTATCCTTCCCAAACTCTTCCAAAATATAGCAGAGGGAGGAATACTCCCAAACTCATTCTACGAGGCCTTCATCACCCTGATACCAAAACCAGACAAAGATGTCACAGAGAAAGAAAACTACAGGCCAGTATCACTGATGAACATAGATGCAAAAATCCTCAAGAAAATACTAGCAAACAGAATCCAACAGCACATTAAAAGGATCATACACCATGATCAAGTGGGGTTTATCCCAGGAATACAAGGATTCTTCAATATACGCAAATCAATCAATGTGATATACCATATTAACAAACAGAAGGGTTAAATTAAATAAATTTTTAATAAAATTAAAAAATAAAGTATAAAAGAAAAGTTAGTACAGTGTTCTACAGTCCCTTATATTACTGCTCATAAACATGCTGAAAATTTTTCTCTTTCTATTCATATAAAATCTTCAAATCATCCGTAACCATATTATGTTCTTTATTTTCAAAATACATTAACTTCATTCCTTCCCCTCAGACATCCAAATTACAATTTTCTTGATAGATTTTCTTTCTCCCTTGATTTCTCCTTCTGATCCACCTTCCCTGATTTTTTCTGGATGGAATGTACTTTCTAAAATTCAAATATGTCATCATTTTTCTCCTTAAAGGCTTCCATCGTTCCTTAAGGACTATGGGTAAATCCCTTTCTTAACTGGCTTACATGATCCCGCATCTCACTTTTAAGTCCATTCCTCCAACTCTCACCTTGTGATATTCAGCCCATCCACATTGTCCAAAAGTTGCAGTTTCCCTATGAAAAGGTTTTGTTTGGATATTCTCCTTCCTCTATATAAGCATCCATTTATGACCTCTTTTGACTGAGAAGCTTTCATCATCAAGGGTTATATGAACCTAACCTCGTGTTTTATTAAGCCTTCTCAAAACAGGACTAATCTGTTACTCTCACAAGATTCTCTTTAATGTGATCTTAGTTTTTTTAAAAAAAAATTTTTATTGGAGTATAGTTGATTTAAAATGTTGTGTTAGTTTCTGCTGAACAGCAAAGTGAATCAGTTACCCATATACATGAGTCCATTGTTTAAAAAAATTTTTTCCCATATAAGTCATTACAGAATATTGAGATGAGCTCCCTGTGCTGTACAGTAGGTCCTTACTAGTTATCTATTTTATATATAGTAGTGTGTATATGTCAATCGCAATCTCCCAATTTATCCCTCACCACCACCCCCCTTTCTCCCCTGGTAACTGTAAGTTTGTTTTCTACATCTGTGACTCTATTTCTGTTTTGTAAATAAGTTCATTTTTTTAGATTCCACATATAAGCAATATCATATGATACTTGTTTTTCTCTGTCTGGCTTACTTCACCCAGTATTATAATCTTTGGGTCCATCCATGTTGCTGCAAATGATATTATTTTGTTCTTTTCATGGATGAGTAATATTTCATTTTATATATATATATATATACATATATATATATATATATATACACACACACATACACACACCACATCTTTATCCATTCCTCTGTCGATGGATATTTAGGTTGCTTCCATGTCCTGGCTATTGTAAATAGTGCTGCTATGAATATTGGGGTGCATGTATCTTTTGAATTATGGTTTTCCCTGGATACATGCCCAGGAGTGGGATTGCTGGATCATGTGGTAGCGTTATTTTCAGTTTTTTAAGGAACCTCTGTACTGCTGTCCATGGTGGTTGTTACCATCTACATTCCCACTAACAGTGTAGAAGGGTTCCCTTTTCTCCACACCCTCTTCGGCATTTATTGTTTGTAGACTTACTGGTGATCGCTATTCTGAGTGGTGCGAGGTGATACCTCATTGTAGTTTTGATTTGCATTTCTCTAATAATTAGTGACGTTCAGCATCTTTTTCTGTGCTTTTGGCCATCTGTATGTTTTCTTTGAAGAAATGTCTATTTAGATCTTCTGCCCATTTTTTGCTTGGGTTGTTTGTTTGTTTGTTTTGTGGTATGCGGGCCTCTCACTGTTGTGGCCTCTCCTGTTGCGGAGCACAGGCTCCGGACACGCAGGCTCAGCAGCCATGGCTCACGGGCCCAGCCGCTCCGTGGCATGTGGGATCTTCCCGGACCGGGGCACGAACCCGTGTCCCCTGCATCGGCAGGCGGACTCTCAACCACTGCGCCACCAGGGAAGCCCCTGTTTGGTTTTTTCTATGTTGAGCTGCATGTGCTATTTTTATATTTTACAGATTTGTCCCTTGTTGGTCACTTTGTTTGCAAATATTTTCTCCCATTCTGTGGGTTGTCTTTTTGTTTTGTTTATGGTTTCCTTTGCTGTGATCTTAGTTCTTAATATTGAGTACTTCCCAGGGTCCTGCACATCCACAAATGACTGCAAAAACCTCTCTGAAGTTTTCAACATGCAAAGAACCTAAGCTATAGTAGCAAGAGATAGCACACTTGGTATTTGGGAGCAGAAGGTTCTAATATGCATCCTCAAATTACCCCTTTCCTAGCTGTTCTGGCTAATCATAATTTAAGCCACTGGCAGTCCCCTATGAGATGCCAAGTGATATCTTTACAAATGTTGCACAGGGGACAACTAGGGGATTGTTTCAGAATAATGATTCTGCCATTTTTTATACCTGCAAGTGAATAGCATCATCCTAGGGTTGTGATCGTCAGGAGTTTCAGTTAAAAAAAGTTAACGCATGAAATTTCACCAAAATTTTGACCCGCTGCTTCTCAAATAGGATCAATTAAGGGCAGATTTGGAGTTTTATATCAAACTGTATTTGACTTAAGACTATAGCAAGTAAAAAATAGAACTGAATATTTTTTTACAGAGCTGGAAAACCTACACTGCTTTTCAAAGGCTTGTAACTTAACACCTGCTTCTATATTTCAGTCAAAGTTTTCTAAAAAGAATTTTTCTTCCGGCCAGAGATTTTACAAGAAAATGTTCAAATGGGGAAAAAAAAAAAAACGAAAAAGAAAAAGCTTTTAACAGAAAGTTAATAGGGTGGCCTAAATGGAACCCGAAATGGAAGCATTCACCCCCTTAATGTGTCTCTCTGTGGAACTTCAAAGGAAAAGACAGCAGGACAGGCCTTCGCTAAATGCAGGAATAAGGGTGGGCTCCCGTTGTCATTAGCTGGGGATGGTTACTTCATTTCTGAATGTATTTTCTCTGCAACTAAAGCAGTTGCCCACAGTATTTAGGTTATTTAAGCACCAGAATAGTCATTGGCTGGAAAATTAGTATGCTTCTCTTTGGACTTTGTTCTCTTTGTGGAGAGAACAGTCATGTTGAGTTGTCCTTTTTCATCTTAAAGAAAATGTGCTCGTAAGAACACAGGATACTAGTGACACGTTCTTGTACTTTTAGAAAAATACCTGATACTGTGACATTTTCCGTTCTGTTTCCAATCTTTGTCATGACAGTGAGAGCCCCAAATATGAACATTGGTTATCTAAACGCCAATGATGGTCTTTTACATTTATCAAAATGAATGTTGGTGGAATATCCACTTGTTGTGTGTACAGTGTAGCTCTTTGCTTGGTATGAGGTGACACTCTGAATATTCTTTCAACCTGAATTAGAATTCATCCTCAGTCTTGCCTGAAACCTGACACATAAAATACTACTGAGTATCTACATTATTGAATCTACCTGTTCTGCGTTTTTTTAAATTTGGCTTCAGTTCCATTCATAATTGAATCATTTCATATTGGAGCACAAAATACAAAATTTAATAACCATATAGTTTCCAGTCAGAATAATATTTATCAGCATTTGAGACACATACAAATGTTTAATAGGCAATATATCTAAGCTATTGCTGCTATCTTCTTGTTGTCATCCAAATTCCTCCTAATCAAAAAACCCAGAAGGGACAAAGGCCAAGATGTGCTCTCAGGGCCTGGGAAAGGGCATTCTACTGACCAAGACAACCAGAGATGGAGGCTTAGTGAGATAGATCATGGGATAAAGAAAAGTCAGATCCCTCCTTCTGTCCAAAGAACAAGCACAGGGTTCAGTCAGGAGGGCTCAAAGCCAAATGGAGCCAGGAAAGCAGACGTATATAAAGAGCAGGACATGATCAGGGTAAAGTATAAGCCTACCAATCTTATTGATGTTGATAGAATCATATAGGGTATGCTAAACAGTACCCTCTGAAAATGCACAGAGATAGAGCAGACATGACTTCTTTATTCAAACAATTGTTTGGAAAAGAAACAGCCCTACCTGGGGGTATGGAGGAGCAAAGGGATTGAAATATGTACAAGACATCCTTTACTACTAATTCTAGCTCGCAAGCCATAGAAAGCAGCTTCCCCAGGGAAGTCCTTCTGAAATTGAGCTTGCTATACTGATTACAGAGCCTGAACTTCATGTGAGCTATTTACTAGCTGTATGACCTTGGGCAAGGATTTTTGTTTGTTGAACATCTCTGCCTCAGTTTTCTCATTTCCAAAATGGGAACAATAATAGTGAATCTCTCACAATGTTGTCATTAATAATAAATGAGTCAATATATGTAAGTGGTGATAGCGTTACCGAAAGCGGAGTCTGGCCGCTCGCCGCTGTAAAGCCCATAAAGAGGCAAGGTTGGTGGAAAGGAAAGCTTGCTTTATTTTGCAGGCCGGCAAACAGTGGGTGGGGCAGACTCATGTCCAAAGGCCAACTCCCCCCACTGACAACCAATGGGCAAGAGCTTTTACAGGCAGGAGGGAGGGGGCTACATGCGGAAACAGCACAGTCAGCTCTGACAGTCATCTTGAAACTGGTCATGTGATGGTCTGATCAGCATGGTCTTGATTGTGTTAAGTACAGTTCCAGGGTCAATTTGTTCCCATTTCTTTGAGGCTGTTCTTGGAATTGCGGCAGCTTATGTCATGGCTACAGTCTGGTCATCATGTAGTTAACTTCTTCCACCTGGCGGGGGTTCTAGTATCTATAAGACAGCTCGCAGGACACGGCTCAGAATATTATCTATAGCCCTTGAGGAGGAACTAAAGGTCCTTGACTTTGCTTCATGACTAAACTATTATTATTTAGTCTTGATGGACTGTTTTCCTTTGTTTCTGCATTTTTTCACTTCTCTGATTAAACGTATTCTTTGGCTAAAGTTTTTCCACAGACAAAAGCCAGGCGGAGGACATGGGGAGGAAGGACCTGCTCGGTTTCAATGGCACTGTGATTGTGGATCAGATTTCTCAGAAGTAATGGCTGTGTGGGATGTCAAGAGGGATTGGGATCTGGAATCTCCCCCAATAGAGCTCTAGTTCTCCATGCTTGCATATTCTGTCCTACTACCTGCCATTGCTAGGGGGCGGGGGGTGGCACATGCTATAAGCAGAAGGAAATCTTTCATAGTCATGTGGTATTTGTATCCCAGAAACCTTCAAGAGGAAGAGCCCTAAATTTAAAAACAAGTCAGATTCAACGAAGATTTTAAAAACCAAATGCAAATTGAAACTAATTAAAGCTACACACAGCTTAGACCCAGCTAAATACCTGAACAGATGAAAGGGAACATTCTCTGTCCTTAGTTTTCTCACAGTAGAACTCTCTTGCCTGCTCTGGTAAAAAATAGTATTAGCTCTAGTCTCTGTTATTTTTGTTTAAATCCAATGTCCAGAACACAATAAAGAGTATGAACCATGTAAAAAGGTCTAAAAAATATGATACATAGGGAAAGGTAAAAGTATATAATAGAGGTAGACCCACAGAGACTCTGGTATTAAAATTTAAAAACAGTGTATTGGGGACATCCCAGGTGGTCCAGTGGTTAAGATTCCAAGCTCCCAGTGGGTTCAATCCCTGGTCAGGGAACTAGATCCCACATGCTGCAACTAAGAGTTCACATGCCACAACTAAGACCCAGCACAGCCAAAGAAATAAATAAATAAAAATAAGTAAAAACAATGTGTTGAAAATAAGTATTATAAATTTGCTAAGGAAATTATAGAATAAATGGGCAAAACTGGATCAAATGATGGAGAATTACAGCAGAGAAAAGTGAAACAAAAAATATAGAAATATGTGTTATATATGTATACATATGATACTATAGGAATGATACTACATATCATACACATAAATATATGAGAAAAACTATAAAACCCTAATGAGAGAAATCAAAGAACAAAACCCATGGGGAGATATTCCATGTGCTTGTTTAGGAATGCTCAATATCGTGAAGATATCTGTTCTTACCAACTTGATCTATAGATTCAACACAATCCTAATTGAAATTCCAGAAAGTTATTTTGTGGATATCAAAAAACTGATTCTAATGTTTATATGGAAGAGAACACCAAGATATACACAGTCTTTTTTTTTTCCCTTGTGCTCCATATATATGAAAAGGAAAGGCTGAAGACAGCTCATTCACCAGTCTTTGTATGGCTCATCCAGTAAAAAGAGACACTGATGTAATATACACAAACTTCCCTTTGTGTCTTATTTCTTAGCTGCCTGCTGTAGCTTCATTTCTCATACCCCCATTCACAAGTTTTGTATATGTCTCCTTGTCTCTTGCATTTGTCATCTTTGGAGTAGTTATAGCCAGATTTATTAACCAAAAAAAAAAAAAAAACACTGGAAAAACAACTAGCAACCCTAGGCCTTCCTTTCTGACCAAGTCATGCTCAAATCTTTTATGCTGTAGCTTTAAGCCCATTTCTCTGGGCTGTTGCCTCTGGAGAGGTAAAGATATCCAAACATATTCCTTTTTGTTTTGTTTTGTTTTGTTTTGCATCCTTATTTTCTTATTTCCTTTGAGTGAGAACCAAACAATTTTATTCAGTTTTTCCTCTTAAGTGCGGATTCTGATTGGAAAGGAGAGGTAAAAACGGTTTTGAGAGTCTAATCCAAGAAGGTATTTGGGTTCACTCTGTGTCATTTATACAGATTCTCATATTAGAATCGTTCTCACCACTCGGACTCCTGAACTTGACTTCAGTTGGTGCACCCTTATTTTGAACTTAAAAAATATTAATTAATTTTTGTCCTACTCACACGTTGATTAAAGCAGAAAAAATATATTCCTTTTTATATGTGCCACTGTCCTTAGTTTTATATTTGACCTGCAGAGCATACCAGGATAAACCCCATCTTTCTCTCCTTCCTTCATCTTCAATGGCATTTCCAAAGGGTATTTTTAAAGTGCGGATGAAAAAGTAACACAGTCCTCTGTGAAAGAAGAGGAAAGAAATGGCAAGTGATTAAGAACTGTTTTACCTTTTTTCTGTGATCTGTATCTGAAACGAAAGCATCGGCTGTGTTTCGTTTATAAATAGAACTAGGCAAACTCAGCAACACCTATAATTTTCAAGCCCTAAATTTCTGTCCATACAAACCAGAAGTACAGTACAGACCTTACAGACAAAACAGGAGCCTAACACATCTGAGAGAGTGTGGTGAGGGATGGCAACAAGAAATTTACAGGCAGGTAAAAACAGGTTTGGTTTCCACATCAAGCATTTGAGAATTGTGTCACCTTGGGACTTTTTTCTTTTTTTGAGCTTCTCTCAATCCGTTTCTTCATTCCAGAAATGGCCATTGTATTAGATACACCAGAAGACAGATTTTAAATTTAAATACAAATGGATTGGGAATGGACAGAACAGTATTAATCACCCTCCCTGGGAAATGCTGGCCTCTTAGACCTCCTGCTGATTCAGGGCTTGTTTCCATGGTGAGAGCTGATAGAAGGAGTGATGGGGAAAATGAAGGAAGCAAGCAGAGTTGAAAACAAACCAGAACACCAACCAGTGGGGGAAGGGAGTTCAGGCTGGTCACCCAGTGAGGATGAGGCCAGAAGCAGGTTTGGGAGCTGGAGGAGCAGAGACAGAGAAATTCTAATAGCCAAATGTCTTGTCTGTATAGAGGTCAAAGTCCCCGGATGGGGCAGGCCCAGGATTATTGGCCAAATAGCAAGCTTTGCCCACATTCCCACTTCCTGGTACTTTAGAAATCTCTGCCAGTCCTTTGCAGCTTTATATGAACATTATTTACTTACCCAGAGAAATACTATACGTAGGGGAAATTGAGATATCCAAAGGGAGAGTACCTTGGCTGTGACCTTGGATGACATTCTTCCCGGGATGATTCTCTGAGATATCAGAATCTTGTGGGGAAGTTCATTAAAATTGATTGCAAGGCCAACCCTCAGAGTTTTTGATTCAGTAGGTCTGGGGTAGGGCCTGAGAATGAACTTTTCTACTGGCTCCCAGGTGATGTTGCTACTAGTGCAGGGACCACACTTTTGAGAACCACTGCTCAAAGAGATTAGTTTAACCGAAATTGGAAGCAGTTGTTAGAGCTTCAAGATTAACATATTGGTGAATATTGATAATCTGCAATATTATCAATATTGTAAGTGTCCTATCTGCAAGTGTGCTATTCTCAGTGTCCAGTTTCAAGCACCATCAGACTGTCATCAGAATTTACTGGACACTGCTGGTCCCCAAAAATGCAGTCCTAAAGTTGGTATTAATCTTCCAAATTTGAAATTTTCCTTTTTATGTCTTAGGCGTTTGATTCTTTTCCCCCACTTCAAAGGCCTATTTTGTTTTGCTTTCAGCAAAATTTGCTTAGAGAAAAAGGGGTAAAATCTTTACATGGGAGTATGACATTTTAAAAACCATTACAGAACAGAGTGGAGCCTCTGAAAGGTGCATTAAGAGGACAGCTGTGGAGGAGGCATTTTGAGGAAATCTCCAAGCCTGCAATTTGAAGGCCCTTTTAACCACCTCCTGTGTCCCAAAGACCTCAAGCTTTCATTATTACAGATAAAATAATGTTTCCAGGTTTTTCCTTTGGTTGCCTAGAAATTTGACATGCCAACACATAAACCCTTGCTCACTTTTTTATTATTTTTTATCTCTAACCCCTGGAGCTGTACTTAGAGTTAGCTCCAGGCAGTCTGTGTGTAAGGATGGTCAGCAGACCCTGACCATCTTCCAAAAAATAAAATTGCATTCATGCGACATTAAGAATAAATTGGGAGATTGGGATTGACATATATACACTAATATGTATAAAATGGATAACTAATAAGAACCTGCTGTATAAAGAAATAAATAAATAAAATTCAAAAATTAAAAAAAAAAACCTCTTTTTAAAGAATAAAGTCAAAGGGTGAAGACTAAAACAAGAAAGTGATATCCTGAGAAAGGTATTTAATCCTATCAGATATTTGCATCTCATCTCAGTGGGTAAAGATGGCAGGTTTATGTGGGAATAGCTTGCTTAAAGTTTGGGGCAATATAGACCTTAGGCTTTGTCATAATAGATAACTAGAAGGGAAAAAAAACATGAGTCCGTTTTTGTGGTTCTAGTGGATGAAAACCAAGGCTTAGTAATACATCAGTGAGAGATTTATTTTGGTTAGTGTGCCTGCACTGCATCTTGCTTCCTATCAAATGGACAGGCACATTCTCCTCTGATTCCTTAATAGATTCCTGTAGCAAATAGGCAGAGAAACAAGATGTCGGCAACTCTACCAATTTAAAAGGGCAAGAACTTCCGAAGTGTTACTTCCTTACCAGCTTTTCCAGATTATTCTTTGTGTACCTTGCAAGCATCACAGCTAAATACGATATTTACATTATTTAACAGCAAACATGGCACGGGCAGGAACCAATCAAAATAGATGCTGGTCATATACAGCTAGTGTGGATATCCTGGTGCATATTAGCTGAATATCCGTTCTGATTAGAGTAATGGTAAACCAAAATAAAGCATCCTCTTCATCATTATCTTTATCACAATCACTAATGTATCTTATGCTTATACATTTTGCAATACTGGCTTAGGATCAATATAGAGGGCTAAGCACATCTCCTGCCTCCTCATCTTCTAACCCTTAAAACATGTCAAAGTTGGAGTTCATTGACCTAAAACAAATAGATTTTCAGATAGTTCTGCAGCAAAAATGGATTTATTCAGGATCAGCAGAGAATTGCAACTCAGGGTCTATATTCATGGCAAGTCATGTGCAAGTTCCCACACAGGAAGGAAAGGAGAACCCTTTTATAGAGAGGAAAAGGAAGTTGGGAGGGCTGTAGTAAACAAAGAGCTCATGGATTTTCATTGGCTGAGCCCTTGTCAGGAGAGAAGGGGACTCTTTCTTCTTCCTCTTGGGCTCCACCCTCAGCACTGGGCATGAAAGTTCCCACTTCCGGTCTCTCAACTCTAATTGAGGTTTCAGTTTATTAATGTTTTACAAGTATAGACTCTAAGAGATGAAACTTTGATAGGACCCAACTAATTAAGGAGACAGCATGCTAAAACAAATACAGGAGAGTACTTCTGTGAAAAATGACAGTAAACGGAGATAGTGACTCCATTGGTACTTTCAGTCTAGATATTACAGAGAATGAGGTGTAGGATGTGTTTGTTTAACTTTTAAACAACTCAGCAAGTGGCCCCCAACTCCATGTCTCAAGCTGGTTCTAATCAACCAGAGCAGTGAGTGTAAGCACTGAGACCAGTGAGGCAAGCAAATGCTCCCTGTAGAAAAAAAAAAGAGGAAAAGAGAACACATACACCCACACATAAGCTACTTGTGTGTACCCATGAGAAGCATGTCCTTTCCTTCTTCCAAGATTGCTGAAGGTAGATCAAACTGCATGCACAGGAGAATCTCAAATAGAAAGATGAGTGCATAACTAATGCAATCGAAAAAATAAAACAATCTCAACATGCAGAATATATGCCAGAGGAATCAGAGTTGAAAGCTTTTCCTCTAAGATGGGGAAGAAGACAAGTTTGCCCATTCTCACCAGTACTGGGAGCCTTAGCCACAGCAGTCAGGCAAGAAAATGAAATAAAAGGCATCAAAATTGGGAAGGAAAATGTATAATTGTCTGGTGGCATGATTTTATATGTAGAAAACCTTAAAGACTCCACAAAAGAAATTTTTTAATATGTGAGAATAAATGAATTCAGTAAAGTAGCAGGATATAAAATCAACATATGACGATCCGTAGCAATTCTATACACTAAAAATTAGCTATCTGAAAAAGAAATAACCCCATTTGTGATAGCATCAAAAACAATAAAATACTTAGGAACAAATTTAACCAAGTAATTGAGAGATCTGTACACTGAAAACTATGACACTGATGAAAAATATTCACGAAGATGCAAATAAATGGAAATATATTCTGTGCTCATGGATCGGAAGAATTAATATTGTTAAAATGTCTATACTATCCAAAGCTATCTGTAGATTCAAAATTCTATCAAAATTCCAATGGCATTTTTTACAGAAGGAGAAAAAACAAGCTTAAAATTTGTGTGGAACCACAGAAGAGCACCACCCCCCCGCCAATAGCCAAAGCAATCTTGAGAAAGAACAAAGCTGGAGGTATCACAATGCCTGATTTCAAAGTATATTGCAAACCTATAGTAATCAATACAGTATAGTACTGGCATAAAAAGACAGAAAAACAAATGGAACAGAATCCAGAGCCCAGAAATAAATCCACACACATACAGGCAACTAATATTCGACAAGGGAGTAAAGAATACTTAGTAGGGAAAATATAGTCTCTTCAACAAATGGCGATAGGAAAACTGAATGTTCACAGGTAAAAGAATGAAACTGGGACTTCCTGGTGGCACAGTGGATAAGAATCCACCTGCCAATGTAGGGGACATGGGTTCGAGCCCTGGTCTAGGAAGATCCCACATGCCACGGAACAACTAAACCTGTGCGCCACAACTGCTGAGCTTGTGCCCTGGAGCCCGTGAGCCACAACTGCTGAGCCCGTGTGCTGCAACTACTGAAGCCCGGGCACCTAGAGCCCGTACTCCGCAACAAGAGAAGCCACCACAGTGAGAAGCCCTCACACAGCAGCAAAGAGTAGCCCCTGCTCGCCGCAACTAGAGAAACCCCGCACGCAGCAATGAAGACCCAACGCAGCCAAAAATAAATAAAATTAAATCTTAAAAAAAAAAGAAAAAAAAGAATGAAACTGGACCCTTTTTTGCACCAGTTACAAAATTAACTCAAAATGGATTAAAAACTTAGAGAAAGTTAAATACTGTGTTTTCACTTATATGT
Source organism: Lagenorhynchus albirostris (assembly GCF_949774975.1). Taxonomy (NCBI): domain Eukaryota; kingdom Metazoa; phylum Chordata; class Mammalia; order Artiodactyla; family Delphinidae; genus Lagenorhynchus; species Lagenorhynchus albirostris. The sequence goes on along the minus strand of NC_083104.1, from coordinate 49,809,645 downwards.
GAAATCTAAAAAATAAAATGAATGAGTAAATATAACAAAACAGAAGTAAAGGCATAGATACACTACAAACTGGTGGTTACCAGAGGAGAGGGGTTGGGGGAGGGGCAAGATAGGTGAAGGGGATTAAGAGATACAAACTACTAGTTATAAATTAAATAAGTTACAAAATGTAAAGTACAACACAAGGAATATAGTTAACATGTTATAATAATATGGACTGTAATCTATAGAAATATCAAATCACTATGTTGTACACCTGAAACTAATTATAATATTATTAGTCAACTGTACTTCAATTAAAAAAAAAAGACTTAAGTGTAAGGCTGGAAACTGTAAAATTCCTAGAATAAAAAGGAGAAAAATCTCCTTGACATTGGTCTTGCTGATGATTTTTTTGGATATGGCACCAAAAGCACAAGCAACAAAAGAAAAAAATAGACATGAGGTTAAAGCATGGTTACTGTTTTCCAGCTACATGCTTTGGAGAATTGGAAAAGAAAAGGAGTGATATAGAACTTTGTGACCATTTTTAAGTATAGGGAGAAGTTGAGAATAACTCTGAAGTACCTCAATTTCTTTCTCTCTTTTTAAAAAATGATTTTTAGAGCTAAAGAGGCCAGACTTTAACAACCAAAATAAAATTTTTATCCAGCAATTTCTAGGAATTTTATATATCCAACAAGATGCCATTTTTATAATGCTTTAAATCTAAAGAGAGATTATGGAAGATAATTATCTCTGGAGAGGATGAGTATTGAGGTAGGACTGGGATATGTATTTGCTCTTTGCCATTTTATTGACAACCATACCAGCAGAATTAACTTGAATTAGAAATACATCTGATCTCCAGAGTGAAGCATCTATTAATGCAAATCCTTAGGACCCATGTCCTTGCTCTCTTCCTTGGGTTCCTTTTCTGGCTGTCATTGGCTTTCATGGATGTCTGAACTTCTTAAAGTCCTGATCTCAGAGACATTATTTTCTCAGATCAGATGCCTGGAACTACAGTCATTGGAAACCATGAGGATGGGTTTCCTGGGACCAACCTCCAATTTGGTGGAGTCCTATTGAAATGCCAATCAAAGTTCCAGGCAGCAGAGGAAGAAGGCTTCCCTGGGGCATTTATATTCTGAAATGTAAATTATGGTTTGCCTTGACTTCCACTGCCATTTTTAAGATGTCCTCCTCCTTTTGTTCAGAAAACGTTCTCAGTGCAGCTGGGAATACTAGTTCCAATTAACAGACAAATCTGCATGTAAGGAAAGTAAGACTATTAAATTCATGGAGTTAAGCTTAGAGGTTTTTTCTCGTAGACCATGTCAGCTTTGCACTATCTTGAAAGAGTCAGGGTTTGGGTGGAACATGATAGATTCAGAATGAAATAAAATTTACTAGGAATTATGCTTATCAGAGTTCAGGAATCACAAACAGGCAACTCTTGCCAGCTTATTCAAGTTTGTCTGCCATCATAATTAAACAGTGTTTTATAAGTACAAATAGAAAAGAATCTATTTTGTAATCCAAATTGTCAATTTTAAATATTTTCTCTAAGAAATGTTAGAAATAATGAGGAATAGTCGCTTTTGAGGAAAATCAAAGTTATCTATACTCACTCATACAGGGAAACACTGACTTCCCTGTCCACATGGCTTTTGTGCCTTTTCCTAACTGTGGTGGATTGAACTGCCACAATTTATCCCTCTTCCTGGATGTACCTTTGAGTCCTTTTGCAGTCTTTTGACTAAAGGTAGAACGTGTTTTATTACTGCTTGATTTCGGCTGTTGGGATATTTGCAGACCTGATTCAAGCAAAGGCTTGAAATGAATGCTCTCCTTGAAAATGTTCAACAACCAACTCTCAATTTATTAAACGCCGTGGGTGGAGAATCAGTTGTTAACAACATGAGGAGAAACGTTCTGATTTGTTGCATTTGCTAATTTCCATGGTATCAGTACTCCCACTACTGCCACTTTCAAGCTACCTGGTAGACACTGGTGAGTGCAATGCTGGGAAGAGACATACAGACATAACCATTTGTAGTATTTCTACCATACAGATAGAATAGACCTAAATAACCTTAAGATTCTAGATACCAAGAGAATGTAGAAACTTAATGAGAAAGTGATACATTTTAAATATTTATCTTTGTTTATCTTTGTTACGATGTAATGTATTTAATTGTGACTTATTATCATTTAAATTTTAATAATGGCTGCTTTTAACAACCAACTCACAAAAGGCTAAAAATACAACAGTCAACCTCTGTAAATAAGTACAACCAGCTGTAGCTCACCCCTGCTTGAACTTTTCAGGTTGGTCAGCTCTCCCGCACTGTTGCCATCACTGAGAAGAAGGTGCCTTGACTAGCCCCCTGTGCAAGGAGGATAAACACACAGGGAACAGTATCTCCTAGCTCACTCGCTGACCTGCAACTTGAAGCAGAGCCGCTTTGCTAAGCCCTGCCAAGGGGAGCAGATCCTCAGGTGCTGCAGATCCACTGAAATGAAGGATTGCTACTTCAAGCTACTGAGTTTTGGAGGTAATTTGTTACACAGTATGATTGGAGTGATATATGACTAATATAGCAACTGCTTTCTGAGAAGAAAGAATCATACCATGACAAAATATCGTGTTGCTTTTATAAGAGCCAGTAAGATATTTATCACTATCTGAACTTAGCACTATAATTTATTTTTATATTTTCTGTGGAATTTAGTCTAAAAAGATATAAAGGTATATCCTGGATCATCCATCTGGCCCGTTTATTACCAGGGGTGACCTCATAACTCTAGTGACTACATTTGATTGGTATTTGTGATTATCTTGATGCCAAGTGAATATCCGTAGTAACAATATTTATCTATTGATGTGCAGGCAGACAAACCTGACTGACACTAGTAGGGCATGTTTTAATGTCAACTTGATCAGATTCACCCCAGATCTGCAACTGTATTAAATTATCAGCAACATATTCTTATTTATGCAGTGATAGTTCACCATAGCAGGATAGTTCCACAAGATCAGACTTTCCTGTTTAACTTCTTTAGTAAAGTGAGACATTGTTTTGACATCATAAAAATGGCAGTGTAACCAGCCACTAGAATGAATTTTATTGCAGTCGTCTAATGAAAAAAAGAATAGAAAGGAATTTACTGTGCAGTGATCTATATGCAACAGATGGAGGTCATTGCATGCAGTGTAGCCATAGCATGTGGAACAAATGATGGTTTCCCAATGGTTTAAAGAAAGAAAAAAAGAGTACTTAATCCATCAGATAGGACCTTACAAGCATGCTAGCCTCAAAAGCACATATGCATTAATGAGCAATTTCCTATTCCCATCACAACCAAAACATTTTGTGCCAGAAAAATATCACTTCTTCCAGCTTGCACAGCTCCCACCCTGGTCTAAGTCATCAGCAACGCCCACTTGCCCCCTCCCTGGGCACTGCTATGTCTGCCCTTGTTTCCTGTACTGATCTTGCTAAAATAGAACTCAAATCAGGCCACTCCTCTGCTCAGAGCCTGATGGAGCCTCGCTAAAAGTAAAGGCACCATTCCCTGAAAGGGCTTCCAAGCCTCTCCAGGATTCGTCTCCGTGCACCCCCCCCACCCCCACCCCCACCCCCACCCCCCCCCCCCCCCCCGGCCGTCTCCTCCAAGCCCATTTCTTACTACTCTCCCTGCCCTGAGGTCACACCCCAGACAATCAGGCTTCATGCTGTTGGGGTATAAGCTTTTGTTCTTGTCATTCCCTCTGCTGTGAGTTCACTTCCGATATCATTATTACCATTGACTTCCTTATATCCTCCAGGCTTTAATAAAATCAGTGGCACAATGAGACCTTCTCTGATCGTCCTACTTAAAATTAAATACCACCCCCATGAACTTTCAACCCCCTTTCCCTCATTATTTGTGTCAATACAAATATAATAAAACTGTATGTTATATTATACTAATTTATTTTATTTATGGTCTCTCCTCCCACAAGAATATAAGCTCCGTATGGGCAGGAATTATTTTCAGCACCTAGGACAGTGTCTGCACATAATAGAAACCGATTGCTAAAAAGCAGTTGTGGATTAAATAAATCCTTGATTATAAAGTTGTGAGGGTTAGATGAGATCATCTATATACAAGTTTTGTGCTTTTCTTGTCCTATAGAAACCTCCCAACACATATTAGTGACAATCATAGTTTTCTTATTCTTATTGAAAGTCAAATGTAGGTGATAATGTGTAGAAGAGGAAAGAGTGGCTTGAAACTTAAGAGACAGGCACATTTTAAAGTGTTCTAAATAAATCTCTAACCGACCTGATGATTTTTCAAAACTATTTAGAAGCTTTAGACTTAACATTATAAAATAGCAAATTTCAAATTCACTCAGATCTCTCTCCATTTAAATTCTCAAGGGAAAGTAAATACAGTGACAGATGAAACAAAATGTGATGAAAGGCTTACATTCTTGGGTATTTCTCCTTATGTTCGAACTCAATAAAGAGCTGACTTCTCTCTGGAGCCCTTGCCAACAAATAAACACACTTTTTCTTTGCCGGCTTTCCTTTCAGCCAGGCTCACTAACTCTGCAGCGTTTCAAGGCCCTTTGGTTTTCTTCTTCTGTCCCTCAATGAACTCACTACTCACATGTTTTCAGCTATTGCCTGTGCTCAGATTATATCCAATTTTCTTTCAACAGTTGTATGTTCCTTGCTGTCTCTAAAATATCTTTATATCTAAATGTCATAACTCTACTAGGAATATGAAACTGTCTCACCAAGATGTCAGTTGCCTAAGTGGTTCTACTGTCTTCATTCTTCTTTACTTTTGTTGACCTGAAATGCTTCATTAAAGATCTTAACTCCTTTTTTCCCTTATAATAATTCATGGAGCTTTTCTTTCCCTTTCTACCCACAGCTGTATTTGCAATAGAATATATTAAAATACATTTCCATTGTATTCTGACTATTTATTACTATTATAAAATATGTCTGCTATATAAAGCATATTGAGACTAAATACCTAATATGCACACCGTTGAGGGTGAGAAACAAAACAGTAGAAAAAAGTTGAAGACCCTTGTGTACAGTTCTGCAAGCGTATTCTTTCTTTTTCTATAAATAACAACTGATCTCCTGAATTTATTCTTTTCCTTTCTCATACATGACTTTTCAACATTAAAGTATAAACATTTGTTCATATTTGTTTCCTTAAAAATAACTGATTTTTTTACATTTTATGTAAATGTTGTCGTGCTGTTTTTGCTCTCAGAATTATTCTTTGGCAATTCTTCCATTGTGATGTATATATAGTTCCAGTTCGTTTTTTTTTTCACTGCTCTATAATATTCTGTCATATAAGTATACCACAATTTATTTTTACAGTCTGCAATAGATTCTTGTCTGTTCTCCTTGTTCCTATAATCTTTAATGTCTAATCTACCTGACAGCTGCTTAATGATCTTTCTTAATTGCCTTCTTAGTCAGTCTCCTGCCTGGTGCAAGAACTTAAGTGGCACCATATTGCCTGTAATAACACTAATTCTCCTATGGCTACTATTTAAGATACTTCACCACTTGGTTATTTCAATATAACCATTCTTCCAAATATTTTCTCTATACTTTGGTAAAATCTATTTTATTTCCATTTTTCCAAATAACATCTTCCAAATACCTCACAGAAAACTAGCCACTGGAATAATTTTTTTCTCTTTCTCTCTTTTATCTGTTTCTTTTATTTTAAAACTTGCCTCAAAAATATGGCTTTTCATGACTTTTACCTGATTTGAACCAGTTCCTCTACTTTAATCCCTAACTCCTTTTCTTTCCCACCCCTGCCGACATACTTTTTACACTAGTGGTCAATCATATTTACCATGTAAATATTCTTCTTCATGAATATGCAGGAAAGTACCCATTCTATTCAATAGGCATCCAGTGGGCATTTGCTGGGAATGGGTGGAATACAAATGTAGATACAGAATAAAACATAGTCCCTGTCCTTGGAGACTCAGACTAATTATATGTCCATAAAGAGGTGATGACAATTCAGCGTGTGAATATCGTTCAGATTTTATGTAAAGTGTTATGGGAGTTTAGACAAAGACTCTTTTCCCACCTTTGGGAGAAAGGGAAAAACAGGTTTTGGGGGAGCTAATAACATACCTGAAATGAGTTGTAAATGATGAATAGCCAGTTAAGAAGATGAAATGGGAAGCAAATGGAAGTCATACTAAGCAGAGGAAGAAATACGAATAAAATCTCATGAACTATAAACCACATTACATATATACAATATGTAGTGGGAATGGCAAGTTTTGAAATTTGAAAGTAAGTTAGTGATCAAATAATACTTCCCTCCTAGGAGTGTTATGAGAATCAATGAGTTAATATATCTAGTGCTTAGAACAGTGCCTGACACCCAATAAATACTCTATAATTGTTAGTCAAATAGTAGAAGGCTTTGAATGCCACATGACAGAACTTGGATCGTGGAGGGTGTTCAAAGGGTTTTAAATAAGAAAATGGCATGGCTCAATGTTATGTGGCAGCCTGGATGGGAGGGGAGTTTGGGGGAAAATGGATACATATATATGTATGGCTGAGTCCCTTTGCTGTGTACCTGAAACTGTCACAACATTGTTAATCGGCTATACTCCAATTTAAAAAGTTTTTTAAAAAAAGAAAATGGGGGCTTCCCTGGTGGCACAGTGGTTGAGAGTCCGCCTGCCGATGCAGGGGACACGGGTTCGTGCCCCGGTCCGGGAAAATCCCACATGCCGCGGAGCGGCTGGGCCCGTGAGCCATGGCCGCTGAGCCTGCGCGTCTGGAGCCTGTGCTCCACACGGGAGAGGCCACAACAGTGAGAGGCCCGCGTACCGCCAAAAAAAAAAAAAGAAAAAAGAAAATGGCATGGTAAGTTTTGCTTTTTAGATAGAATACTCTGAAGGCATTGTGAAGGGCTAAGACAGGAGGCAAGAAAATTAATGAAGAGGATGTTGCAGTTTCTGTTAAGAGATGGCAAGGCAAGAGCAGAAGTAGTAGCAATGCAGATGAGGAGGAGATGGATCCAACAGTCTTTTAAGCTATTGAATATGGTAATTGAGGAAGAAAAAGGAAAACCCATGATGATAGATTATATGGCTGGAGAGAAGGTGTCATCAACTGAAATGAAGAGATTTTCTTTAAGAAAGTGAAAGCATTTCCTGTGCATTCCTCACTAAACTATGTAATACACGGTTCCCAATACTTTGTATTCTCAGCAAACATGGCTGATTATGAGACTCTGAAACAGTGTTCTCTAACGAGGCATATTATGACATATGACATTAATGGATCATGTGCATTCAAAGCAGTTACAGTGGCGTTTCCCAGTAGAATGACCATGGGTTTTGGTACTTAAAGAGAAGCAGGCATTAATTTTCAAAAACAAAAACATGCTTCTGACAGTGATTCCTGGATTGAGACTGAAAGCCATTTGTTTGCTGATTGAAAAAATTTTGTCCCCAGAGTACTATACTAATTGTGGCTGTCAGATTCGAGTTCTTTAATTGTTCTGTGAGATGAATACATGCTTTATAATGGCAATTTCATAATTAGACGTAAATACAATAGGGAATGTTTCATGGCAGCTTCCTAACATGAACACCAAGGCCTAATTAAGCATTTTAATTCGATAGCCATTAATTCAGCTTTCTTTACCTTCTTGTATGTTTACTATGTGCAAGGAAGTGTTTTAGGAAGTGGAGAAACATGCATAAAAAGCAAAACTTCTGTCTTGTATTAGGTCACAGTTAAACCAGAACAAATAGATGATTAAAATAGGGAAAACCCTAATTGTGGCAGAAGTATGCCTAAGACGTGAGCATAGTCTGCTAAAGATGTGAGATCCAGGAAAGGACGGAGAAGCCCTGTATTTTAAATGGAAGTGAAAAAAGATCTGAGATACATTTCTAAGAGAATCTTTTTGGCTGCATTGTGGCGAATGGATTGAACAAAGCCAACATGAGAGGCAGAGAGATACGACATGTTGCTGTTTGATTGCCCAGGTGAGAAAGACTCAGTACCTTAACTAAGGCAGTGATATGGAATATGGGGAAAAAGAGATGGTGGCCAAAGGCGTTTTGGAGAAGGGCAGAGAATATGGAAGTGGTGACCTATTTGAACAAGTGGTGATCTAGCAATGTGATTGCCATCCAGTGCCAATTGGATAGACAATTACATGTCAGCAGAGATGATAAGGCATGCTGGGTAAGAGCAAACTCTGCCTGAATGTGAATCCTGGAGTTGCCACTTATTTAGCTGGGGCGTCCATGATCTGGTTAGCTTATACATACAAGCCCATCATTTTTCATGACACACTAGTCATCAGAGACCTTTATCTCTAGAGCAAATAAAACCAGCCAAGTTGCATCAGTTACCATGCCTGGAATGTTACCTCTCTAGAACCTACCTCACTGAGTTAGTGTGAGGAGTTAGTGGGTTAAAATAGGAAAGTGCTTAAAATAGTGTCTGACACAGAGGAAGCACAGTGCGAGTGTTGGTGATCATTATCTTATTCCAGCATTCAGGTACATGGTTCTGGTAGCATCCTGATGCAGTTCTAGGAACTTTCAGATGATGTTCATCTTGTAGGGCCTGCATGTGGATGATGCTTTCCTGCCAGAAGGATCGAGTGGCCGCTAGGGAGAAGCTGGCACTTTGCATGGCTCTAAACACCCCAGCCTGGCTCCCACCCATCAGAACTTCTTCCTCCCTTTTAATTAAGGCCTTGCTCAGCATCGTTCAGAAAAGTCCCTCATGCTTAATCAGTGACTCATAGTCCAACCATTTGAACAGTACAAATGTTTCCCCTGCAGGAAGGAGCAGATGCTCTGGTAGAAAACAAGTAGGGGGGAAATAAAGCAGGGAGCCTCAAAAATACAGTGGAAGTCGGGACTAAAGAAATCACAAATTTTCATAGACATGTTAGCTTATAGAAGCACCTTATTTTTTCAGGACACAACCATCATCAGAGACCTTTGTCTCCACAGAAAATAAAACCAGCCAGAGTTGCATCAGTTACCATCCCTGGGGTATCGTGGGAAGCTATACAGGGCAGAAGGCCTCTCTCCAGGTAGCAATAAAAGAGTTATCATTTCACTCTGGTATTCCTCTGGGACCCAGAAAGAAAAAAATAATCTAAGTCTGGCACCTAGGTACTTTCCTGAGTGGGTTGTCATGGCAACAGGATATAGCAACTATTTTCAGGATTCTAGGACCTTGGCAATTCTCATGCATTTCTCTGCCTCAGCTTCTATGTATGCAGAGACATATGGATACCAGAATCAGTGCCAGAATTGAGAAGAGGATTTGAAATTCATGCCAGGATTCCTCTGGGTTACACGGGACCTCAGCCGACCTCACAGAGTTTAGCTTGCTTGGCACCACCGCTGATAGCATGACCCATCTGGTTCCACTGCCTGCTGGGGCTCCATTGCTCCAGCTGTAAAGTAAAGGGATTGGATTCAGCAAGCTCAAAAGTTAATGTCAGCTCCAGAATGTTTTGAATCTCAGTAATTTATAGAATTTGCTTTTGGAGTTCTCCAGGGTTGAGCTTGAATATGCTATTGTAAGAAAAAAAATCCCCTTCATTAGTATTATTGATGTAATTATCTACTCTTGATCAAGAACTTCATTGTTGTTCAGGGAATGCAGTTAGCTCATTGTGTATAATGTACGTATTTAAGAAGGCAAGATATATATGTGTTGTGTGTGTATGTTTGTGTGCTCACAGAAGCTTGTGTGCAAGGGTATGAGTGTTGCTAGCTCTCTTATAAAAAGAATTTAAGATTTAAAAAGGCAGAGAGTAGAGAGACATTCCAATATTCATCTATTTTTATTTTTTCATTAATGATTTCATTTATTTGATTTATGACTATATGACATGCAATACTGTATTAACTGTATGTGACTGTGTCTGTGTGTGTGTGTGTGTAAGACTGTGTATATGCCATGCAAGGCTGCAGCTCTCACTCAAACTCTATTTCCCTCAAATTCAGAAACGGCTGTAATATCTATGAGCTCAGTAATGCACACCATTTTATCCTTTACACTTTCGGCAGTGTTTGACAAATGGTAGATAATTAATAAATATTTGGGGGGATGAACAAATGAATATATGAATGAAATAGAGTAGGCCTACTTGAGTTTCTTTACATCTGCTAAAAAGTGGCTCTTAAGAAGGAATACTCCAGGTGTTCCAGTTATCTGTTGCTGTCTAACAATCCTAAAACACAGTGACAAAAAAAAAAAACATTTAAATTTTTATGCTCATGGATTCTGTAGGTCAGAAATTCACGAAGATACAATGAAGGTGGCTCTTTTCTTCCCCACAATGTCTGGAGCCTCAACTGGGATGACTGTGACAACTGGGGGTGACCCTGACGGTGGGGGATGACTCTACAGCTGGGGATGACCCTAACAGCTGGAGATGACTCTAAAGGCTAGGGGCTGAAAGATCTGGGGCTGAGGGATCCACTTCCTGATGGGTTCTTCACTCATCAGTTTGGTGCGATGAGGGGATTACTGGAAGGCTTGGCTTACCTGAGACTCCTGGCCAGAGCTCCTACATGGGGCTTGAGTTTCTCTCAGCGTGGGAACTGGCTTTGGAGAGGGAAGATCTGGAGCATCATCAAAACAGAAGCTTCTGGACTTCTTTTGACTTAGTCTTGGAAGAAACAGTGTCACTTCTGCCACATTTTATTGGTTGTGAGTCACTAAGACCAGCTCGGATTCAAGAGTAAGTGACAGTGCACAGTAGTGACCAGAGGTGGCAGAGAAGGTGGCAGAGTATGAAGGGCTCTGGTAAAAAATATGATGCCAGTCTCATTTTTGTTTCTTGGTACTTGGTCTCCATTCTCTCTGAAAGCTTTTAGAATATTCCTTGTGTTTTCTTTGTTCTGGGTTCCACTTCATTATGTGCATTTCTCCTTGTTAGTCCTGGTTAGCATTCCAGAGTCACTTCAATCTTACTTTTTTTTTTTTAAATCTTTCTTAAGTTGTGATAAATTTATTTTGATCAGATATTTCCTACCTTCCAGTTTTTGGGCTCCTGGAACATTATTTAGTTTTTAACACTTCTACTTTGATTCTCCCTGGCTTTCCTTTTATCATGAACTGCTATCTTCTAAAAAAATTCTTTCATCTTGTCTTTCACCTTAGTAACCCAAGTTTCATCTGTGTCTTTCTGGTATTTATACCATCTATTGACTATTCTATTTTATCTGCTGAGTATTTGATACCAAAATATTTCTACTTGTTTCTAATTTAAGACTTTTCTTCCCAACTTCATGTTGCCGATATTTTCCCCTTTGGGAGTATATTTATTGTACTTATTTTGAATAGTCATCTATTTGATTTTCTTTTTTTGCACAGTGTCTGTAACTTTCAGGTGTCTAGTCATTTGGGCCTGGGATACTAGCTCCATGATAATGTATAATGCGATAGGCCTAAGTTCTGGCCTTGGTGTGCACCCCAGCTGAGGACAAGGGTTGAACCCGAGGCACAACGCAATGACTTGGATATTCCTCCATACTGTCAACACTCACAGGCAACTGCGCCAGTCAGGAAATCACGTTGAAGTTTTTAGGGAAAAAACGTATTATGAAGAGCTATTTATCCACAGCTGTAATCCTTCAGCCATTGGAGGGAAAGGGCTAAAGTAATGAATCCTCAAGAGTTGTTTCTATCAGCCCTCCACCCCAACAGTTATTTTGTGCTGCTTTCATACCAACCACTCAGCACCAGCAGCCTGGCCAATGCAGTTTATGTGGGAAAAGGCCAGGAAACAACTCCTTAAATGCCTGGCTTCTCCACCGCCTCAAGTCCACAGCCCGCTCCACCACACACATGCGTGCGCACACACACACGCACACACACACACACACACACACACACACACACACACACACCAGAGAATGAGGATGGCTCCACATTTCCGCCAAAGACTCTCATCCTTTTATTTCCCTAATTTTTCTAGGGTTGATGTAAGGGGAGGAGGCCAGCAGCACATGTTAATTTTCCATCTCATCAAAACTGGAAAGCTCCTCCAGTATTTTTTCTGATTAAATATATTTCTGCAGAAGAAAGGGATAACTAAATATCATTTCTCCTAAATGCTCCCATCATGAGCATCTCTAATGATGGACATTTCACTTCAGATATGATAATGATTATAATTATCATCATCCTCATCATTGTTTTTGTAGTTATTATTATAAACATTCTAATTTATTCATTATTTCCTATGTCCCATATTCTGTAATAATCACTGTACATATATAATCATTTGAAATCTAGGACCTCTGGATAGTTTCTTCAATAAGGTCATGTGTAAAACTTCAGAACTCAACAGTCTAAAATAAAACAAAATGAAATGAGAAACCCAATTTTTCTTTTTTTTTTCTTTTTGGCCACACCACATGGCATGCAGGATCTTAGTTCCCCAACCAGGGATTGAACCCATGCCCCCTGCAGTGGAAGCACAGAACCTTAACCATTGGACTGCCAGGGAGGTCCCAGAACCCATTTCTTTATTCCAGTCTCTCAAAGGGCACAAATGGAAACTTCTGGTACCTCCATTTCTCACTTCCTCAGCTCTTGACCTTCCCACATTCTCCAGACTCTCCTTCTACAATCTCTTTCCACCTCTACTTTTTTTTACTTATTGACTTAACTTCTTTCCTAAGTTCTTCCCATCTTACTCCTGAGTCTTAGGTCCAGTTCTTTTTGGCTTCTGCTGCATCGCAAAAGGTTTCTTTGGCAGAGATGAACTCTATAGAAGGGGGTCTAAAACCAGGAAGTTGGATTAGCAACTGAAACATTCTCTTTGGCAAATTTAAGGAGGAGAACATCTCTGAGTAAGTTCTCATTAATATGTTTTCATCATATATGTGTGATCTCATTTAGCTCTCTCAACACTGTGGGTTTGATATCATAACTATATTTTTCATTTAAGAACAGCAAAGCTCAGAGAGGTCAAATTGCTTGCCCAAGTTTTAGCAGACTGTCTTGGAAGTGAAGAAATGCAGATTTAGGGACACATTATCTGATGTCGATGCCTATGCTTTGACTTCTCTACAGTATTGCTATACCTCCTCGCACGATACATTCCCAAAAAGCACATCAAGGTCCAGACTCTCATATAAACTCTGCTCTTCATTTGAACACTCCTATCAGGGGAGATATTGTATTTAAAAGAACCTATCTGAGCACTGTGATTTTGCTTCTGCTTGCTCAAGTATATCTCCATTCCCAGAGAGCTGCTCACCTGAGGTCACCAAAGCAATTTCAGTCTACATAATTTAATAGACCTGTTACCAGTATAACAGCTATTAACATCCCATTAGTAATTATTCGGGCAAGGGTAGACAATCTCTTGTACTAAGGCTTTTATCGTGGAATTTTAAGTTATTAGATTAATAAATAATAAACTACCTACCAGCAATATTCACTATAAAAGACCGCACTTCAAATGTGCTGGCATATGTTATTAAATATAATTAAGTTATCCAACTGAAGAACTGAAGCAGCATTTCTTGGAATCCTGCCATGCCCTTGAACTTAAAACAAGCTCAGGGAACACAGTGCTCTTCTTCTGACGCCAGAATTCAATGTCCAGTTGCCATGAGGTCGAGAATGAAGTCTGTCTACTCATTCTAGAAATAGCCGTGCAGAATGTCAAGTCTCCCTACCTGTAGACATCTTATATTTGGTAAACTGAGGAACCAAAAGAAAAAAAATCGGGCTTCTAAGATAAGATGCTTTGTTTGTACCTGTGGGTCATATCTCTGATAGCAGAGGAGAAGCAAAAGTTTGGACAATTATCTAAAGAATAATTTACCTGCCTTCCTAAGCAATTCCAGACAGTGTATACCAGAAATAAACCAGCCACATTTTCATTTCTGATATGAAGTACAAGAATTGAGAACACTCAAGTGTTCAAAGTCTGCAAATCTATGAAAACTTGAAGTCCAAAGGGCAGGCTCTTTTTATTGCTCTCTGCAATATTCCAGATCAAAATAGTTGACTTCCTGGTACCCAATAAATAGGTAATGAATGAATTAAAGACTAAATGAACCTTATATTTTGGTAGTGTTTTTGTAGTTAAAGTAAATGTAGTTCACTTACATTATGCCCTAATAAAAGTGGCAGGAATTAGTGCTATTATCGCCTTACAAATAACCAGGGCACACGCAAAGTAGCGTGGAGGAAAAAACGGGTTTTGGAGCAAAGCAGATCTGTCGTAAATTTTACCTTTATCCCTATATTAGCTTTTAGTTTGGACTTTACTCTCCAAGCTCAGTTCCCCCAGCAATCAAATAGTAATAAAATATCAAATTATGGAATCAAAAAACAATAATAGGTATCCAATAAATCTTTCTTCCTCTCTGCCCCAAACCCTCTCTTTGCTTATAGAAATCTTTAATGTTGATCTTGCTTTAAGACAATTAGAAAGATATTCAGTTACTGTTTTTACTGTTAGATACAGATTGAGTTTTGCTAATCTTGAGAAATATAAGATAGTCTTATGGAAATTGTCCATTAATTTTCCTTGCTGACCTAATCTTTCCCTATCACCCACATATTCCTGCTCACATATTAGAGTCCAAGGCAAAAGGAAAATTCAGTAATGCTGATCTTGTCTTAAAATTTTGATATTTGGTTCATCATAAATTTTTTACACGAATTGTTATTTTTTAAAATATTACATTAAAATTATTGATTATTATTTTTGATACACTCTTAAATTTTATACCCAGGTGACTGCCTCACTTGCCTGACCCAGTCCAGGCCCTGCCATCCCACCTTCTCCTGTTATATGTCCAGTCTCACTTTTCACCTAGTATAAGGCCAGTCTAAATCTGGCTTAAGCTAGCAGATACCAGAATTATTCAAAGAATAGGCGAGGCCTCTCCTATTGGCTCTTACAAGCCAGGTAGTAAAAGAACCTCCTACTTTTCTATGACATTGAAAATCTCAAGGCAGCACACAAGGGCTGCTAAGCCCAGAGTCTAAATTGGGAAGCTTTTGTTTGGGTTGATTGTTTGCAGGGTGTTTTGGGTTTTTTTTTTTTTTTGGCGGGGTGGGAGCTGTTTGTTTGCTTTTTGTTTTTATTTATTTTTGCAACAAGTTCTGAGTGATCTCAATTAGCGGTTGAGGATTCCCTTCCCTCAGAGCTGACATATATTGTTGTGCCAATCACTTCCCCAAAGATGGGGCTTATAAGACAACAGACCCAGCAAGCCCCATCTCTCCTTATCCTTTATCTCAGGGCAGCAAGGTTTGAGCTTCTCAGGGTTGTCCAGAGCCCTAGACATCCCCTCCTCCATTTTCCCAAGAGTATCAACTCAAAATGCAAGACAAGTAGAGAGGAACCCAGGTGACACTGCATGAGCTGAGCTCTTGTGCTTCTTGCCCAGTAACATCCCAGCTAGAGTCAGAGCATGATACGTTTGTAGCTAGGTTCACAGAGGATCACTACATTGGCTACCTTGCTGATAAAAAAATATAAATGCTGGGCTTAATACTGATAATAGACCTCATTTTGGTAGAAGCTTGAGAATGAGAAACCAAAATTGACTCAGTACAGGAGAAAAACTGAACATTGTGACCAGCAAGAATAATTTGGTGTAACATTCCCTAAAATTTAGTCTACCCAGGAAATTAACGATAATTAACATTTATTACCTACTAGTGAGGAGCCTGGCATTGCTCTTAGTTCTTTTGTTATATTTAACTCTTGCAATAACCTTAGAAGATAGTCACTATTTTTAGATTTGCTGAAGTTCACTCTGTTATAAGGTCATAAGCTTTGGTAGACTCCAGAATCTGCGCTCTAGTCACTGCAATATATACTCCTCAAGACATTAAGGAAAATGTGCTTTAGGAAAATTCCAACAAGTATTGTTAACAAAGAATCTTGGTTAATGGGTGCTGTTATGGGCTGAATGTTTGTGTCCCCCCACACAACTCATATGTTGCAGCCCTTAACGCCAGTGTGGTGGTTTTGGAGGTGGGGACTTTGGGAAGAAATTAAGTTTAGATAAGGTCATGGAGGTGGGGCCCCTATGATGGGATTAGTGCCCTTATAAGAAGAGGCACTGGAGCCACTTTCTCTCCACCATATGAGGACACACCTAGAAGGCAGTTCTCTGCAAGCCAGGAAGAGGACACTCCCCAGGAACTGAATCTGCCACCACCTTGACCCTGGATTTCCCAGCCTCTAGAACTATGAGAAATCAGTAACTGTTGTTCAAGCCCCCTAGTCTGTGATATTTCCTTATAGCAGCCTGAGCTGACCAAGACAGGTACTATGTGTGGGATGTGTGTTTCAGTATGTGTTTGGGGAGCTGATATTTCCTTATAGCAGCCTGAGCTGACCAAGACAGGTACTATGTGTGGGATGTGTGTTTCAGTATGTGTTTGGGGAGCTGTCTGAGTACAGTGGAGAGTTCCAAGGTCAAAGATTTTGGAGGACAATATCAAGCAAGGTTAAACAGATTTTTTAATTGCAAACCTTACCAGAGCCTTTAATAGGCTTAGGTGAACCATTATTGTCTAACAGAGGAATTTTGAGGGCAGGGTTTTCCAAAGGTATTTGACTTGCAATATCCTTCTGTGATGGAACACACCTTCTAGGTTACGTTTCATTTTGCTCTGCCATCTTAGGTTTAACTGTCACTGGCTGGATGGCAGCCAGAAGTTCACTGCCAACGACAGTGGTGCACAAGTGCCATGTAGAATTCAGCCTGATCCCAAGCTGTCACACCAGCATCGGTTTGAGTGAGGGATGTTTGACCAAGTGCAGCACGCATACCAGCCTCAGCCCTGAGAGAGAGGCACAAGGCCGAGCTGGGGAGGCAGCCAGCTGAAGGAGCAAGTGATGGCTCAGAGAAGCTCACAGACTCCTTGGGGTTTCTTAATGGGCACTCACTTCCCCCAGGAAAGGAAAAGGAGAGATTTAACGGAGCTCGCTGTGTCGGTGGCTGTGTTAAGTCCCATGTCCGGTGAAGTAACTGGCACGGTAATATCATATGTCAGGGTTGCAGACATTTGGCAGAGGTGGTATCGTTGTATTTACCAGCGTACAGGCTCTGAGTGAAAATCCAAATGTGGGAGTGTGGGAGTGTGTGTGCAGATCACTACGGATGCATGCATATGCTGTTTTTTAGATCCACTTCCCACAAAGCAGGAGCAGAGCTTAAAAGGTGAGATTTGACATGATATTCGGTGCACACTGATACAGTTTAATTTTTACAGCCACACTTGTTAAGCAAAGTCCCCCCCCACATACACACTCTCTCACACATATGTGGAAGAAATCAAACTGCCCGTGGCACCCATGGGAAAGCAGTGCTATAACTCTGCTTCCAAAGCAATTGTCACATCTCTGGTAATGTCTCAAACCAGAGCCTTGCCTTTTATGTGACAAGGACTCTTAAAAGCCTGATAGCTTGTTCTAGGGGAAAATAAAAAATAGAAAATGGGAAGATGGAGTTTATTTGAAGTTAAAGTTGAGAGAAAAGGAAAGGTAGAAGATTCATATGAATATGTGACATTTTATCCTTATGCATTTTTATCTTCCATTTGTCAGGCAGAATGGTGCCCTGAGTAGGGCTGGTCTCAAAGCAGGGGCTCAGAGTACTTGAATTGTGTTGAATTAAATTGAGTTGAATCTAATGGAATCAAATAGAGTCAGATAGATTCTGAGTGTTCACCTCTGTCCAAGGAAAGTTTATTTAGAATTGATCTTGGATATAAAAGGGATGCACCCGAAGCAAGGGGGAAATGAGATTTATGTCCCAGGCAAGAGTTGGGTTAGATGAGAAGCAAAGTTTCACATAGGACACAGATCTGAATGAGAAAATAACTTGGAATTTTGAGTGTGGAGAAAATAACTTGGAATTTTGAGTGTGGAGAAAATTCTAGAGTCCCTGAGCTCAGGGCAAACCTTGTAGGTGATGGGGATGGGTCATTAGAGTAGAATATTTATAATAGTCTAGTCACTTGGTTAGGAATGGTGATGGGGGTGGGTCATTAGAGTAGAATATTTATAATAGTCTAGTCACTTGGTTAGGAATGCTAATCAGGGGCCCTGATATTCAGAGTACACAGCACTAGTTGTAGCCCAACGTAGTGACCAATATTTTCCAAACTTGAGTGGAGAAGGCCAAGAGAACTATTGGGCAGATGAAATCAGAACAAGGGGTGGTTTGAGGGCTCTTGAAAATCCTCACCTCTTTCACTGTACATAAGCCAGAACATTTTTAAATGATTAGCTCTCTTCCTTCCTGTGCATATATGAGGCTGAAGCACACGAGCCAAAAAAAAAAAACCCATCTATTCATATTAACTCGGTTGATTTTCACAAAAATAATTGCTACATTATTTTTGCTACTTAGTTGCACATTCAGAAGGGGGAATTCATTTGAATGTCAAAAATGGTGCAGCCCTGCACTCTCGCACTAAGTCAGTCACAGAACTCCAAATCTGGCATGCTCTTAAAAAGGTAGTGAATCCATCCTCCCACCTCAAGGCTGTATTCCATGGGCCCCAGAACAATTATAAATGTGTTAGAGTCATTTGAAAATATCCAGCATTGCACGACCCTAGGTTAACTACTACTTAACCTTTTAGACCATCCATTTTCTCACTTGTAAAATTTTGCCGAGAGTAATTGCTGGCACTTACCTGATGGTCACTCTGTGACAAGTAGTGTTCTAGGTGCTTTGCATGAATTCACCCACTTTAATCCCCACAATCACCCAGTAACTCAGAGTACAACCATCTCCATTTTAAGGATGGGAAATGGAAATGTGGAAAGCTAAAGAAATCATCCCATCTGGGTCACATTGCAACTAAGGGAGGACACCAGCATTTGAACCCAGGCCATCTGGTTTCTATTTATTTACCCAGCAAATTATGCTTCCTCCCAGGTAAAATATCTCTTATGTGATATGAACATAATAAAGGTGAAATGCAAAATAAGCACACAGTAAGACCCAGTAAATGTTGTTTTCCCCTTGTCTTTTCCAGGACTTACCTCCCAATCTTAGGCCACATTATGGGCAGGGAAAGGAAAACTACAGATCTTTGTGCATTTTAACTCCCCAGGTGATTCTGTCAGAACTCCAAAATTAAGAGCCTTTTTGTTCTGTGAACCCATTTCACAGTTTTAGAACACTCATTCTCAGGAGGTGCCTTCCTGACTTCTGCCTTCATTCAAACATGAGGGACTACAAGGTGTTTTGCTCTTGTTCTATTAAGAATGCTGTTTATAACACTCCTAGGAGTTTATGATTATGTCAAACATACCAAGTTTGGTTGAAAATTGTTTGGATCTCGGAAGGCTCTATTTTCTTCCAGTGTTTACTTGTGCAACCATTGCATGGCTAGATCAGCAGATATCTCCTGACAGCAAGTACATTCTGCTTCTTGAGTTGACAACCACTATTTCCAAAAAATGAGGTCTGAGTGTGATGAGCTGCTGCATTCTGATCCCTTACCTGCTAGACTCATACACTCGATCTCTGTGTTTTCCTCCTTCTTACCAGCCTGGGCTTCTTTATAGAAATCTTAGGCATTAATTGCAATCCTAGCAGATACCCTAAGAAAATGAAAAATGTCAGATCAATCTAGAACCATTCAATGCCCCCACAGATTATTGTGGGTTTAGAGGGTTGGATGGCTTTCCTTTCATCATCGAAGTTGAGAAATACACTTAGACGTGCCATCACTTTTTTTATAGCTGTGTGACTCTAACCTCTGTGAATGCTTACGAACCATTTCAAAGCAATTTACTACAGTGAAAAGTGAGAGAAATAAGTTAGAATGATATATCTATGAGGAACTTAAAGATTCATGTTTTATTTGAATAAAATTAGAAAGTAGACATTCTGTAGCATTTTAAAAGCATGAAGAAAATACTAACCCCCATCCCCATGGATTATGACATTTTCAGCTGGACTTTGGAAAATTCTATTAGCCCCTGAATTGATATTCAAAATGTTATAGTTGCATTTTGTGGAGAGGGGATTCATACCTTTTTTCCCCCAGATTCATCAAATGGCTTGTGACACAGTGAATTAAAGATACAGAGCTAGAAAAAAATAGCTGTGAGGTCAATGTTTGTACTTATACTGAATGGAAATTTGGCCTACATGTATCTTGTTATTTTTTAAAAATAGTACTTTCAAAGCCCTTTACTGAATGTCTAAAATGTGCCAAGCATAGTGCCTCGTGCTAAGAATGGTATGAAAGTTCAGATCCTTTTCCTTAGGACCTAAATCCTAACAGGGAGCTCTTTGCTGGCTCTGCATTGATTCCTCCACTTTCTTGCCTCCCAGCCTGGCCGTCTGTCTACTCCAGTCTCCCTACTTTCTTGTCACTCAAAGTGGCTTCTCCAGCTCTCACCTGCCCCTCACTTTTCCTGGACCTCTCTGAGGTTAAAGAAATGATGGGGTGGTTTTGATACATTTTTCTAGTCTGGGAAGAATCTAGACTCTCTTCTAGTTTCTTAAGATTCAAGAATGACAGGTAGAGAAAATTAATCTTCACAGTGCAGCATATCTGATCGTATGTTTGATGCTCCTGTATGATTTCACCCCTCCATGAAGGCCTCAGTCCTTATATTCCTCCAATCTCAAATTTAAACCCCCTACCTCCATCCAGGATTAAAATCACACATGGCAGGTATGATCCCTATCTTATCTTGAAGACCTTGGGCCAAAAGAGTTGGACTTTGGAGTTGTAAAGGAAGGAGGATGATGCAGCGGGTCCTGAGAAGAAGTGTGGAGCCGCTTGCTGGCTTGCAGCCATGGAATGTACCTTAATAATCTAGAATGAGGGTCCTATGGAGAGAGAAAAGGCACCTGTATGTTGAGTAGGCAGAAGCCATTTCAAAATTTCCAGCATCCATTGGACTATGTGTAGCTTATAATTTAACATTTGAATGTTAGATAAAGAACAGGTTAAACATTCTCTAGGAATCTGTGTGTGCCCCACCACCTAACAGGAAAGTTTTATTTTTTTTAATATTCATTATTTTGGGCTGTGTCGGGTCTTAGTTGTGGCACGAAGGATCTTTCATTGCGGCACGCAGGTTCTGTAGTTGTGGCACATGGACTCCAGAGCACATGGGCTCTATACTTGCAGCACGTGGACTCTCTAGTTGTGGTGCGCAGGCTCAGTAGTTGTGGTGCATGGGCTTAGTTGCGCCACATAATGTGGGATCTTAGTTCCCCAACCAGGGATCAAACCGGCGTCCCCTGCATTGGAAGGTGGGTTCGTAACCACTGGACCACCAGGGAAGTCCCAGGACAGTTTTATAGAAATGATACCACCTTGTTCTTTTGTGATGTAACCAACCAATTCATTAACCAATGCTTCAGGTTAAAATGTGGGAGTCAGTCAACATTAGTAATCTGTGGATAATTGATTAAATAGTACCTTTGCCAAAGTTAAAGAAGCAGGTGCCTTGTCAAGGGAAGGAATTGGCATAAATGGTACCAGAAAACCTAAGCTAAACATAGTTATGGCAACAATCAGTTTAGCTCTGAACTTTGAGAGAGGGAGAATGAAGGAAATCAACCATGAGGATATTTAACAGGTAATGGAGCCCAATTCATGGCATGGAGGTAGAGAACTTTAAGGATAAAATTCTATTCCATCCATTTATTCCAATGAATCTGTAAAGTTAGCTCTCAGATTGAAGTTAATTGCAATGGAAATTTCACATTACAAATCAGATTTTCCCTAAATATTTCTCTGTGTCATTGACTCAGAAATATTTAAATCTGGTGTTCATTTCTGCTTAAGGATCCACAGCTCTTGGGAGATTTAGCTGCTGCTGCTGCTCTCAGGTCTGATCTTGCCCTAATTTTCCTATTTCCTTACTCTACACAAATCCTCAGTTTGAGCATTGGCAGGGGTAGAATCTCTAATTATGCTAACATTTGTCTCTAAAGTGAGAGATGATGCTTTTCAGTCAATGCACTACTTTTTTCACTTAAGATTTTCTGAAACGGATTAAGGAAAGTTTGCTCTTAATTTCAGATTGACTCAAGACTCCATAATCAGTCATTATGACCAATAATATAATGGGAAATATTTTTATTTACTGTTTAATATTCCTGTAACATCCATTTTGAAGACAGGGGTGTGGTCTGGAAAAAACGTTGTTTCATGTCTGTAGAATCTCTGAGATGCTTACCATTATTTAGGCCACTGTTAGGGAGAACCAGGTAGATTGGCAATTTTGTTTCTAATCCTCAAGTCATGGAGATATCAGACAATCTTACCAGTGAATCAGTTTATGTCATATGGATCCTGAGCACCTCTTATCCTGCAAATCTGCTTGACATGGAGGCCCCAGAGTCTAAGGAATTGCAAACTCACCTAAGAAGGGAATTGACAGGACTGAGACAAACTGTAAACTATTTCCCTAGGCCATCCTGTAATCCCACTGTCTTGGAGGACCCTTCCATACTGGATCTTACAGACCAAGTAAAATTCCCAAGACCTCAGATCTCCCTAAACCCAGTGAACATCCTTGATTCAATCTAGCTGAGACCATGCAAAACTGGGCCATATCTCATTCACCTTTATTCTGTGTTGGCCTCCGGGATGATATGTACAGTGAGAGATTACCTGTATTTCATATTAAGGATTATATTTTGATAGAGTTTATAAATGGCATTTTTAGAGAGTGACTCTAAAATTTCTGTATCTTCCAAAGCAATACATAACAGTGGGATTCAGAATTCCACATTTTCACATGCTATACAGGTGCCTCTCCAATGCAGATCATTGAGTAAAGAATAAGTTAGGGAGAGACCTTCAAGATGGTGGAGGAGTAAGACGTGGAGATCACCTTCCTCCCCACAGATACATCAGAAATACATCTACATGTGGAACAACTCCTACAGGACAGCTACTGAACGCTGGCAGAAGACTTCAGACTTCCCAAAAGGCAAGAAATTCCACACGTACCTGGGTAGGGCATAAGAAAAAAGACAAAACAGAGAGAATAGGAACGGGACCTGCACCAGTGGGAGGGAGCTGTGAAGGAGGAAAGGTTTCCACAAACTAGGAAGCCCCTTCGCAGGCGGAGACTGCGGGTGGCGGAGGGGGAAAGCTTCGGAGCCTCGGAGGAGAGCACAGCAACAGGGATGCGGGGGGCAAAGCAGGGAGATTCCCGCACAGAGGATCAGGGCCGACCAGCACTCCCCAGCCTGAGAGGCTTGTCTGCTCACCCTCTGGGATGGGTGGGGGCTGGGAGCTGAGGGTTGGGCTTCAGAGGTCAGAATCCAGGGAGAGGACAGGGGTTGGCTGCGTGAACACAGCCTGAAGGGGGCTAGTGCGCCACAGCTAGCCGGGAAGGAGTCCGGGAAAAAGTCTCGAGCTGCCGAGGACACAAGAGACTTTTTCTTCCCTCTTTGTTTCCTGGTGCGCGAGGAGAGGGGATTAAGAGCACCGCTTAAAGGAGCTCCAGAGACGGGCACGAGCCGCGGCTAAAAGCGCGGACCCCAGAGACGGGCATGAGACGCTAAGGCTGCTGCTGCCGCCACCAGGAAGCCTGTGTGCGAGCACAGGTCACTATCCACACCTCCCTTCCCAGGAGCCTGTGCAGCCCGCCACTGCGAGGTTCCCGTGATCCAGGGACAGCTTCCCCGGGAGAACTCATGGCACACCTCAGGCTGTTGCAAAGTTATGCTGGCCTCTGCCACCGCAGGCTAGCCCCGTATTCCATACCCCTCCCACCCCCGGCCTGAGTGAGCCAGAGCACCCTAATCAGCTGCTACTTTAACCCCTTCCTGTCTGAGCAAAGAACAGACGCCCTCAGGTGACCTACATGCTGAGGCGGGGCCAAGTCCAAAGCTGAACCCCAGGAGATGTGCGAACAAAGAGAAAGGGAAATCTCTCCCAGCAGCCTCAGGAGCAGTGGATTAAATATCGACAAACAATTTGACGTACCCTGCATCTCTGGAATACCTGAATAGACAACAGATCATCCCCAAATTGAGGCAGTGGACTTTGGGAGCAACTGTAGACTTGGGGTTTGCTGTATATGACTGACTGGTTTCTGGTTTTATTTTTTTCTTACTTTAGTATTTAGAGTTTATTACCGTTGATAGATTTGTTTATTGATTTGGTTGCTATCTTCCTTTTTTTTAAAAAGAAATATATATATTTATATTTTTCCTTTTTCTCTTTTTGTGAATGTGTATGTGTATGCTGCTTTCTGTGATTTTTGTCTGTATAGCTTTGCTTTTACCATTTGTCCTAGACTTTTGTCTGTCTGTTTTTGTTTCTGTTTTTAGTATAGTTTTTAGAGCTTGTTATCATTGGTGGATTTGTTTTTCAGTTTGGTTCCTCTCTTCTTTCTTTTTTCTTTTATTACTTTTTAATTGTTTACATTTTTTAATCTTTTACTTTAATAACTTTATTCTTTGTATTTTATAATTTTTTTCTTTCCTTCTTTCATTTTTTCTCCCTTTTCTTCAGAGCTCTGTGGCTGACAGGGTCTTGGTGCTCCAGCCGGATGTCAGGCCTGTGCCTCTGAGGTGAGAGAGCCAAGTTCAGGACGTTGGTCCACAGACCCATTTCCACTCAACAACCAGCAAGCTACAGTGCTGGACACACTATGTCAAACAACTAGCAAGACAGGAACACAACCCCACCCATTAGCAGAGAGGCTGCCTAAAATCATAATAAGGTCACAGACACCCCAAAACACACCACCAGACATGGTACAGCCCACCAGAAAGACAAGATCCAGCCTCATCCACCAGAACACAGGCACCAGTCCCCTCCACCAGGAAGCCTACACAACCCACTGAACCAACCTTAGCCATTGGGGGCAAACAACAATAACAACGGGAACTACGAACCTGCAACCTGTGAAAAGGAGACCGCAAACACAGTAAGTTAAGCAAAATGAGAAGACAGAGAAACACACAGCACTTGAAGGAGCAAGGTAAAAACCCACCAGACCAAACAGCTGAAGAGGAAATAGGCAGTCTACCTGAAAAAGAATTCAGAGTAATAATAGTAAAGATGACCCAAAATCTTGGAAATAGAATGGAGAATACACAAGAAACGTTTAACAAGGACCTAGAAGAGCTAAAGAGCAAACAAACAATGCTGGGCAACACAACAAATGAAATTTAAAATACTGTAGAAGGAATCAATAGCAGAATAACTGAGGCAGAAGATGGATTAGTGACCTGGAAGATAAAATAGTGGAAATAACTACTGCAGAGCACAATAAACAAAGAAGAATGAAAAGAATTGAGGACAGTCTTGGAGAACTCTGGGACAACATTAAATGCACCAACATTAAAATCATAGGGGTCCCAGAAGACAAAGAGTAAAAGAAAGGGACTGATAAAATATTTGAAGAGATTATAATTGAAAACTTCCCTAATATGGGAAAGGAAATAGTCAATCAAGTCCAGGAAACGCAGAGAGTCCCATACAGGATAAATCCAAGGAGAAACACACCAAGACACCTATTAATCAAACTATCAAAAATTAAAAACAAAAAGTATTAAAAGCACCAAGGGAAAAACAACAAATTAACATACAAGGAATCCCCATAAGGTTAACAGCTGATCTTTCAGCAGAAACTCTGCAAACCAGAATGGAGTGACAGGACATATTTAAAGTGATGAAAGGGAAAAGCCTACAACCGAGATTACCCTGCAAGGATTTCATTCATATTCGATGGAGAAAGTAAAACCTTTACAGACAAGCAGAAACTAAGAGAATTCAGCATCAAATAACCAGCTTTACAACAAATGCTAAAGAAACTTCTCTAGGCAGGAAACACAAGAGAAGGAAAAGACCTACAATAACAAACCCCAAACAATTAAGAAACAGGTCATAGGAACATACATATAATTACCTTAAACGAAAATGGATTAAATGCTCCCACCAAATGACATAGACTGGCTGAATGGATACAAAAACAGGACCCATATATATGCTGTCTACAAGAGACCCACTTCAGACCTAAGGATACATACAGATTGAAAGTGAGGGGATGGAAAAAGATAGTCCATGCAAATGGAAATCACAAGAAAGCTGGAATAGTAATTCTCATATCAGAAAAAATAGACTTTAAAATAAAGATTATTAGAGCTCCAGTGGTGCAATCGGTTAGCGCGCAGTACTTAAATAAAATAAAGATTATTACTGGAGACAAGGACACTACATAATGATCAAGGGTACGATCCAAGAAGAAGATATAACAATTGTAAATATTTATGCACCCAACATCGGAGCACCTCAATACCTAAAGCAAATCCTAACAGCCATAAAAGGGGAAATCGACAGTAACACATTCATAGTAGGGGACTTTAACACCCCACTTTCACCAATGGACAGATCATCCAAAATGAAAATAAATAAGGAAACACAAGCTTTAAATGATACCTTAAACAAGGTGGACTTAATGGATATTTATAGGACATTCCATCCAAAAACAACAGAGTACACTTTATTAAGTTCTTGTGGAACATTCTCCAGGATACATTATATCTTGGGTCACAAATCAAGCCTTGGTAAATTTAAGAAAATTGAAATCATATCAAGTATCTTTTCCAACCACAATGCTATGAGACTAGATATCAATTACAGAAAAAAAAATCTGTAAAAAATACAAACACATGGAGACTAAACAATACACTACTGAATAAAAAAGAGATCACTGAAGAAATCAAATAGGAAATCAAAAAATACCTAGAAACAAATGACAAAACATGATGACCCAAATCCTATGGGATGCAGCAAAAGCAGTTCTAAGAGGGAACTTTATAGCAATACAGTCCTACCTCAAAACAAGAAACACGTCAAATAAAGAACCTAAACTTACAACAAAAAAAAACCACTTTTAGCAGAAGGAAGGAAATCATAAAGATCAGATCAGAAATAAATGAAAAAGACATGAAGGAAACAATAGCAAACATCACCAAAACTAATAGCTGGTTCTTTAAGAAGGTAAACAAAATTGATAAACCATTAGCCAGACTCATCAAGAAAAATGGGAGAAGACTCAAATCAATAGAATTAGAAATGAAAAAGGAGAAGTAACAACCGACACTGCAAAAATACAAAAGATCATGAGAGATTACTACAAGCAACTCTATGCCAAT
Organism: Lagenorhynchus albirostris; assembly: GCF_949774975.1. Taxonomy (NCBI): domain Eukaryota; kingdom Metazoa; phylum Chordata; class Mammalia; order Artiodactyla; family Delphinidae; genus Lagenorhynchus; species Lagenorhynchus albirostris. Next base: position 49,782,452 of record NC_083104.1, on the reverse strand, counting down.
AAAATGCACACTCTGGAAGAAATGGACAAATTCTTAGAAATCCACAACCTGACAAGACTGAACCAGGAAGAAATAGAAAATATGAACAGACCAAACACAAGCACTGAAATTGAGACTGTGATTAAAAATCTTCCAACAAACAAAAGCCCAGGACCAGGTGGCTTCACAGGCGAATTCTATCAAACATTTAGAGAAGAGCTAATACCCAGCCTTCTCAAACTCTTCCAAATTATAGCAGAGGGAGGAACACTACCCAACTCATTCTACGAGGCCACCATCACCCTGATACCAAAACCAGACAAAGATGTCACAAAGAAAGAGAACTACAAGCCAATATCACTGATGAACATAGATGCAGAATCCTCAACAAAATACTAGAAAACAGAATCCAACAGCATATTACAAGGATCATACACCATGATCAAGTGGGGTTTATTCCAGGAATGCAAGGATTCTTCAGTATACGCAAATCAATCAATGTGATACATCGTATTAACAAACTGAAGGAGAAAAACCATATGATCATCTCAATAGATGCAGAGAAAGCTTTTGACAAAATTTAACACCCAGTTATGATAAAAACCCTGCAGAAAGTAGGTATAGAGGGAACTTTCCTCAACATAATAAAGGCCATATATGACAAACCCACAGCCAACATCGTCAATGGTGAAAACTGAAACCATTTCCACTAAGATCAGGAACAAGAAAAGGTTGCCCACTCTCACCACTCTTATTCAAAATAGTTTTAGAAGTTTTAGCCACAGCAATCAGAGAAGAAAAAGAAATTTAAGGAATCCACGTTGGAAAAGAAGAAGTAAAGCTGTCACTGTTTGTAGATGACATGATACTATACACAGAGAATCCTAAAGATGGTATCAGAAAACTACTAGAGCTAATCAATGAATTTGGTAAAGTGGCAGGATACAAAATTAATGCACAGAAACCTTTAGCATTCCTAAACACTAATGATGAAAAATCTGAAAATGAAATTAAGACACTCCCATTTACCATTGCAAGAAAAAGAATAAAATATCTAGGAATAAACCTACCTAAGGAGACACAAGACCTGTATGCAGAAAATTATAAGACACTAATGAAAGAAATTAAAGATGATACACATAGATGGAGAGATATACCATGTTCTTGGTTTGGAAGAATCAACATTGTGGAAATGACACTGCTATCCAGAGCAATCTACAGATTCAATGCAATCCCTATCAAACTACCACGGATATTTTTCACAGAACTGGAACAAAAAATTTCGCAATTTGTATGGAAACACAAAAGACCCAAATAGCCAAAGCAATCTTGAGAACGAAAAACGGACCTGGAGGAATCAGGCTCCCTGACTTCAGACTATACTACAAAGCTACAGTAATCAAGACAGTATGGTACTGGCACAAAAACAGAAATATAGATCAGTGGAATAGGATAGAAAGCCCAGTGATAAACCCACGCACATATGGTCACCTTACCTTTGACAAAGGAGGCAAGAATATACAGTGGAGAAAGGACAGCCTCTTCAATAACTGATGCTGGGAAAACTGGACAGGTACATGTAAAAGTATGAGATTAGATCACTCCCTAACACCATACACAAAAATAAGCTCAAAATGGATTAAAGACCTAAATGTAAGGCCAGAAACTATAAAGTTCTTATAGGAAAACATAGGCAGAACACTCTATGACATAAATCACAGAAAGATCCTTTTTGACCCACCTCCTAGAGAAATGGAAATAAAAAAAAATAAACAAATGGGACCTAATGAAACTTCAAAGCTTTTGCACAGCAAAGGAAACCATAAACAAGACCAAAAGACAACCTTCAGAATGGGAGAAAATATATGCAAATGAAGCAACTGACAAAGGATTAATCTCCAAAATGTACAAGCTCAATCACAAAAAAACAAACAACCCAATCCAAAAATGGGCAGAAGACCTAAATAGACATGTTTTTAAAGAAGATATACAGACTGCCAACAAACACATGAAAGAATGCTCAACATCATTACTCATTAGAGAAATGCAAATCAAAACTACTATGAGATACCATCTCACACCAGTCAGAATGCCCATCATCAAAAAATCTACACACAATAAATGCTGGAGAGGGTGTGGTGAAAAGGGAACACTCTTGCACTGCTGGTGGGAATGTGAATTGGTACAGCCACCATGGACAACAGTATGGAGGTTCCTGAAAAACTACAAATAGGGGCTTCCCTGGTGGCTCAGTGGTTGAGAGTCTGCCTGCTGATGCAGGGGACACGGGTTCATGCCCCGGTCCGGGAGGATCCCACATGTCACATAGCGGCTGGGCCCGTGAGCCATGGCCGCTGAGCCTGCTCATCCAGAGCCTGTGCTCTGCAACGGGAGAGGCCACAACAGTGAGAGGCCCGCATACCGCAAAAAAAAAAAGCAAACAACCAAAAAAAAAACTGCAAATAGAACTACTGTACAACCCAGCAATCCCACTACTGGGCATGTAGCCTAAGAAAAACAATTGAAAAAGAGTCATGTACCAAAATGTTCATTGCAGCTCTGTTTACAATAGCCAGGAGATGGAAGCAACCTAAGTGTCCATCATTGAATGAACGGATAAAGAAGATGTTGCACATATATACAATGGAATATTACTCAGCCATAAAAAGAAACAAAATTGAGTTATTTGTAGTGAGGTGGATGGACCTGGAATCTGTCATAGAGAGTGAAGTAAGTCATAAAGAGACAGACAAATACCGTATGCTAACACATATGTATGGAATTTAAGAAAAAATGTCATGAAGAACCTAGGCGTAAGACAGTTATAAAGGCACAGACCTACTAGAGAATGGACTTGAGGATATGGGGAGGGGGTAGGGTAAGCTGTGACAAAGTGAGAGAGTGGCATGTACCTATATACACTACCAAACATAAAATAGCTAGTGGGAAGCAGCCTCATGGCACAGGGAGATCCACTCAGTTCTTTGTGACAACCTAGAGGGGTGTGATAGGGAGGGTGGGAGTGAGGGAGACAGAAGAGGGAAGAGATTTGGGAACATATGTATATGTATAACTGATTCACTTTGTTACAAAGCGGAAACTAACAGACCATTGTAAAGCAATTATACTCCAGGAAAGATTTTTAAAAAAAAGAAAAAAGGGAGAAGACTTAAATCAATAGAATTAGAAAAGAAAAAGGAAAAGTAACAACTGGTACTGCAGAAATACAAAGGATTATGAGAGATTACTACAAGCAACTATATGCCAATAAAATGGACAACCTGGAAGGAATGGACAATTTCTTAGAAAAGCACAACCTTCTGAGACTGAACCAGGAAGAAATAGAAAATTTAAACACACCAATGACAAGCACTGAAATTGAGACTGTGATTTAAAATCTTCCAACAAACAGAAGCCCAGGACCAGATGGCTTCACAGGCGAATTCTGTCAAACATTTGGAGAAGAACTAACACCTATCTCATACTCTTCCAAAATATAGCAGAGGGAGGAACACTCCCAAACACATTCTATGAGGCCACCATCACCCTGATACCAAAACCAGACAAAGGTGTCACAGAGAAAGACAGACCAATACCACTGATGAACATAGATGCAAAAATCCTCAACAAAATACTAGCAAACAGAATATAGTAGCACAGTGATTGGATCATACACCATGATCAAATGGGGTTTACCCCAGGAATGCAAGGATTCTTCAATATACGCAAATCAATCAATGTGATAAAGAATATTAACAAATTGAAGGAGAAAAACCATATGGTCATCTCACTAGATGCAGAAAAATTGTTCAACAAAATTCAACACCCATTTATGATAAAAACCCTCCAGAAAGTAGGCATAGAGGGAACTTACCTCGACGTAATAAAGGCCATATATGGCAAATCCACAGCCAACATCATTCTCGGTGAAAAACTGAAACCATTTCCTCTAAGATCAGGAACAAGACAAGCTCTGCACTCTCAGCACTATTATTCAACATACAATTAGAAGTTTTAGCCACAGCAATGAAAAAAGGAATCCAAATTGGAAAAAAAGAAGTAAAGCTGTCACTGTTTGCAAACGACTTGATACTATACATAGAGAATCCTAAAGATGCTACCAGAAAACTACTAGAGCTAATCAGTTTGGTAAAGCAGCAGGATAAAAAATTAATGCACAGAAATCTGTTGCATTCCTGTACACATATGATGAAAAATCTGAAAGAGAAATTAAGGAAACAGTCCCATTTACCATTGCAACAAAAAGAATAAAATACCCAAGAATAAACCTACCTAAGGAGATAAAAGACCTGTATTCAGAAAACTATAAGACACTGATGAAAGAAATTAAAAATGATACAGACAGATGGAGAGATATACCATGTTCTTGGACTGTAAGAAGCAGCATTGTCAAAATGAGTATACTACCCAAAGCAATCTACAGATTCAGTGCAATCCCTATCAAACTACCAATGGCATTTTTCACAGAACTAGAACAAAAAAATTCACAATTTGTATGGAAACACAAAAGACCCCAAATAGCCAAAGCAATCTTGAGAAAGAAAAACAGACCTAGAGGAATCAGGCGCCCAGACTTCAGACTATACTACAAAGCTACAGTAATCAAGACAGTATGGTACTGGCACAAAAACAGAAACATGGGTCAATGGAACATGATAGAAAGCCCAGAGGTAAACCCATGCACATATGGTCACCTTATCTTTGATAAAGGAGGCAAGAATATACAATGGAGAAAAGAGAGCCTCTTCAATAAGTGGTGCTGGGAAAACTGGACAGCTATATGTAAAAGAATGAAATTAGAACACTCCCTAACACTATACACAAAAATAAGCTCAAAATGGATTAAAGACCTAAATGTAAGGCCAGAAACTATCAAACTCTTAGAGGAAAGTATAGGCAGAAGACCCTATGGCATAAATCACAGCAAGATCCTTTTTGACCTACCTCCTAGAGAAATGGAAATAAAAACAAAAATAAACAAATGGGATCTAATGAAACTTAAAAGCTTTTGCACAGCAAAGGAAACCATAAACAAGATAAAAAGAAAACCCTCAGAATGGGGGAGAATACTTGCAAATGAAGCAACTGACAAAGGATTAACCTCCAAAATTTACAAGCAGCTCATGCAACTCAATATCAAAAAAAAAAAAAAAAATCCAATCCAAAAATGGGCAGAAGACCTAAATAGACATTTCTCCAAAGAAGATATACAGATTGCTAACCAACACATGAAAGCATGTTCAACATCACTAATCATTAGAGAAATGCAAATCACAACTACAATGAGGTATCACCTCCCACCAGTCAGAATGGCCATCATCAAAAAATCTACAAACTATAAATGCTGGAGAGAGTGTGAAGAAAAGGGAACCATCCTGGACTGTTGGTGGGAATGTATATTGATACAGCCACTATGGAGAATAGTATGGAGGTTCCTTAAAAAACTAAACATATAACTACCATATGACCCAGCCATCCCACTACTGGGCATATACCCTGAGAAAACCATAATTTAAAAAGAGTCATGTACCACAATGTTCACTGCAGCTCTATTTACAATAGCCAGGACATGGAAGCAACCTAAGTGTCCATCATCGGATGAATGGTTAAAGAAGATGTGGCAGATATATACAATGGAATATGACTGAGCCATAAAAAGAAACGAAATTGTGTTATTTGTAGTGAGGTTGATGGACCTAGAGACTTTCATGCGGAGTGAAGTAAGCCAGAAAGAGAAAAATAAATGCCACATGCTAACACATATATATGGAATCTAAGAAAAAAAGTGTTTCTGAAAACCGTAGGGGCAGAACAGAAATAAAGTCGCAGTCGTAGAGAATGGGCTTGAGTACACGTGGAGGGGGAAGGGTAAGCTGGGACGAAGTGAGAGAATGGCATGAACTCATATATACTACCAAATGTAAAATAGATAGCTAGTGGCAAGCAGCCACATATCACAGGGAGATCAGCTTGGTGCTTTGTGACCGCCTAGAGGGGTGGGGTAGGGAGCGTGGGAGGGAGATGCAAGAGGGAGGCGATATGAGGATATATGTATATGTATAGCTGATTCACTTTGTTGTAAAGCAGAGACTAACACACCGTTGTAAAGCAATTATTCTCCAATAAAGATGTTACAAAAATAAAAGAATAAGAGCAAGTGGCTCAGACTTAGAAGCCTAGGCAGGTCTTCCATACTTCTTTATTCTCCTCTTCACTTTCCACATTACCCCCACCAGAAAGGAAGGAAAAATAAGCCAGTAAAGAAACAAACGGATTACACACAACAACAACAACAAAGCACTGAATCTAAATGTGAAGCCAGTAACCTCAGCCATGTCTTCCAAGATAGTTGGCTTGGATCAAAGTAGGACCTGAGTGTGTATGTCCACAAAAACCTCATGGAGTGAAAAAGAGACACAGGAGGATGATTATCTTTCCCAATGAAGATGTATATTGTGCCCAAATCTGAAGCATGTCTCCTTTCTTTAAGGCACAGTAACTCCGCCCATAGGAGCACAGGACTAACGAAGGTTATGACAATAATATTGGCAACTCTTTCTATTTTGGTTGGAGAGGAAAGGCAGGCCTGATATATGAAGAGAAAGCAAATTAACTTTGGAAAATTTCCTTCTGTTTTCTTCTTTTAATCCATTTAGCTTAACACTCAAGCCTATATTCAGTCACTGAGCGGAGAGTCAGAAGATTCTCAAGATGTCCTGCTCCTATCATCATGAGGCTTTTCCCCAATTTATATCAGTGCATGTTTGTGTTGTCCCCATTGTCATACATAGTTCAATACAGAGCAACCATGACAACGTAGCCCAAATGAAAGACAAAACAGGGGAGAAGATTAGATTCCCCCTTCACATGTATATTAAAAACAAATGTAGCCCCCTGAGTCTTTTAGTTGGACTAATATAGGCATCCCAGAGACAGACAGTGAGAAATAAGCAAGTCCATGTTCAGTATGTCATTAAGTGTCTATGAATTCCAGATTGAGGTTGTTGGCCCAGATGAGACTGGAGGACTCTTTAGGATTATCTGTTCCCTAGCTGAAGGAGAGCCTTCTCTGTACACACCCAGGATTGTTCTTTATAGGCCAAGATGTCATTTCTGCAAGTGCTGCCACCCCCAAGTAAAATTCCACTCTGGGATTTATATATAGGACATGGAACTGCAAGTAGCCTCTGCCTGTATTTTCAAATCTGACTCTTGGTCTTTCATAAGCAAACACACCTAACGTCAGCACATTTCCTCTTTTTCATTTCTGCTTTTTTCTTTATCATTCCAAGGCAGTATTTTTTTATCTTTGATACTATAATAGTGGATGCATATCATTATACATTTGTCAAAATCCATAGAATGCACAACATTAAGAGGGAACCTAGACGTTGTTTGGTAATGATGTATCAAGGATGTAGTTTCATGGACTGTAACAATGTACCCCTCTGTATAAGATGTTGTTATAGGGTGAAGCTATACGGGTGTGCGGATGGGGGTGTATGCAAACTCTATACTATATGCTTTTCAACTTTGCAGTGAACCTAAAACTGTTCTAACAAATAAAATCTATTTTTTTAAAAAAGAAAAAAAAGTAGGTAAAGAGTAACAGCTAGACAGTTTTTCTTTTTGTTTGCTTTTTAAAAAAATTATTATTATAGGAGAGTCTTGAGTTGGTTGAAATGCATGGAAACAATACAACTAAAAGAAGAGAATGAATAGAATAAATACATAAAGATTTGTTCATTAATCCTGGAAAATTACACTATTTTTTACTAAAAGATAGTGCAATACTACATGGGTGAAGAATTAGATACTAAATTAAGCTAAGAAATATGTAGAGCAGTAGGCAGTGTTGCATACCCTCTTGGGATTGGTGATCAGAAACTGATAATGTAATTAGTGTATGCTGTTAGATGGTTTTCTCTAGAAGTGATAAGATTCTTGTCTATAGACATGTCAAAGTGGTGATTTGGGTTTATGCAGGGTTGGGATTATGCTGAATAAGTGAGAGGAAAAGGCAAGGGAGTTTATGGCATTGCCACAGGTGAATCATGGACTCTAAGGTAAGTTGATATGATCCAAAGACCCTTAAGGTTTAGTTCCTTGATTTTTTTTTTTTTTAGATGTTGGGGGTAGGAGTTTATTAATTAATTTATTTTTGCTGTGTTGCTGTGATTCATTTTTTTTTCTTTTTTTTTAAAATCCTTATTGGAGTATAATTGCTTTACAATGGTCTGTTAGTTTCTGCTTTATATCAAAGTGAATCACCTATACACATCCTCATATCACCTCCCTCTTGCGTCTCCCTCCCACCCTTCCTACCCCTCCCCTCTAGGTGGTCACAAAGCACCCAGCTGATCTCCCTGTGCTATGCGGCTGCTTCCCACTAGCTATCTACCTTACGTTTGTTAGTATATATATGTCCATGCCTCTCTCTCGCTTTGTCACAGCTTACCCTTCCCCCTCTCCATATCCTCAAGTCCATTCTCTAGTAGGTCTGTGTCTTTATTTCTGTCTTACCCCTAGGTTCTTCATGACATTTTTTTTCTTAGATTCCATATATATATTTGTTAGCATACGGTATTTGTCTCTCTCTTTCTGACTTGCTTCACTCTGTATGACACACTCTAGGTCTATCCACATCATTACAAATAGCTCAATTTCGTTTCTTTTTATGGCTGAGTAATATTCCATTGTATATATGTGCCACATCTTTATCCATTCATCCGATGATGGGCACTTCGGTTGTTTCCATCTCCGGGCTATTGTAAATAGAGCTGCAATGAACATTTTGGTACATGACTCTTTTTGAATTATGGTTTTCTCAGGGTATATGCCCAGTAGTGGGATGGCTGGGTCATATGGTAGTTCTGTATGTAATTTTTTAAGGAACCTCCATACTGTTCTCCAGAGTGGCTGTATCAATTTACATTCCCACCAACAGTGCAAGAGGGTTCCCTTTTCTCCATACCCTCTACAGCATTTATTGTTTCTAGATTTTTTGATGATGGGCATTCTGACTGGTGTGAGATGATATCTCATTGTAGTTTTGATTTGCATTTCTCTAATGATTAGTGATGTTGAGCATTCTTTCATGTGTTTGTTGGCAGTCTGTATATCTTCTTTGGAGAAATGTCTATTTAGGTCTTCTGCCCATTTTTGGATTGGGTTGGTTGTTCTTTTGTTATTAAGCTGCATGAGCTGCTTATACATTTTTGACATTAATCCTTTGTCAGTTGCTTCATTTGCATATATTTTCTCCCATTCTGAGGGTTGTCTTTTGGTCTTTTTTATGGTTTCCTTTGCTGTGCAAAAGCTTTGAAGTTTCATTAGGTCCCATTTGTTTATTTTTGTTTTTCCATTTCTCTAGGAGGTGGGTCAAAAAGGATCTTGCTGTGATTTATGTCATAGAGAGTCCTGCCTACGTTTTCCTCTAAGAGTTTGTAGTTTCTGGCCTTACATTTAGGTCTTTAATCCATTTTGAGCTTATTTTTGTGTATGGTGTTAGGGAGTGATCTAATTTCATACTTTTACATGTACCTGTCCAGTTTTCCCAGCACCACTTATAGAAGAGGCTGTCCTTTCTCCACTGTACATTCCTGCCTCCTTTATCAAAGATAAGGTGACCAGATGTGCGTGGGTTTATCTCTGGGTTGTCCATCCTGTTCCATTGATCTAGCTTTCTGTTTTTGTGCCAGTACCATACTGTCTTGATTACTGTAGCTTTGTAGTATAGTCTGAAGTCAGGGAGCCTGATTCCTCCAGCTCCGTTTTTTGTTCTCAAGATTGCTTCAGCTATTTGGGGTCTTTTGTGTTTCCATACAAATTGTGTAATTTTTTGTTCTAGTTCTGTGAAAAATACCCATGGTAGTTTGATAGGGATTGCATTGAATCTGTAGATTGCTTTGGGTAGTAGAGTCACTTTCACAATGTTGATTCTTCCAATCCAAGAACATGGTATATCTCTCCATCTATTTGTATCATCTTTAATTTCTTTCATCAGTGTCTTATATTTTTCTGCATACAGGTCTTTTGTCTCCTTAGGTAGGTTTATTCCTAGATATTTTGTTCTTTTTGTTGCAGTGGTAAATAGGAGTGTATTCTTGATTTCACTTTCAGATTTTTTCATCGTTAGTGTTTAGGAATGCCAGAGATTTCTGTGCATTAATTTTGTATCCTGCTACTTTACCAAATTCATTGATTAGCTCTAGTAGTTTTCTAGTACCATCTTTAGGATTCTCTATGTATAGTATCATGTCATCTACAAACAGTGACAGCTTTACTTTTTCTTTTCTGATTTGGATTCCTTTTATTTCCTTTTCTTTTCTGATTGCTGAGGCTAAAACTTCAAAAACTATGTTGAATAAGAGTGGTGAGAGTGGGCAACCTTGTCTTGTTCCTGATCTTAGTGGAAATGCTTTCAGTTTTTCACCATTGAGGACGATGTTTGCTGTGGGCTTGTCATATATGGCCTTTATTATGTTGAGGAAAGTTCCCTCTATGCCTACTTTCTGCAGGGTTTTTATCATAAATGGGTGTTGAATTTTGTCAAAAGCTTTCTCTGCATCTATTGTGATGATCATATGGTTTTTCTACTTCAATTTGTTAGTATGGTTTATCACATTGATAGATTTGCATATATTGAAGTATCCTTGCATTCCTGGAATAAACCCCACTTGATCATGGTGTATGATCCTTTTAATGTGCTGTTGGATTCTGTTTGCTAGTATTTTGTTGAGGATTTTTGCATGTATGTTCATCAGTGATATTGACCTGTAGTTTTCTTTCTTTGTGACATCCTTGTCTGGTTTTGGTATCAAGGTGATGGTGGCCTCGTAGAAGGAATTTGGGAGTGTTCCTCCCTCTGCTATATTTTGGAAGAGTTTGAGTAGGATAGGTGTTAGCTCTTCTCTAAATGTTTGATAGAATTCACCTGTGAAGCCATCTGTCTGCTCCTGGGCTTTTGTTTGTTGGAAGATTTTTAATCACAGTTTCAATTTCAGTGCTTGTGATTGGTCTGTTCATATTTTCTATTTCTTCCTGATTCAGTCTTGGCAGGTTGTGCATTTCTAAGAATTTGTCCATTTCTACCAGATTGTCCATTTTATTGGCATAGAGTTGCTTGTAGTAATCTCTCATGATCTCTTTTATTTCTGCAGTGTCAGTTGTTACCTCTCCTTTTTCATTTCTAATTCTATTGATTTGAGTCTTCTCCCTTTTTTTCTTGATGAGTCTGGCTAGTGGTTTATCTAGTTTGTTTATCTTCTCAAAGAACCAGCTTTTAGTTTTATTAATCTTTGCTATTGTTTCCTTCATTTCTTTTTCATTTATTTCTGATCTGATTTTTATGATTTCTTTCCTTCTGCTAGCTTTGGGTTTTTTTTTTTTTCTTCTTTCTGTAATTGCTTGAGGTGCAAGGTTAGGTTTTTTATTCGAGATGTTTCCTGCTTCTTAAGATGGGCTTGTATTGTTATAAACTTCCCCCTTAGAACTGCTTTTGTTGCATCCCATAGGTTTTGGGTCATTGTGTCTCCATTGTCATTTGTTTCTAGGTATTTTTTTATTTCCTCTTTGATTTCTTCAGTGATCACTTCATTATTAAGTAGTGTATTGTTTAGCCTCCATGTGTTTGTATTTTGTACAGATCTTTTCCTGTAATTGATATCTAGCCTGATAGCTTTGTGGTCGGAAAAGATATTTGATACAATTTCAGTTTTCTTAAATTTACCAAGGCTTGATTTGTGACCCAAGATATGATCCATCCTGGAGAATGTTCCATGAGCAGTTGAGAAAAATGTGTATTCTGTTGTTTTTGGATGGAATGTCCTATAAATATCAGTAAAGTCCATCTTGTTTAATGTATCATTTAAAGCTTGTGTTTCCTTATTTATTTTCATTTTGGATGATCTGTCCATTGGTGAAAATGGGGTGTTAAAGTCCCCTACTATGAATGTGTTACTGTCGATTTCCCCTTTTATGGCTGTTAGTATTTGCCTTATGTATTGAGGTGCTCCTATGTTGGGTGCATAAATATTTACAATTGTTATATCTTCTTCTTGGATCGATCCCTTGATCATTATGTAGTGTCCTTCTGTGTCTTTTGTAATAGTCTTTATTTTAAAGTCTGTTTTGTCTGATATGAGAATTGCTACTCCAGCTTTCTTTTGGTTTCCATTTGCATGGAATATCTTTTTCCATCCCCTCACTTTCAGTCTGTATGTGTCCCTAGGTCTGGAGTGTGTCTCTTGTAGACACTATTTATATGGGTATCATTTTGGTATCCATTCAGCCAGTCTGTGTCTTTTGGTGGGAGCATTTAATCCATTTACATTTAAGGTAATTATCGATATGTATGTTCCTATTTCCATTTTATAAATTGTTTTGGGTTCGTTATTGTAGGTCTTTTCCTTCTCTTGTGTTTCTTGTCTAGAGAAGTTCCTTTGGCATTTGTTGTAAAGCTGGTTTGGTGGTGCTGAACTGTCTCACCTTTTGCTTGTCTGTAAAGGTTTTAATTTCTCCATCAAATCTGAATGAGATCCTTGCAGGGTAGAGTAGTCTTGGCTGCAGGTTTTTCTCCTTCATCGCTCTCAGTATGTCCTGCCACTCCCTTCTGGCTTGTAGGGTTTCTGCTGAGAGATCAGCTGTTAACCTTATGGGGATTCCCTTATGTGTTATTTGTTGTTTTTTCCTTGCTGCTTTTAATATGCTTTCTTTGTATTTAATTTTTGACAGTTTGATTAATATGTATCTTGGCGTATTTCTCCTTGTATTTGTCCTGTATGGGACTCTCTGTGCTTCCTGGACTTGATTAACTATTTCCTTTCCCATATTAGGGAAGTTTTCAACTATAATCTCTTCAAATATTTTCTCAGTCCCTTTCTTTTTCTCTTCTTCTTCTGGAACCCCTATAATTCGAATGTTGATGCATTTAATGTTGTTCCAGAGGTCTCTGAGACTGTCCTCAGTTCTTTTCATTCTTTTTTCTTTATTCTGCTCTGCAGTAGTTATTTCCACTATTTTATCTTCCAGGTCACTTATCCGTTCTTCTGCCTCAGTTATTCTGCTATTGATCCCATCTAGAGTACTTTTCATTTCATTTATTGTGTTGTTCATCATTGCTTGTTTCATCTTTATTTCTTCTAGGTCCTTGTTAACTGTTTCTTGCATTTTGTCAATTCTATTTCCAAGATTTCGGATCATCCTTACTATCATTATTCTGAATTCTTTTTCAGGTAGACTGCCTATTTCCTCTTCATTTGTTAGGTCTGGTGGGTTTTTATCTTGCTCCTTTATCTGCTGTGTGTTTTTCTATCTTCTCATTTTGCTTATCTTACCGTGTTTGGGGTCTCCTTTTGCAGACTGCAGGTTCGTAGTTCCCGCTGTTTTTGATGTCTGTCTCCAGTGGCTAAGGTTGGTTCAGTGGGTTGTGTAGGCTTCCTGGTGGAGGGGACTAGTGCCTGTGTTGTGGTGGATGAGGCTGGATCTTGTCTCTCTAGTGGGCAGGTTCACGTCTGGTGGTGTGTTTTGGGGTGCCTGTGGCCTTATTATGATTTTAGGCAGCCTCTCTGCTAATGGGTGGGGTTGTGTTCCTGTTTTGCTAGTTGTTTGGCATAGGTTGTCCAGCACTGTGGCTTGCTGGTCGTTGAGTGAAGCTGGGTGCTGGTGTTAAGATGGAGGTCTCTGGGAGATTTTCGCCATTTGATATTATGTGGAGCTGGGAGGTCTCTTGTTGACCAGTGTCCTGAAGTTGGCTCTCTTACCTCAGAGGCAGAGCCCTGACTCCTGGCTGGAGCACCAAGAGCCTTTCATCCACACGGCTCAGAATAAAAGGGAGAAAAAGTAGAGAGAATTAGTAGAAATATGAGGAAAGAAAGAAGGAAAGGAGGGGAGGAAGAAAGAAAGAAAGAAAGAAGCAAAGAAGGAAAGAAGGCAAGAAGGAAAGAAGGTAGGGAGGGAGGGAGGAAGGACGGAAGGAGGGAAAGAAGGAAAAAAAGAAAGAAGATACAGTAAAAATAAAATAAAGTATAATAAAGTTACTGAATTAAAAAATTCTTATTTAGAAAAAAAAAAAGGGACGGATAGAACCTTAGGACAAATGTTGGAAGCAAAGCTATACAGACAAAATCTTACACAGAAGCATACACATACACCCTCACTAAAAGAGGTAAAGGGGGAAAAATCATAAATCTTGCTCTCAGAGACCACCTCCTCAATTTGGGATGATTCGTTGTCTAAAGGAGGGAAGGAAGGAAGGAAAGAAAGAAAGAACGAATGAAGATAAAGTATAATAACGTTATTAAAATTAAAATTAATTATTAAGAAAAAATTTTTTAAAAAAACCATGGACGGATAGAACCCTAGGACATATGGTGGAAGCAAGACTATACAGACAAGATCTCACACAGAAGCATACATATACACATTCACAAAAAGAGGAAAAGGGGAAAAAATCATAGATCTTGCTCCTAAAGTTCACTTCCTTAATTTGGGATGATTGGTTGTCTATTCAGGTATTCCACAGATGCAGGGTATATCAAGTTGATTGTGGAGCTTTAATCCGCTGCTTCTGAGGCTGCTGGGAGAGATTTCCCTTTCTCTTCTTTGTTCTCACAGCTCACCGGGGCTCAGCTTTGGATTTGGCCCTGCCTCTGCGTGTAGGTCGCTGGAGGGCGTCTATTTTTTGCTCAGACAGGACGGGGTTAAAGGAGCCGCTGATTCGGGGGCTCTGGCGCACTCAGGCCGGCGGGGAAGGAGGGGCACGGAGTGCGGGGCGGGCCTGCGGCGGCAAAGGCCAGCGTGACTTTGCACCAGCTTGAGACCCGCCATGCGTTCTCCCAGGTAAGTTGTCCCTGGGCCCCGGGAACCTGGCAGTGGCGGGCTGCACAGGCTCCGCGGAAGAGGGGTGTGGAGAGTGACCTGTGCTCGCACACAGGCCCCTTGGTGGCGGCAGCAGCAGCCTTAGCGTCTCCCGCCCGTCTCTGGGGTCCGCGCTTTTAGCTGCGGCTCGCGCCCGTCTCTGGAGCTCCTTTAAGCAGCGTTCTTAAACCCCTCTCCTCACGCACCAGGAAACAAAGAGGGAAGAAAAAGTCTCTTGCCTCTTCGGCAGGTGCAGAGTTTTCACCGGACTCCCTCCCGGCTAGCCGTGGTGCACTAACCCCTTCGGGCTATGTTCAAGCCGCCAACCCCAGTCCTCAACCTGCGCTCTGTCCGAAACCGAAACCCGAGCCTCAGAGCCTCAGCTCGCAGCCCCGCCCGCCCCGGCGGGTGAGCAGACAAGCCTCTCGGGCTGGTGAGTGCCGGTCGGCACTGATTCTCTGTGCGGGAATCTCCCCACTTTGCCCTCCGCACCCGTTGCTGTGCTCTCCTCCGCGGCTTCGAAGCTCCCCCCTCCGCCTCCCGCAGTCTCCGCCTGCGAAGGGGCTTCCTTGTGTGTGGAAACTTTTCCTCCTTCACAGCTCCCTCCCACTGGTGCAGCTGCCGTCCCTATTGTTTTGTCTCTGTTCATTTTTTTCTTTTGCCCTACCCAGGTACGTGGGGAGTTTCTTGCCTTTTGGGAGGTCTGAGGTCTTCTGCCAGCGTTCAGTAGGTGTTCTGTAGGAGTTGTTCCACGTGTAGATGCATTTCTGGTGTATCTGTGGGGAGGAAGGTGATCTCCGCGTCTTACTCTTCCGCCATCTTCCTCTCATTCCTAATAGTCTTTATTTTAAAGTCTATTTTGTCTGATATGTGAATTGCTACTCCAGCTTTCTTTTGGTTTCCATTTGCATGAAATATCTTTTTCCATCCCCTTACTTTCAGTCTGTGTGTCTCTAGGTCTGAAGTGGGTCTCTTGTAGACAGCAAATATATGGGTCTTGTTTTTGTATCCATTCAGCCAATCTGTGTCTTTTGGTGGGAGCATTTAGTCCATTTACATTTAAGGTAATTATCGATATGTATGTTCCTAATCCCGTTTTCTTAATTTTTGGGGGTTCGTTATTGTAGTTCTTTTCCTTCTCTTGTGTTTCTTGCCTAGAGAAGTTCCTTTAGCAGTTGTTGTAGAGCTGGTTTGGTAGTGCTGAACTCTCTCAGCTTTAGCTTGTCTGTAAAGGTTTTAATTTCTCCATCAAATCTGAATGAGATCCTTGCTGGGTAGAGTAATATTGGTTGCAGGTTTTTCTCCTTTATCACTTTAAATACGTCCTGCCAGTCCCTTCTGGCTTGCAGAGTTTCTGCTGAAAGATCAGCCGTTAACCTTATGGGGATTTCCTTGTGTGTTATTTGTTGTTTTTCCCTTGCTGCTTTTAATATGTTTTCTTTGTATATAATTTTTGACAGTTTGATTAATATGTGTCTTGGCATATTTCTCCTTGGATTTATCCTGTATGGGACTCTCTGTGCTTCCTGGACTTGATTAACTATTTCCTTTCCCATATTAGGGAAGTTTTCAACTATAATCTCGTCAAATATTTTCTCAGTCCCTTTCTTTTTCTCTTCTTCTTCTGGAGCCCCTAGAATTCGAATGTTGGTGCGTTTAATGTTGTTCCAGAGGTCTCTGAGACTGTCCTCAGTTATTTTCATTCTTTATTCTGCTCTGTAGTAGTTATTTCCACTATTTTATCTTCCAGGTCACTTATCCGTTCTTCTCCCTCAGTTATTCTGCTGTTGATCCCTTCTAGAGTATTTTTCATTTCATTTATTGTGTTGTTCATCATTGTTTGTTTCATCTTTAGTTTTAGGTCCTTGTTAAATGTTTCTTGCAATTTGTTTATTCTATTTCCAAGATTTTGGATCATCTTTACTATCATTATTCTGAATTCTTTTTCAGGTAGACTGCCTATTTCCTGTTCATTTGTTAGGTCTGGTGGGTTTTTATCTTGCTCCTTCATCTGCTGTGTGTTTTTCTGTCTTCTTATTTTGTTTATCTTACTGTGTTCGGGGTCTCCTTTTTGCAGGCTGCAGTTTTGTAGTTCCCGTTGTTTTTGGTGTGTGTCCCCAGTGGCTAAGGTTGGTTCAGTGTGTTGTGTAGGCTTCCTGGTGGAGGGGACTGTGTTGTGGTGGATGAGGCTGGATCTTGTCTTTCTGGTGGGCAGGCCCACGTCTGGTGGTGTGTCTGTGGGCTTATTATGATTATAGGCAGACTCTCTGCTAAGGGGTGGGGTTGTGTTCCTGTCTTGCTAGTTGTTTGGCATAGGATGTTCAGCACTGTAGCTTGCTGGTCGTTGAGTGAAGCTGGGTGCTGGTGTTGAGATGGAGATCTCTGGGAGATTTTCCCCATTTGATATTATGTGGAGCTGGGAGGTCTTTTGTGGACCAATGTCCTGAAGTTGGCTCTCCCACACCAGAGGCACAGCACTGACTCCTGGCTGTAGCACCAAGAGCCTTTCATCCACACGGAAAAAAAGGAAAAGGGGAAAAAATAATAAATCTTGCTCTCAAAGTCCACCTCCTCTCTTTGGGATGATTTGTTGTCTATTCAGGTATTCCACAGATGCAGGGTACATCAAGTTGATTGTGGAGCTTTAATCCGCTGCTTCTGAGGCTGCTGGGAGAGATTTCCCTTTCTCTGCTTTGTTCTCACAGCTCCAAGGGGCTCAGCTTTGGATTTGGCCCCGCCTCTGCGTGTAGGTCACTGGAGGGCGTTCTTCACTCAGACAGGATGGGGTTAAAGGAGCAGCTGATTGGGGGGCTCTGGCTCACTCAGGCCAGTGGGGAGGGAGGGGCACAGAGTGCGGGGCGGGCCTGCGGCGGCAGAGGCCGCCATGACGCTGCACCAGCCTGAGGCGAGCCGTGCGTTCTTCCGGGGGAGCTGCCCCTGGTTCTCGGGACCCTGGCAGTGGCGGGCTGCACAGGCTCTCTGGAAAGGGGGTGTGGATAGTGACCTGTGCTTGCACACAGGCAGCAGCAGCAGTCTTAGCATCTCATGCACGTCTCTGGGGTCCGCGCTGTTAGCAGCGGCTCACGCCCGTCTCTGGAGCTCCTTTTAGCAGCGCTCTTAATCCCCTCTCATCGCACACCAGGAAACAAAGAGGGAAGAAAAAGTCTCTTGCCTCTTTGGCAGGTCCAGACTTTTCCGCGGACTCCCTCCCGGCTAGCCGTGGTGCACTAACCCCCTGCAGGCTGTGTTCACGCCGCCAACCCCAGTCCTCTCCCTGCGCTCCGACCGAAGCCCGAGCCTCATCTCCCAGCGCCGCCTGCCCTGGCGGGTGAGCAGACAAGCCT
Source organism: Lagenorhynchus albirostris (assembly GCF_949774975.1). NCBI lineage: Eukaryota > Metazoa > Chordata > Mammalia > Artiodactyla > Delphinidae > Lagenorhynchus > Lagenorhynchus albirostris. The sequence continues at coordinate 49,764,249 of NC_083104.1, read as the reverse complement.
CTCGGGCTGGTGAGTGCCAGCTGGCACCGATCCTCTGTGCGGGAATCTCTCCGCTTTGCCCTCCGCACCCCTGTTGCTGTGCTCTCCTCCGCGGCTCGGAAGCTTTCCCCCTCCGCCACCCGCAGTCTCCGCCCGCGAAGGGGCTTCCTAGTGTGTGGAAACTTTTCCTCCTTCACAGCTCCCTCCCACTGGTGCAGGTCCCGTCCCTATCCTTTTGTCTCTGTTTATTTTTTTCTTTTGCCCTACCCAGGTACGTGGGGAGTTTCTTGCCTTTTGGGAGGTCTGAGGTCTTCTGCCAGCGTTCAGTAGGTGTTCTGTAGGAGTTGTTCCACGTGTAGATGTATTTCTGGTGTATCTGTGGGGAGGAAGGTGATCTCCGCGTCTTACTCTTCCGCCATCTTCCTGGAAGCGCCCTCATGTGCTTTTTTCGGGTCTTCGTTTCTATGCGAGTGCTTTCTGTAGTTGTGGCAAGTGGGGGCCACTCTTCATTGTGGTGCGTGGGCCTCTCACTATCGTGGCCTCTCTTGTTGTGGAGCACAAGCTCCAGACACGCAGGCTCAGTAGTTGTGTCTCACGGGCCTAGTTGCTCCGCGGCATGTGGGATCCTCCCAGACCAGGACTCGAACCCGTGTCCCCTGCATTAGCAGGCAGATTCTCAACCACTGTGCCACCAGGGAAGCCCTAGTTCCTTGATTTTTACATTCATTTATAAATTCATTCAGTTTTTCTTACCTACTTACTGCATGCTGAGCACTGGTCTAGGCATGGGGATAGAAGAGAACAAAAGAGACAAATTCTTCTTTTGTGGAATTTACTTTTTAGGTGAATGGACAAATACTATACAAAACATTAGGTTTTATGAGTTTTGTGAAAAAATAAAACAGTGTACAGAGAATAGAGAGTGTCTTTGTTAGACCTCAGGGTTGACATGCATTGCATTCCATGTGTTGATGCCCTCTGGACGTGTGTAATAAATACCAAGTCCCTACTGGTATCAGGAGTGGTTGTTTCGGAGACCAAGGTAATGGAACACTTAGGGAAGAAGGAGATGGGAGGAGATCTGGGAGAAGAGCATTCCAGGCAGAGGGAAGAGTGAATACAAAGTCTCTGTGGTGGAAATGCGCTTCGTATTTTCAACAAACTGCAAGGAGTGTAGAGAGAAGTAGGCAAGAGGAAGTAGCATATCTTGTAGAGCCTTTAAGGTCCCTCAGGGACTGCAGCTTTTACTCCAGATGAGATCATGTTTTGAGTTACATATCATCCAAACTTCTCTGGCTGTTATTTTGAGAATATAACAGGAGGAGACATTGGTTGAGCAACCTACAGCTCTGATGGACCAATTAGGAAACAGTGAGACAGATGAAAGGTGGTAATTGGCTTGTTTCAGGATTGTAACAGGCAAGATGACAAGAACACATCAACCTCTTGAAACATTTTAAATGGAGAGCCGACAGGACTTGCTGGTGCACTGCATCTGTTGGTATGAAATGTGTATACTATTATACCAGTGAACATTGCCTCCCCACACCCTACCCCAATACAGAACATCTATTCTTTTTAATAATTTTGTGCACAAGAAGATAACAGAAATATTTTTATATAGATGAAATTTGGAGTTCAAAATCTTGGGTTTGCATCCTGGCTAAATCAGCTGTGCAAACCTGGACAAATTATCCTATCCTTTGGTTTCATAGTTTCGTCATGAAGATTAAAGGAGTCTTTACAAGGAATTATCAACTTTAAAATTCAGAGAAAAATACACTAAGGGGAAAAATAAGAGTTGTGAGTTTATAGTTAGAACATTGTTGAGTGCTTGGGATTAGCTCAGGAGATATATTTCATTGTATGAAAGAGTATAACCGAAACTGGCAGGTTAAAACGTTCAGAGAGATGGCGCTCTAAAACGTCAGTCTTCTCCACAGACCATTATTAGGAGCTTCCAGGGTGATAAGGATGTTTATAAAAAGAGAGGCACAAAGCCTCAAACCAAAGAAATTATGATTCAAAGTCCTTTCCTCATGCCTTGTCCTCATGTGTAGACTTTAGTTTGTATTTAGAAAGAACAGAAGAGAACAGGAGTGAAAGAGATGTTGTCTAGGGTCACACTTTCAGTGCTAAGGTAATTTCCAAAGCAGTTCCTTATTTGGGTCACTGCAGTCCTGGATCTGGAACTCAGCTTTACTGGTTAGGAAATCTGATGTTGTCCTAGTGCTAGAGCTGACTCAGAGGAAGTGACTATCTTAACTGAGTTCCCAAAAGGATTATAAACAAACCAGGAAGCTAATTTAATTTTCATGGCTTTGAATTGACCCAATTTTTCATGTCCATCAAATTATACACCTCTCCAGCTTCCCTGGTGGCGCAGTGGTTGAGAGTCCGCCTGCCGATGCAGGGGACATGGGTTCGTGCCCCGGTCCAGGAAGATCCCACATGCCGCGGCACGGCTAGGCCCGTGAGCCATGGCTGCTGAGCCTGTGCGTCCGGAGCCTGTGCTCCGCAATGGGAGAGGCCACAACAGTGAGAGGCCCGCGTACCGCAAAAAAAAAAAAAAATGATACACCTCTCTAGTGTAAGCAGAAGCCATATTAGAGCAGAAGGCATCTGGTAAGCATGATATCAGGGCACAGGCAGTAGGAAGGAAGGTTTGGGGCATAACTCACCCATTCAAAGCCAGCTGAAATGTTTTTACCCCACGTCAGAGTATTTTTCCAGGATGCAGATGTTCATTGCCTTGTCCAGTGGATCTCCCTTGGACAGTCTTCCAGTCACTGACTACTTTTTCTTTGCTCAACTTTCTTTGAGCACAATTCAAATTGCCTTCTTTATTTGTAGTCAAAAGCACATGAACATATAAAATGCACTGTATGATAAGTTTGGGAGTCAGGTCAGCATTTACTTATGAGTTGCGTGACTTTGAACAAGTTAAACAAATTGATTACTTTCTTAGCCTGCTTCATTATATGTGAAAAGCAATACCTAGTCTTCAGGTATATTGTGAGGATAAAAGAAATAATGCACTTAGTTCTATGCTTCTCACATAGTGGACTCCCAATTAGACATAAAAGCTGTTTTCTCTGTTTAGGCCATTCTTTCTTTCTCTCTCTCTCTCTCTCTCCCTCCTTCCCACCCTCCCTCTCTCCTGTTCTGCTATTTTGTCCCTAGACTCAGCTGTGCATTGTTTTCTTATGATCATTCAACCCAATTAACAGGCTAGCTTCCTGTGATCACATGCTGATACTGACAGGTGACAGGTCAGAAGCGACTCTAAGAATTGCATGCATTTGAATGTTATTAATTTGTTCAGTATATCAACTGTTTTGAAATTAATAGAGATTAAAATTTGAAATATCATATGAATTGTTGGGTGAACATTTCTTTAAGTGTTTTTAAATTTTACGAGTTACAAAAGTGTGTAAGAAGTCTGAGAAACTCCAGAAGATTTTTCCAACAAAGTTAAGAGAACTAATGTAGACCATGACTCTCAAAGGAAACTAACCACAGTGAAGGTCAGACAATCCTAGAAGAGAAAAAAGAACAATCAGAAATACAGAGAATAATGAAATAACACCAGGCTCATAAAGGAGAGGTGCTAGACGTGAACAGTCAACAAACTACAATCAACAAGGAAAAACAAAATGTGAGAAAAATGTGTCACAACTGTGCTCCATGTAAGGCTAGATATTGGGGATTCAGGTTAATAACAGCAAATATATACAACATGCTACAGGTTGCTGAGAAGGAAGATTTTCACTCAAATCACTCACTGTCCATTATTTGGTCTATTCTGAGACACAGAGTTTACTTGTGAAACACATCTATGCACAGTGCCATTTAGTAAAAGTGACTGAGATTAGTTTAGTTCCAGAATCTAATCACAGATACCTATGCGCTAAGTGTCTCAGAAATTTAATCATGCACTCTGTAATTTCCGTATCTGTTTGGTGATGGTAGACCTATGTATTTTAAGCTGGATAGAGTTATTGTTGTTCCTATTGTTAATGCTTTTTGATATATTAATATTATTACTGTCACTCATGAGGGACTCCTCAGGCCCAATTATTAGAATTGATCATGATGGTGTCCATTTTTATTCATTTATTTTAACTGCCTAAATAATAGCCTTCTTAGTTACACCTTCAGATATGTTGATACATTTCACCTTCCTGAGATTTTTGTCCGGGGCACTTTAACCGACACAGACTTTGTCACACCTTCTCAGTCATTGTTTTATGATTCTTCCTGAGAGTAGATCATTGTCACCAGCTTAGTACTTTAATTCAGGTTTTACTTGGGTTTGATTTGCTTAACATTCTGAGATTGAAATGATTTTTTACATTTTCTTAAAATACTCTGTATACCATGAAATGCATAAAAAAGGTCAGAATGGAATCAAATTGAAACATAACTGATATAACTAAATATATAACATATGCTGGACGATATGGATAATATGAATGATATAAAAACTTAGGACACTTTTAGGTAGATGAGTAAAACTTTCTGCAAATTATTAAAACTGGACTCTTCATTTTGCTTTGAGCAAGAAGAGAAATGTGATTAGTTTAGTTATTACATTGTCCTTGATAGGCAAAAAAAAAAAGTACAGTAGATATTCCTTTGGAGGAGCAGCTCTTCTTTGGGGGGAGAACTACTTAAGACTCATCTTATTTCTGTATTTTGTGATGTGGGAGTGGGAGGCAAGCTTCATCTTGTGAAATCATCTTGGAGGACATCATAATGTCACACGTTGCATTCAGAGCACTCCATGATGTTTCCACTAGGCTTTCCAAATTTAACTCCTGAAACTCTTCCTTGTAAAAGTTTTTTTTTAATTGAAATATATTTGATTTACAGTGTTGTGTTAATTTCTGCTGTACATCAAAGTGATTCAGAGATATATATTTCTTTTCATATTCTTTTCCATTATGGTTTATCAAAGGACATTGAATATAGTTCCCTGTGCTATACAATAGGACCTTGCTGTTTATCCATGCTATATATAATAGTTTGTGCCCGCTAATCCCACACCCCCAATCCTTCCCTTACACATCCCCCCTCTCCTTTGGTGACCACAAGTTTGTTCTCTGTATCTGTGAGTCTGTTTCTGTTTCATAGATATGTTCACTTGCATCATTTTAGATTCCATATATAAGTAGTATCATATGGTATTTGTCTTTCCCTTTCTGACTGACTTTGCTTAGTATGATAATCTCTGGGTCCAACCATGTTGCTGCAAATGGCATTATTCCATTTTTTTTTTATGGCTGAGTAATATTCCGGTATGTGTGTGTGTGTGTGTGTGTGTGTGTGTGTGTGTGTGTGTGTGTGTGTATCACATCTTCTTTATCCATTCATCTGTTGATGGATATTTAGGTTATTTCCGTGTCTTGGCTATTATAAATAATGCTGCTATGAACATAGGGGTGCATGCATCTTTTCGAATTATAGTTTTGTCTGGATTGACTTTGAAAGTTCAGGTGTTTTTAAGTTTTATCGGTGTGCAAAACACGTCTTGAATTTCTTTAACGTCGCTTGCAAGTTTGTTCTATATTTATTTTACCCTTGCATAAGTCAAAAGTAGCGGAACAGATTTTGCTCAGATTGGGCAAAAGCAATTACCAGACTCTTAGACTAGGGCTTGTCATGGTCACAGAATATAATTTTGGGGGAAGCCATGATGGCACGTAAATACAGGGTTATTAAAGGTTTCCGCTGAGCTCTCTGCAGCTTAATGCTTTCTAGCACAGATCTTCTCAGAAGGATCTGCAGTGTCATTTCAGAAACTGGGTGGCATGTTTTACACTCTGCATTAACTTTGGTTTTAGCATATGCTCCTGGCTCTATGTTCATCCCAAATTATAACCACAATGAAAATACTCAGTAATAAATATTGGCTTAGCACTTGAACATGGACAAAGTGCTTTCATCATTACGTTTTCCAGTAGATCCTTACAGCCCTATGTGTCATGAATGATGTTTCTTTCTTTTTACAGATAAGAACACTGAGACTCATCAAGTTAATGAAATGACCCAAGTCCACTTCAGCTCTTAAGAGGTAGGACTCTAATCCAATTCTTCATTCATTCAACAGTTAGGTCATGAGAGCCTACTATGTGCCAGGCACTGAGCCAGACAAGGGAGACACAGTAATGAACAAGGCAAGCAGAGTTTCTTTCTTCGTAAAATGTCCACTAAACGAGATGCACAAAACATGAGCATAAAATCACGACTCATTATACTGTTACAAGTTGTGATGTTCCAAAGGAAAAGGTCAGCACACTCTGAGAGGGGAAAACACAGGCACCTGTTTGCCATAAGGTAGACTCTGTGAAGAATATAAACATGCATTTAAATTGAGACAAGAAGGAGTTAATGGGCTCTGACTCCACAGCTCGCTTTCAACATTATACTCAGACTAGCTTGGAACGATGATCTGACAATAACACAGAGAAATCTCGACATTAAGAAATAAAGTCCTCATCTTTGTCTTTATTTAAAAAATAAAACTACTGGATACTAGTCAAAATTCACTTTACCTTGACCAATATCCAGGATAATAGGCCAGAATATTATTGCAGTGGCAGCCTTCTTTCGAAAGCACTTCTGGCTTCTGAAACCAGAACGGACAGATGTCCTCCTGAAGCCCATGTAACACTTAGTCTAACCTCCTCTTCAGACGCTTAGAACTGCCTTGGGTGTAATTAGTTCTGCCAAGTTACACTGTCCATAAGGGCAGAGATCATGACATTTCCACGTCCGCATTCTCAAAGGTGTGCTGGTTCAACATTTGGTGTTGAACTGAATTGGTGGATGGAGATACGTAATCTGTGCCTGGGCAGAATGCATAATAAGTGGCCTGGTGTAGCATAAAGAAGGGGTCTGTGGTGTCTGGTTGATCGGGATTCAAGTTCTCATCCCAGCCTGTCCGACCTTGCTTACTTAAAACTTCTCTGAGCTTTGGATTCCCTGTCTGTAAAAATAGATACTAACATCTCCCTTATGAGACTGTGAGGCTGTTGTAGAAGAGAAAACACAATCTACATGAAAGAGGATGGACTGATTCGATCGCTCACAAATTTGTAGCTACTATCAAAGTCGTACAAGTCTCTTTTGATTATGGTTTATCCATCTCCTAGAGGTATCTGGAGTTTGGTTAAGGAAAATGGGGCGAAAATTCTGCGTGTTATGGTATTTAACATAATACGTAGATGTTCGTGACAAATCAAGATGTAATAAATGATAAAGGTGCTAAGACATGATGATCTGTTTAGCAAAGGACCACATAAGGATTATATTTCACGGTGAACAATTAAATAGTATAGCATTCTGGTCCAATCAAAATGTATTATATGAATAATGCTGTTTCCTAGATTTTTAAGATTATTGTTGCATATCTCTAAAAATAATTACAATGTGGTAGGACTGCATGAAACTGAAATCCATTCAAATCTTTCTACATACGTTGTTACCTTTCCTTGGTTCCTGTAAAGGCATCTTTAATACCCACCATCCCTGGTGCATTTTCCTGCTGGCTTTGCAACTGATGAGAGTAAACAAACATGCCATATCAATCCCAGAGCCCTTCTCTGATCCACAGGGCTGGTGGGGGCAAGAGGGCGGGGCAGTCAACAACATGAGCATCAAGAGAAATGTGAGTTCGTGCTGTTAGGCCAAAGCAGGGATGTTAATCCCCAAAGTGCGTGGAGAGAGATCCATAAAGTCAAAATAATAGTAATAAATAGCCATCTTCTTCCAGGTTTCAAACTCACCAGAGATAACATGAGCAAGAGAGACTATAAACAAAGAAAGAACATCTTTTTAGTAGCCCATCCTGTCCCTTTAATACTAGCTGTATTTGCCCGTGGAGAGAAAAACAATACTACAGACTTATTTAAATTTAAATTACTTCTAGCTGTTGATACACTATCTCCACTGAAATACTGCCTGTCTGGAATGTAGCAGACAACGGTCTGATTATCATCATCATTATTATTACTTTACATCTCCCCCCTTTCCTCTTGAGATAACTACCACCTGGGATCATATTCAAGTAAACGGGAGGTCAGGTGTCCCCAGCCATCCCTGGCATTTCTTGGTGGTCTTAATCGTCACACACTGGTGGACCATTAGGCAGAGCTCTCTTAGTGGAGTGCTTTGATTTATACATTTCATACATTTGGGTGCTCCAAGCAGCTTTTGCTGTTAGATCCCATCTGGTGCCTCGTTGGTAATCTCAGGAGAAACCCGGAGATGTCTTTCCCATGTTCAGCTTTATAAACTGTGGTTCTTATCCACCTGGCTGATGTAAAATTTGTCCATAGACCTTTTGAAGGACAATATTTTTTCTTTTGTCAGCACCAACAATTGAGAAGGGTGGTGAAGTCCTAAGTACTGATTGTTTGTCAGTAACAGATGACAGCAAAGAGCCTCAAGAGTGGAACAGTATGTTTCAAGTTCCTCTGATGCCAGTTTGGCCAAGATGCTTGTATGGAGGGTACCTGACCCATGTCTTCCTTCTCTGCAATGACGGTTGAATTCTCAGTGTTGTTTATGCTGTGTGTGTGCAGGGGGCTGAATGTATGCTAGTAATACTCAGGAAAAGAGAACCTTTCAAAATTTTAAAAGCAAAATTTTTACACAGGCTCTACACTGGATTCAGTGAAACTAGTAACATGCCACTAAAATAGCTTGCGATTGTTCTCTGGCATTGTTGCTAAAGTGGATCAGGTTGAGAGTCGTCTGAGTTACAAACATCTGTTGTAACTCTTCAGGTAGACTGGACAAAGAGCACTGTGTGAATCCTCAAAGATTCAGTGCTGCCTGTGTGTGTGTGTGTGTGTGTGTGTGTGTGTGTGTGTGTGTGAGTGTGTGAGAGAGAGAGACAGACAGACAGACAGAACATGCACGCCCTCACCCCTGTGCAGGCATTGCCTTCCTCCCCAAATGCCCTTCCTTCCACTCTGCCCTCACTGCAATATCTGCCCGTCTAGGGTCTACCTATTTTTAAAGCTTAATGAAACATCACTTACTCTATACTGTTAACCTGGCCCTCTTCAACCAGAAGCAATCTTTTCGTCCTCTGAATTCATTTCATCTGATCTGATTCTCTCTAAGGGCTTTTTTGTCTTGGTTTTAACTTAAGAGTGAACATAGTTCACTCATCTCCCAGTAGAACAGACTCATAACACCCATATTTGATGCATTGTTGGCCCCCCAAAATGAATGTTAAATGAATGTCAAACACTCATGAATATCGTCATGCACGTCCAAACCCTGATGTATGTGGTACAGATAATAGAGAGCAATACATTAATACTAGTATCAAATTCAAATGCTGACAACTTTCTAATTTCCTGAAAAATCTGCCTGGTTTCTTCAAGTGCTGAGAGGGCTTCGGTGGAAGAATATGTGTTTGCTGCAACCTAATCTGGCAGACACATCAGCCCAACTGGCTGTGTGCCTTCCCTGTAACTCTGCCCCTGTCAGACAAGACCCAGAGAAGCAGTGGCTTCACTGCAGTAGAGATTCCAGGAACAAATCAACCAAAGATCAAACACAAAGGCCAACTTGAGAAAAAGACTTCTTAATTCTTGGCAAAATAGCCATGGCTTGTTTAATGTTGACTTTAGATATTTTGGTAATATGTATTCTCATTTGTTCAACAAACCCTTATTGATAACTTCACTGGTTTCTGTGGGAGGGAATCGAACAAAAATAAAGAGGCATCATTGCCAGCAAGTGGAACAATTGGACATATACATATATATAATAATAAGTGCATTATTATTTTTTAGGACACTGCTATTTTTCAAAGCAACCCAACTCCAACCTCAAAGTCAATGTTATTTCTACCTTACTTACAACTTGTATTTAGTTGCCATATCCAATTTCATACTTTTCCCACTTTGTTTATTTATTTATGACTGCTTTATTCATTTAAATATGTTAGTGGTAGGTTGTGGGGACTTACATAATATGTGATCACACTTTAAACATGTTGCAATGTCCTTTCTACATTATAATGCTTCTGCCACATTTCCCTACAAAATGGACATTTTTGGTTCCTGGAGTCTAAACATTGGAACCTATTTGAATGTCACTTGGTCCAGATTTCTCCCAGATGGATAAGTGCCCTTTTCAAGAAGCAGACACACTCTGATCGATATGTACGTGGCAGTCTCCAGTGCCATGAGCTCACTAAATCCTCATGTAACAAATAGCAAATTCCTCTTCTGGACAGTTTTCATTTTACAGGGTAGTGCGCTTATCTGGTTGGCTGTGTTTAGTTGATTTTCATTATTTATCTGTTTTCTAATTTTTTTTAATTACGACTGTTTTTTAGAGCAGTTCTAGGCTCACAGAAAATTGAGGGGCAGGTACTTCCCATCTACCTACTGCCCCACAAATGCAGAGTCTTCACTACTATCAAAAACACCCACCAGACGGTCTATTTGTTACAATGGGGAATTTACATTGACACATCATAATCATCCAACGTCCACAGGATCATACAGGGTAATTTAACTGCCCCAAAGATCCTCTGTGCTCTATCTATTCATCCTTCCCTTTCTCCCCCAACCAGTGGCAATCACTGGCATTTTTACTATTTCCATACTTTTGCCTTTTTTAGAATATCATATAGTTGAAATCATACAGTAGATAGTCTTTTCACATTAGCATCTTTCACTTAGTAAAATGCATTTAGGTTTCCTTCACATCTTTTCGTGGTTTGATAGCTTATTTCTTTTTAGCTCTGAATAGTATTCTATTGTCTGGATGTACCACAGTTTATTTATCTATTCATCTGCTGAAAGACATCTTGGTTGCTTCCAAGTTTGGGCAATTATAAATAAAGCTGTATCCATGTACAGGTTTTTGGGTGGACGTAAGTTGTCAACTACTTTGGGTAAATACCAAGGAGCACAGTTGCTAGATTGTACGGTGAAAGTAAGTTTGGTTCCTGAGAAACTGCCAAGCTGTCTTCCAAAGTGGCTGTGCCAGTTTGCATTCCCACCAGCAAGGAATGAGGGGTCCTGTTGCTCCGCATCCTTGCCAGAATTTGATGTTATCCGTTTTTTGGATTTTGACCATTCTAATAAGTGTGTGGTGATATCTCATTATTGATTTAATTTGCATTTCCCAAGTGAGATATGATGTGGCACATCTCTTAAGATCTTTGACTCATTTTAAAATCAGATTGCTTGCTTTCTTACTATTGAATTTTAAGTGTTCTTTGTATATTTTAGATAGCAGTCCTTTATCAGATGTGCCTTTTGCAAATATTTTCTCCACGTCTGTGGCTTCCCTTTTCATTATATTGGCATTGCTTTCCACAGAGCGGACATTTTTAATTTTAATGAAGTCTAGCTTATCAATTATTTCTCTCATAAATCATGCTTTGATATTGTATCTAAAAAGTTATCACCATACCCAAGAGCATCTAGGTCTTCTCCTATGTTATCCTCTGGGAGTTTTAAGGTTTTGTGTTTTACATTTAGGTTTGACCTATTTGTGAAAGATGTAAAGTATGTATCTAGATATTTTTTTTCTTTTTGCCTGTGGATGTCCAGTTGTTTCAGCACCATTTTTTGAAAAGTCCATCTTGGCTTCATGCTATTACTTTTGCTTTTCTGTCAAAAGTTCATTGACTCTATTTATGTGAGTCTATTTCTGAGCTTTCTATTCTGTTCCACTGATCTGTTTGTCTGTTTTTTCACATACTACACTGTCTAGATTGCTAAGCGACTATATGACTCAGAAGAAAAGAAAGACTCAAGACTTACAGTTCATCTGAATACACATTGTTATGAGGAATATTTTGATGTCAAATGTCATTTGCCCTATTGTCTATGGAAAGTTCAAGAAAAGCTGTCTCGGATGTCTTTATGTAGGCTGTTTATCTCTCTAGCTATTCTGATACTCCAGCCCTGTTTCATTTGGCTGTATGCCTTGTATTCCATTTCCATGGATTCTAGAATCATTTCTAGGCTGCAGCTGAAAAAAAACATCTTTTGGGGGGCTTATTTACAGATACATAACAATTGCATTTAAGAGGTGCCCTCCTCATGTTCGCACACTCCCAGATTCGACACTAATGTGAGGCTAATCTCCCACAACTAGGAACCCATCTAGTGGACACCTGAGAGGCCTCTCCTGTTTGCTCAGTTGGCTGTCACATGGAGCACACCACGAAAGGTCCATTTATTTTTTTTATTTTTTTTGCTAGATAACACCCTTTTCTGCACTTAGCCTACTCTTTTCCATTTGAAATTCAGCAAGCTTGAAATAACAACAGATCCTGTCCCTGATGGGGCATCAATGGAAATATATCTGTCATGTAATTGAGGAGGCTGTGGCATTGGGAGACCTAAGTCTTTGGCCTGTAACCTTCCGTCACCTGTGCAGGGAACACAGAAGAAATCTCATTGTTCATTGCAGTGGCTAAATGAGGAGCAGCATGTATAGTATTTGCTGGTGTAGGATTTTTCATTTAATTAAATCTGAGTTTCTATCTGTCCAAGGTACCTCACTGATAAAGGGAAGATGCTGAAAAAGCTTTGTCGGTGTTTAAGTCCCACAATAACTTTTTCCTGATATAATTAAAGTCCGTCCATTGAATTTCAGTTCTCAGGGAATGTTATTGTTTGTGAGCCAACACTGTCATTGCGACTTTGTATTTATACAACAGCTTTATTAGTCCTGTGACCTTGGGCAAGTCACTTAACCCCTGTGACTTTTGCTATTAAGCAGTTATTAATGCCTGCTAAACAGACTTGTTGTCAGGATTACATATACAGTGAATGTGAAAGAGCCTCATTACTTAGAAAGGGAACCACCTGCATTATCTCAGTTCATTCTTACAATACCAGTGGGAGGGTAGACCAGTTTTTTGGGGGGGTGTGTGTGTGTGTTTGTGTGTGTAAGTGTGTGTGTTTAACTCTCAATTCCAGATGAGAGTTCAGGTTCAGTAAACATTAAGTAAACTGTCTAACATTGCAGAGCTGGAAGGTTGCAAAACAGAGATTTCCCTTCTGGCTGTTTTGACACTCATTGACACTCGTAACACATCAGACCCTACATACATTTCCTGACACTAAAGCCTGACCTCGTTCAGAAATCTCACATTGACTCCCAACATATTGCAAGAAATCACATTTAAAAATGCAAACAGAAGATAATAGGAATCTTTCAAAACTGACCTGGAACTGAAAGTGCTCACTTTGGAGAAGAATCCGGGGTGTGTAGGGATGATTCACATTGCCTTGTGAGAGTTGACTGTTAAATTGTTAGAAATTTCAACAGCTGGTGTTAAACACACTGTTAAATATTAAGCTGTATAAATATAGCCATTGTTAAACATTAAATTGTATAAATTAGCTAATTAAATTATAGTACAAAGGTGATGAATACTCAAAATTTATCACTTCCTAAATATTTTTACTACATTTTACTATTTTCTATACTTTAAAGCATATTGTAACTGTATGGTGGACATACTATGTATATAAAATGGTCACTTACTACATATATGGCAGAAGTGATGGCATGTCCCTTTGTTTTGTAATAGGGAAGAACAAATATGACTCCATGTTGGATCTGTTTCTTTTTTTTTTTTAATATTTATTTATTTGGTTGCACCGGGTCTTGGTTGCGGCAGGCAGGCTCCTTATTTGCGGCTCACCAGCTCCTTAGTTGCAGCACGTATGCTCCTTAGTTGTGGCAGGTGGGTTCCTTAGTTGTGGCTCACTGGCTCCTTAGTTGTGGCAGGTGGGCTTCTTAGTTGTGGCTCACCGGCTCCTTAGTTGCAGCACTTGGGCTCCTTAGTTGTGGCAGGCAGCCTTCTTAGTTGTGGCTTGCTGGCTCTTTAGTTACGGCATGTGGGCTCCTTAGTTGTGGCATGCCAACTCAGTTGCAGCATGAATGTGGGATCTAGTTCCCTGGCCAGAGATTGAACCCGGGCCCCCTGCCTTGGGAGCACGGAGTCTTTATCCACTGCACCACCAGGAAAGTCCTCGGATCTGTTTCTTTTACTTTAACCTTGGTATTCTATTGCTTTGGCTACAAGTTAAGAATGTTGCCTAAAGCCTGAAATATACAGGATAGCCCATTCTCAAGGCTCTGACCTTTAAAGGTATAACACTTTCCCAATCATATAGAGATAGAAGGTTGCAGAACAGAGAATAACATTTGTCTTCTTGGAGGGTTACAGGAGCATCATGACCTGTTCTACATGGACAGATGCAGGAACAAAGGCTTCTGACATGAAGAAGTTTGCAACAACCAACCCCCCTCCCCTTTTGGTATAAAACAAGCCTGAGTTCTAACTTGAGTAAGGTGGTTCTTTGGAACACTAGTCCACCATCTTCTTGGTCTGCTGGCTTTCCAAATAAAGCCGCTATTCCTTGCCTCAACAACTCATCTCTCGATTTATTGACCTGTTTTGCAGCAAGCAGTATGAACTTGGACTCGGTAACACCTTCTGATACTAGATTATCAAAGACTGCAGGTTCCATCTTGGGTTTCTTTCTCTCCGTCTCTTGGATATCTCACTCTAGGGAAACCAGCTGCCATGTCTTCAGGACATCCAGGCAGCCTATGGAGAGGACCATGTGGCAAGGAAATGAGGTCTCCAGCCTATAGCCGGAGAGCAACCGGAACCTGCCAAAACCACATGAACCTGGAAGTCTTCATATGACTACATTCCCAGCTGACAGCTTCACTGTAGCTCAGGAAAGACTTTGAGCCAGAACCAAACAGTCAGGCTGCTCCCGGTAATCAGTAACTACTCCAGTAGCAAAGCATCTAAATATTCTTCAACTTGATGTCTTATTTTAGAGACCTCCTGTAGAGGTCAAGAAACCTCTTTTTCCCTAAATGTTACACAATTGTGAACAAACTGAAAATTATAGCCACGATTAGCAGAAATGTTTGCCCTTTAAAATTTTCTAGTTAGTAGGCTCAGGCAAAAAAAACAGTTAACTGCTTTCTGAAACTGTTTAATTGGGGGAAAGGCTTATTATTTCAAATGTGAATTTAGATATGAAATAACATAGTCTACTTGACATCTTTATTTTTTCTCTTTAAATATGAACTATCAACCTGCAAAATTAAACCAGGGTTATCCAGGAAAGTCTCTCAAGGTCTATGCAGGGTGTGAATAGTTTATTCTTAATGGAAGTAAAAATTACATGGTTGTCCTTATTGAGTAAGGGAAGAAGGGTGGCCAGGGAGAGTGTTACAGCAACATACAGTGATGCTTTTGTGTGGAAGTTAAGGCAACTAGCCAGGAGGCTTTGGGTGTTTTTGCCACTGGAAGGAAGTTTAGTGGAAACCCTGGAACTAAACTAGAACTTTCACATGTTTGAGTCTTAATGTGGCACATGCTCTCTGATATACTATGGGGAATCTTTGCTACTTATGGGAGTGGCAGAAGTTATATCCTCTTAACCTAAGCAACCAAAAGATCCTACACCCAAGCATCACTAGAAAAGATACTTACGGGGACTTGGGTTTCCCCTCAGTCGTATCGTGCATATCTATAGAGGTACCCAGGCTTCAGATATATATCCATTATCTATATCTATATTTACATCTTTAGATATATACATGTGTATATATATCTACACAGAGATATATATAAATTATAAATGTTGACATAAACTTTATTCTACAATAATAGGCCAGGAACTTCACTGAACCTCATGATATTTGTGTTACTAAAAAATAAATCGTCCACAACTTCACTAGGTGACCTCTTGCTTCCAGGGATGCACACCAAAATGTGCAGAATTTTGGAAAATATGGTAAAGATGTACAGAATTTTTAAATGCTCCAAAAATTGCCAAATGAGATTATTTGCTGAACTGAAGGACTGTGCCAAAAGCATTTTAAAGAGAAAATCCTGAATAAGAAAATTCTTGAGTCATTGGTTATTCTGTGGTCTTACGGCAGAGGAAAAGCTAAGGCAGCCCAGATACAGTTACTAAAATAAGTCTATAGTTACTAAAATAAGTCCCAGCTTTTCTCTCTTGTTCTGTCTTTTTTATTGTTGTTTTGTCTTTTTTTTTTTTTAAATGGTAGTAATTTTGAGGGGATGGATCTTGTTACCTCTCTTATTTTTAGGAAGTAATATTTTCTTAAAACTTTTTTTTTTTTTTTGCAGAGAGGAATATAGGAAATTGCAGTGAGGCAATATTCAAACCTGGGAGACATTTTATTTTTCACACATATTTATGCATGTGAGTTCTTTCAGCCTTTCATTTTTCCCAGTCAAGGGAGATGGTGGCGGCAAGGTAGTTTTCTAGGCAAAGCCTCTTTCTTTCTCCTGACTTAGAGAGACTGCTTCCTTCAAATTTAGCTCATGTGTGGAAAACTTACTCACCCTCCCTCCTCTGATTTAAAGAATTAAAATAGGTCTAGGAAGGGTCTTCCCTGGACACTAGGCATCTCATTTCCACTGTTAAAGAAGAGAGATCTCTCTTGGGCACTCAGGTATGCTCCTCACCTGTAGAAATGCAATTTGCTGGCTCTCTTTGAACTCTGCCACCATAGATGTACATTCCAAAGTTCCTCCTCCAGTTTCAACTACCTGGGGTAGTCATTCCTCTTATCTTGCGGTTCATATTTTTAGCTTTCTCCATGTTTCACTGAGTCCACATTTACATTTTTATTTCTGATCCCCCTTGATATTTTGAGAGGATTTCTCAAAAAGGCGAATGCTGATTTTATGCCACTATTTTAAAACTAGATGCCCAGTTCTTTTGTTTGAGGTGTATTGTGTAGAATATACATACTTGGATCATTAATCCAGTCTCTAGACTAGGGACTGAATTAATGATCCAAGTATATAGATCATTAGATTAGATCTCATCTTCCTAGATTGTAATTCTTCTTACCTTTTAGAGTTTAAAATGTTGATATATCTAAAGTATTTGCAACAGTGGAGGAAATAGTGCTGCTAATATAGAATTCTGAAATTCCCTTCATTTCAGTTGTCTGCTGTAAGCAAACCTCAGTAGGTACAACCAGGTTTAATAGTATTGGTAGTAGAAAAAGGAAACAGAGGCACCCATCAGCTGTTGCTCCTGTGTTACCTGTGTTGTCTCAAATTATTTTCAGCATAATTTTTAATACTCACAGGGCAGTTCTCAACTGAGCCTACTTTTCACTCCAAATGTACAAATTATATATTTCTTGAATTTGAATCCATTTTTCTGAAGGGCTTCTGGTACTGGAATTCATTTACAGCATAAAGTTCTATGATTCATTAAAAAAAAAAAGATCATGTGAGGTTAAAAAAAAGTGAGAAAGTTAATTTCATATAAAAATATCTGTGCTTTTAAAATATAACAAGTAGGGAAGGTTAAAAATCAACAAATCTAGATATTTGGGGGGGCGGTTTATTTGGCTTGAATTACTCTCCTGTAGTATTTAACCAACATTAAATAGTAGTTCTAAACAATCTTCTCTGTCTCTTTCTGTAGTAAAGGGATCCTCGGTAAAAATATTTCTGGGCAGAATTCTAATATTGATAATGTTGTAAACCATCTCTCATGATGACGTGAGACTCTTGTTTAGTTAGAAGTTTTGTTTGTCTGCATGTGTGTTCACTTTCTGTCAATTTGAAGTGAATCTGGTTCCAAGACTAACGTGTGGATTTTAACAAACAGGTAAAAGTGTGAGAGGAAAAAGGGTCACTTGCAGTGACAGATGGATCCGGGTTTCTCCTGGGGGAAGAGTCTTACAAATGACACTCCTGGGCTTCCCTGGTGGCACAGTGGTTGAGAGTCCGCCTGCCAATGCAGGGGACACGGGTTCGTGCCCTGGTCCGGGAAGATCCCACATGCCGCGGAGCGGCTGGGCCCGTGAGCCATGGCCGCTGAGCCGGCACGTCCAGAGCCTGTGCTCTGCAACAGGAGAGGCCACAACAATGAGAGGCCTGCGTACCGCAAAAAAAAAAAGAAAAGAAAAAAAAAAGAAATGACACTCCTGCTAAATCCCAGGATGTTCCAAGAGGGAACATCTCTTCCAAGGGCAAAATTGAGGAAGCAGACATGCATGGAAAACTTTACCATGTATAGAAGGAAACAGGAAACAGTAGAATCCTTGAAAGATAAAGTGGTTTGTGCACGTCAATGAGTCCATGAGTCCACACAGATGAATGGTCAATGTCAAGAACAATCTATGTAGCTCAAGGGGTTTCTGAGATCAGGGAGAGCTGATAGAGGTGGAACTTAAAAGACTAGAAATATAATCAGTGGCAGCACTGATGCTTTTGCCAATGCAGCTAGATGTTGTTAAGATAAAATGGAGAATAGGCTTGAAAATCCCCCAAACAGACAAAATCATATAAGCCACGCGAGCAAAACTAAATCTTGCTTATTTCATGAACATAAGCAAAACTCAGCTTAGGTTATTTCTTGTAAATGCCTCTCATAATCACAGAAGAAACTTGTCATTTTCTAAACTGGTGTTAAGATAATCTCTTAACCAATCCCCTGCTGTCTGGAAACCCCCACTGTAATAAACAGTCATTGTAAAGGTTTAACAACTTCCTCATCCTCATTTATGAGCCATTCTGTGATGTTATGCTTCTGGGCTTCATATTAGTTTGGGATTTGAAGACTCATAGTTTGCAAACTCTTCTTTTGTGTACAATACACTCTTACTAAATGCTATTTTCCTGATCTGGTTTTAATTTTTACTATTTCTGGATTTTTGACAGTCTGGATACTTTTTTCTTTCCTTTTTAAGTTATTTATTTAGTTTATTTTTTCCCTTGATCTTGTTTTTTTTTTAATTTTTATTTTATATTGGAGTATAGTTAATTAACAATGTCGTGTTAGTTTCAGGTGTACTGCAAAGTGATTCAGTTATACATTTACATGTATCTATTCTTTTTCAAATTCTTTTCCCATTTAGGTTATTACAGAATATTGAGCAGAGTTCCCTGTGCTATCCAGTAGGGCCTTGTTGGTTATCTGTTTTAAATATAGCAGTGTGTAAATGTCAGCCGACAGTCTGGATACTTTAAAGCCCAGAGAGACCTGAGACTTGCCCCTAGAAGCAAGTAGCCAACAAGAAAGTGCAGTCTTGAGATTGGGAACCCACATCTCAAGAGCAAAAGGAAAATATACAAAAGAGGTACAGTTCAAAAATATCCAGCAGCCTAACATTTTGAGGCAAAAATATTGTTGAATAGAAAATGGGTCCCTGTCCTAGAACAATGGGTCTCTGGTCTAAGAGTTCCTAATTTTATCCAGTAGTAACCGTATAAAAGCGGTGTAAATAAACACAGAAACTAATACTCAGCAGTGATTCTTGTTTCTGCCAAGGAAGTAGAGCCATTTAAGTAAATTACTTGTGAATGACGTGTGCAAAAATTGTGCACATGTAAGTAATGATTAACTGAGGCACTTATGTGCAAGGATGTCAATATGTATGTCCATTTATACACATTAACCTCTCTCCCCTTGGTTATCATGGCGTTTCCAGGGTATTATAATCAAGGTAAGACCATTCCGCCTAGCAGATTAAGTAGGGAGGATTATTTAGCTGGCGGTGTAGGTTTGGCTTAAGTTTCTCAAGACTAGCTCAGAGAGAGCTATTTCATATAGATGTAAACATTGCATTAGGCTTTTCTCACTCCCTTAAAATTCACGCCCACCCCCTTTTTTTATTATCACAATGAGTGCTCTTATCCAGAGGTGTGAAAAAAACAGCATTTAATGTTTATCTTTGGAGGTCTTTCTGGCATACTTTGGCATCTTCTGGTGAAATTCAGCACCTTTCAAATAATACTGAACATGTTTTTGGATGAGTTGATGACTCCTAACATCTCAATTTAGGAAAAACCTGTCCTAAGAGCATCCTCTGAAGAATTCCAGCACAAACTAATAATACCCCAATCAGAGAAGAAAACATAAAACCTTAAGTCAAAATGAA
Source organism: Lagenorhynchus albirostris (assembly GCF_949774975.1). Taxonomy (NCBI): domain Eukaryota; kingdom Metazoa; phylum Chordata; class Mammalia; order Artiodactyla; family Delphinidae; genus Lagenorhynchus; species Lagenorhynchus albirostris. The sequence continues at coordinate 49,744,305 of NC_083104.1, read as the reverse complement.
ATGCACAAATAATGCAAAATGACAATTTAATGAAATGGGAATAAAATTCAAAGTTTTCAGATAGCACATAACTTCAGAAAGCTCACTCGGGTACACAGAGCATCCCTCCCTGCTGAGCCAGAGAGAAGCTGAGCCTGCCACAAGCCTCATGCTGTTGTTCCCAGAGCTGCCCCAGTGACTACCTGTGAAAACGCAATTTAGAAGATGCCATTTGACTGTCCTCAGAAAGACATCATTAGTTAATTAAACTGTAGCTATTTAAGCACCTGTAACAAGTAATGGGAATTTCAGTTCTATTGATAAAAGGATATTATTTATAATGAGCTTCACCACCAAAGGAGTTCAGAATGTGGAAAGCTAACCATTAAATTGTGACTCAGAACGTTTTCATAACATCTGAGCTGCACATGCTGATGACAGGACAAGAACCAGGATATGGAGAAAGCGTGAGAGCTAATGAGCCTGCCTGTAGGAATAGTTGGCTCTTTGCGGGGGGGAATCTTCTCTATTTGTTGGGGTAGAAATGGGAGGTGGGAAGGTAACTAAGGAAGGGGGCATTGCTTTTTTTTCTCCACATTAATATGAGATTCAACAGAGAAGCCTATGTTTTTTTAATAATGCTAGAATGTTCCACATTCTTCCTCTAAGAAATGTCAGCAGCAACTATAACTTCTTAGAAAAATCATGCAATGATGTAAAATGGCTAAGATCAGAGCTTCTTGGCCCACATAACTTTGTTTGAGCATTCTCTTTCCCCTGCCACTAAAAGCCAGCTTTAAGTTTAAGATCTTCATATACCATCCATTACCTTAAGCTGTTGAGTAAACTACCAAGACTCGGGACCTTCACTCCCTTTCTTGAAGATTTTAGCTCCAGCACCTCAGTCACTCTCCTTTATACTCTGCCTGCCACGACCCTTGGTGATGCCAGCATTCACGTCATTTTCCAGTACAATCATCTTTCACTTCCTTGACCTCTCCTCAGATGAACTTGTCCTCCACACTAACTGAGCCATGGTCATACCCGAAACTTTTCATTGCCAGTGATAAAAACCGGTCTACAATCTCAAACTTAACCTACTGTCTCTCCAGTTCACTTAATTCAGTACGCACCAGCATCATCCTTCAACCCCACCAGGACGCATGAAACATTCATTACTGATCATACCACCTATTTTTATGACCCGTACATTCTCACGCTTTCAAATGCTTCCTTATATAACATAGATTTCACAGTCAGTGTTACATCTTCAATTAACTTTTTTCTTTATTTTTCTTACTTTATTATGGTTATTTGAAAAGCCAATAACCTCAGTAAAATGCAGTTTCCACTTATTCTATGCATCTACTCGCATAGCTATGTATGGTAGGAAAAAATACAGGTGTATGCTGACTGGTCTTAGGCAATAATCTGAAGTGGACCTGTAATGCTGCCCTGTAGGCACAATTTCTCCCTCTAATCTTGGCTTTCTCCCATCTTCTTCCCAGCCTCAGCCTCACTTTGAGATGATGACCTTGTTCCTTCACTGACAAAATGCAACCAAGTAGAAGAGACTTTTTGCAAGGCATATACCCATACCTTCATACCAACCCACACACCGAAAATCTGCCTCCCCTCCTATTCCTGTGGATGCCTTGGTTGTGTTCCTTGTTTAGGCCACCCTTTTACTTGTGCACAGGATGCATTTCCTTCCAGCATTTCCTCCGGAACATCACTCTAGCAGTCTTTCACTCTCCCTTTGCATCATCAATCTTCCCCTTCCGATTGCTTCATTCCAGTAAGCATACAGACATGTTGGGAATTTTCTGTATTTAAAAAGAAAATATATATATATATATATATATGTATGTATGTATGTATGTATAAAACTCTTGATCCTACTTATAACTACTGCCTCATTTCCCTGCCATCTTTTAAGACAAAATGCCTCAAGTCCTTTATACCCACTATATCTCTCCTATCTTTTCTCTTATATTCTCTCAAATCAGACTTTGCCCCCACCGCTCCTGTGAATCATCTTTTCTCAAGTTCATCACCAACCTCCACATTGGTAAATCCCATGATCAATTCTCAGTCTTCATAATACAACACAGTAAGTGTCCACATGTCCTGGTTTGCCTGGAACAATCACTGTTTATACCTATTGTCCTTCTGTGGGTATTAATAGTGTCATTATTCATGCTTAAAAGTGTCCCAGTCTCCAAAAAAGAGAAGAAAAGCAAGAGGTTCACCAAGATTTGTGAAGAGGTGAATTCATGAGGGCCTTCGGTTCTGGTTAACAATACATCCCAAACTTGCTTTAAAACAATTCTGTAGAACGTAATATCTTGCAGAATAGGTGTATTAATAGGCATTATTGCAGAAAGTGCCAGGTCCCAGAGGCCACTGAGAAGCCATGCATCTTAGGCAGTCACTTAATATCTCTCGACCATCATTGTTTTATTAAAATAATTCAACGTATATGTATAATCAGCGAACTCTATGGGCTTGGCACTGCTCTAGACATAGCAGGCATTGCAGTGAATAAAAAAGTTCTCACATTTATGGAGCTTGGAGCCTAGTGGGGGAGAAAGAAAATAAATCAGCACACAGATATTTGGTCAGATAGTGTTAAAAACTATAATGGAGATAAATCATAGACCAGGCTATAGTGATGGGGTAGGGAAAAATAAAGAAATAAAGAGACCCAGTACAGTGGGACAAGCAGTTGGGGTAGATAAGCAAGTGCATTTAAGCAGAGTGGACAGCGAGTGCAAAAGTCCCGAGGTAGAAGCACGCTTTGTAGTGTCGTAGGGACAGCAAAGAGGCCAGTATTGAAGCCTGTGAACAGCTGGGAGAGTGGAAGAAGGTGGGGGTCAGAAGAGAAAGTCAAGCACTAATGGAGGCTTCAGGGCAAGAGAAGGCTGTGGGATTGAAATCTTCAGATGGCGTCTAGCAGGGGATCATCCAGGCTGCTGGGCAAAGAATAAACTGTACAGATAAAGAGTATTATGCAGGAGATTCTTGTTTGAATCCAAGCTAGAGTTAATGGTGTCCTGGAGGAGAATGATAATGGTAGAATTGCCATATGTGGTACTACTCCAGATGTATTTACTGATAAATGTGATGTATCATCTGAGAGAACCTGAGAGGACCAGTTTTTAGTCTGCATAACTGTTCAGTTTACTAAAATGGAGAACACTGAAGAAAGAGCAGATTGTAGACTAGGGGTTTAAAAGACAAGAGTTCTACTTTAAAATTTAATATATGAGTGTTTTATTTTTCCTGTATCCAAGTGGAAGTTTAAGTAGGTAATCCACTATGTGTTTCTGTAGCTCTGGGGAGAAATCAGCACTGATAATATTAATTGGAACCCATCAGCACTTTACCCTCTCATGCTGGAAAGAGGCATTACAAGGGCCCCTGATCCAGTTGATGCATTTTGCATCCATTGTTTCATAATTTCCCTCCCAAGTTTTCTTATGGAAAACTCCATAAAATAGAGAACTTTGTAACTCTCAAAAGATTTCATTCTGTGCTGTTCTAGAACTGGATTAGTAGTTTTATACATAAAGATATAGATATCGATGTACATATATTTAAAATTGAGTCAAAATTTTATCCCCTGAAATATTTATTCATTCAGTCTTATGAAATCACACAGAAAGTTCACATGACACTTCAGAACATACAAAGATAGTAATTACTTCTAATGTAAAACTTCTTTGTTCTGTGTTAGACATTCTCACTTTTAAACGACCCACTGTATACTTTGTAATTGGCCTTTGGGGCCCTCTACTACTTTATTATTTCCCTTATAGATACGCTAATGATAGCTAGCAATACCCCCTTACAAAGCATATGTTCATAACGAGACAACCATGGCTCTTCTCATTATTTATTCTGAACCAGAGGTAGAATGCGCAGCCAGGTATTTTGCACAGCTCCGTGATCCCATGTCTTTCCGTGGAGGACAGGCCTACAGTATTTTGAAAGAAAATCTCAAAAATTAAAAGCAGTGTTTTCTATAAACATAATAAATTTTCACTTAACTCATGATGCTTGCTTTGGGTTGTAATTGGGGATGAAATTCCTTAGGCTACTGATAACTCATGGTAAATGCTGTTAAAAAATGGATCTAGTCAGTACAGTTGATAAATGGAGTTTTTTGTTTGTTTCTTTGTTTCTAAATCTGCCAAACTGACTTAAAACCTCCACCCTATTTTTTCATGAGGGTTAATGTAATGAAAGTTCCATTGTGAAAACAAAATTAGACACGAAAAGTTGTGGACAGTTAGTAAAGGATAAAAAATAATATCTTGTGTGCAGAAGCAATAATGGGAAGACTTAGATTGACTGTATTTAATTGTCTAAATCAAACACAAATTACTGTCGTTCCCTTAAAAGCATTTCTTACCATGTAAAGAACAGGGAACATCGTAGAAGCTCTGCACTTTGACATCAGTAAAATGCCTGTTACAGTGTGTCATGAAATATGACCCAGAAAATTGGTTTAAATTGACTTGTAAGAGGACACAGGAGCATGGGTTAGAAAGTAGCTAACTCATGAGAAAGATCAATGATCATTACAACTGCTGGCCCCTCTCTGTCTCAGGTCCTGATGTAGAGTTAACCTTCTTATTAGGGGTATTTTCATGCTGCAATCTGCAAATGTAGTCATTTAGAAAGTGCCAGATTCAAACTGGTGCTCAGATGAGCTGCCTGTTGAATTAAAGATGACCACAAATTATGCGGCAGCCTTTCCATCAAGACTTGGGATTTACTTCCCCTCCCCATGAAGACAGAAGGCTCTGTGGCTGCTTTCACTTGTAGAATACAGATGCAACTTTGTGATAATTCCCTGGTCCAGGATTAAAATCTTCCACTCCCATCTCCTTTTGGTTTGCTGCCTCTGGGATCTCAGCCATTTTACTGTGAGAAACCTAGGATACCTATATGGACGCTCCAGGAGACAGGCTAGTTGAGCTCCAGCTCCCACCCAGCCTTTGGACCATCCAGCCCCACAGAACTTTTGCATGATGCCAGCCCCAGGGACCATTGGATGACGACTGTATAAGAGCTCCCAAGCAGTCAACCCCCAGATGACCCCTGCAATGCACAGAACCGTGAGAGATTATAATGCATTTGCGGAGCAGGAGAGGTTGTTACACAGCAATATGTAACTACCTCTAAATAGTGGAAAATGTGTAGTTTAAAATAATGTTATAATCCTTTCTCAGAAGAGGATGCTCTCATTGATCTATATTAGAAAGCATATGAAGATGTACACACTGGCTATTGAGATAAAATCTGCAAACAAATGTAATCCTTACCCCTCAAAAAATCTTTCATAAACTTATTTTTAAATTTTTCTCTTTGAAGTCAGTGGAAGGGGAAGAGAGCTTTGCTGTATCTACTCTATAGTCTGATTTGAGATGAGTATCTGGTTATATTTTAGTAATATCTAAAAGGGTTAATAGAATTTGTTTATTTTTATTATTTTACTCGTTTTAGATGACTTTATTGTACAGATCTCGGATTATATTTTTATTAGCCATACTGGGGTTAAGCTGTAAGATAACTTTCCAAAACAAACCAAAATTTCTTCTGTGAAAGCACAATATACACTATTTCAAAGAGTAAGTGTGAGACTTGTGAAACAGTAACCTACATAGGAGTGAATAGTCTTTTTAGTCCATAGTAGGCACTAAGCAACTACCTGTTAATCAACTGATTGATGGCCTGGCCCACATATAGAGGTTCCATGTCATGAAGACAGACAGCTTCATACATCTCTGGTTACATCTGCGTGCAAGGAAATGCCTCAGGACATGAGGCATACATGTTTATAGAAATCAACACCTGGAGGACTCTTTTAAGACTTTCTATCATCAATCATTATCTGACTCTGACAGTTTATGTCATAGTATTAAATGTCCCAGTACAATCTGGGTCTGGATTTTAGACATGGTAATTGATTTAAGACTGTCTCCAATTATTTCAAGAGAGAAAAGAAAGGGAGAGAATTTGCTTGTTATTTTTCTTTTCAGTACCCACAGCAAACATACATAGGAATTAAAATGCTGACATTTTAGTACCTCATAATACTTTAAGAACTAATTTAGATTTTCTTTTTGCAAAATCTTTTGAATTAAAAAAAAATGGGAAGAGCAACCAGACACTTCAAATTGTGCGAACTTTGAAATTGCCACCTGCAATTAAAAAAACAAAAAAAAACTTCTTCTCTCTCCACTCTGGAATTGTGATCAGCTAACACAATCCATCACTGACTCCGACTGGGACTCATGCCAGTATTGCAAATTGCCACTGTATCAAGACCTCTTACCCTCTTTCTAGGTGTGCTTCTTTGCTTTAAAAAAAAAAAATGAGTTTGAAAGAAAAGAGAGTGGGTTTGTATAGAAGGTTAGGCTGGTGAGAAGAATGAGGAAGGGAGTAATATGTGAACATCCGAAATAGATGCTTTCTTGGCATTCCCTGCCTTTTGGTATGTGTGGGGGACTTTTTTTCTTAGTATCTCCATCAGAGTAAAGAGGACTCATATAAAATTGGAATAAAAGAAAGAGGGAATTTCTCCTGCTGACATTTCCTTTACCCCAAAATAACCTTGAATCAGAGAGGAAATAAAACAGATGCTTTTCCTGCTTTCTGTACATACCTTTTTCTCTCTCTTTTTAAGCCACTGCTTGTACTGAACCTTATGATACACTCTGTGTGTGTGGGGGGGGTGTTTATGTGTACGAGTGTAAGTATTCTTTAAGGCGCTTCATTCCTGAAGTTTCAAAGTACATGGCAAGAGTACCTAACTGGGAGACACTGGCATCAGACTTTGTTTACACTTTATCTGTTGGGTGATAAACATGACTTTCGGAATGTTTCCTTGACTCGCTGTATCACAATGATTATCCACCTACGTGAGGCAAAAATGAATCTGTGAAAATGAAACATGACACAGAGGTCTACTGAATTTCAAGGTTAAAGAAATGTTTCCTGAGCCATCCAGACATAAAAAGTAAAATACCAGTTTTGGGCCCCAGAACTTCACTGGTGGATTTTATCAGACAGTTAAGTCAACAGTCTCCACAGACTCTTCTAGGAAAGAAAAGAAAAGGAGATACTGACCAGTTTGTTTCATGGGGCCGATATAACCTTGATACAAAAATGTAGTAAATATATTACAAGAAAGGAAAACTGCATGCCAATCTAAATTTAATCTAGAGATACATAAGGTGGATACCACAATTCCGTTTAGAAATAACACTATTAAGAGAAAACAATAGATGGAAAGATATATTGGGTTCATAGAGTCTATCTCAATAGTTTTAAGATGAATAGTTTCCCCAATATCATTTATACAGTCATTGCAACTATAATTGAAGTACCAGATGTTTTGCTGTATTTCTGCATGAACCTGGAGTTGATCCCATGTGTAGTGTTCAATCAGCATTTCCATGTGTCACAAACTCATGGATCCAAGAGTTATTTATCGTACCATGAACTGGCTCTGTGGGTATAGTGGGAGCCAGTCTGGTTTGTTTCGCATATGCAAGGATAAGTACCTATCTTCCTTTAAAATCCTCCCTGTTCTTAAGAATTTCTTTCTGAAGGTTTTTTTGTTTGTTTTTTTTCCCACCAATCTACTTGGATCAAAAGACCAAAAGAACAGACCAAATTATATCAACCAGACATGACAAAGCATAGTCTTTTTGGTTTATTTCCCATTGATTTTTGGATTATGGCTCCATTAGAGATTAGAATGAATTGCAAACTCTAAAAATATAGAAAATTTTCAACAATGACCTTCAAAAAATAGATAAAGGAAAGAAACAGCAGTTTTTTATATTCTTTTTGGTATGTAACAGGCTTCTGCAATGCCTGGGAGTTGGCAGCCTTGTCCTTAGATTTCTTGGGTCCATCAGGGAACTAAGATCCAAAGCTAATTGTTACCCCCAAAGCTGGGAAGACAGGTGCATCCGGAGAGATACAGCACCGAGATCTGCTTAGCTGGAGGAGAAGCTGTTGGAGAAAGCTGTTGAAGCCACTAACTGATAAAAACTTAAATGGTCATTCTGATGAATTGCTGGAGGCTGAGTGTGCAAGAGCGTGAAAGTGGGTAAATTCTGGAGGAAGCAGTGTTAGGAGAGCGTCTATACATGTGTGGGTTCCTCCATCAGGAATTCCACCAGGTCCTCCAGGCGAAGAAAGAGAAATCCCCTTATGGCCATGGCAGGGGTGGAGAAGAATAACCATCGCGAACCAGACCCAGACCCTTCTCCTACTCTCCAAGAAAGGGCTTCACCAGAGTGCAAGTTTAAAACCTTTACCCAGCTGTTTGAATAGAATTCCGCCCCATTCTACCGCCCTCCAAACTTCATGATAGAAAAAGTATAGAATCCATATTGCTTTTTCCTCTTGCTTCAGGTAGATAGATGATAGATAGGTAGGTAGGTAGGTAGATGGACACAGACAGATAGATACAGATGTAATGTTTATTTTTCCAAATTTTACTTTTTAATTTAAAATACATAGCTCAAAGTAAAGTCTGGAATTTAGGGTCATTGTATCTTCTGCTTCAATGCCAGAAGATTTATTGATCCCTTAATAATTATAATAATAATAACTCTTGAACTGCCCCCTGCTAGCCTTCTTTCCTCCACTAGTTTTTGTTTAGTGATATTATTATTATTTTTTTTTTTTTTTGCGGTACGCTGGCCTCCCACTGTTGTGGCCTCTCGCGTTGCGGAGCACAGGCTCCGGACGTGCAGGCTCCGGACGCGCAGGCTCAGCGGCCATGGCTCACGGGCCCAGCCGCTCCACGGCATGTGGGATCTTCCCGGACCGGGGCACGAACCCGTGTCCCCTGCATCGGCAGGCGGACTCTCAACCACTGCACCATCAGGGAAGCCCGATATTATTATTTTAACAGCATTGTGATTTATAGAATTTACATTTGGTTTTCTACCTACATTCACAGAGTATGTTAGTTTCAGTTTAATATTTACATGGGTTACTACACACTCGTTCTTTTACCATGACTTGGACATTTTTGAGTTCCTTATTTTTATTCCTCTTTTGATTCTGTTGACTTCATTTTATAGTGTATTTTAAAATTATTATGATTCAAGAAAGGCTCATCGATAGCATACTCCCTAAACCCTTCATGTTTGACCTTGTCAGATCATAGTTTCTACAATTGAAGCATTACTCCATTAGATACAAAATTCTTATGTCACACTTTGGTTTTGTTGCCAGTTACTATTAGGAAACCATGTTCCTCTTTGATGTGTGGATGTAAATCTCTCTCACATAAGTGTTGTCTTATAATTTTGAAGTTTCTGTTCTCGTTTCTATTTATTTAATTTTCATTCCCAGGAATAATGTCATGTATCCTTATTTTTCTTCTCCTTTGTCTTTCTTCCTTATCTTTCTTATCTATTCATTCTTTCTCTCTCTCCCTTTCCAGCATGTACCTGACTATGGTGAAAGACTTCTTTCCCCATTTACTTTTTTTCTGATGTCACTTTCATCTTTGTAGTGGATTTATTTTTCTTTTCCATTTCTTTCCAGATCTTGTGGAGCTCATTTTGATCACTTTTGGTTGTCTCATCATCTTGTTTTAATTTATCAACATCTCTTATCTCCCTTTTCAGGAAAAATGTGTTTTCATTACTTTTTCCTGGCACTATGGAAAACTCATTTGTCTCCTGGAGTAATTATTATTCACTTGATGTAAGCTTACCCTTTTATTTTGTTCATTATCTTTTTCTCCTTCTGATTTTTTTCTCTCCATTATCTTAGTAGTTACTCTTTTACTATTCTTTCATTAAAAAATTTTATTGGAGTTTAGTTGATTTACAATATTGTATGAGTTTCTGCTGTACAGCAAAGTAAATCAGTTATACATATACATATATCAACTCTTTTTTTTAGGTTCTTTCCCCACATAGATCATTACAAAGTATTGAGTAGAGTTCAGGTCCTTATTCATTATCTATTTTATATGTAGAAGTGTGTATATGTCAATCCCAATCTTGCAATTTATCCCTCCCCCCCCTTACCCCCTGGTAACCATAAATTTGTTTTCTACATCTGTAACTCTATTTCTGTTTTTTAGGTAAGTTCATTTGTATCCTTGTTTTAGATTCCACAAAAAAGTGATAATCATATGATATTTGTCTTTCTCTGACTTATTTCACCCACTATGACAATCTCTAAGTCCATCCATGTTGCTACAAATGGCATTATTTCATTCTTTTTTATGGATGAGTCATATTACATTGTATCTAGGTGCCACACCTTTATACATTCTTCTGTCGTTGGACATTTAGGTTGTTTCCATGTCCTGGCTACTGTAAACAGTGCTGCAGTGAACATTGGGGTACATGTATCTTTTCGAGTTACGGTTTTCTCCACATATATGCCCAGGAGTGGTATTGTTGGATCATATGGTAGCTCTATTTTTATCTTTTTAGGGAACCTCCTCACTGTTCTCCATAGTGGCTGTACCAGTTTACATTCCCACCAACAATGTAGGAGGGGTCCCTTTTCTCCACACTCTCTCCAGCATTTATTGTTTGTAGATTTTTTGATGGTGGTCATTCTGACCAGTGTGAGGTGATACCTCATTGTAGTTTTGATTTGCATCTCTCTAATAATTAGTGATGTTGAACATCTTTTCATGTGCTTTTTGGCCATCTGTATGTCTTTGTTCTCCTTCTGGTTTTTATAAATGTCAACGTCTGTGCATAGGTCTTATGCTGATACCATTTTGTTCATTATAAATATGCAATTGGGGTATTTAGCTACATGCTGGGAAAGACTGTGGGGAATGCAGGAGTGTGAGCTGGAATGGTCTGAAACCTACAGGGTGGTTAGTTGCCCAAAGCTTTCATATCAAATCTTATATGCCCTCTGTTCTGAAGACACATTTCCTCTGGGATTTTGCTGCCTGGATGGTTTGTGAGTCTCATTAAGAATCCCAGCTAGTTATAGAAGCTTGTGTTGTGATCTGGTGACTTTCTGGGGATCTGGTCCCCTTTGTCCTTCACTGGGAAGCATTTCAGCTACATCCCGTAACCAGGAGGCTGAATTATAAATAACAAGGTGATGTGCCTTCAGTTTCTTTTTTTCTTTCTCTTCCAATTACCTGCCATTCTCCACTCTTGCATTCATTCTGTCCTGGGTGGCCACTAGGATTAAATCACAGACTCAAAGAATAAAGAAAAGCTATACCAGAGGGACTTTTCAGTGGGAAACTATAGAGACAGAAATGTCAGAAAACTTCAAATTTGGAGCTATGATTGATGTTTCTGCTTCCTGAGAATGATGTTCTGCTTGATTTGTATTGATTTCACAATATATTATAAAGGTAGGATGGGACTCAGCATTCCCACTGAAGAGCATAGCTATAAGCTGGTGAAGGGAAATTCTTAAAAATCCTCACACCAGATACTAGCATGAAATGTATGGACACTGTTTTCAGAATCAGTGAAAGCGTATCTTCCTGTGTGAATGTGGATACTGGCTATCATAATGACTTTACCCTTGAAGTTATTTTAGTTCTCAGGCTTGCTTCTGTGGCAGTCAGGTATACCACAGAATTCTTGGGTTACTAATTATTGGCTACCCTGGATGTTTTAAACATGGATGAATCAATTGTGCCTCTCTTCTGTCTTCCATCTCAGCAAGTTCAATCAGTTCTTAGGAAGTCACTGTGACATGGTGACCAGTGTACGGGGCTTTCACTGAATAGTATAAGCATGAGATCGGATAACTCAGTTCATAACATATAGGGTTTCTTCAGATGATAGTTCTCAATCTTTGCTAAACCTTGTTTCTATGCATTGTATTTTATAATTAAGTTTGGAGGAAAAAATATTTTAAAATATATAAGCAAAAACAACAGGAAAAAAGATATGTCCAGCCAATCCCACTACCATGCATAAGCACATTAATTTGTTACGTACATTCTTTTATACTTTATATGAATATACATTACAGATTATTTTTAATTTTCCTTTTTTCATAAAAATATATAGCAAATAACGAATTTCTTTCTATACCAGCCTACTTCCTTTTACAACAGTATATCTTCTTTTTTTGTAAGCATCATTTTATTTTATTTTATTTTACTTATTAATTTTTTTTGACATCTTTACTTTTAAGGCTCGTAGTACAGCAGTTCATCATATTTTTAATGTATTTTTCTTATCCAGTGTTTACTTTTACTTTAGGGATTTCCCCCTTGTTTGTTATTTTATACAGTCTTTCAAAGAATATTTTGCTTCATCATTTAAAGAAGTAAACTTAGAAGTAGAACTTTAGGTTAAAGGGAATATGTTAATACTTCTATTACATTTCAGCAAATTGCCTTCTACAAAATTTGCACTGGTTTGTAATTCAGTTTATGTGAGACTGTGTACGACCTTGCTTCATTTCTGGCACTAGTGGTTAATCAATAATTATATCTGGGCTTCTCTGGTGGTGCAGTGGTTGAGAGTCCGCCTGCCGTTGCAGGGGACATGGGTTCATGCCCCGGACCGGGAAGATCCCACATGCCGCGGAGCGGCTGGTCCCGTGAGCCATGGCCGCTGAGCCTGCGCGTCCGGAGCTGGTGCTCCGCAACGGAAGAGGCCACAACAGCGAGAGGGCCGCGTACCGCAAAAAAAATAAAAATAAAAAATAATAATTATATCTTAGCCAAAAGTCAGAAACTGAACATGGGGCGGCTTTGTTCTTTGAAGCTTTACTTTTTGAATTATTATAAGTAAGAAAATATCATTATAAACTTAACAGTGATTTACAGTTATTTTTAGTTAATTACTCCTGCAAATCCTTTCACCATTTTTTCTACTAGAGTCCTGTTTTTTAAAAAATAAATGTGTGAGATTGTATATGTGTGTATGTACATCTGTATATACACATACATACATATATACACAAATATATCATGTAATCTCTCTCTGACATTGACCCTTCTTTGTTAAATATATCTTTCATTTTGTCACTTGCTTTTAAATTTTGCTCACAGCATTTTGTATTAAGAGAGATGTTAGTTTTTATGTGATAAAATCTATCAGTATTTTATATTATGGTTTCAGAGTCTACTCTTATAATATGAAATACCTTCAGCAATCCAAAATTACATCTCTGCTTTCTTTATTTATAAATATATTTTATTGCAATTGGATATTAATACATCTATACTTAATTTGATGTTAGATAGAATTCTAACATACCTCCTCAGCTTGTCCAAACACAGTTTACTGAATTGTTTTCCCCATTGCTTGAAATTACAATTGTATTATGTAATAAGTTGTTATAATATGTTCTTGGATCTATTTCTCAACTGCATAGTCATTTTCACTGCTCTGTTTGTCTTTTTCTGCACCAAATTCTGCCCTCATTCTTCTTTCTTACTCCCAAAGTTTCAATTTCAGTCTTTTATTTTTTTCTTGAAGGTGAGCTATAGAATAATTTTGTCAAGTTCCTCATGTAATCTCAATGAATTTTTAAGTAAACTTCCGTTAAGAGTGTAAGGATTGTCGAGATTCTTTTTTTTTTTTTGCATGTGGATTTCTAGTTGTTCCAGTACTATTTTTTGAAAAGACACAACTCCATTACATTGTAATGCTCCATTGTGTTGCCTTTGCTCCTTGTTCAATGATCAGTTGACTATATATATATTTTTTATGTACTTATTTTATTTATTTTTTATACAGCATGTTCTTATCAGTTATATTTTTAATTCATTTTTATTGCAGTATAGTTGATTTACAATGTTGATTTAGTTTCTGCTGTACAGCAAAGTGAATCAGTCATACATATACACATATCCACTCTTTTTTAGATTCTGTTCCCATATAGGCCATTACAGAGTACTGGGTAGAGTTCCCTATGCTATACAGTAGGTTCTTATTAGTTATCTGTTTTACATATAGTAGTGTGTATATGTCAGTCCCAATCTCCCAACAGTTGACTTTATTTACGTGAATCTATTTCAGGGCTCTCTATTCTGTTCCATTCATCAGTTTGTCTATTCCTTTATTAATACCATACTGTCATCATTACTGTAGCATTATAGTAAGTCTTCTTTTTTTCTTTAACGTCTTTTTTGGAGTATAATTGCTTTACAATGGTCTGTTAGTTTCTGCTTTATATCAAAGTGAATCAGCTATACACATCCTCATATCACCTCCCTCTTGCGTCTCCCTCCCACCCTCCCTACCCCTCCCCTCTAGGTGGTCACAAAGCACCCAGCTGATCTCCCTGTGCTATGCGGCTGCTTCCCACTAGCTATCTACCTTACGTTTGGTAGTGTATATATGTCCATGCCTCTGTCTTACTTTGTCACAGCTTACCCTTCCTCCCCTTATGCTCAAGTCCATTCTCTAGTAGGTCTGTGTCTTTATTCCTGTCTTACCCCTAGGTTCTTCATGACATTTTTTTTTCTTAAATTGCATATATATGTGTTAGCATACGGTATTTGTCTTTCTCTTTCTGACTTACTTCACTCTGTATGACAGACTCTAGATCTATCCACCTCATTACAAATAGCTCAATTTCGTTTCTTTTCATGGCTGAGTAATATTCCATTGTATATATGTGCCACATCTTCTTTATCCATTCATCTGATGATGGACACTTCAGTTGTTTCCATCTCCGGGCTATTGTAAATAGAGCTGCAGTGAACATTTTGGTACATGACTCTTTTTGAAATATGGTTTTCTCAGGGTATATGCCCAGTAGTGGGAATGCTGGGTCATATGGTACTTCTATTGGTAGGTTTTTAAGGAACCTCCGTACTGTTCTCCATAGTGGCTGTACCAATTCACATTCCCACCAACAATGCAAGAGGGTTCCTTTTTCTCCACACCCTCTCCAGCATTTATCGTTTCTAGATTTTTTGATGATGGCCATTCTGACTGGTGTGAGATGATATCTCATTGTAGTTTTGATTTGCATTTCTCTAATGATGTTGAGCATTCTTTCATGTGTTTGTTGGCAGTCTATATATCTTCTTTGGAGAAATGTCTATTTAGGTCTTCTGCCCATTTTTGGATTGGGTTGTTTGTTTTTTTGTTATTGAGCTGCATGAGCTGCTTGTAAATTTTGGAGATTAATCCTTTGTCAGTTGCTTCATTTGCAAATATTTTCTCCCATTCTGAGGGTTGTCTTTTGGTCTTGTTTATGGTTTCCTTTGCTGTGCAAAAGCTTTGAGTCCTCAGTTCTTTACATTCTTCTTTCTTTATTCTGCTCTACGGTGGTTATTTCCACTCTTTTATCTTCCAGGTCACTTATAGGTTCTTCTGCCTCAGTTATTCCTCTATTGATTCCTTCTAGAGATTTTTAAATTGCATTTATTGTGTTTCTCATCATTGTTTGTTTGTTCTTTAGTTTTCCTAGGTCCTTGTTAAACATTTCTTGTATTTTCTCCATTCTATTTCCAAGGTTTTGGATTATCTTTACGATCATTACTCTCAATTCTTTTTCAGATAGATTGCCTATTTCCTCTCCATTTGTTTGGTCTGGTGAGTTTTTGCCTTGCTCCTTCATTTGCTGTGTGTTTCTCTGTCTTCTCATTTTGCTTAACTTACTGTGTTTGGGGTCCCCTTTTCGCAGGCTGAAGTATCGTAGTTCCCGTTGTTTTTAGTGTCTGCCCCCAGTGGGTAAGGTTAGTTCAGTGGGTTGTGTAGGCTTCCTGGTGGAGGGGACTGGTGCCAGTGTTGTGGTGGATGAGGCTGAATCTTGTCTTTCTGGTGGGCAGGTCCACGTCTGGTGGTGTATTTTGAGGTGTCTGTGAACTTATTATGATTTTAGGCAGCCTTTCTGCTAATGGGTGGAGTACAACTCCAAGTAGAACTTCCTGTCTTGCTAGTTTTTTAGCATAGGGTGTCCAGCACTGGAGCTTGCTGTTTGTTGAGTGAAGCTGAGTCTTAACATTGAGATGGAGATCTCTGGGAGAGCTTTTGCTGTTTGATACTATGTGGAGCTGGGAAGTCCCTGGTGGACCAATGTCCTGAACTCAGCTCTCCCACCTCAGAGGCACGGGCCTGACACCCAGCCAGAGCACCAAGACCCTGTCATCCACACGGCTCAGAAGAAAAGGGAGAAAAACAGAGAGAAAGAAAGAAGAAAAAAATAAAATAAAGTTATTAAAATAAAAAATTATTAAAAATAATTTAAAAGTAATAACAAAAAAAAGAAAGAAGAGAGCAACCAAACCAAAAAACAAATCCACCTATAATAACAGTGCTAAAAACTATACAAAAAAAAAATCCAGACAGACAGAACCCTAGGACAAATGGTAAAAGTAAAGTTATACAGACAAATCACACAAAGAAGCATACACACTCACAAAAGGAGAAAATGGGAAAAATATATATATATAAAATAAAAAAGGAAGAGAGCAACCAAATGAATAAACAAATCTACCAATGATCATAAACTCTAAATTCTAAACTAAGATAAACATAAAACCAGAAATAAATTAGATGCAGAAAGAAAACCCCAAATCTACAGTTGCTCCCAAAGTCCACTGCCTCAATTTTGGGATGATTTGTTGTCTATTCAGGTGTTCCACAGATGCAGGGTACATCAAGTTGATTGTGGAGCTTTAATCCGCTGCTCCTGAGGCTGCTGGGAGAGATTTCCCTTTCTCTTCTTTGTCTGCACAGCTCCTGGGGTTCAGCTTTGGATTTGGCCCCGCCTCTGCATGTAGGTCGCCTGAGGGCATCTATTCTTCACTCAGACAGGATGGGGTTAAAGTAGCAGCTGATGAGGGGGCTCTGGCTCACTCAGGCCAGGGGGAGGGAGGGGTACGGAATGTGGGGTGAACCTGTGATGGCAGAGACGAGTGTGACGTTGCAACAGCCTCAGGCACGCTGTGCGTTCTCCCGGGGAAGTTGTCCCTGGATCACGGGACCCTGGCAGTGGCGGGCTGCACAGGCTGCCGGGAGGGGAGGTGTGGATGGTGACCTGTGTTCGCCCACAGGCTTCTTGGTGGCAGCAGCAGCCGCCTTAGCATCTCATTCCCCATCTGTGGGGTCCTCGAAGGTGGCTGTGGCTTGTGCCCGTCTCTGGAGCTCGTTTAGGCGGTGCTCTGAATCCCCTCCCCTCGCGCACCCCAAAACAATGGTCTCTTGCCTCCTAGGCAGGTCCAGACGTTTTCCCAGACTCCCTCCTGTTTAGCTGTGGCGCACTAGCCCCCTTCAGGCTGTGTCCATGCAGCCAACCCCAGTCTTCTCCCTGGGATCTGACCAAAGCCTGAGCCTCAGCTGCCAGCCCCCACCCGTCCCGGCGGGTGAGCAGACAAGCCTCTCGGGCTGGTGAGTGCTGGTCGGCAGCGATCCTCTGTGTGGGAATCTCTCTGCTTTGCCCTCTACACCCCTGTTGCTGTGCTCTCCTCCGTGGCTCCGAAGCTTCCCCCCTCTGCCACCCCCCGTCTCCACTAGTGAAGGGGCTTCCTAGTGTGTAGAAACTTTTCCTCCTTCACAGCTCCCTCCCATAGGGGCAGGTCCCTTCCCTATTCTTTTGTCTCTCTTTTTTCTTTTTTCTTTTGCCCTGCCCGGGTACATGGGGAGTTTCTTGCCTTTTGGGAAGCCAGAGGTCTCCTGCCAGCATTCAGTAGGTGTTCTGTAGGAGTTGTTCCACATGTAGATGTATTTCTGATGTATTTGTGGGGAGGAAAGTGATCTCCACGTCTTTCTCCTCCACCATCTTGAAGGTCTCCCCTATAGTAAGTCTTAACATCAGGTAATGCCGCTCTTCCAACTGTGTTCTCATTTAGTATTGTGTAAGAGTTGCAGTACTGATAAGACTCTTTCTACATTGATTTAACTCTATTGTTAATCCACCAGGGATTCCAAATGAGAACTGGGTGGATATGTTGGGTCCCTTCTTGCCGGGATCTGTACTCTATTTTTTTCAATCCCCAGCACTGTGAGACTGCTGAAATTGTGCTCTGTTTTTCAACCATTGTCTGAATAGCTTCTAGGGCCTCTTGCCCTGGGAAACTTAAGTATCAGCAACTGTTCAGAGAAAAAGAGTCCAAAAATATTGCACTCACTTCTCACTTCCCTTCTTTCTGGGATGTTGGGCTCTTGCATCTTGGATGCCTTGACCAGAAATGCAATTTTTGCTTCCCAGTCACATGGGGTTGCTGTAAAGTCTTCCAATTCTGTGACTCTTAGCAGCAACCCTCTCCTCAAATTCTCAGCCTCTTTCCATAGATTAACTGGGCAAGTTCCCTGAAGGGAAAAGTGGTACTTAGAAACTTGGGCACAGAGAATTTTACAACTCTCTCAAACTGATCAGACTACAATTCTCCTATCTTCTTTATGAAAAAAGGAATATATTCAGTTAGCATGTATATGTATATATATATGTATACACATATATGTGTGTATATATATATACTTTTCATATATATGTGAAAAGTAAAGCTCACATATATATATATATATATGAAAAGTAAAGCTCAGACAGGTAATTTTTGTTGAACAGTGTCACATAGTATATTGGGGTAAGGGGGAGAAAATACAAATACTGTAACTCTCTAAACTTGTGGCTGTCTTTTCTAATATTTCTCATTTTTCTAATGCCTACCATTTTATTTTTATTTATTTATTTATTTTTTTGGTGGTACGCGAGCCTCTCACTGTTGTGGCCTCTCCCGTTGCGGAGCACAGGCTCCAGACGCGCAGGCTCAGCAGCCATGGCTCACGGGCCCAGCCCATGTGGGATCCTCCCAGACTGGGGCACGAACCCGTGTCCCCTGCATCGGCAGGCGGACTCTCAACCACTGCGCCGCCAGGGAAGCCCATGCCTACCATTTTAAAATACTTTTTCTAAAACAAGCTGCAGGTGGAAAACTCTTGATTTTAACAGTTCAGAGGGATACATCTGAGGAGGGGCATATTGGAGACTGTCACACTTCAGTGGATGGGACTCAGACACCACCTACCAGGGAAGGAATCATTTGTAAGTACCTCTGTGTGCAGCTGTTCAAGGGGCTCCTGAAGTAAGGCTGTTCTTTTTTTATTAAGGAGTCTTTGCGGCAGCAAAGCAGTCATCAGCTTATGCAGATTCCTCTGGGTACAGAAAAGGGACATTTTAAGTTGCCTATTAGTTTATTATTGCTGAAAGAAAGAAAAGAGAAGCATAAGGGGAGGGGAGGGGAGGGAGAATTAAGGATCTAATAACAGTGAGAGCTCACTGCCCAGGTTGTGGCTCTTGCTGTGTTTGAATGATTGTTCTTTGTCGACAGCCTTGCACTTGGCTATTTTTAGCATCTCTTTAATAATTGAGCTGTAGCAATTGTGCTCAGCAGCTGGAACAGGCAGGGAAAATAGCAGCTCAAAGAAGTAATGCAGCAGGGTCATAATTTAAGTCAAGCTGCATTATGAAGCATACCTTTCTCAACGGTAGAATGCTGAGCTGAGGTGAGAAAAAAAAAGTTGAGAAGAGTAGAAAGAGAGAAAGACAAAATGAAGTGATAGATGGGCAGGTTTTTGTTTTTCTGATTTTTTATACAAACCTGAGAAGGTGCCCCATTGGACAGATTCTTTTGATGGTAAAGAGAGTGGGGCTGGAGGGCCTTGCACCTTATGTCCAAATGGGACAGGGAGACTGAGGTTGCCAGCAGCATTGATGTTGTCCTCTTTCCCAGGGCTGCACAGGGAAAAGCGTCCCTGCAGGATACCAGGAACCTAGATGTGGGAGTGGCATGAAGCTAAAAAGTTGAGAGAGGAAACTTTGGCCAGTGACATAGCAACCTCCTGTTGAGGAAGGGGCCACCTCACGGTCCCTGTTGTTTTTCTGTCCTGAAAGGCTGTGGGCAAGGAGCACACACTTTTGGGAGATACAGTTGGGTTTTCCAAAGCCCAGTTCTCAGATTCATCATGAAATACCTGATTTAGGTCCTTACGGCAGTGGGCATGGCGCACACCTCACTTTGTCGAACTCTTTGACTTTGCATTGCTGGCTCCTTCTAGGCAGGGTTTGTAGAGCCCAGAGTGAAACGGACACTTAATAAGTGGAGACTTAATAAGTGCCCGTATGCCTGGTCCATGGAGACATTCAACCTGAGTAATTCAAGTAACCTTAACAAAAAAACAAATGAACAATCTAAATAGTCAGGGGTGTCTCCAATTAATTAAATGATCAAACTAACGAGACAGCTGCCAAATTGTAACCGAGCAGAACCCTATGAGGCCTTCCCAAGACTAACCCCTCCCTCAGATTCTCTGCTGTAGCTCTTCTCTGAAGCACCTAGATACCAGTGTGTGATGCACATTTCCTGAGTTGTTTTACACATGCTAAAACCCCCACCAAATGGAAGAAGTTAACTATTGTACTTGAAGACCAGGAGCACATAGCCCCCAGACCTGCGGGGAGGCTAAGGATTGATACTGTTAACCCCTGTGACGCTGCCCTGTTACGTCACCATCAACCAATCAGAGAATTGTGCAAGGCTGATCACATACTCTACGACCCCAATCCCTCACCTTACCTTTAAAAATGTCTCCCTGAGGCTGGGATTAATGTATACACACTACTATGTATAAAATAGATAACCAACAAGGACCTACTGTATAACACAGGGAACTAAAAACTAAAGTCAATATTTTGTAACAACCTATATGGGAAAAGAATCTGAAAAAGAATATATATATATATATATATATATATATATATAACTGAATCACTGTGCTGTACACCTGATACACGAAATCAACTATACTTCAATAAAAATTTTTTTTAAATAATAATACATTCAAACAGGACAAAAGCCAAAAAAGAAAAAAAGGTCTCCCTGAAACCCATTGGGGAATTTGGGCTTTTTGAGCACTAGCTGTCTTGGACTCCTTGTTTAGCACCCTGCAATAAACGCTGCACTTTCCTTCACCACAATCCACTAGATTGGCTTTATTGCACGCAGGCAAGCGGACCCAAGTTTGGTTTGGTAGCAAAATTGCTTCTGTTCCCTTTTGAGGAGGCAGAGATTGCTAAAGATTGACCAGGTAGTGAGCTTTCTTCCTCAGCACTTCGAACTTTTTACCTCTTGTGTTTCCCCTCTTTTTTCCTTTGCTTTGCTGTATTCTGGTCTTCACTATTTCCACTTAATCTTCCTTGTCTTCCTTCTTCACTGCATTTCCCTCTGCCTTTTTTTGTACCCTCCGCTTTCTAGCAGGGTTTTAGACTGGAGCCTTGGGTGATAGGAGAAAGTTTCTAAAGTGAGCTGAGTTGGTGAGACATTCCATCCAGTAGAGGTCAATGTGACAAAGGGAATTTCACAGCCACCTGGGCATATAGGCACAGCCCATCAGCACAATATAGGGAAGGGGAATGACCTGTGATTGCTTCCCCACCAGCACCTTTAATTATCAAAATAGCCATTTGCTTTAGCACTAGTCTTCAGGAACTTTGAAATAGAAAGACAGTGTAAAGAAGAAATCCTTTTCATGTATTTCTTAAACCTCAGGGTCAGTGTGAACTCATGCTTTTCTTCTAAACTGAAAAAACAAAAAGAAAGGTCTGACATATAGATTTAAATACCCGACATATATTTTAGGTCTTCAGGAGGTCAAAAACGGTGTCATAAATTTGAACAACAGTCAAAAGAATCAAGTTGGATCAGAGTGAAATCTGGTACATATCAGAACTCACTTTTTCATATGAATTCATTGTGCGATAATTGGTATGGAAGGGAGGAACAATTGGGTAGGATTGCTTGCCTGGAAAACACTTAGGAGATACAAAGAAGACCAGGGGATATGTGTAGGATAGTCTTTGGATTTTGTGTGTTTGTGTGTGTGTGTGTGTTTTCTGTCTGAGTTGTTCAACACACAGAGCATGCAGGTGCTGTGTTCTCACAGGCAGGGAGAGATATCCATACATCACTACACTTTCAGGCATTTAGGAGAATGTCAATGTGCAAGTTCACAGGCTTTCCTGAAGGTCCACTGCAGCAGCCAATTGGATCCATGAAATTGAAAATGAGATCTGATGGGTTTGGACAGATTAGAACTTCAGAGGGAGAACTTGTCCTCTCTAAATTACCTGACACCAGCCACAGAATTTAATTGTACCCTATATTACTTTCCTAGAGCTTCTGGAATAAATGTCCATAAACCGTGGCTTTAAAACAACAAAAATTTATCCTATCACCGTTTTGGAGGCCATAAGTTCAAAATCAGTCTCACTTGGCCTAAATCAAGCTGTTAGCAGGGCCAGGTTCCCTCCAGAATCTCTAACGAGGCGGGGGGCGGATTTCTTCCTTGCATCTCTCAACTTCTGTTAGTGAAACCAAGCAGGACTCTGTGGGGCTCCAGGGTACAAATCCTTTCTGCCCCCCGACCCCCCCACACACTTCATGTTTATAGGAAATAGGCTTCATTCAGCCTCCTAGACCTTCCCTGAGTTCCAAAGGGCAGATTCAAACACTTGCTAATCAGGGAAGGGAGGGGATGCAGGAACAAGGGAGGAACAGTCAAGAAACAATAATGCAGCCACCCTGGGGCAGGGTCCTGGTTCCTCCTCAAGGGATATACGTAATAACACCTTTGAGTTCTTCCGCTGGAACTCAGGCCCCCACCCAGGTGAGAGGGTGGTAACTTCAGGCTGAGCACCAAGATTCCTGGACGCCACCCTGTTACCTCACCACCAACCAATCAGAAGAAAGCCACACACCCTGCAGCCCTCACCCCAAATTTTGCCTATAAAAGCTTCTCCCCCAAAACCATCAGGGAGGTCCGCATTGTTGAGCACGAGCCACCTGTTCTCCTCGCTTGGCCCTGCAGTACACCTTCCTCTGCTCCAAACTCCAACATTTTGGTTTGTTTGGCCTCACTGTGCATTGGGCATATGAACTTGTGTTTGGTAACACCATAAACCTGTGCTGGATTTTTTCAGGCAAACACCAGCATACACAGTCCCTTCATTTGCAGAGAGAAGATAAAATAAATGAAAAGGGGAGAAGGTGAAAGAAGACAAAATGTAGGTGTATAGTTACGCATGTGTATTTCACATATAAATACACACAAGTTAAGCTTTGGATAAATTATGTTATTTTAATAGTAAAAAAAGTTAAAAGAAGAGTAGGCAGGGGAGAGATTTGTGCTCAGCTGTACAGTAAACTATGTTCCAATAATCTTATAATAAAAACAGTAAATCACAACCCCGCAGTAGGAAACATAATCCTTTTCTCTCTGATTTTTTAGTGTCCTGTGTTATGTTTTTATTTTTACTGACCTTACTTATTATTACTTTTTTAAAAATTTTACTGAAGTATAGTTGATTTACAATGTTGTTGTTGAGCAGAGTGGCTCAGTTATACATATACATATATATTCTTGTTTATATTCTTTTCCACTGTGGTTTATTACAGGATATTGAATATAGTTCCCTCTGTTATGCAGTAGGACTTTGTTGTTTATAGTTTGCATCTGCTAATTCCAAACTCCCAACCCTTCCCTCCCTCCCCCCTCCCCCCCCTTGACAACCACAAGTCTGTTCTCTATGTATATCTGTGAGTCTGTTTCTGTTTCATAGATAAATTCATTTGTATTTTAGATTCCACATGTAAGTGATGTTATATTGTACTTGTCTTTCTCTTTGTGACTTACCTCAACTTAGTATGATAATCTCTAGTTCCATCCATGTTGCTGCAAATGGAAGTATTTCATTCTTTTAATGGCTGAGTAATATTCCTGTGTGTGTGTGTGTCTGTGTGTATGTACACCACATCTTCTTTATCCATTCATCTGTCAGTGGACATTTAGGTTGTTTCCATGTCTTGGCTATTGTAAATAGTGCTGCTGTGAACACAGGGGTGCATGTATCTTTTTGAATCATAGTTTTGTCTGGGTATATGCCCAGGAGTGGGATTGCTGGATCATATGGCAACTCTGTTTTTAGTTTTTTTGTTTAGTTTACTGGTTTCCATAGTGGCTGCACCAGTTTACTTCCCACCAGCAGTGTAGGAGGGTTCCCTTTTCTCCACACTCTCTCCAGCATTTATTATTTGTAGACTTTTTAATGATGGCCATTCTGACTGGTGTGTAGTGTCCTGGGTTTTACACAGTACCAGGAACTGGAAATTAGGGATGTCTGGTCCCCTGAAAACAAATCTCTGTAAAAGGAACAGCTACAAATATGTAGAGTGGACTGCTGAAAAGGCATGGGGATGCCCCCAAATGTCATCTATTTTTAACATCAGCTTTTGGGAAAATTGTATCTCTGCCTTCCATTAAGATGCAGTGATTTCCTTCTTAAATACCATCCACTCAGATAGGATACCTGCTGAAAGAAACTGTGACTTCTGTTCTTTGACATACGCTTTGTTTTTGTTCTTGTGGGAACTGATTACTCTTTATTCTTCCTTGCAAGCAGCAGAATTTTAACCATGATACTTGACTTTTAAGCTACTTGCATTTTTTTAAAAGTGATAGCATTTTTTCTACTGATTAAGAAGCAATGTGTATTCACTATAGAGAATTTAGAAATATGGACAATTAAAAAGAAAAGATGAAATCATCCAATAATCCTAATACCCAGAGATGACCACTATGTATATTTGCTAAATTCCTTTCAAGGCTTCTTTGCATATACATATTATAAAATGCAGTAATGTTATATGGAGAGTGTTGGATTTTATCCTTTTGTTTGATAAATTTATTTATTTAATTTATTTCTTTTTGGCCGCGTTGGGTATTCGTTGCTACGCGTGGGCTTTTCTAGTTACGGCAAGCAGGGCTACTCTTTGTTGTGGTGCATGGGCTTCTCATTGTGGTGACTTCTCTTGTTGCAGAGCACAGGCTCCAAGCGTGCAGGCTTCAGTCGTTGTGGCACATGGGCTCAGTAGTTGTGGCTTGCGGGCTCTAGAGCACAGGCTCAGTAGTTGTGGCTCATGGGCTTAGTTGCTCCATAGCATGTGGGATCTTCCTGGACCAGGGATCGCACCTGTGTCCCCTGCAGTGGCAGGTGGATTCTTAACCACTGCACCACCAGGAAAGTCCTGATTTTTATCCTTTATACTTGACATCAAATAATGTTTTCTGAGCTTAAATATTCTTTACAATGTGATTTTAAGAATAAGATTGTTCTCCATGAATGTATATGAAGGGTTCTCCAGAGAAATAGAACCAATAATATATATATATATATTACATATTATATATTAAGAACCACGTGTGTGTGTGTGTGTGTGTGTGTGTGTGTGTGTGTGTGTGTATAGAGAGAGATTTATTATAAGAAATTGGCTCACATGAATATGAAGATTGGTAAAAATCTGCTGCCACTGGTATAGGAGACCCAGGGAGAGCTGATGTTCAAGTTCAAAGGCCGTCAATCAGGAATAGTCAATACTGCAGATGAAATCCAAAGGCAATCAGCTGGAGAGTTCTCTCCGACTCAAGGGAGAGTGGGTCTTTTTGTTCTAATCCGACCTTCAGTTGATTAGATGAGGCCCCCCTGTATTATGAAGAGCAATCTGCTTCACTCAAAGTCCACTGATTTCAATGTCAATCTCAGGCAAAAAGATGCTCCCAGAAACCCTGGAATAATATATGACCAACTCCCTGGGTACATCATGGTCTAGTCAAGTTGACACATACAGTTTACCCATCATAATGTATATGCCTTGATTTACTTAACCAAATTTTATGAGTGAATATTTAAGTGATTTTTAAATACATGGAACTTCACTAGCAATCCTCCTTCACCCATGACAGACCCTTGTATGTTATCAGGGCCTTCCTTCTAAGAATGGAGAAACAGAGCTTTTTGAAACAGAGCCACCGAGGACCCCTACTGTCAGCCAGAGTTGATGTGTCACCAGAAATGTTTCCTCTTTCTCATCCTGTGTGTTTCTGATCAACTGCTGTGAAATTATTGTCTTTCCCCGCCTCCTACTCCTCTGTTACTCTGAGATGATACAGTATATGGACCGTCACTGTCTTCATCATGCCCTACTACCATGCTCCTTTTGTCAGCACCTCCTGCTTTAAGTGTAGGAGCTACAGCCTATCAAGATGCAGTGCCTAGCAGTCTGACCGTTCCTACCCTACTTCTTAAGCCTATTTTTCCCCCTGATTCTTGCTTTGAATTAATATTTTTTAAAGTGAAGATGAGGGGATAGATGTAGGAGGCACGCGAGGCATAACCATGCTCAGACATCTCAAAAAGCAACACACTTTAGGAAAAAGAGTGGGAGAGGTGTAGCAGGCATGTTATTTTTCATTGTTTACTTTTTTGACTATTTCCTCAAAGCAAGACCATGAGAGATATACCAACTGTCTTTCTAACTCTTGCACTACTACCCATCCACCTCCCAAATCCTGTCATATGAAGAAAAGCCTATTTACGTCACGAAGTGCATTTCAGATACCTCTGTGGCTGTGTTTTAATTTCTAATCCAGCCCAATTGACTTGATTGTTAGAATAAGTTCTCCCCAAATTCTGGACTTAGGTTTTATATCTGTGTTGGAGAGATTTTCATCTTTCTTCATATTTTCATAAGTAGAGAAATCAAGAAAGACCATTTCTGAACCTGCAAATCAGACACAATTTTAACCACTGACGTATGTTTTAAATAGGAATTCACAACACTTATCTTGAGCTGTATGCCCACTGCAATCCAGGAAGGCCAGTGACCTAACAAATTGAAGTGACTTGATAAAGTTATTTCTTAAGGCTCTATTGTAGATTTTACATTTGCAAATGTAGCTAATTGCATTGAACGTGAAATCTAATTAAAACCTCATTGTACCATCTGTGTTCTTTGGTTAAAGGACTTGTACTATTAAACAAGTATTGAAAAGGAGGTATTGAAAGACTTACTTTAAAATTCAGTTCCTTCCATTCTCAAAGACTGGATGGTGGCAGAGTGTAGTACTCCATTGCTGTAGCCAGTCTTTAAAAGCTCCCCAGAGCCATAGCTAATTTTCCTATTAGTTACAGACGAGAGACTGCACCACCAAATTCAATCTCACAATTTTGGCAATGGAGAAGAGAGAGAGAAAAAATATACACCCATGCACACCTACGGACACACACACACATACACATACATACATATATCAAGGAAAAAAGAAAACCTCAGTAATGCATACACCTAAGAGTTTTCCAAGGGTTTCATCTTTTCTTCCCTCACCTTGTTTAATTCAAATGAGAAGTGTTTTGTTTAACTGGAGTGTTTTAGGATTTCCTCTGCCAACAAATGGACCAACCTCTTAATAATCGTAATTTCTCTTGTGTTACATGGTGCTAAAGTCAGAGAGTAGAAAAGGAAGGAAATCAAGAAAGGATACTATTGGAGTGAAATCCACACATCTGTGAAAAATTAAGTGGCTACTACAGTTTAACTCACACTATCATGATCTACACTTAGTTTATTCTGCCTACAATGGTCACGTGATATCTACAAAGAAATTACTGGTGTCGAATCTTAGTTGAAATGCTAAAAATCAGTTTCAATGGAAGTTTTCAGTCTCCTCTGTTAAGATTCTAAGACATATTAAGACATTTCTCCTTTGTAGGTCTTAGATTTTTGAAAAGCCCCTGGGGTGGCTTCCAGTTTATTTATATACCAGCAGCTGCAGTCATGACATCAAGATGCAATAAAACCCTCTCTCTGTAATACAGGCACCTGTTGTTAAAGAAAGAAATCTAGTACAAACAGGCAAGGGATGCTGGGTCCTAAGTGATGCTGGAAACCCTGAGAAACTAGATGTATTTTTAGGGCAGCCGGGCCAGAGTTTCAGGTATCAGTGGCCGAACGTCCCCTACTTTGGCCCTTTGTTAAACTGACCTCCTTATTCACACACAGGCAGACATCAGTTTCTATGTGCAATTCCCCCCAAAAAGTATGATGGGACAAAGTTTGTTTTCTCCTTGTTTTTGAAGCTGTGTACCCTGTTGCAGGAGACCCAGAAGCACACAACACATCCTTGACAAATATCAGTGACTGATGGGGCAACAGGAACTTTCAACTCTGAGATGATCCAGGACATTGCAATCCAATTTTTTTAAACACTGGCTGTCCCAAATAAGCATCAGACAGGTTCATTGATGGCTTGGGTCTTCAGCATAGCCATGTCTGACAGGCAAAGCAGAGATTGTGTTGTGACAGTTGAGGATCCTGAGGTTCACACAGGTTGAGTGATTTGCTCAAGGTCACATACCACATAGCTGGTCCAGGATGAACATCCGGCTGTCAGAGCAACTCTGAGTTCCCTGGGCACACACACAGCTGAGTTTGAATTCTGATTTATCACTTGTTGTCTCTCTGAAACTCAGTCTCCTGGTCTATACATGGTTTGATGTGGGATCAAATATAATAACCTACACCTGATACAACCAACACCAACGTGAACGGCACACCCTGTACGTACTCAGGTCCTTTTCTTGGGCTCTCTTTATCTGGAACTCAAACTAAAACAACATTCTGTGGTTTATAAAAATTGGAAAAATATGTATTATTAAATAAATGCAGTTTTCAAGTGAACATGTTTCTTTCAAAGATGATATGCGTGAAGGTAAAAGCAATGTAAGGGTGTATAAATGTTAGAACCATTTCTTTAAGGATACATGATTTGCCATGGAAAAGCAAAGACTTCACCAAAGGGAACAAAAGACAAAATCAGTTGATTCTGAAATCTGACTCTTTTCTGAGATCTTCCTTGAAAAGGAATTTGAGCACATAATTGGTCAAATAAAGGTTCAAGTCTTCTAAGTTATTTGATAGCAAAAACCAAGCACAGTAAAAGAGAGCTTTCTGCCGCTTCCCCTTCATACCTCTATTGCCTCTGCTAAGTGTATAATAAAGACCTGTGATGCTCCATCTAGATGCACAGAGATTCTTGTGAAAACAGCAAGAAAAAGGAAGCAGCCCATATTGCTGTAATTGGTGCAAACCTTGGATTGGATCGCAGTGTTCTCGGATGATTATAAATTGTGAGGCAGTGGTTTTGTTTGTTAGGTTTTTTTTCTTTAACCTTCTGTAGTTTACTGGAACTTAAGTCAATATAATCAACATCCTGGAAATGACTGAATTTGAAGGGAAACCAGTAGGATGCTGGATTTTAAGAACAAATTCGTATGCGGATAAACAATTAACAAATCGACATAGATATACGAATAGTAGGTCTTGCTTTCAAAAACAAAACGTCATCAGTGAATATTCACTTTCTCTTGAAGGCTGTCTGTTTAGTCTACTGATAGATGAAAAATATAAGTCAGTCACAGACAAAATGTGAGACTGGTATGCCCTTAGACATCATCCGGTTCAGGCATCCCAAGTGGAGCTATTTTCACTTTCCAACCATAATTGATTGGTAATGGCTGCGTGATTAGCCATGTTCAGAAGGATTATAGGGCTTTGCACAGAAACAGGAGAAAAGTGAGTGAGATGGATTAATAACGTTTGTGGTGGCCTGAATAGGAAGAGTGTCAGTTTACGAAGAATCCTGATTCTAACCTCCACTTCTAGAAGTCATTAATTCTTATAATGTTGGGATTTATATTATAACAAAACAATTAACTTTTTTTTCAGTTTCAGTATTTTTAATTGAAGTATAGCTGATTTACAATGTTGTGTTAATTTCTGCTGTATAGCAAAGTGACTCAGTTTTATACACACACACACACACACACACACACACACACATCCTTTTTTATGTTCATTTACATTATGGTTTATCACAGGATGTTGAATATAGTTCTGTGTGCTATAGAGTAGGACCTTGTTGTTTATCCCTTCTGTATATAGAAGTTTACTTCTGTTAACCCCAAACTCCCACTCAACCCTCCCCCCACCCCTCCCCCCTCCCCCACCCCTCCCCCTCCCCCCAGCCTGTTCTCTATGTCCATGATTCTGTTTCTGTTTCACAGATAGGTTCATTTGTGTCGTATTTTAGATTCCACATCTAAGTGATATCACATGGTATCTGTCTCTTTATGACTTACGTCACTTTGTATGATAATCTCTAGGTTCATCCATGTTGCTGCAAATGGCATTATTTCATTGTTTTTTTATATATAAATTTATTTATTTTTAGCTGCCTTGGTTCTTCGTTGCTGTGCGCAGCTTTCTCCAGTTGTGGTGAGCAGAGGCTACTCTTTGTTGCGGTGCGCGGGCTTCTCATTGCGGTGGCTTCTCTTGTTGCAGAGCACGGGCTCTAGGCGCGCGGGCTTCAGTAATTGTGGCACATAGGCCCAGTAGTTGTGGCTTGCAGGCTCTAGAGCGCGGGCTCAGTAGTTGTGGCACACAGGCTTAGTCGCTCCGCGGCATGTGGGATCTTCCCGGACCAGGGCTCGAACCCATGTCCCCTGCATTGGCAGGTGAATTCTTAACCACTGCACCACCAGGGAAGTACCTGTACTACATCTTCTTTAACCATTCATCTTTCGATGGACATTTAGGTTTTTTCCGTCTTGGCTATTGTGAAAAGTGCTTCTATGAACATAGGGGGCATGTATCTTTTTGAATTAGAGTTTTGTCTGGATATATGCCCAGGAGTGGGATTGCTGGATCATATGGTAATTCTATTTTTAGTTTTCTGAGGAACCTCCATACTGTTCTCCATAGTGGCTGCACCAACTTACGTTCCCACCAACGGTGTAGGCAGGTTCCGTTTTCTCCACACCCTCTTCACCATTTGTTATTTGTAGACATTTTGATGATGGCCATTTTGACCAGTGTGAGGTGATACCTCATTGTAGTTTTGATTTGCATTTCTCTAATAATGAGTGAAGTTGAACATCTTTTCATGTGCCTATTGATCATCTGTATTTCTTCTTTGGAGAAATGTTTATTTATGTCTTCTGCCCATTTTTTGATTGGGTTGTTTGGTTTCTGTTGTTGTTGAGTTGTATGAGCTGTTCATATATTTTAGAAATTAAGACCTTGTCAGTCGCATCATTTGCAGTATTTTTTCCCACTCTGTAGGTTGTCTTTTTGTTTTGTTTGTGGTTTCCTTTGCTGTACAAAAGCTTATAAGTTTGATTAGGTCCCATTTGTTTTATTTTGATTTTATGTTTGTTGCCTTGGGAGACTGACCTAAGAAAACATTGGTTTGATTTATGTCAGAGAGTGTTTTGCCTGTGATCTCTTCTAGGAGTTTTATGGTGTCATGTCTTATGTTTAAGTCTCTAAGCCATTTTGAGTTTATTTTTGTGTATGGTGAGAGGGTGTGTTCTAACTTCATTGATTTATATGTGGCTGTCCAACTTTCCCGACACCACTTGCTGAAGAGACTGGCTTTTTCCCATTGTATATTCTTGCCTCTTTTGTCAAAGATTAATTGACTGTAGGCGTGTGGATTTATTTCTGAGCTCTCTATTCTGTCTCGTTGATCGTATGCCTGTTTTGTGCCAATACCACACTGTTTTTTTTTGTTGTTTGTTTGTTTTTGTTTTTGCTGTTAGAAGACTGTTTTTATTAATTTGAATGTCTTTTTTTTTAATGGAATCCAATCAGCACTTCTGAAGTGCAGGTATAGTGTTCTAACTAAAACAGATTAGCTAGTAATACCACTGATTTATAAACAAAAGTGTTTACCTCTGCTTTCTGAATTTAGAATAATACCATACTGTGTTTTTTTTAATTAATTAACTTATTTATTTTTGGCTGCGTTGGGTCTTCATTGCTGCGTGCAGGCTTTCTCTAGTTGCAGTGAGCAGGGGCTACTCTTCGTTGCAGTGCACGGGCTTCTCATTGTGGTGGCTTCTCTTGTTGCGGAGCACGGGCTCTAGGCACACGGGCTTCAGTAGTTGTGGCTCACGGGATCCAGAGTGCAGGCTCAGTAGTTATGGCACACGGGCTTAGTTGCTCCACGGCATTGGGATCTTCCCAGATCAGAGCTCGAACCTGTGTCCCCTGCATTGGCAGGTGGATTGTTAACCACTGCACCACCAGGGAACCCCTCCCTCCCATACTGTTTTGATTACTGTAGCTTTGTAGTGTTGTCTGAAGTCTGGGAGGCTTATGCCTCCTGCTTTGTTCTTTTTCTTCAGAATTGCTTTGGCAATTCTGGGTCTTTTATGGTTCCATATGAATTTTAGGATTGTTTCTTCTAGTTCTGTGAACAATGAACTTTTTTAAGCTAAAATAAAGTGAAAATAGCTAGGTTAGGATTAATCTAATGACTCTAAAATTTCTGAGGATGGCTTATCAAAGACCTTGGACATCTCCTTTAAATTGAGCTGTAATGTGTGTAGCATAAAGAATAATAATCTGAAGTATAGAGCTTGATGAATTTTTACATAGGTAAAGATCTGTGTAAACACCACCTTGATCACTTTGACTGAAGCATCCCAGAAGTTTCCTTTGAACCCCTTCCCAGTCATTAACCCCAGAGGTAACCACCATTCTGACTTCTGTAACCATTGATTGGTTTTGTATGTTCTTAAACTGCGTAGAAATGGAATCATAGTATGTACTTGGACATCTTTTTATCAGTGTAGGTTTATTGTCTGTCTCTGCTGGTAACTGATTATTCACAGTAAGTTGATTGAGAGTCTAGCATCTTATGAATGGAAAAATATTGTACTTTATAAAAGAGATTGTTATGAAAAAAGGG
Organism: Lagenorhynchus albirostris; assembly: GCF_949774975.1. NCBI lineage: Eukaryota > Metazoa > Chordata > Mammalia > Artiodactyla > Delphinidae > Lagenorhynchus > Lagenorhynchus albirostris. The sequence goes on along the minus strand of NC_083104.1, from coordinate 49,711,726 downwards.
TTGTGTTAGATCCTATGCAAATCTCTAATAATTCTTACCTCCTTAAGACTAAACTAGCACCTGCACCTTGAAAAGGTTTTCTGGAAAACTGTATACTTTCAAAAGCACTCTATATAAATAACTGTAAATGTTAGATGAAATACAACAAACAGCCTTTTACATTCACAAATGACCTCAATTAATCTCCAAAGAAAATTGCCAAGGACAGGGAAGGAATAAAGAAAACTGAAAGCCAAAAAAGTAATTTCATAATCTACTTCTGCAGCTTCCCTGCAGTCAGGGGATAAGAGGATACCACAGTCCACAATCAGGTAGAGGAGATGGTTTACTATGCCCTTTCTAGGTGTGGTCCTGGTATTGAGACCTTCTCTTGAAGCAGGATACAGCAGAATGGTCCATGTGCAGCAAACTGAAGCCTAGAAAAATCTTTCACCTGGCCCAAAAAGATGACAAAGAAGATTGTTAGAATCTGAGTGGGCTCTTTGCAGACAAAAACAAAAACAGAATCTTTGAATTAACAGATGTAGTGGCCACCTTGCCTGGATTTGGGATTCCAATGTAAATAGCCTGTGTGATCTGGAAACTCTTAAAGAGGCACTAACATAAACATGGCCTTCCCCATGGAACACTTGGCAGACGCAGCCACACGCCTTTAATCCACATCTCCAAGATTGTCTGAACACAGCCTTCTAAACATGGGTTCAAGTTCCAAATTACAATTAATTACGAGATAAATGAACGAGAAGCTAGATAAACCTATACTATATTACTTATGCAGTTTTGTTTATTAAGCAATTTGTTAAAATATGATGTGATTTAGTTAAAACTGAAAAACTAAAAATAAAGACTGTAAGAAATAAATGCTATCAGGAAGTGGGAGAAAAGAACAACATAAAATTCTATAATTAAGTATATATGTCTGTACACATACATATAAAACAATTACATTTGACTTATGCAACTTACAAGTATAAAATCATTGGTGAAATGGAATATAGATGTAAGGCAAGTATCCATAATGAAACAGAAATTTTTTAAGAATGACAAACACTACACAGGGAACTATACTCAATATCTTGTGATAAACTATAATGGAAAAGAATCTGAAAAAGAATATATATATATTATATATATATATACATATATATATTTAATAAACTTCTTTATGAAAGTTTTGCCTTCATGAAAAAATAAAAACTCTTCAGTGCCTTTGCACATATTCTTCCCTTTACCTGAATGACTAAAAACACTCTCCCTTAATTCCCAACCAATCTCTCTCTCCCTCTCTCTCTCTCTCTCTCTCTCTCTCTCCCCATCTCACTCTTTAGTTAACTCTATTCCTTTAGACCTCACCTCAATGTCTGCTTGCTTAAAATAGCTTTACCCGACTTTCCAGATGAGATTTAATATCAACTTTATAGCATTTCAAAGCAACATACACCTCTTTTCACTAGCAATTAATATAATTGTAATTTTCTCTAGTTTATGTGACTGTACGTTTAACGATCATATTTCACTGGGTTGTAAGCTGCATCAGGCCCATGTCTCTTTTGCTCATCATTTCCTAAGTTACATCCAATAGTAGGGATTCAATGAATCTTTATTATTGAATTAATGTATCATGTTTACCATAATGTTGTCTCCAACTGCTCTTACTCTCATGATAGAGGAGACAAATAATTTGAAAGGAGAGTGCTGTACTATCTGCACTGCGATAGAGGTCTTCCTGTGATATACAGGTGTTTTTTAGATGGGCTCAGGGACCACAGGGTCTTTAATTTCCATGATGAAAATTATAGCTTGCCTGATTAGTCTTTGTCATCACTTAATGACCAAGAAAAAGATGACGAAAGAAGGAGAATTCAGTTTGGGAGGAAATAATGACACAAAAGCAGATTTATACCACCTTCCTCCAAAAACTAACAAAATATATCAATATAAGTTTAAAATGTACCAATATTATAAAACCCCATATGATTCAAATTTAACTAATGAGTCAGGGCAGAAGATCACGTTTTTAAAAACAAAATGAAGCAAAAACACCTCAATGATAGCCCCATAAGGAAGGATGTGAATGGAGGAAATCCACTGTGGGTCAGATGTAAAGAAGCTGAAAACCCCTTTAGAAAAAAACAAACAAAAAGCATACCTGTCACTGTGGATAATTACGATGCAAAGAAGAAGGAAAAAAATCTTTAGTTTGCCATTATTTTGCCATGGCCAGGAGAAATACAGGAATGAGCACAAAGAAAATTCTCCCTGATCATTAATAAAAACACATGAAAAATGCCTTTTGAAAATCACTTTTCCAGTGATGAGTAAGCATTCCATATTTAAAACCCTAAAACATTGCCTATCTTGCCCTTTCTTTTAAGTCTGCTTTGCTGCTCTTGACAACAAAAAAGGAGATAGAAAAGTAGTACTGAAATACGGCTCGAAGATAATGGCACACATAGGGCCTAGACAAGGTGTGAAATCAGTCAAGGAAGACCACCCAAAATATATTTGAACAAATAGCTGGTCTGGGTAAAGATACACATGTGTTTTGTTATTTTCTAAGTAAAGATATTATAGACCACAATATAATGACATTGGTAAATAATATCGTAATTAGAAAATTTCTTTTTTTTTTTTAACATCTTTATTGGGGTATAATTGCTTTACAATGGTGTGTTAGTTTCTGCTTTATAACAAAGTGAATCAGTCATACATAAACATATGTTCCCATATGTCTTCCCTCTTGCGTCTCCCTCCCTCCCACCCTCCCTATCCCACCCCTCCAGGCTGTCACAAAGCACCGAGCCAATATCCCTGTGCCATGCGGCTGCTTCCCACTAGCTATCTACCTTACTACGTTTGTTAGTGTGTATATGCCCATGACTCTCTCTCGCCCTGTCACAGCTCACCCTTCCCTCTCCCCATAACCTCAAGTCCGTTCTCTAGGAGGTCTGCGTCTTTATTCCTGCTTTACCCCTAGGTTCTTCATGACATTTTTTTCCTTAAATTCCATATATATGTGTTAGCATACGGTATTTGTCTTTCTCTTTCTGACTTACTTCACTCAGTATGACAGACTCTTAGGTCCATCCACCTAACTACAAATAACTCAATTTCGTTTCTTTTTATGGCTGAGTAATATTCCATTGTATATATGTGCCACATCTTCTTTATCCATTCATCCGATGATGGACACTTAGGTTGCTTCCATCTCCAGGCTATTCTAAATACAGCTGCAGTGAACATTTTGGTATATGACTCTTTTTGAATTACGGTTTTCTCAGGGTATATGCCCAGTAGTGGGATTGCTGGGTCATATGGTACTTCTATTTGTACTTTTTTAAGGAACCTCTATACTATTCTCCATAGTGGCTGTACCAATTCACATTCCCACCAGCAGTGCAAGAGTGTTCCCTTTTCTCCACACCCTCTCCAGCATTTATTGTTTCTAGATTTTTTGATGATGGCCATTCTGACTGGTGTGAGATGATATCTCATTGTAGTTTTAATTTGCAATTCTCTAATAATTAATGTTGTTGAGCATTCTTTCATGTGTTTGTTGGCAGTCTATATATCTTCTTTGGAGAAATGTCTGTTTAGTTCTTCTGCCCATTTTTGGATTGGGTTGTTTGTTTTTTTGTTATTGAGCTGCATGAGCTGCTTTTAAATTTTGGAGATTAATCCTTTGTCAGTTGCTTCATTTGCAAATATTTTCTCCCATTCTGAGGGTTGTCTTTTGGTCTTGTTTATGGTTTCCTTTGCTGTGCAAAAGCTTTTATGTTTCATTAGGTCCAATTGTTTATTTTTGTTGTTATTTCCATTTCTCGAGGAGGTGGGTCAAAAAGGATCTTGCTATGATTTATGTCATAGAGTGTTCTGTCTATGTTTTCCTCTAAGAGTTTGATAGTTTCTGGCCTTACATTTAGGTCTTTAATCCATTTTGAGTTTATATTTGTGTATGGTGTTAGGGAGTGTTCTAATCTCATACTTTTACAAATACCTGTCCAGTTTTCCCAGCACCACTTATTGAAAAGGCTGTCCTTTCTCCACTGTATATTCCTGCCTCCTTTATCAAAGATAAGGTGACCATATGTGCATGAGTTTATCTCTGGGCTTTCTACCCTGTTCCATTATTCTATCTTTCTGTTTTTGTGCCAGTACCATACTATCTTGATTACTGTAGCTTTGTAGTATAGTCTAAAGGCAGGGAGCCTGATTCCTCCAGCTCCATTTTTCGTTCTCAAGATTTCTTTGGCTATTCCGGGTCTTTCGTGTTTCCATACAAATTGTGAAATTTTTTTTCTAGTTCTGTGAAAAATGCCATTGGTAGTTTGATAGGGATTGCATTGTATCTCTAGATTGCTATGGGTAGTAGAGTGATTTTCACAATGTTGATTCTCCCAATCCAAGAACATGGTATATCTCTCCATCTATTTGTATCATCTTTAATTTCTTTCATCAGTGTCTTATAATTTTCTACATACAGGTCTTTTGTCTGCTTAGGTAGGTTTACTCTTAGATATTTTATTCTTTTTGTTGCAGTGGTAAATGGGAGTGTTTTCTTAATTTCACTTTCAAATTTTTCATCATTAGTGTATAGGAATGCCAGAGATTTCTGTGCATTAATTTTATCCTGCTACTTTACCAAATTGATTGATTAGCTCTAGTAGTTTTCTGGTACCATCTTTAGGATTCTCTATGTATAGTATCATGTCATCTGCAAACAGTGACAGCTTTACTTCTTCTTTTCCGATTTGGATTCCTTTTATTTCATTATCTTCTCTGATTGCTGTGGCTAAAACTTCCAAAACTATGTTGAATAAGAGTGGTGAGAGTGCGCAACCTTGTCTTGTTACTGAACTTAGTGGACATGGTTTCAGTTTTTCACCACTGAGGACAATATTGGCTGTGGGTTTGTCATACATGGCCTTTATTATGTTGAGGAAAGTTCCCTCTATGCCTACTTTCTGCAGGGTTTTTATCATAAATGGGTGTTGAATTTTGTCAAAAGCTTTCTCTGCATCTATTGAAATGATCATATGGTTTCTCTCCTTCAATTTGTTAATATGTGTATCACGTTGATTGATTTGCGTATATTGAAGAATCCTTGCATTCCCGGAATAAACCCCACTTGATCATGGTGTATGATCCTTTTAATGTGCTGTTGGATTCTGTTTGCTAGTATTTTGTTGAGGATTTTTGCATATATGTTCATCAGTGTTATTGGCCTATAGTTTTCTTTCTTTGTGACATCCTTGTCTGATTTTGGTATCAGCGTGATGGTGGCCTCATAGAATGAGTTTTGGAGTGTTCCTCCCTCTGCTATATTTTGGAAGAGTTTGAGAAGGATAGGTGTTAGCTCTTCTCTAAATGTTTCATTGAATTTACCTGTGAAGCCATCTGGTCCTGGGCTTTTGTTTGTTGGAAGATTTTTAATCACAGTTTCAATTTCAGTGCTTGTGATTGGTCTGTTCATATTTTCTATTTCTTCCTGATTCAGTCTTGGCAGGTTGTGCATTTCTAAGAATTTGTCCATTTTTTCCAGATTGTCCATTTTATTGGCATAGAGTTGCTTGTAGTAATCTCTCATGATCTTTTGTATTTCTGCAGTGTCAGTTGTTAACTTTTCCTTTTTCATTTCTAATTCTGTTGATTTGAGTCTTCTCCCTTTTTTTCTTGATGAGTCTTGCTAATGGTTTATCAATTTTATCTTCTCAAAGAACCAGTTTTTAGTTTTATTGAGCTTTGCTATCATTTTCTTCCTGTCTTTTTCATTTATTTCTGATCTGATCTTCATGATTTCTTTCCTTTTGCTAACTTTGGGGTTTTTTTTTTCTTCTTTCTCTAATTGCTTTAGGTGCAAGGTTAGCTTGTTTATTCGAGATGTTTCCTGTTTCTTAAGGTAGGATTGTATTGATATAAACTTCCCTCTTAGAACTGCTTTTGCTGCATCCCATAGGTTTTGGGTCGTTGTGTCCCCATTGTCATTTGTTTCTAGGTATTTTTTGATTTCCTCTTTGATTTCTTCAGCGATCACTTAGTTATTAAGTAGTGTATTGTGTTTGTATTTTTTACAGATCTTTTCCTGTAATTGATATCTAGTCTCATAGTGTTGTGGTCAGAAAAGATACTTGATATGATTTCAGTTTTCTGAAATTCAACAAGGCTTGATTTGTGACTCAAGATATGATCTATCCTGGAGAATGTTCCCTGAGCACTTGAGAAAAATGTGTATTCTGTTGTTTTTGGATGGAATGTCCTATAAATATCAATTAAGTCCATCTTGTTTAATGTATCATTTAAAGCTTGTGTTTCCTTATTTATTTTTTTTTGGATGATCTGTCCATTGGTGATAGTGGGGTGTTAAAGTCCCCTACTGTGAATGTGTTACTGTCGATTTCCCCTTTTATGGCTGTTAGTATTTGCCTTATGTATTGAGGTGCTCCTATGTTGGGTGCATAAATATTTACAATTGTTATATCTTCTTCTTGGATCGATCCCTTGATCATTATGTAGTGTCCTTCTGTGTCTTTTGTAATAGTCTTTATTTTAAAGTCTGTTTTGTCTGATATGAGAATTGCTACTCCAGCTTTCTTTTGGTTTCCATTTGCATGGAATATCTTTTTCCATCCCCTCACTTTCAGTCTGTATGTGTCCCTAGGTCTGGAGTGTGTCTCTTGTAGACACTATTTATATGGGTATCATTTTGGTATCCATTCAGCCAGTCTGTGTCTTTTGGTGGGAGCATTTAATCCATTTACATTTAAGGTAATTATCGATACGTATGTTCTTATTCCCATTTTCGTAACTGTTTTGTGTTTGATATTGTAGGCCTTTTCCTTCTCTTGTGTTTCTTGCCTAGAGAAGTTCCTTTAGCATTTGTTATAAAGCTGGTTTGGTGGTGCTGAACTCTCTCAGCTTTTGCTTGTCTGTAAAGGTTTTAATTTCTCCATCAAATCTGAATGAGATCCTTGCCAGGTAGAGTAATCTTGGTTGTAGGTTTTTCTCCTTCATCACTTTAAATATGTCCTGCCTCCCCCTTCTGGCTTGCAGAGATTCTGCTGAAAGATCAGCTGTTAACCTTATGGGGATTCCCTTGTGTGTTATTTGTTGTTATTCCCTTGCTGCTTTTAATATGTTTTCTTTTCATTTAATTTTTGATAGTTGGATTAATATGTGTCTTGGAGTGTTTCTCCTTGGATTTATCCTGTACTGGACTCTCTGTGCTTCCTGGACTTTATTAACTATTTCCTTTCCCATATTAGGGAAGGTTTCAACTATAATCTCTTCATATATTTTCTCAGTCCCTTTCTTTTTCTCTTCTTCTTCTGGGACACCTATAATTCGAATGTTGGTGCATTTAATGTTGTCCCAGAGGTCCCTGAGACTTTCCTCAGTTCTTTTCAATCTTTTTTCTTTATTCTGCTCTGCAGTCGTTATTTCCACTATTTTATCTTCCAGGTCACTTATCCATCTTCTGCCTCAGTTTTTCTTCTACTGATCCCTTCTAGAGTATTTTTAATTTCATTTATTGTGTTGTTCATCGTTGCTTGTTTCCTCTTTAGTTCTTCTAGGTCCTTGTTAAATGTTTCCTGCATTTTCTCTTTTGTGTTTCCAAGATTTTGGATTATCTTTACTATCATTATTCTGAATTCTTTTTCAGGTAGACTGCCTATTTCCTCTTCATTTGTTAGGTCTGGTGCATTTTTATCTTGCTCCTTCATCTGCTGTGTGTTTTTCTGTCTTCCCATTTTGCTTATCTTACTGTGTTTGGGGTCTCCTTTTTGCAGGCTGCAGGTCTTAGTTCCCGTTGTTTTTGGTTTCTGCCCCCAGTGGCTAAGGTTGGTTCAGTGGGTTGTGTAGGCTTTCTTGTGGAGGGGACTAGTGCCTGTGTTGTGGTGGATGAGGCTGGATCTTGTCTTTCTGGTGGGCAGGTCCATGTCTGGTGGTGTGTTTTGGGGTGTCTGTGGACTTATTATGATTTTAGGCAGCCTTTCTGCTAATGGGTGAGGTTGTGTTCCTATCTTGCTAGTTGTTTGGCATAGGGTGTCCAGCCCTGTAGCTTGCTGGTCATTGAGTGAAGCTGGGTGTTGGTGTTGATGGAGATCTCTGGGAGATTTTCGACATTTTATATTATGTGGAGTTGGAAAGTCTCCTGTGTCCTGAAGTTGGCTCTCCCACCTCAGAGGCACAGAACTGACTCCTGGCTGGAGCACCAAGAGCCTTTCATCTACACAGCTCAGAATAAAAGGGAGAAAAAGTAGAAAGAAATAAAGAAAGAGAGAGAGGGAGGGAGGGAAGGAGGGAGGAAGGAAGGAAGGAAGGAAGAAAGAGAGAAAGGGAGAAAGAAAGAAAGGAAGGGAGAGAGAGGGAGGGAGGGAGGGAGGAAGAAAGAGGATAAAATAAAGTAAGATAAAGTAAAATAAAGTTATTAAAATAAAAAATAGGGCTTCCCTGGTGGTGCAGTGGTTGAGAGTCCACCTGCCGATGCAGGGGACACGGGTTTGTACCCCGGTCTGGGAAGATCCCACATGCTGCGGAGCAGCTGGGCCCGTGGACTATGGCCCCTGGGTCTGCGTGTCTGGAGCCTGTGCTCCGCAATGGGAGAGGCCACAACAGTGAGAGGCCCGCATTCCGCAAATAAATAAATAATAATTATTAAGAAAAAAAATTTTTATGTAAAACAAAAACGGATGGACAGAACCCTAGGACAAATGGTGAAAGCAAAGTTATACAGACAAAATCTCACACAGAAGCATACACATACACACTCACAAAAAGAGGAAAAGGGGAAAAAATAATATATCTTGCTCTCAAAGTCCACCTCCTCAATTTGGGATGATTCGTTGTCTATTCAGGTATTCCACAGATTCAGGGTACATCAAGTTGATTGTAGAGATTTAATCCACTGCTCCTGAGGCTGCTGGGAGAGATTTCCCTTTCTCTTCTTTGATTGCAGTGCTTCCAGGGTTCAGCTTTGGATTTGGCCCCGCCTCTGCGTTTAGGTCGCCGGAGGGCATCTGTTCTTCGCTCAGACAGGACGGGGTTAAAGAAGCAGCTGATTCGGTGGCTCTGGCTCACTCAGGCTGGGGGGAGGGAGGAGCACGGATGCGGGGTGAGCCTGCGGCAGCAGCGGCCGGCGTTGCACCAGCCAGAGGCATTCCGCGCATTCTCCCGGGGAAGTTGTCCCTGGATCACGGGACCCTGGCAGTGGCGGGCTGCACAGGCTCCCGGGAGGGGAGGTGTGGATAGTGACTTGTGCTCACACACAGGCTTCTTGGTGGCGGCAACAGCAGCCTTAGCGTCTCATGCCCGTCTCTGGGGTCCGCACTGGTAGACGCGGCTTGCGCCCGTCTCTGGAGCTCCTTTAAGCAGTGCTCTTAATCCCCTCTCCTCGCGCACCAGGAAACAAAGAGGGAAGAAAAAGTCTCTTGCCTCTTTGGCAGGTCCAGACTTTTTCCCGGACTCCCTCCCGGCTAGCCGTGGTGCACTAACCCCCTGCAGGCTGTGTTCACGCCGCCAACCCCAGTCCTCTCCCTGTGCTCCGACCAAAGCCCGAGCCTCAGCTCCCTGCCCCGCCCGCCCCGGCGGGTGAGCAGACAAGCCTCTCGGGCTGGTGAGTGCCAGTCAGCCCTGATCCTCTGTGCGGGAATCTCTCCGCTTTGCCCTCCACACCCCTGTTGCTGTGCTCTCCTCTGCGGCACCGAAGTTTCCCCCCTCCACCACCCACAGTCTCTGCCCGTGAAGGGGCTTCCTAGTGTGTGGAAACCTTTCCTCCTTCACAGCTCCCTCCCACTGGTGCGGTCCCGTCCTTATTCTTTTGTCTCTGTTTATTCTTTTTTCTTTTGCCCTACCCAGGTACGTGGGGAGTTTCTTCCCTTTTGGGAGGTCTGAGATCTTCTGCCAGCCTTCAGTGGGTGTTCTGTAGGAGTTGTTTCATGTGTAGATGTATTTCTGGTGTATCTGTGGGGAGGAAGGTGATCTCCGCGTCTTACTCTTCCGCCAACTTCCCCCTCTCCCGGGAAGGAATTTATTAATGAAGACAAATGAGATGGGATTTGCTTATACAGATCCAATGTTTCCCTAAGATCAGAAACCTTCAGTTCATTCCACTTGTACATCACCTTCATTTACACTCAGGACAGGTAGTAAAGCCCTCTATAGGAAAAAACTTATTGCGGTAGTTATATACTGAATCATAGACATTAGTCTGCAGGCTACAAAATTAGAATCTTATTGACTTGGATTTTCTTCCTTGGAAAAAAACAAGCAATTAAAATGGAATTGTACCTGTGTGTGTTCATCAGCCAAAGACCTTGCAACAGGTAGGGAGTGAATACACCTGGGAGGGGTGCCAACTGTGGTTTCTGTGCCCAGGTATGCAAATATGCATAGGAAACTAACTTAGACCAGAAGTATCACAACCAGACGTTCAGTGGTGAAGTGACATCGTTTATCTCTGTGAATTGTTGTTGAGAGTGTCCAGGATTCTGGATCTAGCTGCTCTTACTTTTGCCACCTTTTGCAAGGGTCTCATGTAACCCTTGCCCTTCGTAACCAGCTGCCTGATTCCTCAACTGCTCTTTTAAGCAGGAAAGATAATATTCACCTCCTCTCCCCGACAAGAGGAAAGGACCTTCATTTTGGTACCTGCTTATCTCAACATCAATTTCCTGTTGGTTTCTCAGTGCACTGACCTGAGTTTCTCTGCTCTTTATCCAGTACCACTCATTCTGTTGAGCATTCTTATTCCTGATTGAAAGACTGTAGCTGTGGTAACCAAGGGCAGTAAAGTTTGAACTTCTAACACAAACACCCACTGGTACAAGCCTGCTCCACACACCCCTTCTCCAGCCTCCCCTGCCCCACTCCCTTTTCCAACTTTCCGATTTCCATCAAAGGATCTTCCGTTCCTTTGTTTGCATACATTGCAAACAGTAGAATTGGAGGATTAAACACTCTAGAACAGGAAGAGACATTGGAAAACACCTGCATTCTACATTGGAAACTGATTTTGTTTTGACTGCAAAATTCCTTCGGTTGGTACTGGTTGTTGAGAACCTAGTTGATAAGGATAATGAGGCCTCATTTGTACCCAGTTGGAAAGCTCCATGATTGATTAACGATGTCCGGTTCAGTCACGGGACTACAGTGTGAGGTCGACTGTACTAGGAATGGCACACTCTGGTTATAGTCCATTGGCCTTCTTTTTATCAATTCAAGGTTCTAAAGTTCTAAGAGTTTAAATAACTGGCTTTCTAACACACAGCTAGTGGATCTCACTGCTGGAGAGAGAAACCAGATATTCTGAGTCCTAGGAACACAGTGTTCAGATATCAAAGAAAATCTAATTCTAAGAGTCACATTATCTTTACTTCGTCCATACTGTAGCAAATCGCATTCACAATTCCTTCAAACTTTCCCTTCTTTAGTTTTATCCTTTCCAGCCCTTGAGTATAGTCTTTTCTTCTCACACAAACATTATGTCAAGCTCCTGGTAATTGTTTTTTTTGTCTTTCACTGACTGCTGCTCTAATCAATCCTGTTCTTAGCACTAGATAAATCTCTCTAATATACTATTATCATAATCTTAATCTCTAGCTTTAAAAACAATCAACAACATAAATATTTCAAAGATAAAATTAATCCCTCCAACTACATTTTAAACTTTTTTATGATGTCAGACTATCACTTGGGAAAATGTTATCTCCTACTGTGATCCAATAGGTAACATATTCACTGGCTAGTTTGGTTTTGTTGTATGTCTGAAGGTGGCATCATAATTTCTACCCAAGTAAATCCTTCACCTGTTTTCTCTACCCAGTTGTTGTCAGCTGCTCCTATACCTCTTTCCAGTAGCTCTTTCCTACCTCACAATACAAACATCCACACACATAGATTCACAGTTTACTTTTACCCAACAGAAATCTCACCAGTGCTACAGGGGTCAGATAACATAACTCAAAGCCCAAAGCATTACATGAGGACCTTGGCATATGAGGGGCCATAAAGAATGTTGTCTCAGATCTATACTGTACATAGTATGAAACCCAATAAATATTTTTCTGATAATGATGTCAATATAAAAAATTGTAGTTACTCAGTTTGGCCATAATTTTATTAGCTTGAAGTGTATCTACACACTGATGTTTCTCCCAAAATAGACCCTTTAGAATCCCTAGACAGTTCTTTTCATTACTTTTCTGAAATTGATCAATTTCATCCCTGGCTTATTTGACAGTCGACAATGAAATTGAATTGCTTTTCAACAAGTAAATGGGTTCCCACTCCTTTTCCTAGTTGAAAGAAAATACTTATTTGCAGCACAAATAAACAACACACCTGTCCACTTCTACAATACAAAAATTATTTGAAGAATTCACTCAGCTGGAAAATATATTGGGGTAAGAAACTACACACAAGTCAAGAAAGACGTTAGGGTAAAAAAGAAATCTAACAGTGTCTGTATCTATTTATTCCTTGTATGGGGGACAGCTGTGGCGCCAAAAATTCCAGTTATTTTGGGCATCTCTTCACCATAATCCTGGGTGGGGTGAGGTTGGGGGGAAGGAGAAGGGGAGGAAAAAATCTAAACAGATATACTATGATTTTTTTTCTTTTAATGTTATTTGGTATCTTTAAAATTTTTGATTAATTTTTTTTTAAATTAGAGAATACTGTTAGCTAAAAATGGTTAAGTTCTAGATACATGTAATCCCACAGAATCCTATAGTTTATTTGTATCCCCTAAAGATCATGCACGATGTCACTTTCAGCCTTTAGGAAGCATAGTTTTGCATATGCTTCCATGGGTCCTATCATGGAATCTGCATCATTGCCTTCTACTCTGTGGTCAGCTCATAGCGCTCTCTTCTGAGGAGACCATTCTACTGAGGTGGCTTTCTGGGATATAGCCCTCTGCCCGTGGTCACCTTGTTCTCTGTGCCTAGCAAGATCAACTGTAGGTTTTTATTTTTCTGAGAGTTCTATGTTTTACTCTAGAATCCAGCTCTCTGTGATCTACTTGCTATTACCCCAAGAGTTATCCTCCTGAGGTGATTTTTGAGTTCTGTTCTTCTATGGCAGACATAGGTTTGGAAATGAGTTATCAGTTTAGGAATTCCAACTTTAGGACTCTATTTATGTTTTCAAAATGGACACTGCTTTACGTGATCATCATCAAAATAATGCATGGTCTTTAAACAAACAAATAAAATGCAATAAGTAGGACATGAAGTATGAAGTGAAAATGTATCTTTCCAACTCATCATCTTCTGTAAACAATTATTTAGAATTAACCACTGTTAACAAGTTAACTGATATACCTTAAGATATTAAAAATACATGTATGTGTATACATATACATATGCATATACATATATATGAACATATATGTATAATATATATTCATATTAATATATTTAAAGTCTAATCATGTAGCAACATATATAAGTATAGTCTTTTGGAAATGTCTTCCTTTGTTTAACCCTAAATATCTTTAATTTAAATTTTAATATTTATATGCCAGTATATACAGATCTACATTTCTTTCTCTTTTTTTAACTGCAGCAGGTTATATGAATGTACCGTGATTTATTTTATTTTTCATCTTAGTAAAAAATACCTACCCTTCTCCTCAGAACACACAGAAGCAACAAAAGAGTGGAGTGAAATATTGAAAGTGTTGAAAGAAAAGAATCCACCAAGTATAAAAATAGTCTACAATTACAAAAATTTTGAAATACTGTTGAGGACATAGTCATAGACATATGAAAGATGAAATGTAAGAACACACTATATACACCATGCCATGCTAATACATTTGAAAATCAAGATGAAATGCCTTGTTTTTAGGAGATTATATATCTGAGATGTCAGATTCATGCTGTGCATGTCTCTATAATGTTATTTCATTAAAATACACATACTTTATTTACAAAGATAAATTTCATATGGACATCTGTTTCCTGGATAAATTTTTATAAATGAGTGGGGAAAAAAAACACATTGCTTTAAAATGTCCCTTCTGAAATAGGTAATGCATTACAGGAAACACATTTGAATTTTTAGAAAATAAAGATTATTGCTGAAATTATGAATCTTAAGAAATTTAAAAATCATCTTTCTTTGCTGGTCCTTAGTAATAAGAGTTCCAATTGATTCTATTTATTTACTCAAGAAGTACACACAGCTGGGATACACAAATAGAATCTACTGGAAACAACAGGAGATGTTGGATTCATGCTGTGCGTGTCTCTAAAATGTTATTTCATTAAAATACACATACTTTATTTGCAAAGGTAAATTTGCAGTGATGATTGCAAATAAAGTTGCAAATAAAGTCCTCAGCCCAGATAGTTTTATGGATGAAGTCTGTAACACCTTCAGAGAATGATAATTCCAAAGGCAACATTAAGTTCTAGAACATAGAAAAATGCCCGCTTTCCCATTAATATTATACAGCTAGCATAACCCTAAAATTAAATTAGATTAGAAAAATAGCCTAACAGGAAATGTGAAGATCAATCTCAACTAGAATATTCATATAAATAAGGTTTAACTACGTACTGTTAATAAGTAGTATTTTGAAAGAAGTCAAAAGTTGATTGATATGGGCTTCCCTGGTGGCGCAGTGGTTGAGAGTCCGCCTGCCGATGCAGGGGACACGGGTTCGTGCCCCGGTCCGGGAAGATCCCACATGCCGCGGAGCAGCTGGGCCCGTGAGCCATGGCCGCTGAGCCTGCGCGTCCAGAGCCTGTGCTCCGCAACGGGAGAGGCCACAGCAGTGAGAGGCCCACGTACCGCAAAAAAAAAAAAAAAAAAAAAAAAGTTGTTTGACATGAGAAAACCTAATATAACTCATTGTATTAATTTTTTTAAAGGAATCTTCTCATTAGTTTTTTTAAGAGGACATTTGATAACATTTGACACACATTTTTGACAGAAAATCACTACAGCTGTTAAAAATATTCCTTCTGGTAATATCCCATCAAAATTTTTATCACATGTTGGCTCCTCTTTCATGTATTTATCACATGTTGGCTCCTCTTTCATGTATTGTAATGGCATGTCTGCCATTACAATAAAGTTACTTTATTGTAATGATCTAGTTACATCTTTGTCCTTAATACTATTGTAATGATCTAGTTACATCTTTGTCCTTAATACTAGATTATATCTTATTTCTGTGTGTGTGTGTGTGTGTGTGTGTATAATTTTGTGTAGTATCCAATACATACCAAAAATGTAAATATGTGTTGAATGAGTGAATGAAAGAATTAATTGTGTAGCTTCACCAGGCCATTTGCTTTTTGCACATCAACATGGTGCCATGTCAGGAAAGAATTTATGAGCCATCAGTTCATAATCACTTATGATGCCCATACTGTATGTCAGGCACGAAACTCTTTGAGGACACATATGAATAAATCATAGGCCTTGCCCTTGAGGAGCCCACAGTCTAAGAAAAGATAACAGGTCTATAATGACATCCATAGTGGATTTGCTTCAAGAGGAAAATTATTTTCTATTACAACAGTCACTTGCACTAGCAGTGAAGTCCTGTCTTAATTTAAATCCTCAGCAGAATACCCATCACATAAATGACAACTTGAGGAAGTACTTCACTCTGGAGTGTATGCCCTAAGCCCAGTTCAGTGGATGATAGTGGATTGATTCTCACATCAAAAAGAACACAGAGCTATACATACTTAACCTTTGGAACCAGCTACTTCTGGAAAAATAATAAGCAAGTCTTAGGAGAGGAAAAAAGTTGCTTGAAATTCTGCAGTTTTTTTTAATCTTGTGAATCATGGGATATGAATCAATAAATAACAGTAACATCAAGAGCTGCAATTACATTTTCTATCTACTTAAAAACACTGAGAAGAAGTCCTTGGTTCCAACAGCTTTCTTCCTTTAAAGTAATAACAGACTAAATCTTTACTTCGGAACTAGGGCATGAGTCTGGGTCTGGGTTAGTGTCCTTTCACTGAGTTAGAAATAGTCTAACAAAAATAAATTGAAAAATAAGTCTATGTCAAGGGATTCTTTCCTCAAACTTTCTCAAATTAGAAACATGTGCACCTTTAAAGCTATGTCTTAAATAGCTCCAAAAAGTGGATATTTGTGCAAAAATTTTAGACAGAGTTGTACTCCTGGAGGTCAACTGACTCATTTCTAGTGAGGAAAAAGTCGCTTACCTAAAGCAATGTGGCTAATTTTTGGGTATTATTGTATTATGATTCTGACCTAAGTACCAAAAACTCTGCTAAGAATTTAACTGAATATGGTAACAATATCAATAACTTTTTTTTCTTTCGTAGTTAAGCAATTTCCTCCAAGCCAGGGGTATTTTATTTCCTCAGTTTAGAATAATTGGGTCCTTTCTCCTGATTGGTTTGATTAAAAGGGTAATGAGATTTACCCTCATGGAACAGGTCCCATCATACTGTTCAGTTTTAGGTGTAAAATAATATGCCTAAATATTCAAATGGAAAGTGTTCAAATGGAGGTGTGCTCAGAGTTCAACAATATATGTTTCCTTCTTTTTTAAAGAAATTGTTCTTTCGCTTAATACCTGGATTGTTAAACTGAGAGTTTTGGTGGAGGGTTTGAAAGTAGTATAAATCCCGAGACCCATGGATCATAGGAACTAAGGAGAAAGGGAGGATTCATCAGCAGATTAAGTGGAATAGGTTGGAATAATAAACAAACATAGGTAAAATTACATCAGTGACTGATGAAAACTTTGTCTAGATTATTGGAGATGAGATCAGGGCAGATACAACGGGAAATATGCTGCAGTGGCTGCAGGCTTTTTATAGAGATACGATATTCAGGTGCACTGATTCTCTCTGACTCAAACCTCCTTTATCTCATTTACTGCTCTTTTTCAGCCATAATGAGCAACCAGACCTAGAATTTTTAGGTTCATTCATCAAGCAGAGAGAATCCTAAATGGATGCTCGCTGGGTAAATGACCCCTTTAAAGAGATATAAACAGATGATGGCAGCAACCTCACTCCAGTGGAGAGAGAAAGTGAGCACCAGTGTACCCTAGGCTTCCTCCTCCTCCCTGCCCCATGGATCAGAGGTTTTGGCTGGAGCAAACCATGTGACTCAGAAACTAGCTCGCTGTCCATGTCTCTCCTGCCTTTTGATTGTAAAATAAAATTCAGATACAGAAAACCAGACAAAACAAACAACTAACTGGCTGAGTTATTATAAAGCCAACAATCTTCTACCAAACAGCACTGAGATCAAACAACAGAACCTTTGCAGGCTAATACGAAGGTCCTTTCCTCCCTCCAGATGTAACCTTTCTCTTGATGTTCACTGCAGCCTTGCTTGTAACAGCATAATAAACAAACAAACATGCTTAAAAGGGAAATAATTCATAAAGTAAGGTAAAGACATTCAGTGGAATACTATGCAGTAGTTATAAAGATTGGGGCTGAATCATTCATTAAATTGTTTATTTGTGAATGCACAGACACAGTCCTAGCTTCTGGGGATATGAGAGTGAACAAAATAAATAATACTCATGTCCTTTTAGAGGTGACATTTGAATGAGGGAGACAGACAATAACAGACAAGCAAAATAGTAAACAGCACATCTGTAGTTAATGGGAATACTTTGAGAACAAGAGATGGAGAAAGATGTCGTCCACAGAAGGGCTTTTGGAGGCATGAACCTTTGAGCAGAGAGCAAAGTAAGTATGGGGAAGAAGATCCCAGTCAGAACAAAGAGCATGGTAAATGGAATTTTTGAACAAAAGCAAGGCTAGAGTGAAAGGATGTCAGGAGATAAATTCAGGGGAAGAAAATTACAGATCCTGGAGGGGCTCAGAAGCCGTGGAAAGAAGTTTGGATTTTATTTTAATTGCATTGGGAAACCATTGGAGGATTTTGATCAAGGAAGCGACCATCAAATTTATGTGCCTAAAGATCATGTTGGCAGTGAGGAGGAGTAATATTTAGGGGGCCTCTTGCCTCAAGTTTGGAGAAAGATGATGGCAGAAAGAAAGTTCTGTTTAAAATTACATCGAAAGGTCTCCGAGACATATTGTTGGTTAAAAAAAAAAGCAAAACATTCCTAATGTGCGACCTTAGTTATGTAAAAATAGCAAAATCAGTACTTTTAAACCACACAATATAAGTTGTGTATGTGTGACTGTGTGTAAATGCTTATTTAGAAAGCTCTCAAGAGAATCATAGAGGGCAGCACAGCAAACGGAGAAGAGAAATAATTCTGGAAACAGAGTGGGTTTGGCTGTGGGTGGGGATGAACTACTTTTGAATGATTTATTTTTATTTTTGCAAAAATAATGTATTCATTTGTTGATTGCCTATCATATACGAATTATAAGAATGATACAGCCGAATCAAGCAGTTGGGATATTGCTAAAATAAAAATTATGAAGATTTTTAACTGCTACCTTCAAAAAGATAGATATTTTAGAGAATCGGTGATTCTAGAAGTGTGAACTAAATCTCATAATTTTACGTTTACAAATTTACTGTCAAATTATTTTACCACAATATTAATTTTGGAAAAATTAGATATACATTTACATGAAAGATGAGTAGGATGTTGAGAAGGTGTGAGAACGGGTACAGATTTATGACAGTTCATGCAGAAATTTTGATCTAGAACTGCTGATGGAGAATAAGCAGAGAGGAAAGCTAGTTTTCAAAGCACAGGATTTGGAACATTTTGTTGCAAAAATAAAAATAAATCATTCAGTCCTGACATGGAACCCACGCTCCTCTGTTTTCTGAGGGATTGATGCAGGACAGGTCACTTAATCTCTCTAAACTTCCATCTCCTCTCTGCTAAAATGTGGCTAATCATTTCTACCTTGTAAGTTTATGATAAGAATAGCAGAAGGAAGAGAGAGGAGGAGAGGGAGAGAGAGAGAGATAGAGAGAGAGAGAGAGAGAGAATGTTATTTAAAATTACAACTGATATCAGCAGCTTCTACCACATAAGGGCGTATCATTTCTCTCTGGAGCAGGTAACCTTTTGTTTAGCAAAATAAAATGATGGGACATTTGGCTGTGGCAGTATCTTCCTCAAGGCATGGTAAGAAAGAAAGTTTGTGAAATAAAGAGGATTAAATTGCCCTGCAAAATAAGTAAGAATTTCCAAGTTTCCAGGACTGGAGAGAAGCCCACTAGGAGGAGTAGGGTGGGGCCCCTGAGGGCTCTCAGCCAGGGAGAGTAACTCAGGGCCTTCTTTAAAAAGTGGCCTAATAATAACCAGTTTGTAATCTATTTGCTGCTTCTATTGCCATGTGACACCCTAATTCCCATTATCCACGAATCTCAGTAAAGGACTGCTCCAGAAAAAAGCTTCTACTCTTGGGACTCTGGTGAATGAATGCTGGAAAGATGTCTCTTCTGGGGGATTAAATAGTAACCAACATGTAAGATTCCAGAAGAAACTTCAGAAAATTTATGAGTTTCCTATCACAGGTGCAATGAATTTGTCGCCAGTGACAGTGTGTCTCCTGATGACATCCGGGTTGCATGGACGGGTTGAAATAATGCAGGGGAAAACTGGTTCACACACTTTGCTAAATAAAGACCCTCTATTTAAGTCTTTAAACCATCTTGAGTTTATTTTTATGTATGGTGTGAGGTAGTGTTAATTTCCAAAATATACAAACAGCTCATGCAGCTCAATAACAAAAAGAAAAAAAAAACCAGCAACCCACTCTTAATCCTAGTTTAGCCAACAGCGTCAACACCAGATGTTGCCACTGGGCAGGATACAGAACTTTCTAAGGCCTCCGTTTCCTTATCTCTAAAATCTGGAGAGTAATGGTAGCTTAGATATCTCTGTTTTTGCAAGAATTAACAAGCTAACATACATAAAGTGCCTAGAACCATGCCTTGAATGTTGAAGGAAGCAATCACTATTATTTTTATTAAATATTTATTTCCTAACCCACGCACATATGGTCACCTTATCTTTGATAAAGGAGGCAAGAATATACAATGGAGAAAAGACAGCCTCTTCAATAAGTGGTGCTGGGAAAACTGGACAGCTACATGTAAAAGAATGAAATTAGAACACTCCCTTACACCATACACAAAAATAAACTCAAAATGGATTAAAGACCTAAATGTAAAGCCAGACACTATAAAACCCTTAGAGGAAAACATAGTCAGAACACTATGACATAAATCACAGCAAGATCCTTTTTGACCCACGTCCTAGAGAAATGGAAATAAAAACAAAAATAAACAAATGGGATCTAATGAAACTTAAAAGCTTTTGCACAGCAAAGGAAACCATAAACAAGATGAAAAGACAACCCTTAGATGGGAGAAAGTATTTGCAAATGAAGCAACTGACAAAGGATTAATCTGCAAAATATACAAGCAGCTCATGCAGCTCAATGTAAAAAAAAAAAAAAAGAACCCAATCCAAAAATGGGCGGAAGACCTAAATAGACATTTCTCCAAAGAAGATATACAGATTGCCAACAAACACATGAAAGGATGCTCAACATCACTAATCATTAGAGAAATGCAAATCAAAACTACAATGAGGTATCACCTCATACCGGTCCGAATGGCTATCATCAAAAAATCTAAACAGTAAATGCTGGAGAGGGTGTGGAGAAAAGGGAACCCTCTTGCACTGCTGGTGGGAATGTAAATTGATACAGCCACTATGGAGAGCAGTATGGAGGCGCCTTAAAAAATTGAAAATAGAACTGCCATACGACCCAGCAATCCCACTACTGGGCATATACCCTGAGAAGACCATAATTCAAAAAGAGTCATGTACCACAATGTTCATTGCAGCACTATTTACAATAGCCAGGGCATGGAAGCAACCTAAGTGTCCATCGAGAGATGAATGGATAAAGAAGATGTGGCACATATATACAATGGAATATTACTCAGCCATAAAAAGAAACAAAATTGAGTTATTTGTAGTGAGGTGGGTGGACCTAGAGACTGTCATACAGAGTGAAGTCAGGAAGAGAAAAACAAATACCGTATGCTAACACGTATATATGCAATCTAAAAAAAAATGGCTCTGAAGAACCTAGGGGCAGGACAAGAATAAAGACGCAGATGGAGAGAATGGACTTGAGGATGCGGGGAGAGGGAAGGGTAAGCTGGGACGAAGTGAGAGAGTGGCATGGACATATATACACTACCAAATGTAAATTAGCTAGTGGGAAGCAGCCGCATAGCACAGGGAGATCAGCTCGGTGCTTTGTGTCCACCTAGAGGGGTGGGATAGGGAGGGTGGGAGGGAGACACAAGAGGGAGGACATATGGGGATATATGTATATGTATAGCTGATTCACTTTGTTATAAAGCAGAAACTAACACAATATTGTAAAGCAATTATATTCCAATAAAGATGTTAAAAAAGATTGAAAAAAATTTATTTCCTTTACCTGTTGTCCTGCAAAGTGATCTCGTAACATTAATTGCAATGGAGACAGCAAGACATTTTGGAAGGAACAGTAACCCCAGGAGTCCATTCCTGCTGTACCATTTATTCACTGTGGGACTGAGTCCTGTAGTCCCTAAGGTTAAATTGTTTCATTTATAAATCATGACCTTTGAACCAGATGATCCCAAAGATGGATTTCCATTCTACGTAGCAAATTTTGAATCTCTAATCCTCTATAAATGCATCCGTGACACAGTTCCCATGCATTATCTTACATACAAAGATGGTTAAGCTTATTTTCCATCCCCTTTATTCCCTTGGCAGAATTCTCCAAAGGCTGATAAAAGTAAAAAGTAGCTTTTTCTCCAAGCCATATATTTTTATGGTAATGCTTTTGTCTTTGTGAGCCTTGGGCTGCCTATATATAAAAATGAAGGGTGGTTTGTGTTTTTGGTTTTTTTTGAAGAATGAGGTAGTGCTTCTCAACTTAGGATTTGACTCAACATTGCAAGCATCCAAGTATGGATGGAGGAAGGAGGCGAGAGGAAGTCAGGGTAGGGAGCACGGCCCAGCTCTGGGGGTCACCACAGTGAGAAATTATTGTCATTGGGGAGCAATGAGGAAGCCAGAGGCTTCCAGGAATCTGAGTGGGTTCAAGGTTCTAATGGGAAGAAAGTAGTAAAGGCAAGGGAGGGACCAGAATTTGAGTAGGGCTGGAGACAACTTCCAATTTTTGCCTGAAACTAGCTAGTAGGAAAGTGACTTGCAAGTAAGAAAAAAAAAATAGTCCTCTTCACACTTAATGACGAAGCAAGAGATGAGTATGTCTTGGACTAAGATAATGGAAGTAGAAGTGAAGAGAAACTGATATGTTTGAGATAGTTTTGCAAGTAAAATTGATAGGATTTACCGATGCAGTAGATTGGGGGTTTGGAAAAAGGAAGAATCAAGAATGATGCTGTTTCTGACTTAAGCAACTGAGTTGATTGATGCCATTTAATTGGGTGGGAAAGACTAGAAAATAAGCATGGAGAAGGAAGGAGGAAAATTCAGATTTCCATTTTGTACCAGGTTATTTGAGATACAGCTCTGACTTCAAATGGAGAAGTCACCTATCTGTTTGACAAATAACTCTGGCATGCAGAGGACAGGTTTGAGGCAGAAATAGCCTTTTTGTTGTAGTCCACACGAGTGACCTTTTTAAAGCACCAGAAATGGATGAAATCACTAAAGCTACAAGGACCTAGCATTAAACCCAGGGGGCCAGAATACAGAGTGCAAAAGAAGAGGGAACCTATTAAGGTGAGAGAAAAAGAGGGGCTGAAGTGATAGGTTGACCACTTTGAAAAAGTGGAGGATTCATCTCTGTGAATTGCAGCTAGGAAGAGAATGGAGAAGAATGTATTGGATTTTGAACATGGAAGTTATTGATGATCTTACAAAAGCAGCTTTGTTGGTGCCTTGGGAACAAAAAATGCAATTGAAATTTTTCAAAAATGAATTAGAGGTCTGACTGAAAGGAAGCTACACGTAGTAAATTGTTTTGCAAAAAATTGTTTTTAAGAAAAGCAGAAATACAGAGGGGAGTTTGATGAAGTTGAATTTATTAAAAATGTCTCCAGTGTTTTCAGGTGTTTCCTGCTCATTGCTTGTTTATCGCATCCTAATACTAACACAATCTGACTAAAATTAGTTAGTAGTGGTGGGCTCTGGACCCACCATTCCTAACTTTCACGTAATGTCAATTTAGTTGGAAGCGGTGGAGACGTTAGTCCATCATGGGTTTACAGACCTCTGTCTGGAGCTCCGAGTCCCCTCCGTTTGAAGCAGAGACTAAGGAGGATACGAGGGCATCCTAGTAGAAGTACCTCTTTCAGGTTAGGAATGTGGTAGGGGTGGATTATTGGAGAAGGGACATCTCTTGTTCTACACAGGGCAGTGTAGCTGAAGGGGAAGAACCGAAAGCAGTACCTTGTACTAACCCTGAAGGGAGATTGACTGTGAAAGTAGCTAAATGTGTGGTCATCGGCTCGAACTATTTACGAGTCTTTCCAGTGCCTGACCTAGGCATTCAACTTTTTTCTAAACTCTGGATCCTGAATATTCTGGCTTTGACAAGGCTCACAGACCCCAGGGACAGTATACCTTTTTACTTGATGCAGACACAAGTGCTCTTGCCCACGGAGGGACCCACATGGCAGGTATCTAGTGAGATGGGATCTGAAAGTTGGAGAAAAGCACGGGGCCCTTAGAGAATGAAGATTTCCCTGGTCCAGTGGACTGCCTCAACCAGAACCTGCACAGAGCTTTCTCGCACAATTCAGAACCTAGAGGGTTCCAAGAAAAGGTGACATTCAAGTTAATTGACTTGAGATAGCATTAATATTTAGTACATTATTTTAGCGTTCAGGCTACGCTATGTTATGTCTTTTGCCTGCATTGTATGATATAGATGGTCGAGCATGATGAGAAGAGTTTGTACCTCTGAGATTATGCCACGTCTGAAGAATAGGAAGAGCAGTGAACTGGGCAGGTGATGGTGGACAGCGGGCCTGGGCGTGGGTAGACAATGAAGGAAGACTGGTAGCTGGCAGTGAAGCAAAGCCATGAGGATGCGCTGCATAGTTCTTCTCTTTAACTCAGCCACCATCAATTTCTCTTTCCAAACAACACCCTGACTTCAATTTGAAGAAACACATCTTCTGCATTAGAATCAGTCTGGAGGTCAGGAGTGTTAGGGGCCTTGTCCTAGCAAAAGGGTGATCGTTTGACCCAAGTTAGGCCAATTGGGGGTTTCTTCTCTGGGATTTGAAACTTAGAGGAACAAAAAGACTGAAATGTCCAGTATCCACTTTGTCCGCATGTATGTGTGCTGAACAACTGGGACCACATTTCTGCAAATGCCTTGCTTCTCTAGCCTTTCATCAATTCAGTGAACCTCTGATATCCTTATGGGTGGGTTTATTTTGCTTAAACGCATTAGCGTTGAATCTGTTGGTGGCAATCAGGGAGCCCTGACTGGTTCAGTGGACAAATTCCACCAAAAGCTAGATGAGACTAGTTAGAAGGGGAATGTAAACACACCTGACACTGCAAGGATTTTAAAGATGAACAAGGAGGAGTGACAGGAAGAGGTTTTATTTATCCAAACCCTAAGTGTAAGAAGTGTCTCTCTTTTATCTCTTCAAATCATACTTAACCTGTTCAGAGCCCCCTTTCCATCTGAAGGACAGATTATTTAATCTTAGTTATCATGGAACCTTCCCCCTCCATCCGTGAGACATACAAGAAACTGGAACTTATGTGTTGGCAGGAAGAGCTGTGCTCCTGGTCTCGTGTGGTCTCCACCATCTGTCCCTTGGGCACCTCTCATTGGTCCACAATGCTGACACAGATGCCACATCACAGCTATCCTTCTGTCATCCTGTCATCTAAGGCATTAGATGCCAGAAGCACACCTGTCTGCACTTCCTTCCTCAGTGTCCAATGCTTGTAAGAAGCTCAAATTTCATGTCTGGCCATTTCTACTTTTCCTACTCAAAAATATTGCTCCATTTCATCCCTCTACCCTGGTCAATCCAAATTCAGCATAATCTCCTGCAATTGGCCTTTAGAACCCTCAACATTGATTTCTTTCTTGTAGGTAGAGGTGGGGATAGGAAATGCTAACACCAGGGTTTTCTTCTCTTTTCTTTTCTTTTTTCTTAATAGCATGCTCTGTTTAATAACCAATGGAGCACATACCTCATTGTGTCATAATTATTTTGTTTGTTGCTGTTTGAAACAATTTGATGAAAAAAATTGATCTATGTATGTCCATTCCCAGTTCCTGAACCTACTGAATACTCAATAAATGCTTGTTAAATAGAACACCACAGAAATCCACTGTGTAGACTCATCTTAACATCTTTACTCAGTTTCTGAGAATAGCTTTCGTGGGAAGTCATAAAAATGCATTAATGAGTAGATAGCGTCCCCAAAACCAAGATTTTCAAGTGCTTTTCAATAATTAAATTCTGAGGAACAATTTAAAGCTTGCATAGTTTTCTCTCAAGTACTCTCTAGAGACAGCTGGTGCTCGCTGGGGTTCATGGGCTTCATTACGAGTTCATTTTTCTCTCACGTACTGGCTGAAACGAGGAGGAGAGAACGGGAAACAGAAATTAAACAGGTGGGGTCTGGAAGGTGGCAGAGCCCTCGCACAGATTATTAAACAGTAGGCTTTGCGCTCGGTCTTGGCCAAGGCAGGCTTCAGTGTTCTGAATGAAATCAAGCAAGTAGTTGCATAAGCATAAGATGGTATTTAGTGTCTGAGGGTCTAAGATCAGTTCAGTTAATGAGGGGCCTTCAACAAATCTACTGTATATTTTGTGCCTCTTTTCTCTCTTTGGATAATAGAATTTATAAGCTGCTATGTCAATGAGAAAGAGTGAAAAACATCTTCAGACTTTCCACGTGCCTAAGAGTACATAGACCATGCTAGAAATTTAATCCAGAGGAGCATGTGACTTGCCCAAGTTAGAGTTTAATAAAAGTAAGCCTGGAGCCTTTTCTGCTTTTATCCACTCAGATCCCTGAGGTCTTGTCATCCTGTTAGAGCTGCTCAGAACTGACTCTCCACCCCTATCTGCAACCCATCACAGGGAATCCTTTCAATCCTGGACTTTCTGGGCACATCTTCTTTTCCCTCCTTCAAGAAATCTTTCCTTTCTTAAATTATGTTTTTCCCCAGTTCCTCATTAGGCACTAGCTGGCCATAAGTATCACTGTTGTAATAGCAGTGATGATGCTGACTATAGAAGAGAATTGTATTTCTCCAGTGATAGCTTCTACACCCTAAGAGTGATCCCTGATGTAAATTTCAGACTGTGCATCATGGGCAATGGAGAAAGCACATGGTGATCAGAATGGACATTTGGGAAGTAGTAGTGAGAAGGGTTATTGTCTAACTCTAGAAAACATTTCCATGTCCTGCCCCCTGAGTAGGAAAAGGCACTACATACTTATGGAAATGTAAAGGATTAAATGCCTCACAGATTACTTTTCAAAAGACATTCTATCAATTTTCTAAATGGATCTTCACTAATAAAGCACCTTATAAATTAGACAGGACTAATCACTAAATGGGATTTTGCACAGTAAGGAAACTGTACATCATAGAAAAAACAGGTATTATTTTCAGCTCTGTCATTGCCATATTGTGGACTGGCATTGTGGGGTTTAAGACCTACCTAATGCATGTGAAGGCTGCAAGCTGAAAGATTATAATCACTGTACCTACCACCACCATGGAAATCTGTGCTACACCTAAATTTGAACATCTTGAGATTTCAGGTGTATCTCTTCTAAACGGTTTGTAAATGGTCAGCATCACGTTACAACGTAGGGTTCTTTGTTGAAGTCTTTAACCCATATTAACTCAGGTCGTAAGTCAAAAATAGAAACTGATAAATAAACCAGAACCTTGGTTGGCATTACCATCTCTGGTCTTGAAAAATAAACCAATTAGTCATTCATTGAACAAATAATTATTGGGCTCGTTCTATTTCCAGGCACAGTTGTAGGTGCTGGCAATTCAACAGTAAACAAAATAGGCAGAATTTCTACCCTCTTAAAGCTTGTGTGGTAGGGGGTACCATTAAGTAATTGAAGATGCTAGGCATTAGTTTGATCCAGATGGTTTCAAGAAGAGAAGGAGCACACAGTATCACTGGTCCAGGCATGAAATTGCTTTTCTGTAGTGGTATTTAATTCAAATATATGAGAGCCAGTTTTGTCTCGTTAGGGACAAACTGTCCTTTGACTGGGATGCGTGACAGTGTCATTAGCACACTCAAAGGTATGTGTGTGCAAAGTGGGAAAGATACGGTTGATTTAGACGCATGCTTTCAGAAAGGAGGTGAGTTTTTAGCTTCATCTTAATGTTTCAAGTTGGACTCTCACGTCACTGAATCATATCATCTTAAAGCTGGAATGGTCTTCAAGAGACTTCTAATTTAAACTCTTCATTATAAAGACATCAACAATGAGACCTAGAATTGCCCAAGGAAATTATTTACAAAGAACCTTGAAAACTGCATAGCACACATCACAAGGTTAATAAAAAAACATATTTCTATATGTTTTTTTCTGTTTGTTCGTTTCTTACCAGAATCTAAAATTTTCTTTCTCTTTATTTGATGGTGTAACTTATTTTTTTTAATTTTATTTATTTTTTAAACAGCAGGTTCTTATTAGTTATCCATTTAATACATGTTACTGTATATATATCAATCCCAAGTTCCCAGTTCATCCCACCAACACCTCTCCCCACCGCCACTTTCCCCCATTGGTATCCATACATTTGTTCTCTACATCTGTGTCTCTGTTTCTGCCCTGCAAACAGGTTCATCTGTGCCATTTTTCTAGATTCCACATATATGTGTTAATATACAATATTTGTTTTTCTCTTTCTGACTTACTTCACTCTACATGACAGTCTCTACATCCACACACGTCTCTACAAATGACCCACTTTTGTTCCTTTGTACAGCTGAGTAATATTCCATTGTATATATGTGCCACATCTTCTTTTTTTTTTTTTTTTTTTTAGGTGACGTTATTTTTTTATTTTTTTTAACATCTTTATTGGGGTATAATTGCTTTACAATGGTGTGTTAGCTTCCGCTTTACAACAAAGTGAATCAGTCATACATAAACACATGTTCCCATATGTCCTCCCTGTTGCGTCTCCCTCCCTCCCACCCTCCCCATCCCACCCCTCCACGCTGTCACAAAGCACCGAGCCAATATCCCTGTGCCATGCGGCTGCTTCCCACCAGCTATCTACCTTACTACGTTTGTTAGTGTGTATATGTCCATGACTCTCTCTCGCCCTGTCACAGCTCACCCTTCCCCCTCCCCATAACCTCAAGTCCGTTCTCTAGGAGGTCTGCGTCTTTATTCCTGCTTTACCCCTAGGTTTTTCATGACATTTTTTTTCTTAAATTCCATATATATGTGTTAGCATACGGTATTTGTCTTTTTCTTTCTGACTTACTTCACTCTGTATGACAGACTCTAGGTCTATCCACCTCATTACAAATAGCTCAATTTCGTTTCTTTTTATGGCTGAGTAATATTCCATTGTATATATGTGCCACATCTTCTTTATCCATTCATCTGATGATGGACACTTAGGTTGTTTCCATCTCCGGGCTATTGTAAATAGAGCTGCAATGAACATTTTGGTACATGACTCTTTTTGAATTTTGGTTTTCTCAGGGTATATGCCCAGTAATGGGATTGCTGGGTCATATGGTAGTTCTATTTGTAGTTTTTTAAGGAACCTCCATACTGTTCTCCATAGTGGCTGAACCAATTCACATTCCCACCAGCAGTGCAAGAGTGTTCCCTTTTCTCCACACCCTCTCCAGCATTTATTGTTTCTAGATTTTTTGATGATGGCCATTCTGACTGGTGTGAGATGATATCTCATTGCAGTTTTGATTTGCATTTCTCTAATGATTAATGATGTTGAGCATTCTTTCATGTGTTTGTTGGCAGTCTGTATATCTTCTTTGGAGAAATGTCTATTTAGGTCTTCTGCCCATTTTTGGATTGGGTTGTTTGTTTTTTTGTTATTGAGCTGCATGAGCTGCTTGTAAATTTTGGAGATTAATCCTTTGTCGGTTGCTTCATTTGCAAATATTTTCTCCCATTCTGAGGGTTGTCTTTTGGTCTTGTTTATGGTTTCCTTTGCTGTGCAAAAGCTTTGAAGTTTCATTAGGTCCCATTTGTTTATTTTTGTTTTTATTTCCATTACTCTAGGAGGTGGGTCAGAAAGGATCTTGCTGTGATTTATGTCATAGAGTGTTCTGCCTATGTTTTCCTCTAAGAGTTTGATAGTTTCTGGCCTTACATTTAGGTCTTTAATCCATTTTGAGCTTATTTTTGTGTATGGTGTTAGGGAGTGATCTAATCTCATACTTTTACATGTACCTGTCCAGTTTTCCCAGCACCACTTATTGAAGAGGCTGTCCTTTCTCCACTGTACATTACTGCCACCTTTATCAAAGATAAGGTGTCCATATGTGCATGGGTTTATCTCTGGGCTTTCTATCCTGTTCCATTGATCTATCTTTCTGTTTTTGTGCCAGTACCATACCGTCTTGATAACTGTAGCTTTGTAGTATAGTCTGAAGTCAGGGAGCCTGATTCCTCCAGTTCCTTCTTTCGTTCTCAAGATTGCTTTGGCTATTCGGGGTCTTTTGTGTTTCCATACAAATTGTGAAATTTTTTGTTCTGGTTCTGTGAAAAATGCCAGTGGTAGTTTGATAGGGATTGCATTGAATCTATAGATTGCTTTGGGTAGTAGAGTCATTTTCACAATGTTGATTCTTCCAATCCAAGAACATGGTATATCTCTGCATCTATTTGTATCATCTTTAATTTCTTTCATCAGTGTCTTATAATTTTCTGCATACAGGTCTTTTGTCTCCTTAGGTAGGTTTATTCCTAGATATTTTATTCTTTTTGTTGCAATGGTAAATGGGAGTGTTTTCTTGATTTCACTTTCAGATTTTTCATCATTAGTATATAGGAATGCCAGAGATTTCTGTGCATTAATTTTGTATCCTGCCACTTTACCAAATTGATTGATTAGCTCTAGTAGTCTTCTGGTAGCATCTTTAGGGTTCTCTGTGTATAGGATCATGTCATCTGCAAACAGTGACAGCTTTACTTCTTCTTTTCCGATTTGGATTCCTTTTATTTCCTTTTCTTCTCTGATTGCTGTGGCTAAAACTTCCAAAACTATGTTGAATAAGAGTGGTGAGAGTGGGCAACCTTGTCTTGTTCCTGATCTTAGTGGAAATGCTTTCAGTTTTTCACCATTGAGGATGATGTTTGCTGTGGGCTTGTCATATATGGCCTTTATTATGTTGAGGAAAGTTCCCTCTATGCCTACTTTCTGCAGGGTTTTTATCATAAATGGGTGTTGAATTTTGTCAAAAGCTTTCTCTGCATCTATTGAGATGATCATATGGTTTTTCTCCTTCAATTTGTTAATATGGTTTATCACATTGATAGATTTGCGTATATTGAAGAATCCTTGCATTCCCGGAATAAACCCCACTTGATCATGGTGTATGATCCTTTTAATGTGCTGTTGGATTCTGTTTGCTAGTATTTTGTTGAGGATTTTTGCATGTATGTTCATCAGTGATATTGGCCTGTAGTTTTCTTTCTTTGTGACATCCTTGTCTGGTTTTGGTATCAAGGTGATGGTGGCCTCATAGAAGGAGTTTGGGAGTGTTCCTCCCTCTGCTATATTTTGGAAGAGTTTGAGAAGGATAGGTGTTAGCTCTTCTCTAAATGTTTGATAGAATTCGCCTGTGAAGCCATCGGGTCCTGGGCTTTTGCTTGTTGGAAGATTTTTAATCACAGTTTCAATTTCAGTGCTTGTGATTGGTCTGTTCATATTTTCTATTTCTTCCTGATTCAGTCTTGGCAGGTTGTGCATTTCTAAGAATTTGTCCATTTCTACCAGATTGTCCATTTTATTGGCATAGAGTTGCTTGTAGTAATCTCTCATGATCTCTTTTATTTCTGCAGTGTCAGTTGTTACCTCTCCTTTTTCATTTCTAATTCTATTGATTTGAGTCTTCTCCCTTTTTTTCTTGATGAGTCTGGCTAGTGGTTTATCTATTTTGTTTATCTTCTCAAAGAACCAGCTTTTAGTTTCATTGATCTTTGCTATTGTTTCTTTCATTTCTTTTTCATTTATTTCTGATCTGATTTTTATGATTTCTTTCCTTCTGCTAGCTTTGTTTGTTCTTCTTTCTCTAATTGCTTGAGGTGCAAGGTTAGGTTGTTTATTCGAGATGTTTCCTGCTTCTTAAGGTGGGCTTGTATTGCTATAAACTTCCCCCTTAGAACTGCTTTTGCTGCATCCCACAGGTTTTGGGTCGTTGTGTCTCCATTGTCATTTGTTTCTAGGTATTTTTTGATTTCCTCTTTGATTTCTTCAGTGATCACTTCATTATTAAGTAGTGTATTGTTTAGCCTCCATGTGTTTGTATTTTTTACAGATCTTTTCCTGTAATTGATATCTAGTCTCATGGCGTTGTGGTCAGAAAAGATACTTGATACAATTTCAATTTTCTTAAATTTACCAAGGCTTGATTTGTGACCTAAGATATGATCTATCCTGGAGAATGTTCCATGAGCACTTCAGAAAAATGTGTATTCTGTTGTTTTTGGATGGAGTGTCCTATAAATATCAATTAAGTCCATCTTATTTAATGTATCATTTAAAGCTTGTGTTTCCTTATTGATTTTCATTTTGGATGATCTGTCCATGGGTGAAAGTGGGGTGTTTAAGTCCCCTACTATGAATGTGTTACTGTCGATTTCCCCTTTTATGGCTGTTAGTATTTGCCTTATGTATTGAGGTGCTCCTATGTTGGGTGCATAAATATTTACAATTGTTATATCTTCTTCTTGGATCGATCCCTTGATCATTATGTAGTGTCCTTCTTTGTCTCTTTTAATAGTCCTTATTTTAAAGTCTATTTTGTCTGATATGAGAATTGCTACTCCAGCTTTCTTTTGGTTTCCATTTGCATGGAATATCTTTTGCCATCCCCTTACTTTCAGTCTGTATGTGTCTCTAGGTCTGAAGTGGGTCTCTTGTAGACAGCATATATAAGGGTCTTGTTTTTGTATCCATTCAGCTAATCTATGTCTTTTGGTGGGAGCATTTAGTCCATTTACATTTAAGGTAATTATCGATATGTATGTTCCTATTCCCATTTTCTAAATTGTTTTGGGTTCGTTATTATAGGTCTTTTCCTTCTCTTGTGTTTCTTGCCTAGAGAAGATCCTTTAGCATTTGTTGTAAAGCTGGTTTGGTGGTGCTGAACTCTCTCAGCTTTTGCTTGTCTGTAAAGGTTTTAATTTCTCCATCAAATCTGAATGAGATCCTTGCTGGGTAGAGTAGTCTTGGCTGCAGGTTTTTCTCCTTCATCACTTTCAGTATGTCCTGCCACTCCCTTCTGGCTTGTAGGGTTTCTGCTGAGAGATCAGCTGTTAACCTTATGGGGATTCCCTTATGTGTTATTTGTTGTTTTTCCCTTGCTGCTTTTAATATGCTTTCTTTGTATTTAATTTTTGACAGTTTGATTAATATGTGTCTTGGAGTATTTCTCCTTGTATTTATCCTGTATGGGACTCTCTGTGCTTCCTGGACTTGATTAACTATTTCCTTTCCCATATTAGGGAAGTTTTCAACTATAATCTCTTCAAATATTTTCTCAGTCCCTTTCTTTTTCTCTTCTTCTTCTGGAACCCCTATAATTCGAATGTTGGTGCGTTTAATGTTGTCCCAGAGGTCTCTGAGACTGTCCTCAGTTCTTTTCATTCTTTTTTCTTTATTCTGCTCTGCAGTAGTTATTTCCACTATTTTATCTTCCAGGTCACTTATCCGTTCTTCTGCCTCAGTTATTCTGCTATTGATCCCATCTAGAGTACTTTTAATTTCATTTATTGTGTTGTTCATCGTTGCTTGTTTCATCTTTAGTTCTTCTAGGTCCTTGTTAACTGATTCTTGCATTTTGTCCAATCTATTGTCCATTCTATCTCCAAGATTTCGGATCAACCTTACTATCATTATTCTGAATTCTTTTTCAGGTAGACTGCCTATTTCCTCTTCATTTGTTAGGTTTGGTGCATTTTTATCTTGCTCCTTTATCTGCTGTGTGTTTTTCTGTCTTCTCATTTTGCTTATCTTACTGTGTTTGGGGTCTCCTTTTTGCAGGCTGCAGGTTCGTAGTTCCTCCTGTTTTTGATGTCTGTCTCCAGTGGCTAAGGTTGGTTCAGTGGGTTGTGTAGGCTTCCTGGTGGAGGGGACTAGTGCCTGTGTTGTGGTGGATGAGGCTGGATCTTGTCTCTCTAGTGGGCAGGTTCACGTCTGGTGGTGTGTTTGGGGGTGTCTGTGGCCTTATTATGATTTTAGGCAGCCTCTCTGCTAATGGGTGGGGTTGTGTTCCTGTTTTGCTAGTTGTTTGGCATAGGTTTTCCAGCACTGTGGCTTGCTGGTCGTTGAGTGAAGCTGGGTGCTGGTGTTAAGATGGAGGTCTCTGGGAGATTTTCCCCGTTTGATATTATGTGGAGCTGGGAGGTCTCTTGTTGACCAGTGTCCTGAAGTTGGCTCTCCTACCTCAGAGGTAGAGCCCTGCCTCCTGGCTGGAGCACCAAAAGCTTTTCATCCACACGGCTCAGGATAAAAGGGAGAAAAAGTAGAGGGAATTAGTAGAAGTATGAGGAAAGAAAGAAGGAAAGGAGGGTAGGAAGGAAGGAAGAAAGAAGCAAAGAAGGCAAGAAGGCAAGAAGGAAAGAAAGGAGGGAGGGAGGGAGGAAGGAAGGAAGGAGGGAAAGAAGGAAAAAAGACAGAAAGAAAGAAGATACAGTAAAAATAAAAGTATAATAAAGTTATTGAATTAAAAACTTCTTATTTAGAAGGAAAAAAAGGGACGGATAGAACCTTAGGACAAATGTTGGAAGCAAAGCTATATAGACAAAATCTTACACAGAAGCATACACATACACCCTCACTAAAAGAGGTAAATGGGGAAAAATCATAAATCTTGCTGTCAGAGACCACCTCCTCAATTTGGGATGATTCGTTGTCTAAAGGAGGGAAGGAAGGACGGAAAGAAAGAAAGAATGAAAGAAAGAAAGAACGAAGGTAAAGTATAATAACATTATTAAAATTAATTATTAAGAAAAAAAATTTAAAAAAAAAACCATGGACGGATAGAACCCTAGGACAAATGGTGGAAGCAAGACTATACAGACAAGATCTCACACAGAAGCATACACATACACATTCACAAAAAGAGGAAAAGGGAAAAAATCATAGATCTTGCTCCTAAAGTCCACTTCCTTAATTTGGGATGATTGGTTGTCTATTCAGGTATTCCACAGATGCAGGGTATATCAAGTTGATTGTGGAGCTTTAATCCGCTGCTTCTGAGGCTGCTGGGAGAGATTTCCCTTTCTCTTCTTTGTTCTCACAGCTCCCAGGGCTCAGCTTTGGATTTGGCCCTGCCACTGCATGTAGGTCGCTGGAGGGCGTCTGTTTTTTGCTCAGACAGGATGGGGTTAAAAGAGCCACTGATTGGGGGCTCTGGCGCACTCAGGCCGGCGGGGACGGAGGGGCACAGAGTGCGGGGCGGGCCTGCGGTGGCAAAGGCCGGCGTGACTTTGCACCAGCCTGAGGCGCGCTGTGCGCTCTCCCGGGGAAGTTGTCCCTGGATCCCGGGAACTTGGCAGTGGCGGGCTGCGCAGGCTCCGCGGAAGAGGGGTGTGGAGAGTGACCTGTGCTCGCACACAGGCCCCTTGGTGGCGGCAGCAGCAGCCTTAACGTCTCCCGCCCGCCTCTGGGGTCCGCGCTTTTAGCCGCGGCTTGCGCCCGTCTCTGGATTCCGCGCTTTCAGCCGCGGCTCGCTCCCGTCTCTGGATTCCGCGCTTTCAGCCGCGGCTCGCGCCCGTCTCTGGGGTCCGCGCTTTCAGCCGCGGCTCGCGCCCGTCTCTGGATTCCGCGCTTTCAGCCGCGGCTCGCGCCCGTCTCTGGGGTCCGCGCTTTCAGCCGCGGCTCGCGCCCGTCTCTGGATTCCGCGCTTTCAGCCGCGGCTCGCGCCCGTCTCTGGGGTCCGCGCTTTCAGCCGCGGCTCGCGCCCGTCTCTGGGGTTCGCGCTTTTAGCCGCGGCTCGCGCCCGTCTCTGGAGTTCCTTTAAGCAGCGTTCTTAAACCCCTCTCCTCACGCCCCAGGAAACAAAGAGGGAAGGAGAAGTCTCCTGCCTCTTCGGCAGGTGCAGGCTTTTCCCCGGACTCCCTCCCGGCTAGCTGTGGTGCACTAACCCCTTCAGGCTATGTTCAAGCCGCCAACCCCAGTCCTCTCCGTGCGCTCCGGCCTCAGCTCGCAGCCCCGCCCGCCCCGGCGGGTGAGCAGACAAGCCTCTCGGGCTGGTGAGTGCCGGTCGGCACCGATCCTCTGTGCGGGAATCTCCCCGCTTTGCCCTCCGCACCCGTTGCTGTGCACTCCTCCGCGGCTTTGAAGCTCCCCCCGCCGCCTCCCGCAGTCTCCGCCCGCGAAGGGGCTTCCTAGTGTGTGGAAACTTTTCCTCCTTCACAGCTCCCTCCCACTGGTGCAGGTGCCGTCCCTATTCTTTTGTCTCTGTTTTTTCTTTTTTTCTTTTGCCCTACCTTGGTACGTGGGGAGTTTCTTGCCTTTTGGGAGGTCTGAGGTCTTCTGCCAGCCTTCAGTAGGTTTTCTGTAGGAGTTGTTCCACGTGTAGATGTATTTCTGGTGTATCTGTGGGGAGGAAGGTGATCTCCGCGTCTTACTCTTCCGCCATCTTCCGCCTTCTGTCCTGCCACATCATCTTTATCCACTCGTCTGTCGATGGCATTTTGGTTGCTTCCATGACCTGGATATTGTATACAGTGCTGCAGTGAACATTGCGGTACATGTATCTTTTTGAATTATGGTTTTCTTTCGGTGTATGCCCATTAGTAGGATTGCTGGATCATATGGTAGTTCTATTTTTCGTTTTTTTGTTTTGTTTTGTTTGTTTTTTGTGGTACACGGGCCTCTCACTGTTGTGGCCTCTGCCGTTGTGGAGCACAGGCTCCGGACGCACAGGCTCAGCAGCCATGGCTCATGGGCCCAGCTGCTCCGCGGCATGTGGGATGTTCCTGGACCGGGGCACGAACCCGTGTCCCCTGCATCAGCAGGCGGACTCTCAACCACTGCGCCACCAGGGAAGCCCTATTTTTCATTTTTTAAGGAAACTCCATGCTGTTCTCCATAGTGGCTGTATCAATTTACATTACCACCAACAGTGCAAAAGTGTTCCCTTTTCTCCACACCCTCTCCAATATTTGTTGTTGGTAGATGCCCATTCTAACTGGTGTGGGGTGATACCTCACTGTAGTTTTGATTTGCATTTCTCTAATAATTAGTGCTGTTGAGCAGCTTCTCATGTGCTTCTTAGCCATCTGTATGTCTTCATTGGAGAAATGTCTATTTAGGTCTTCCGCCCATTTTTGGATTGGGTTGTTTGTTTTTTTACTATTGAGCTGCATGAGCTCTTTGTATATTTTGGAGATTAATCCTTTATCCATTGATTCGTTTGCAAATATTTTCTCCCATTCTGAGGGTTGTCTTTTTGTCTTGTTTATGGTTTCCTTTGCTGTGCAAAAGCTTTTAAGTATCATTAGGTCCCAATTGTTTATTTTTGTTAGAGTAATTTCCATTGCTCTAAGAGGTGGATCAAAAAATATCTTGCTGTGATTTATGTCAAAGAGTGTTCTTCCTATGTTTTCCTCTAAGAGTTTTATAGTGTCCAGTCTTACATTTAGGTCTTTAATCCATTTTGAGTTTATTTTTGTGTATGGTGTTAGGGAGTGTTCTAATTTCATTCTTCTACACGTAGCTGTCCAGTTTTCCCAGCACCACTTATGGAAGAGACTGTCCTTTCTCCATTGTATATCCTTGCCTCCTTTGTCATAAATTAGTTGACCATAGGTGTATGGGTTTATCTCTGGGCTTTGTATCCTGTTCCATTGATCTATATTTCTGTTTTTGTACCAGTACCATATTGTCTTGATTACTGTAGCTTTATAGTATACCCTGAAGTCAGGGAGTCTGATTCCTCCAGCTCTGTTTTTTTTCCCTCAAAACCACTGTGGCTATTTGGGGTGTTTTGTGTCTCCATAAAAATTTTAAGATTTTTTTCTCTAGTTCTGTAAAAAATGCCATTGGTGATTTGATAGGGATTGCATTGAATCTGTAGATTGCTTTGGGTAGTATAGTCATTTTCACAATATTGATTCTTCTAATCCAAGAACATGGTATATCTCTCCATCTGTTTGCATCATCTTTAATTTTTTTCAGCAGTGTCTTATAGTTTTCTGCATACAGGTCTTTTGTCTCCCTAAGTAGGTTTATTCCTAGGTATTTTATTCTTTTTGTTGCAGTGATAAATGGGAGTGGTTCCTTAATTTCTCCTTCAGAATTTTCATCATGTGTGTATAGGAATGCAAGAGATATCTGTGCATTCATTTTGTATCCTGCAACTTTACCAAATTCATTGATTAGCTCTAGTAGTTTCCTGGTGGCATCTTTAGAATTCTCTATGTATAGTATCATGTCATCTGCAAACAGTGACAGTTTTACTTCTTTTCCAATTTGTATTCCTTTTATTTCTTTTTCATTTCTGATTGCCGTGGCTAGGACTTCCAAAACTATGTTGAATAATAGTGGTGAGAGTGGACATCCTTGTGTTGTTCCTGATCTTAGAGAAAATGCTTTCAGTTTTTCACCATTGAGAATGATGTTTCCTGTGGGTTTGTCGTATATGGCCTTTATTATATTGAGGTAGGTTCCCTCTGTGCCCACTTTCTGGAGAGTTTTTATCATAAATGGGTGTTGAATTTTGTCAAAAACTTTTTCTGCATCTATTGAGATGATCATATGGTTTTTATTCTTCAGTTTGTTAATATGGTGTATCACATTGATTGACTTGCGTATATTGAAGAATCCTTGCATCCCTGGGATAAATCCCACTTGATCACGGTGTATGATCCTTTTAATATGTTGTTGGATTCTGTTTGCTAGTATTTTGTTGAGGATTTTTGCATCTATATTCATCAGTGATAGTGGTCTGTAATATTTTTGTAGTATCTTTGTCTGATTTTGGTATCAGGGTAACAGCAGCCTCATAGAATGAGTTTGGGAGTGTTCCTTCTTCTGCAATTTTTGGAAGAGTTTAAGAAAGATGGGTGTTAGCTCTTCTCTAAATGTTTGGTAGAATTCACCTATGAAGCCATCAGGTCCTGGACTTTTGTTTGTTGGAAGATTTTTAATCACAGTTTCAATTTCATTACTTGTGATTGGTCTGTTCATATTTTCTATTTCTTCCTGGTTCAGTCTTGGAAGGTTGTACCTTTCTAAGAATTTATCCATTTCTTCCAGGTTGTCCATTTTATTGGCATAGAATTGCTTGTAGTAGTCTCTTAGGATGGTTTGTATTTCTGTGGTGTCTGTTGTAGCTTCTCCTTTTTCATTTCTAATTTAAATGATTTGAGTCTTCTCCCTCTTTTTCTTGATGAGTCTGGCTAATGGTTTATCAATTTTGTTTATCTTCTCAAAGAACCTTCTTTTAGTTTTATTGATCTTTGCTATTGCTTTCTTTGTTTCTATTTCATTTATTTCTGCTCTTATCTTTATGATTTCTTTCCTTCTGCTAACTTTGGGTTTTGTTTGTTCTTCTTTCTCTAGTTCCTTTAGGTGTAAGGTTAGATTATTTGAGATTTTTCTTGTTTCTCGAAGTAGGCTTGTATTGCTATAAACTTCTCTCTTAGCACTGCTTTTGCTGCATCCCACAGGTTTAGGATCGTCGTGTTTTCCTTGTCATTTGTCTCTAGGTATTTTTTTATTTCCTCTTTGATTTCTTCAGTGACCTCTTGGTTATTTAGTAATGTATTGTTTAGCCTACATGTGTCTGTGTTTTTTATATTTCTTTCCTGTAATTGATTTTTAATCTCATAGTGTTGTCATCAGAAAAGATGCTTGATATGAATTCAGTTTTCTTAAATTTACTGAGGCTGGATTTGTGACCCAAGATATGATCTATCCTGGAGAATATTCCATGCACACTTGACAAGAAAGTGTAATCTGCTGTTTTTGGATGGAATGTCCTATAAATATCAATTAAATCTATCTGGTCTGTTGTATCATTTAAAGTTTGTGTTTCCTTATTAATTTTCTATTTGGATGATCTGTCCATTGGTGTAAGTGAGGTGTTAAAATCCCCCACTATTATTGTATTACTGTCGATTTCTTCTTTCATAGCTCTCAGCAGTTGCCTTACCTATTGAGGTGCTCCTGTGTTGGGTGTATATATATTTATAATTGTTATATCTTCTTGGATTGATCCCTTGATCATTATGTAGTGTCCTTCCTTGTCTCTTGTAACATTCGTTATTTTAAAGTCTATTTTATCTGATATGAGTATTGCTATTGCAGCTTTCTTTTGATTTCTTTTTGCATGGAGTATCTTTTTCCATCCCCTCACTTCCAGTCTGTATGTGTCCCTAGGTCTTAAGTGGGTCTCTTGCAGACAGCATATATATGGGTCTTGTTTTTGTATCCATTCAGCGAGCCTGTGTCTTTTGGTTGGAGCATTTAATCCATTCATGTTTAAGGTAATTATCGATATGTATGTTCCTATTACCATTTTCTTAATTGTTATGGGTTTGTGTTTTTTTTTTTTTTTTGGGTTTGTTTTTGTAGGTCCTTTTCGTCTCTTGTGTTTCCCACTTAGGGAAGTTCCTTTAGCATTTGTAGTAGAGCTGGTTTGGTGGTGCTGAATTCTCTTAGCTTTTGCTTGTCTGTAAAGCTTTTGATTTCTCCATTGAATCTGAATGAGATCCTTGCCAGGTAGAGTAGGCTCTTCCCTTTCATCACTTTAAATATGTCATGCCACTCGCTTCTGGCTTGTAGAGTTTCTGCTGAGAAATCTGCTGTTAACCTTATGAGAGTTGCCTTGTATGTTGTTTGTCATTTTTCCCTTGTTGCTTTCAGTAATTTTTCTTTGTCTTTAATTTTGTCAATTTGATTACTATGTGTCTTGGCGTGTTTCTCCTTGGGCTTATCCTGCCTGGGACTCTCTGCGCTTCCTGGGCTTGGGTGGCTATTTCCTTTCCCATATTAGGGAATTTTTCGACTGTAATCTCTTCAAATATTTTCTTGCATCCTTTCTCTCTCTCTTCTCCTTCTGGGACCCCTGTAATGCCAATGTTGTAACATTTAATGTTGTCCCAGTGGTCTCTTAAGCTGTCTTAATTTCTTTTCATTCTTTTTTCTTTATTCTGTTCTGCAGCAGTGAATTCCACCATTCTGTCTTCCAGGTCACTTATCCGTTCTTCTGCTTCAGTTATTCTACTATTGATTCCTTCTAGTGTATTTTTCATTTCAGTTATTGTATTGTTCATTTCTGTTTGTTTGTTCTTTAATTTTTCTAGGTGTTTGTTCTTTAATTCTTCTAGGTTTTTGTTAAACATTTCTTACATCTTCTCGATCTTTCCCTCCATTCTTTTTCTGAGGTCCTGG
This sequence comes from Lagenorhynchus albirostris, assembly GCF_949774975.1. Taxonomy (NCBI): domain Eukaryota; kingdom Metazoa; phylum Chordata; class Mammalia; order Artiodactyla; family Delphinidae; genus Lagenorhynchus; species Lagenorhynchus albirostris. The sequence goes on along the minus strand of NC_083104.1, from coordinate 49,671,143 downwards.
ATCATCTTCATTATCATTATTCTGAATTTTTTTTCTGGGAGGTTGCCTATCTCCACTTCATTTGGTTGTTTTTCTGGGGTTTTATCTTGTTCCTTCATCTGGTACATAGCCCTCTGCCCTTTTCATATTGTCTATCTTTCTGTGAATGTGGTTTTGGTTACACAGGCTGCAGGATTGTAGTTCTTCTTGCTTCTGCTATCTGCCCTCTGGTGGATGAGGCTAAGAGGCTTGTGCAAGTTTTCTGATGGGAGGGACTGGTGGTGGGTAGAGCTGGGTGTTGCTGTGGTGGGCAGAGCTCAGTAAAACTTTAATCTGCTTGTCTGCTGATGGGTGGGGCTGAGTTGCCTCCATGTTGGTTGTTTGGCCTGAGGCAACCCAACATTGGAGCCTACCCAGGCTCTTTGGTGGGGCTAATGGCAGACTCTGGGAGAGCTCACGCCAAGGAGTACTTCCCAGAACTTCTGCTGCCAGTGTCCTTGTCCTCACAGTGAGACACAGCCAACCCCTGCCTCTGCAGGAGACCCTCCAACACTAGCAGGTAGGTCTGTTTCAGTCTCCTGTGCGGTCATTGCTCCTTCCCCTGGGTCCTGATGTGCACACTGCTTTGTGTGTGCCCTCCAAGAGTGGAGTCTCTGTTTCCCCCAGTCCTGTCAAAGTTCTGTAATCACATCCCACTAGCCTTCGAAGTCTGATTCTCTAGGAATTCCTCCACCTGTTGCCGGACCCCCAAGTTGGGAAGCCTGCCGTGGGGCTCAGAACCTTCACTCCTGTGGGTGGGCTTCTGTGGTATAAGTGTTCTCCAGTTTGTGAGTCACCCACCCAGCAGTTATGGGATTTGATTTTATTGTGATTGCACCCCTCCTACCATCCATTTTGTCTTCTCCTTTGTCTTTGTATGTGGGGTATCTTTTTTGGTGAGTCCAGTGTCTTCCTGTCGATGATTGTTCAGCAGTTAGTTGTGATTCCGGTGCTCTCAGAAGAGGGATTGAGAGCATGTCCTTCTACTCCGCCATCTTGAGCTAATCTCCTCTATATGTATTTTTGAGGAGTGGTAGAACCTTGCAGGATTATGTTAGTTAAGGGACTGCATGTTATACTCAGGGTGTGTTAACAGTTATACTGTCCATTTATTAATTTGTTATGAGAACTACTTTCTCATGTTATCACTGCTCTCTGGGGAAGGGGCCTTGCCTAGGAGATGAGAGATCTGGATTCCAGTCTTGCTCTAGAACCTGAGCAAGTCATTAAATTCTTGAATACATTGTTCTTATAATTTAAAAGATTATATCTTTCCTACCTCCTTTATGTAGATGCAGTGAGGTTGGCTGAAGTCACAGATAAAAGTTTTTCTTTTTTTAAATAAAACATTATAAAACACTGGACTAATACTAAACAATGCTGGTACTCTGCAGACAGAAAGAATTGATGATTTATGGTTGGGTCAGTCTTCATCACCATCAAACTTTCCCAATACCTCTTTCAGTTACATCCTTCCTTTCAGTGAAAGTGATCCATGGGGTTGACCTGAGGGGCCATGAGGACAGGCTCGTGGCTATGTCCCCTATGATGACATCTCCTCAACCCTAATAATGGTGCCTGGGATTGAAACCCAGACCCAGTCATGCTTGTGCTATTGAACCTGTAGAAGCAGCTTTTATATTTGAGTTTCAGATGAATGACTTATTGAAAATCCAGAGTTCAAAAAAGTACAAAATCTGCTATAAAGTACAAGATGATATGGGGTCAGAGTGATCCTGTTCTTTATCCACTACAGTCACTGCAGGATTCCATATATTTAGTGCCATAGTGAGCACAGATAAACACAACAGCAACCCCTGATTTTGTATTAACCTGGGGAAGCAACTTGAGATTTATGTTTGTACACTGTTAATGGTGGATTTTTAAACAGGAAAGCGGAATACTAATACATTTCCTCTGCTTCCTCTGATCTCTGTAGCCCATGATTATTTGAATCCCCTCCCCTTCACTATCCCCTTTGCCTTAGCATGTTGCTGTTTTGAGAGGACGAAGGACATAAGATTAAAATGTGTGTGGGGAATCCAAGGCAGCTGATGGAGTTGGCAGCAATTTTGAATGGCTTCGCTTTTTTGACATGTTTTAGCAATGCCTTGTGAAAGCTGCAACATAAATGGGGTAGTGATACACAGGTCATTCATCAGTATCTCCCTGAAACCTGTATATATGGCTTCACATTAGTTATTTGATGTGTTGGGTGGAGATGCTGCCTGCTGGGGAGTATCAGTTAGATGTTGTTCTGTACGATTTTCATTTGCTCACACAAAAGCGTAATGACGTAGCTCAGTGAGGACTGAAGTCAATGTATCATTGTGTAACCAGGAACTTCTTCTGCCTTATTATTTATTAGGGGGCATATGAGCCTATAAAGTGTCCCTGAACATGGCAGAAATAAGTCCTGAGCTCTGAAGTCTTGTACCACAACTGCTAAGGTGACAGAATAGTAAGGTACAAAAAACCAGAACAAATAAGACGAAAACTTCTTTTCATTCAGTGGGTCAAGAGGAGTACATTTACTATTTGACGTTCCTGTTGGGCATGTGAGAGAAGTTTCTAGGTAAAAGATCTGATACATTGCCAGATAGGTTTTTGTTTGTTTTCATTAGTTCAGCAAAATCAAGTCACAGATGGGCAATAAACTGAAAACTATATACACTTTTTTTTTTAAATGCACCACATCTGTAAAAGCAATTGTCTTAGAGGATACTAACCAGCAGGTTTTTAAAATTTTATTTTGCATGGTTCCCTAGAGAAAACAAAACAAAATAAAACTCTTCTTAGCAGTCATCTTTAATTTTTTTTAATGTGTATTCTTATTTATTTTATTTTCTTCTACTTTCATTTGGTGTTTTCTGCTCTTCCTGTTCCTTTTTTTTTTGTATTTATTTATTTATTTGATTGTGCCAGGTCTTAGTTGCGGCACGTGGGCTCCTTAGTTGTGGCACATGAGCTCCTTAGTTGTGGCTTGCGAACTCTTAATTGCGGCATGCATGTGGGATCTAGTTCCCAGACCAGGAATTGAACCCAGACCCCCTGCATTGGGAGCGTGGAGTCTTATCCACTGTGCCACCAGGGAAGTCACAGCAGTCGCCTTTAAAACAAAGATGATCAGAGAAGTTTAGGGACAATTTTTTTCTTCCACTCAGTATTATTGTGAATTAAAGACCTTCCCTGTGTTCTTTCTTCTGTTACCACATTGCAATACCCTTCTGAATGGGAGTCAGTCTCCCCACTTTATGTCTGCATGATGAGGGCAAGGCCCTATCTTTGAGTTGCCTGAGCCTTGCAGAGGGAGAGCTTTGCCCTGAAGGGTAACTGAAAACAAAGTATGTTTGGTTCAATTGAAATATTTATTTCACTCAGTTGATGAAAGTGATGATTCCTTTATTGAACACATGTTCCAATAGTTGGTATGAAGGACAGGAAGACATTAAGACTTTAAGACGCAAGGGAATATCTGAGGCCAAAGGCTCTGGAATTAGAAGACGGCAGATTAGATGCCAAGAATGAGCCCTGGTTGGAAGGAAGGAAACTGGATATTTGAAATTCTCTGTTCATACTTGCAGTTTGCACTCAGGTTCCTGTTTTGCTGGATCCTAAGGTTGCTTATTTTTTGACTTGACAAAGACCCGTGAAACTCACTGACCTTGGGGAGCGCTCAACAGATAGCCTTAAAATCAGGTTATCACATTCATATCAAACTTCCCAGTGTACAGGGACTGTATATACATCGAAACATGTTAGCCATGTAACTCTTACTAAGAAATACATCATAAATATCGGAAATATTTAAGGTAATATTAATCATGCTGCATGTTGGAGGCCCTAGTGATAGGGTCTGGATTACTTTAAACAAGAGTTTGCAGTTATGTAGGTTAAATAAGTCTAGAGATCTAATGTACAGCACGATGGCTATACTTTAATAATACTGCAGTGAATACTGGAAATCTGCTGAAAGAGTAGATTTCACTTGCTCTCACTACACACAGACACACACGATGGTAACTATATGAGGAGATGAAATGTTAATTAGGTGACTATAGTAATCATTTCCCTGAGTATATGTATACCAAATAATCATGTTGTAAACCTTAAATACATATAATTCATATTTTAAATAGATTAAAATAAACAAAAATTTTTAAAAAACCAATAATTTGCTATTAATGTTGATGGAATGACATTATAGAAGAACCACTTCTCATAATCAACCAGTTGTAGACATTTTCATGGAAAAAGGAATGTATATTTATGAAAAAAAGTGAAAATATGAATAATTCACAACATAAATGTCTTAGCCCCTAGTGTCTATTATAGTCCAATTTACTATTTTGCAGGAAAAAAAAGACACATATTGTTGATAGTAGTAGACAGTATTTTTTATTTTTTTCTCAAAAATTCCTATATTTTTGAAGTTATTAACAACATGTATTAACTTCTGATATAATTAGGGGAAAAGCCATTGAAATCTTCTTTGGCTAGATTTCTTGAAAGCTGTCTCTTCTTACAGAGATCTTTGTGATTCTTCCATAAATCATTCCAGATGACTAAGTGTCTTTATGTTCATGCAATAACAAAGAGATTTTTATTTTTAACATTCAGCTGTACATTCCTGACTTGTACAGTTAATATTTTGATGGGACTGGCTCTCTCGAATCTTCTTTCCAAAGCCTTAGGTAGATTCCTTGGTTGACTCAGGACGTAAAAATAGGTTGCCATGAATCTGAAAATCCCTCTTCATAGTATGATTGATTCTATCGCTTTGATTAAGTCAAAAACAATTCATATTCCCAGACATGGCTTTTTGAAAACTTTTCTAGTTCATTTTCAATGTTGTTCTTGTTTTATTAACTCTGTTAGCCCCGTCATAAGTGACATCTCTGAATACTACATACATTAGAAAACTTTATGTCTTGAAAGCACCGCTGTAAAAACAAGTCCAGGTAGGATCAGAGAAAGTAGTAGGGCTGCCATCTGCTTGCTTCCACCATCTTCATGTGTTCATATTATTGGCCTGCCCAAGGCAACGTTGTAAACTATTCAAGCCTGATTATTAGTGGTCCTCTGCTTTTTCAGTCAATAATGCCACTGTGTCTCCAGAAGCTCAGGACTCCCCTGATCAAGCCACCACCTTTCACCTTTATTCCCTGGACAGCATTTCAAAAGCTGTGTCTTACTTCCTCCAACTCCCATAAAAAAGCACCTGTTCTACAGTCTCCGGGGAACCCTGTTCCCTGCATTCCCTGCTGCCTGCCACGTGTGTGTTTAGTTACATAGCGCAGGCACCTGTATCATCGTCATTGCAGCTGGACACTTGGAGGCAGGGAAAGACTGACGTGGCTTCCAGCACACTCCTGCTGCTTCTGGTTTGTTCTTGCTCTCACCCACTCTGAGTGGAGTGCTGGTACCCACTTTTACCAATGGTTTAACAAAATTCTTGAGTGTTTAACAATCAGCATTGCCTGTCTAGCACTTGAGACCCAGCACCTAACACAGATCTCCTATTTTAGCAATTAGATAGATGATATAGACATAGATATATATCCTACTAGTTCTTCTTTTCTGGTCAAGCCCTAATTGTTAATACTACTTAAGAAAGATATTAAATTAAGGACCCTGGTCCTTAACAGTTGAGGTGAAGTTTCTAAAGGAAATTCAGCAAATTAAGATATCTCTAAATTTGATAAAATTTATGAGATAAAATTCACTTGAGTCCATTTCAGAGATGGTCATTACAAGAAGTTTGTTAACAAAGGCTGACAATTATACACATAACTTTTGGAGAATGTTGCAATTTTAACTAATTCATCAGAAATATTATAATGAATGGTGTTAGCAATTCAGGATGGTGAATGTTCTAGATTCTATAAAACCCACGTCAGTCACAGACCCACAGAAGAGAAATCATCCACCTGATTGCTGAGAGATGTTTGTACCTCTACACTCTCTTAGCTGATCATGCCAAATCTGCCCTTGTGATTCACCCCAGGCAATAAGTGCAAAACCTACCTGGAAGACACACAGTGCCTTTTATTTCTCTAGACTCTAGAGAGTTTGTTTTAAATAAAACAAAGCAAGTAAACACACAAAAGAACCCTGCACTATTGGCCCCCAGACATGGTTCACTGGAGGCTTATGCCACATCCTGGGTGACCCACTGTCCCATGGCTCTGTCATCGGGCCACCTGTGTCTGTCCACTCCAGGAACCACACACAGCTCAACCAGATAGAATTGGATGACCTAGCCATGCTCAACTAGAATCAGTTTTTGCTTGGTGGATCAGATTTAGATGTTCTGGTTTGGGTAGAGTCACGCAAATCCAATTTGGGCCTCTTGACCTTGGAATGAATTCTATTCAAATCATGCTTTTCTATGTAAATTTTATTATTCTCCATTCCTCTTCCTGTGTGGCACTTAGCATGCCTAGCAGAGGGCTTTGGCATAACTTGGTGGTGTTTATTCTGACAAAATATTACTGAGTATATAAATATTTCAGAATGCATTTGCATACCATGTTAGTGATACCCTAAATTTTAGACCCAGCTAATATAATGGGCTACTCTAACTGCATAGTTTTGTTTATTTGTTTCAACTAATTTAGCATGGGCCTAGACAGATGCTGTCTTAATTACTGCAAAACAGTTTTCTGCTGTTTGAATATTTAGTGGAAATTTCTCTGAGTACTTAAGATGCTTTCTCTGGTGAAATAAACATTTATAATGGAAGAGTTGGTGTTTTTTGATGACCCCCAAGCCAATGTCTCTTGGCTTATGTAGATGTGTGTACAGTGTGCCATGTGATTTGTGGCTTCAGGCACCGGCCCATCACCGCTTTGTGTTTTGGCGTAAACATAATATAAAAGAATGCTGGACAGGAGCTGCACGAGGTGCTCTGATGGAGCTAACCAACACATACTCGGTAACTGCTGAGGAAGATGGATTGTCAAATAATCTACCCGGTGCTCTGACAAGCTACCTTGGTGTGATAATCTTGTTTAAGATCTTGCTACATTATTCATTGTTCTTCTCCACTACTAATCTTTGCAGCGTGCTTCTGTTACATTTCTGCTTGCATTCTCAGAGCTATGGAGACTGTTGTTTTATGATAAAGATAAAGCTTTTCATTAATTTGCCCATGCTTTGCAGGGAGAGCAAGGGAAAACAATGATCTCTGGTAGTTTGCTGTTCACAGACTGCTTCCTGCAGCTGGTAATTTCCACTGGCTAGAGGAGAATTAATTGTACATGAATAGAGATGATGGCGGCTTAGGCGAGGTCTCTGTCAAATGTCCATGGAAAGGGGGATAAGTTAAAAGACTGGAACACTTACCTCCTTATTACGGCACCAACGTGGTTCTATCACGTTAATATATTTTTTTATGAACATTTGGATATATGGATATAGACACATAAATATTGCTGCCTTACAAGCATCCATATTCCGTTGCCTTTTAACATCAGCAACATTGCAAGGATAAGGTGAGTTAGCGCAGAGATGCAGTTAAGGAATCACAGAACAAAAACTGAAAAGTTTCTCAAGAATTTACTAGAATACTGAAGTCAGCTGTGGAAACCGGACGGCTGGTGGCTGGCAAGCTCAAAAAAGACAAATACATCGAGAATGAGAAGCTCATCTCAGGAAAGCGACAGGAGCTGGTCACCAAGATGGACCACATCCTGGATGCGTTGTAGCCCCTGCACTTCCAGAGGGCAGGTTGGGAGAGGGGAGTGGTGAACACTGAGGCTGGCAAATGTTGGCATCTGTATTTTGCAAAAGACCTTTAAGGAAGAGAGAAGCTAGGTCCTGCCTCAGGTAACACAAGAAGCTTAGTTTTTGTCCTTAAGTGTTCCTTTGAAACACAAACAAAAAAACAAAAACCCAAATCCCATTAAAAACAAAATACCTTTGTATTTTGAACAAAGAAAAAAATTTTACTAGAATAAATCCTAGAAAATAACTAAGAAAATAACTCAAAATAATAGTGAGAAAATAATTAAAGGAATTAACATGCTATACTAGAATTAAATCACTTCATGCAAAAGAAAGCAGTAAAGGAATAGAGAAGCTAAAAAGGTAGGAGATGCAAAGAAAACAAATAGTAAACTGGTAGAGATAAATCCAATTGTATCAATAATAATATTAAATGTGACCAGATTAAGCAATCCAACCAAAAGGCAAAGATTATCAGACTTGATTAAAATGGAAAGTCCAACTATTTGATGTTTATAGGACACATACTGTTTTTTAGGGGTTTTTTTTTAATTAATTTTTATTGGAGTATAGTTGCTTTACAGTGTTGTGTTAGTTTCTACCGTACAGCAGAATGAATCACCTATACATGTACATATATACCCTCTTTTTTGGATTTCCTTCCCATTTAGGTCACCACAGTGTACTAAGTAGAGTTCCCTGTGCTATACAGTATGTTCTCATTAGTTATCTATTTTATACATAGTATCAATAGTGTATATGTATCAATCCAAATCTCCCAATTCCTCCCACCACCACCCCCCTTTCCCCCTTGGTATCCATAGATTTGTTCTCTAAGTCTGAGAACACACACTTTAGATCCAAAGATGCAAACAGGTTGAGAAAGTAAATGGACAGAAAAAGATGCATAATGCAAATAGAAGCCATAAGAAAGCTGGGGTGATTACAGTAATATCAGACAAAATAGACTTTACAATAAAATTAAAATGTTGCTAGGGATAAAAGGAGCATTTTATAATGATAAAAAGGTCAAATTCATCAGGAAGATTTAACAAATATAAATATGTATGCATCTAATAACAGAACCCCCAAAATACATGAAGCCAAAACTGACAGAATTGTAGTGAAAATAGGCAATTTAACAGTTATAGTTGGATACTTCAGTAACTCCACTTTTAATAAAAGCTAGAACAACTTTACAGAAGATCAACCAGAAAATAGAAAACTTGAACAACACTAGAAATCAACCTGACCTAAAAGACATCTTTAGAATCCTCCAGTCATCAGCAGTAACTTCTTCAACCACAATGGGATTGAGAAATGGGAAATGAGAAATTTCATAACAGAAACCAAGTTAGAAATTAAAAATGAAATAATATTTTCTAAATAACCAATGACTCAAAGAAGAATCGCAAGGGAAGTAGAAAATACTTCGAGATGAATGACAATAAAAAAGCCACTATAACAAAATTTATGGGATACAGCAATGCTTAGAGGAAGGCTTATAACTCTAAACACCTATATGAAAAATAAAAAAAGAAATATCACAATTCAGTAACCTAGCATTCCACCTTAATATGCTGGATAAAGAGATTAAGGTACATCTAATGGAAGAAGAAAAAAGGAAATGATAAACATTTGAGTGGAAATTAATAAAACAGAATAAAGAAAAGAACAACCAAAATTCGATTCTTTGAAAAAGTCAACAAAATTGACAAACCTTTAGCTAGATTGGCCAAGAAAAAAAGAGGGGACTCAAATTACTGAAATTAAGAATTAAAGAGGGGACATTAATACTGACCATACAGAAATTTAAAGCATCATAAGACTGAATAATTGTACGCCAACAAATTAGATAGCATGAGTAAAATGTACAGTTCTAGAAAGACATAAGCTACAAAGTGAATCAGTAAGAAATAGAAATCTGAATAGACTTATAACAAGTAAAGAGATTATAAGGCTTATTACTATATGTTTTTAATAGGGTATTAAACTTTTAAGGTGTTTGTGACAAAGAGCCGAAAGACTTGAAGAGCTCCATCTCTCTTTTACACCAAGAGCAATCTTGAGCTTAAAACCTCATAATTGTTAAGACTTCAGAATTCTCTACTGCCTTTTAACATGGGAGCTGTCATTGGATTGTGTATCTCTCTGAAACACTGATAGAAAAATCAGCATTGGTTTATGCTAGTGTGCTATCTGAATAGCCGGAATGAAAGCTAGGAAATTAGGAATCACGTAATTATACTTTAACCAAAGGATTAATGTTATTACAGGTGGGACTTAAAAACATCAGTCATTGCTTTGGGTAAGATAATTTTTTTTTTAAGTGGTGTCAGAAGACTACCTGGGAAAATGGGAGTGGTTGGTCCATGACATGACCTCTGTCTTTCTTTAGTTAGCAAGGATGAGTTTATTAAAGTAACAAATTTATCACACTGAAAATTCTCATGGACCAGACCTCATATGTTAGAGAGAGTTAAATTTGCTCAAATATTTGAGCCCAATCAATATAGGAGGAAGAAAGCAAAATGGAAAGGCCCTGGGAATTTATGAGAACTTTGGCTGCCTTAACTGCAAACCGAATAGTACCTGTTAAAGATTGCTGTAAAGGTTAAATGAGTCAATGCCTGGTACATGGTAATTGTTTAGTAAATGGTTCTTGTTATGACTCTCTCCAACTTTCAACCTACCCAAACTTGGACACCCAACTCTACTGTTTTTTCCCCCAATCAAAATTCTTTTCATTTATTTTATTGAAGTATAGTTGATTTACAATGTTGTGTTAATTTCTGCTGTACAGCAAAGTGATGCAGATGTATATATATATATTCCTTTTCATATTCTTTTCCATTACGGTTTATTACAGGATATTGAATATAGTTCCCTGTGCATAAACAGGGAACTATATCCAATATAGTACTGTTGGATAAACAACAGTAGGACCTTGTTGTTTATCCTCCCCCATCAAACCTTAAATTATCTGAATAGAAGATTTCTTTGCTTCTCCTGTGTCTATAAGTCCCATATTTTTCCTTTTTATGACATGTATTTCAATAGGTAAAATACTTATATAATTTCTATATAATAAAAATAGTTATACCATTTCTTTTTTCTATCTTAAGTTATGATGTTGTAAAGGTAAAAGCCATATCTTATTCACCATTTATACCTGCTGATGTTCAGTATAGTATCTTGCTGATAGAAATCACTCAAAAACATTTGTTGAGTAAACTCAACACTTTTTCAAGCCTTTGATGGAAGTATACCTGACAAACAATAAGTTGCATGAATTATAATTGTACAGGATTATGAGAAGATGAAAAACATATCCACATAAGCCACCACTAAGGTTTAATAACAGATACTACTAGCACGTCACTAGCACCCTGGAAGCAACCTCCCACACTGATAACCACTCTCCTGACAGCTAACACCGTACAGCCTTTCAGTTTTGTCTGTGTTTTAAACATGTATATCTAGTTATGGATAATCCATATGCATAGATAAGAGTGTTTATTATTTTTTGTTTTCTGATCAACAGTACTAGCAGCACAGGGACTAAAGCACTACTTCCAAGTTAAAATCACTTTTAACTTGAAAACACAAGCCCCTCAGGGATGGGCACCACTCCAGTTAAAGGGTTTCTCTGTATTTTCCCAGTCTCCTTCTCACCACTCACAGTTTATACTCTTCAAGAAGCAACTTTTGTTTTCCAGTGAAGATGATTGAGGCCCACTCTGCAAGGTGCTCTATGGAACAGTGGTGCAAAGTCCACGTCCTCAGAGAGTTGAAAGCCTTCGAAAGCTTAAACTCCTTGGGAACCAAAACAGCTGAAAAATTTAGAAGTGTGAAAGTTGTGCTTTGAATTATAGAGGAGATGAGATCTTACAGCGGATCCAAGAAGCAAGAAAGTTACACTCTGAAACATTTCATCTATACCAGTGCCAGTTGGAGGTTAGGGAAGCTAACATGTCTGTCTTGGGGGAGGTAAATATCTGATGAGTTAGTGCACAGGTCTGGCATACTTCAGTGCCTTTTGTTTGGATTATATCTTGAGTTTGCCCCTCCTACCCATCTTGCTGTGGTTCCTTCCTTTTGCCTTTAGTTGTAGAAGATCTTTTCTGGTAGGTTGGTCTTCCTCATAGATGATTGTTCTCCGGGTAGTTGTGGTTTTGGTGTGCTTGTGAGAGGAGGTGAGCGCAGGGTCTCTCTACTCCACCATCTTGGTTATCCTCCAATGCCTTTTTTTTTTTAAATTAGGGCACAACCTACCTGAGTAACTGAGTAGGAACTAGCAGCCTTGATTTGGAGCCAAGAGAGTTTATGAGGATTGTAAGAATGAGAACATAGAAGGTATAAAGAAAGCATTTATTCATTTATTTATTTATTTATTCATCAACCAAAAAGATTGCTAAACTCCAAACAGCATTTAGTCTGATGGTGGAGAAAGACAGATTAAAGTGAAAATGATTATGCACCAGATGATTATTTGGATAACACATAGCTAACTCCTGAGATCAGAAAGAAAGCCTAACCCAGAGAGGAAATTATTTTCATTATCGTAGTTTTTATTTACTATTCACATTAGATGCTGAGAAAACTCAGGTTTGTGAATCATTAATCCTTTCCTGAGTGGCGATGTGGTTTTCTTGATGAGGTGGCATTTGAACAAGATCTTGAAGAATGAGTTGGGGTGTAGCAAAGAGTCTAGGCTACCTTCTCTGAATACTGAAGATGTGCTGTGAGGTGTTATGATGTAGAAACCATTGCTAGTGCTCTGCCATGTATAATAAACATGAAAAGTAAAGGGTCACAATTATTCAGTTCTAATCATGATTGCCAGTCTTGTTTCCTTAGCTTAGGGAGTTAGTTCTAATAGCTGCAGAAATCAATGAGAGACCTTGCTTTGCTCTAAGTCTTTCAGACAGAGCCACTACTAATTGCTCCGTAACTGTGGGTCTGACTGTGTTATCAGCCTTACTTCTCAAGTGATCCTATTCTGGTTTAATTCTCCTTTTAATGGCTATTTGTACAGAACAGCAGAGTCACAATGGCCCTTGGAGACATCTTGTCCAGAATTTTATCATTGGAGCCCTTTCTCCAGACACAATTCTATTTAACATTGTAAACAAATCAAAGAGGAGTGCTCGACTTAAGGAGTCCTTGTATGTGGCCTGGTCTGTTCATCCACTGCCCAGACTCACAGCTGCAGTGACCCTGGAGGAAGCTCCAAGGACACTGTGTCACCTGATCGAAGAGAGTGATCATTGTCTTATCTAACACCTTGTTCTTACAGGTGAGGAAATTGATACCCAGAAAATTTAAGTGATGACTCGAGGTCACACAGCAGGGAGTTGTCACAGCTACCCCAAATTCACGTTACCTTTCACTTGAACGTGGTTAATCTCCCAAGTCTCTTTAGTAACAAATATCAGGAGTTGGGTTCAAAGTGTAGGGTAACATTTTGGTCACTTAGAATAAAACTCATTTAATCCCTTCATTTCCTCACATGAAACAGTTTGCAGTACAGTGGATCTCAAAACCTCAAGGGCTTATGAACAACACAGAATCCTGGACCCCATTCCAGAATTAGTAAATCAAAATGTCCAGAGCTTCCCTGGTGGCGCAGTGGTTAAGAAACTGCCTGCCAGTGCAGGGTACACGGGTTCGAGCCGTAGTCCAGGAAGATCCCACATGCCGTGGAGCAACTAAGCCTGTGCGCCACAACTACTGAGCCTATGCTCTAGAGCCCGCGAGCCACAACTACTGAAGCCCGCACACCTAGAGCCTGTGCTCCACAACAAGAAAAGCCACTGCAACGAGAAGCCCATGCACCGCGACAAAGAGTAGCTCCTGCTCACCGCAACTAGAGAAAGCCAATAGCAATGAAGACCCAACGCAGCCAAATATTTAAAAATAAATAAATAAAATAAGTCAATTTTTTAAAATAAATAAATAATAAAATGTCCTAGGTCAGGGGCTTCCCTCGTGGCGCAGTGGTTGAGAGTCCGCCTGCCAATGCAGGGAATGCGGGTTCGTGCTCTGGTCCGGGAAGATCCCACGTGCCGCGGAACGGCTGGGCCCGTGAGCTGTGGCCGCGAGAGGCCACAACAGTGAGAGGCCTGCGTACTGCAAAAAAAAAAAAAAAATGTCCTAGATCAGAATGAGAGATCAGATATTTTATAAGACCATTCAGGTGAATCTGAGGTAGCCTGTCAGTCAGTGGGGTTAAGATTCGTCACTGGGCTTATTGTTCTCGGGGAGTTGCGACTCATTAAACTTTGGAACTTAAAACTTCATGTGCAGAAGGATATGTGAATGGTATTTCACTTTCTACAAGAGCAAGATGACTTCATCTAGGGAAGAATTACATAGAGAGTTCATTGACAACTGTAGTTCGGGTGATCAGTGGGTCTTCCCATCTGTCTTGTGAGATTTGTGCATAAAACTGAGTGGTCTGACACTATTGCATGACCACAGAGTCCAGTGGGAAAGACTGTGGAAGGCACATCAGTTGTCTCCTTCAATTGTCCCTCTAGATATAATCATACGATGGTAAGATTTTGGCCTCCAAATTTAAGACTATTAAGATCCCTTGGAAAAGCTCAATGTACACATGTATTCTACTTTTATGTTTAAATTAGAAATTTCAGGTTCATCCCAAGTAGGTAGAGATACCTTTCTTTATAAAATAATGAGTTTTACAGAATTCAGAAGGATCTCAGAGATCAGGCAGTTTATCTCTATTTTTTATAGATTAGGACTGATGGGGCCCATACGTCAGTAATAGTGGGGGTAGGCCTTGAGTCAAAGGCCAGGAAAGTGAGTAAATTTTTTTAAGTGAGTAAATATTTTGAATAATTTATTAAATGGTATACAAAATAAAGTTTCCTCCAGAACTTTATATACATGAAATTTGAAATAGGTAAGAATAAATAAAAACAAAATGGGATAAGGAGGACATTTAATTCAAATTAGATTACAGGTTACTTGAGAACTTTCTAAATCATCACTATTATTTTCCAACTTGTGTTTATTGTAAATCAAGGTGGGCACACAGTGGTTTAAGAAAAGGGATTCACCCTCATTAGTTTCTCAGCAAAGGGGGGAAAAAAGCAGAGATTGAACTTGATTTTTAAGACACTGTGATTTTATATATTTATTTATTTATTTATTTTTAACATCTTTATTGGAGTATAATTGCTTTACAATGGTGTGTTAGTTTCTTCTTTATAACAAAGTGAATCAGTTATGCATATGTTCCCATATTTCTTCCCTCTTGTGTCTCCCTCCCTCCCACCCTCCCTATGCCACCCCTCTAGGTGGTCACAAACCACCAAGCTGATCTCCCTGTGCTATGCGGCTGCTTCCCACTAGCTATCTATTTTATGTTTGGTAGTGTATATATGTCCATGCCACTCTCTCACTTTGTCACAGCTTACCCTTCCCCCTCCCTGTATCCTCAAGTCCATTCTCTAGTAGATCTGCGTCTTTATTCCCGTATTGCCCCTAGGTTCTTCATGACCATTTTTTTTTTGTTTTTTAGATTCCATATGTATGTGTTAGCATACGGTATTTGTTTTTCTCTTTCTGACTTACTTCACTCTGTATGACAGACTCTAGGTCCATCCACCTCACTACAAATAATTTCGTTTCTTTTTAATGGCTGAGTAATATTCCATTGTATATATGTGCCACATCTTCTTTATCCATTCATCAGTTGATGGACACTTAGGTTGCTTCCATGTCCTGGCTATTGTAAATAGACAAAGCAATCTTGAGAAAGAAAAACGGAGCTGGAGGAATCAGGCTCCTTGACTACAGACTATACTACAAAGCTAAGTAATCAAGACAGTATGGTACTGGCACAAAAAGAGAAATATAGATCAATGGAGCAGGATAGAAAGCTCAGAGATAAACCCACACACATGTGGTCACCTTATCTTTGATGAAGCAGGCAAGAATATACAGTGGAGAAAAGACAGCCTCTTCAGTACGTGGTGCTGGGAAAACTGGACAGCTGCATGTAAAAGAATGAAATTAGAACACTCCCTAACACCATACACAAAAATAAACTCAAAATGGATTAAAGACCTAAATGTAAGGCCATATACTATCGAGCTCTTAGAGGAAAACATAGGCAGAACACTCTATGACATAAATCACAGCAGGATCCTTTTTAACCCACCTTCGAGAGAAATGGATATACAAACAAAAATAAACAAATGGGACCTAATGAAACTTAAAAGCTTTTGCACAGCAAAGGAAACCATAAACAAGACCAAAAGACAACCCTCCGAATGGGAGAAAATATTTGCAAATGAAGCAACTGACAAAGGATTAATCTCCAAAATTTACAAGCAGCTCATGCAGCTCAATATCAAAAAAACAAACAACCCAATCCAACACTGGGCGGAATACCTAAATAGACATTTCTCCAAAGAAGATATACAGATTGCCAACAAACACATGAAAGGATGCTCAACATCACTAATCATTAGAGAAATGCAAATCAAAACTACAATGAGGTATCACCTCACACCGGTCAGAATGGCTGTCATCAAAAAATCTAAACAATAAATGCTGGAGAGAGTGTGGAGAAAAGGGAAGCGTCTTGCACTGTTGGTGGGAATGTAATTTGATACAGCCACTATGGAGAGCAGTATGGAGGTGCCTTAAAAAACTAAAAATAGAACTACCATACGACCCAGCAACCTCACTACTGGGCATATACCCTGAGAAAACCATAATTCAAAAAGAGTCATGTACCACAATGTTCATTGCAGCTCTATTGACACTGTGATTTTAGATGGAAATGTTTCTACAAAGAAAGAGCAAAGGGCCAGCATACTAATGGCAGTGAATATCTAGGAGCTGGTCTAAAAAATGCTTGGTCCTCTAAGCAGACATGCAGACTTTTCAACCATAACTCATACTTCTCAGCAAATTCATTTTATACACTGAAATGCAGCTTTTGATGAAACTCATGGCTCTGCCTGAATGTGCCTTTGACTGTGGCTTAAGCAGCTGCCTCTGACTCTTCTGAAGTCTGTCAGCTTGTGAAAGAGATGTGAAGGGGCCAACCCTGCCTCCCAGTGGGAACAGAATCAAGAAGTTTTGCTATCCTCCCTGCCCTCCCTGTCCAGGCTACCTCTTTTTGCCAGTCCCCACTGGAGCAGAGAGAAAGGCAGAGTGGATGTGGGAAATGCTGCTTCTGGTGCTGAGGTGGTCTCAATCTGTGTGCCAGCAAGTGTGGCGCTTGGCCATGTATCAACTTTGGAACCAGATAGTGCTACGTTTGAACCTTGCTTTCTCCTCTGAGATCTTGTGTAAATTATTTCATCAGTCTGATCTCGTTCTATCTCTGGGCCTCAGTTTTCTCATTTAGAAAGTGAGAAAGATAAGAATACTAGCTCCCTCTCGGATTTTCTAAGTTCATTTTTTTTTGTACCCAGAGCAAAATAAGTTCTCCTTAATGATTGTTTACTCCACAACCTTTATCATAGATTCCATTCTGGACATCTTTGTTTTGACAGGTATACCAGTTAGCTTCTGCTGGGTAATGAACTACCCTAAAACATTTTAAACAAAACCATTTCCTGAGCTCAGCGTTCTTCCGATTGGCAGTTTGAGCTGGATTTAGCTGGACGTTGTGTTGTGGATTTGGCTGATGTTGGCTGGGCTTGCTCTTAACTGCGTTTAGCTGGTAAGGCACCCAAGGCTGCCTGTGACAGGGGAGCCTTTCTGGAGAGGCTGGATTTGTTCCCACGGAAATAGCGGAGGTACCAAGAGAGCAGAGTGGAAGCTGTAAGACCTCTTGAGACCCAGGTGTGGAATAAACACAACGTTTCTTCTGCCACATTCTTTCGGTTCATCAACTCATAAGCCCAGCCCAGATTTAAGGGGCATAAAATACATTCCGTTTCTTGATGGAGGAGCTGAAAGAATTGGTGCAATATTTGCCGTCTACCAGGTAAGCTCCTTCTAGATACAGTTTTAATTAACAGAAGGAACACTGTACTGCATGACAGGATGCTTGGTTCTTAGTCACTTCACTGAGTCTATCATCATCTACAAAGGAGGGCATTTGTAGCAAAGCTTTGTTATTTTAATTTAAAATTGCGTCTCCGTCTCCTTGTGATTCATCCCAGAGCTAAGACAAGCATTGATGCCATGCATTTATTTATTGGGGGGCTGGGGACACCTCCTCTTTTTTTTTCTTTGTAACAGGTGTCCTGGGAAATCCTTCTGGAGTAGCAATCTGGCCCTTCATCTCATTTTGTCAATCCGATCACCCTAGGGTAGGGCAATTTAACAGGAGTAATTAATCATTGTATTTTCTGAAATTCGAAGCCAAGGCACATTAGCCTCATACCAGAGAGCATGTATGCAAGTGAGGGGGTTATGAAGGAGTGTGTGTAATGAGAGAGGTAAGAGTCTTATAATTAAGGAGGAGCATAAATAATAATGAAAGTCATTAGTGCCACTCGGTTGAAAGAATGTCATCAATGTAATTGGGGCATTAAAGTGAAATCCATTATGACAAACATTAACACATACAGAGGAGGGGAAAATGTGGTTATCTTGAGTTTGACAGATAGTGTCAGCTTCCAGTGGGGCCCAGATGGCATTCAGGAAAATGTTATGAGCAGTTTTATTTTAATATTTTTGGTTATGTGATATTTGGGAATCGAATGACACAAACACATGAGGAATTTTCACATGCCTGGCCTTGAAGCGGCTGGCAGAGAGGGGAGGTCACCGGAGGCAGCAGCCGACTGGAGGACTTCCATCTCAGTGCACGATGTTTTTTCTTAGGTGTTGTGAAAACTCAAGGCATATGATGCAGCCTGGCATTTTTTCCTCTGTGAAATTCCCCGTTGAACCAGACATGCAGTTTGGATGCTTTCTTTAAAAAATAGCAAAGTGTGGGGGGAGCGACAGGGATGAGAATGAGGACATTTAAACAATTATGCAGGAAATTATATGATGCTAAAATTGAACACGGACAGACTGTGCAATGGCAGGATTCCCACTCGTGCTGAGCTTTGCAAAGTAGAGGATTTTTTTCTCTCTCTGGGACTGTCGTTTTTGAGCGTGAAATAATTTAGAATATAAAACAAAAGAAAAAATTTAAATATGTCTAGAGATGGAGGCAAAGAAAAACAAAAAAGAAGGCAGTTGTAAAAAATAAGAGAATTAAGATGAAGTGTGAGAGAGGGAGAGTGTGTGTGTGTGTGTGTGTGTGTGTGTGTGTGTGTGTGTGTTCAAAAGTAGAAAATGATAAATGATGGCAGTGGTTTGGAAAGAGGTATGTTCTTCTCTGGGGTTTCTTTTTTTTTAAATAAATTTATTTTATTTATTTATTTATTTTTGGCTGCATTGGATCTTTGTTACTGCGCACAGGCTTTCTCTAGTTGCAGCGAGCGGGGGTTGCTCTTCGTAGCAGTGCATGGGCTTCTCATCGTGGTGGCTTCTCTTGTGGAGCATGGGTTCTAGGTGCGCGGGCTTCAGTAGTTGTGGCACGTGGGCTCAGTAGTTGTGGCTCACGGGCTGTGGAGCGCAGGCTAAGTAGTTGTGGTGCACGGGCTTAGTTGCTCTGCGGCATGTGGGATCTTCCTGGACCAGGGATCAAACCTGTGTCCCCTGCATCGGCAGGCAGATTCTTAACCACTGCACCACCAGGGAAGCCCTCTGGGGTTTCTTTCCAGGGTAGGACAGACTCGAGGGGATTGAGTCTCTGCCAGCAGGGGTATCATGAGGATTCAATGAATCTATATATGTAAAAGCCTTAGCACACTGACTAATGGTAAACCCTCAATAAATGGGAGCTATAATAACTATCATTATAAGTGTTATTGTATGTCAGGACTGGTAGAGCAATCCATATATGGGGGGGTCTAGATTATTCATGCATGATGGGGAAGAGGGCGGAGTACATTGACATCTGTGTCAAACCCACTGTATGCAAAGAGATTTAGATAATATGTTAGCTCATTTAATCCACATGGCAAACCTGCTCAGCAGGTATTATTGCCTATAATCTAGGAGACAAAGGCTCAGTTTAACGCATGTAAAGCAGTTAAAATAGTGATTGGTACATAATAAAGTCTCAATAAATACTAGCTCTTATGATTGCCACACTCAAAGTCACACAGCCAACCATTGGAAGAGTCAGGTTTTAAATCCTTCTCTCTTTAATTCCAGCTGCACCAAGCTGCCTCTCACCTGACTCAGCCGGAACAATCTGCACCCCACAGGTGAACATTCTAGGGTGAAAAGGCTGTGGAGACAGCTGGGATGTGATGGAAAGGCTTTGAAGCTTGGAGCCAGATACTTAAGTCGAAATCCCGGATACTTAGATGCATGGTTTGTGTAGTGCACATGGAATCAGGAAGGAAGGACTGGCTACCCCAGTTACTGGGAAAACTGTTAGTGCTCATATAAGGTCATGGCCCTTCCTGAGATAGTCCATACTTGATCTTGATGACTAATGGCCATGCAAGTGTGAAGGCATAGACATCCCAGCTTAGTAGGAACGACTCAGAGAGGCCATCATAGCTCTAGGGCTCCTCGCATGCAGGGGTGTGTGTGTGTGTATGTGTGTGTCTGAATGTTGCCTGAAGCTGTCAAAGGTCCTGCATGACAACTGGATTCCTCCTTCCCATCCCCTGTCTTTTCCATCCCTTCCACAAGAGCGGATCCCCGACACTCTTTTTAATAAACATTCTGCAGATTAAACTCTAGTTCAGAATCTGCTTCCTGGGGAATTCAAGTGGAGACAGTTTTGAATCTGCAAAGGGAGGTGGTATGGTAGTTGCCTAAGAGGTTTCTGTGAGGCTCTGAGGGGAACTAGTCAGCCTGTTCAGGCAGGAACACAGCTCTGAGCACATAAAGGAGTTTCAGAAAATATTACTGAATCTAAAGCTGAGTTGATTAAAGAAAAGATGATGAGCACACATCGTAACATCAGCACTGAGCAGGATCATTCAGGGGGGCTGAAGAATTTCAATCAGCATCTCCATCCCACCCTGAGGAGATGCCATCCTGCATTCAGGTTCATCCCCAGGAGACAAAAGAGATTGTTTGAGTAACAGTGTCTTGCTGAACTTCCCCCATGTATGTGCTCTGATGTAGGAAAAAACCTATTTAAAATGAATATCAAAGGCATCAGAGAAGAACAAAAAAGAGTCATAAAATGACAACATTTAAACCTAAGAGGAAATGTAGAGAACAGGCTTGTGTCTTGATTTAGGAAGCCTGACTTAAGAGTCTAAATAATAAGTAATGATAATAATAATAAGAGTGGAACTAAGGAGGAACAATCAGAAGCAAGAGACGGACTGACTTAATTTTGTCTGTTTGCTTACTTGTGTTTTTTTGTTTGTTTGATTGATTGATTGATGGCTGCTTTTGGGTCTTCGTTGCTCACACGGGCTTTTTCTAGTTGCAGCGAGTGGGACTACCCTTTGTTGCGGTGCACGGGCTTCTCATTGCGGTGGCTTCTCTTGTTGCGGAGCATGGGCTCTAGGCGCGTGGGCTTCAGTAGTTGTGGTGCATGGGCTCAGTAGTTGTGGCTCATGGGCTCTAGAGTACAGGCTCAGTAATTGTGGCACATGGGCTTAGTTGGTCCACGGCATGTGGGATCTTCCTGGCCCAAGGATCAAACCCATGTCCCCTGCATTGCCAGGCAGATTCTTAACTACTGCAACACCAGGGAAGTCCCTGCTTACTTGTTTTTAAATTACAGTTTTATTTATTTTAAATTAGATGAATAATATATAAATATGATCTCATAATACAAAAAAGCAAGTTAGTCCTTTAAGGATCTAACCCTAGAGGACTAGATCCTGCTCACCCTAGAGGTCTTTGGCAATAGAAAACATTGTTGGGCTAGAGATTCTTTTCTATTAGTGAATACAGCATTTGCTTTTATATTTTTATTTGTTTTTTAGAATTTTCAATTACTTTTTGAGTCTTTTTTAACTTACACTTTTCTTTAAGATATCTTATTTCTTCAAACTCTTAAAAATTATTTGTAGAAGGTTGTTCGTAACTTATTTTGGAATTAAACAAAAGGAACCTCACATTTGTAGCAAAATTACCCTTATACTTCCTGAGAGCGTTTATTTGTATATTGTTCCTTATTTTCTTAGAGAATTTTCTGATTTTCAAAGAATGAGCTGTGTGCGGGAAAAATAATCTTTGTTATAATTAAAATTACAGTAATTTAATCATTATACTTTTATATTATTTTAATTTTTGGTTTAACTACAATTGTCTTTCTATGTTTTACAGTTGGATATTTAGATAATCACATCAACTGTTTTTGTAATTATCTATCTATCTACCTATCAATCTCTATCCATTATTTGTAGGGCTGTGAAATCCCCTCTGAGCACAGCTTTAGCTACTTCCTAGTGGCTTGAAAAACAGGTCATTTATTTTAAATAGTTTCTATATTGTTACTGCATTTTAACTAGTTTATTATTTAAAAGTATAAAATTTAATTTCTCAACATGTTTTGGAGGGCATTAGCCATTAATATATTATTGATTTATAATTCAGTTTCATCAGGGTTAGAAAATAGATTGTCAGCATGTATTTTTTAATTAGAGATAATTCCGTTGCCTAGCATATAATCTGTATTTATAATGTTTCCTAGGTTTGTAAAGAATGCATATTTTTTCTTTGGAAATTATGAGCGGCTCTAGAGAGCTATTTGATCGTAGTTATTGTTTGTATCACTTAACTCTTATATCTTTACTATTTTTCCCTTCTTTTAGGGAAAAGGTTTCAAATTCTCTCCTATGAATTCTCCCACTTCAGCTTTATATATTTGTGAAGATATTGCAAAATCTCTTTGCATTTTCAAAATTCCATCATTAGAAATGGATTACTTTCCATCCAAATGGATTTTTATTTTCAAAAATTTTCTAAAGAAATACCATCAGCCTTAGAAAAGGTGATACTTCCAGCTGGCCTGGCAATCGCAAGGTATTGATGCCTCTCTCTTCCCTCCTGGGCCTTTGCCAGTCTTGGCTAATTGATCAAGGTCTTCCTTCCTGCAGAGTCCAGATGCTACGTTGGAATATACTGCTCAAGTCAGTTGCTACCAACTGATCACAGTTTGCCCTTCAGTTAAAACCTATTTGCCCTCCCTGTTTTAAACATTATTAGTCAATGTAAGAAAGTAAAGTTGACCAATGCCTACTAGGTTTGGAGAGATGTCTCAGATTAATACTTTATCTGTCAAGCTAAAGCTGTTGGCCAACACTGTTTAACATGGGAAATCTTAAGATAAAAAGTATCCTTGAGACCTTCTCAAAATAATTATTTGACAAAATCCAGACAGCCAAGTGATGAATCAAAATAAACAATTCTGCATTAAAGAAACTATGGCCATGGAATCCGTCAAAATAAGATTAAACAATTATAGTTACAGGACAGAATATACACAGTTTATACTCTGACCATGGAAGAAATACAGAGTGTTACTGGCTGGAAATAAGTTAAAATAGCTGATCTGTGATTATTGGGAGGATATTTTTGGGGAAGGATAAAAGCTGTTGACCTCACCTAATCTTCTTTTAAACATCTTGGTAACTAGACCCCTTGGTAAATAATGATATTTTGTAGGAGGGAGGGTTCTTATCTATGGAATTGTCTTCACAGAATACCCATGGGTTAGGATTGCCTGTGATGAACAAGACTAGTACAAATGGATTTATGAAACATAATTCCCAAGAAATATTATATAAGCTATATGACAATCTAGAATATCAAATGAAAATGTCTCATGACTAAAATGTTTTCCACTGGGTAAGACTCTAGCAAATTTCAATTAGAGGCCTCCTATATTACTCTAGTCCAAAGATCTCTTCTCAGAAGGAAGAATCTGAGGAACTATTAATGGTCTCTGGGACCTCTCTTCACTTTGCTTGGGCCTCTCAATTCTTGCATATTGAATTTACCAGTAAAGCTTGGTGTTGAGTAAGGCCATTCATTTTCTTGACTCATATTTGACAATCAGTTCTTCATGTTTGCTGAGTAAGAAAATTGGGAAGATGCATAGACAGAAGTACGAAACTGAGTATTTCATCTTTCTTAGCATGGAATCCAGCAGAATTGAAACATGGGACTAACAAAATGTTTTACTCTCAACCTGTTAATGTTTTTCAAAGTATTCTTTACATCCTTAGGGGATTTTTAGGCAATTCCATCACTTAAAGTGTAAAATGTTTACCTATTATTTAACAGATCATTTTGTTTTGCTTCTATTTCTCCTCATTCTATATCCAAGTAATTTATTATTATTATTAAAAGTAGCATGTACTATAAAATCCCTGAAAAATGTTTTGTTTCTATCTACCTACCTGTGCTTTTTTTCAAGGAGAGCACACGTTATAAAGATTATTTAACATTAAATTCTTTATAATATGTGTGAATAATTTTCAAATGATAAATTATTTATTTAAAAACTGTGTGCCAGATCCTTAGTAAGGATTGATTTAACAAATGTCAGGACCTATGGAAATGCTAAAGGATGGGGAAGAAAATGATTAAAATGTGGAACCCAGCATTCTCAATCCTAACATTTTGTCTCCAATCTGGTAATTTATACAGATTTTTAGAGTGTTCATTCTCCCTTATTTTTTCTACATGCACAGCTACTTATAATGTCCTAAGCAGTATTTTAAGTGATAAGAAAAAGAAAAAGGATAGAAAGTCTTCCCTCAAGGAGTTTAGAGTTCAAAATAAAAGTAGAAGTGTGGTGTATTGTTAAAGGTAACAAGCTCTGTATAAAGTGCCAAGGAGACTTGGAAGAGGAAACAGTAACTGCTTGGGGCAGCTAAGGAAGGCTTCCATGAAGAGATCAGTGTACAAACTAGGGACATCTAATTCATGGTATATAGGAAAGTTTTAAGACTTTGATATTCCATTATTCAAAATAACACCTTGAATGGGGTGCAAAATACAACATCACACCTGATTGAAATAGTCATTGAAATAGTCATGAATAGTCATGTCAGCACTGTAAACCTTGACAATTAACATCGTTATGGATTGACATAAACTCTTTGGGTTTCATTTTCTTCATCAGATAAAAAGTGGGGTTGAATTGCATTACCCAATACTTTTTGAACACAGGAATCAGTGTTACCAAGACTAATAATAAATTTATACCAGAAGACAGACTATAACCAAAACCTACCCTAGGAGGCATTAGCTTAGCAATCAGGCAGCAGGTGTGAGAATCCTGATATAAGAAGTTGGAAAAAGCAAAATGTCTGACGAAATTGTTACCTACAGTAACCTAAGAAGCAAATCACATTCCTTACATACATGAGGGCATAGGGGGAAAGTATGAAGACAGAACATGTTAGCAATGTGTGTAGAATATTGTTGGATGCTTTGGCAAAGTGTTAAAAGAAAGAGATTAACTCCAGATAGAATTGGCTGGTTTCCAAATAAAAATGAAGGAAAGCAAAGGGTTCTAATGTTGGAAAAGCATACTGCATCTAAACCCTAGTTAAGATGGCAAATATAGAGGTTTTGAATGGAAATATGCCCAGTAAATCTGATCAATTGATTAAAATGATGTAAGCAAAAATCAAAGAGTATAGCCTACGTACTTATTGTTAAAATTTTTTCAGTGGGTTATTGTGCCTCAGGGAAAAGATTGAACAAAGGGTTTGGCCTTTACACCTGTTATTGTAGATAACCTCTTAGAAGCAGCATAGAGAGAGAGAGACAGGGAAAGAGAACCAGAGGTGTGGGGAGCAAGGAGGAGGAACAGGAAAAGTTTAATAAACCTCCATGAGTGTAGTTAGCACATAGAATTTACTGGTATCAAACTATAAGAAGCCAAGCAAGTTGTGAAAGATACATCTACCAAAGAAGCCAAGAGCTTGAGACTTAAAATGACCCTTTGGCTCTCAAATTGCTGCAGGCAAGAGGCAGAATAAGAAAGTCACACAACCCTCTAGGTGGGCCAAGGAGGATAATGGAAAAAGAACCACCCCCTCAGAAGGCATTGCCTAGAGACTCGAAGAGCAAAGACAAGGTTGCTTCTTTCCAAGAACAGAATCAAGACTTAAAGACTTCTCTGTATACAGAGAATGGAAGACCGTAAGAATGTCTACCCAGTGGATTTCAAATTTGCTACAAACCTGTGGCTGATATGTATTTCCCATTTCTCCACTTTCCAACTGGGAGTGTTTACTGTGGTTATCCTCTCCTTGTCCAATCTCTGCATTTGAGGGTAGGTTGATAGGGTGTCAGGAAATGCCTTTTAATTCACAAATTTCTGTAATACTCTATGAAAGTTCTTCTGAACCTGATATATAGTAATTACTACACATCACTAAGAGATCCTAGACTTTGAAATAAATGTGTTGATTAGTTGATATTTGGGATTGTCTCCCATGACAAGCGAGTAAATGGGTTTTGTTATTGTTTTTGGTTTTGTTTCCTATATGTGTGGGAAGAAAGGGAACAGAGATATATGGTGATCGCTAGGATAGAAAATTACGGTATTTATATATTTATATGTCTGAAATTCAAAAAATATCAAGGATAGCTGAATTTAATTAGTGTTCATGTCTAGGTGTTTGATGGCTCAGCAATGTTCGGATGAGTGATAATATAAAGACATACATACTATATAAATCAACGTACACTTATTTGCTTTTCTTGCCTTCACTTCAGGTAAAATCAATAATTATGTTTTTATATAAAGTTTGTCCCCTAATTTGTGTTCAGGTGACAATAGTAATAGAAAAGGTTAAAATATAAAGTAGAGGGACTTCCCTGATGGTCCAGTGGTAAAGAACCCGCCTTCCAATGCAGGGGACATGGGTTTGATCCCGGATGGGGAACTAAGATCCCACATGCCACAGGGCAACTAAGGCCACGCCACAACTACTGAGCTCGCGCATCTCAACGAGAGAGCCCGTGTGCTGCAAACTACAGAGCCCACGTATTCTGGAGCCCACGCGCCACAACTAGAGAGAGAAAACCCACACGCCACAACTAGGGAGAAGCCTGCATGCCCCAACGGAAGATCCCACATGCAGCAACAAAGATCCCGTGTGCTGCAACTAAGACCCAACGTAGCCAAAATAAATAAATAAATAATAAATATAAATATATGTATATATACAGTAGAGATATAGTCAAAGTGCAGACAGTTTGAATATGAAACAATAAAAAATATAGAGTATAGATTTTCAGGAATGTTATTTTTCTTCTAGATTGTTTATTATTTTTGTTAAAATAAAATGAAAAATATCAAATCACTAATTTGAACAAAATATAGTAAATTAATTTGGATTTATATTTTTTAATTATTTAAATCAAATTCATTACTCTTTAGATATAAAACTATTCACAATTCTAGCCTTTAATGTCCATCTAGATGCCAGTGTAAACAATCAGTATTGTCCTTCAGACGTATTGCCCAATTTTATCAAATAAAAATGCAAGACACTCCATTAAATTTGAACCTCAGATAAACAGCAATAGTTTTTCGTATAAGTATGTTCCAGATATTGCATTAAGGCATACTTATTCTAAAACAGTTACCCATTTTTTAATCTAAAATTCAAATTAAACTGACTGTCCTGTATTTTATCTGGAAACCCTAATATACTATAAATTTAACAGTAATTGAATTTGCTGAATATTGCAACATGTTCCAGAGTCACTAGATACAACTGTTGCAAATAGTATGGTGATACATACATAAATATCTGAGGAGGAATTAATTGAAAACCACAAGTAGCAACAAAACAGACACTTGGCAATACAGGGAACATATTTCAATATATTAAAAAAAAAACATTAAATTCACCCCCAGAGGATAGATTTGACATGTTAATTAATTTGTCTTTTCTCTTACCTAAGTGCTTCCACTGCTCAGATTCCTCCTGCATTCCAAAGCAGCATCCGTCTTCATACTTAGCAATGCCAGGCATTTTCAAGGTAGTCAAACACAGGTGTCTTCTGTCTCTAGGCCATAGGGCAGAAGTCCTGGAGAAGGGTTTTCCCCCAACACCTGAGACCTGCAATGGGATTAGTCATGGGAGTAGAGTTAAGAGTTATGACTTATGCTCTACCATGCAAAGTCCTTCATCCCAGTGTCATTGGGGCACATGTATTCCTTAATAAGTGTGTGTGTGTGTGTGTGTGTGTGTGTGTGTGTGTGTGTGTGTGTGTGTGTGTTCTTATAAAATCCTGGGCTCTTGAACACCCAGGACCCAGAGTAGACATCCCTCATACCCAGGTGTAAAATGAATAAATTAGACCTTAGATATATTTCTTTCCAACTGTCTCTGCTCTGACAATTCCCCAGTCCCCTTTGTAGGCCCCCTTTAGTCCATGTGACTAGTCCTGGGCAATGGACTGTGAGGAGAACTGGGTACTGTGTGTCATGTCTGTGCCATTTCAGAGCTGGTATGACATCCTTCATCTGTCTCCGATAGTATCTACTGTGGAGATGGCAGCACAAGACTGTAGGGCCTCCATTTTTGACCAAGTGGAAAAGAGCCTGGCACAAACCCACATTAGATATGTAGCAAAAGCAAAAAAATAAACGTCTGTTAGGACAAAACCAGAAGGATTTTGGAGGTTTATTCCTTCCATCAAAGCATAGCCTGGCATAATATGAATAATGTCAGTTCCGTACTTTAAAAGAGCTTTCCACATTCTAAGATTATGTATCCACCTGTTTTTTTTAATCGTAGTTTGTGTTTTTTAAATTTATATTTAAATATTTAATCAAACTGGAATTTTATTTTAGTGTAACATATACCATACATATTTAAGGTTTTATTCCAAAAAACATGTCCAGACAAAATTTATTACCTAATCAATGATTTCCCCAGTAATTTCCAATAAAATTTTTATCATCCACCAAATCAGGGGTCACAAACTATTTTCTGCAAGCCAAATCTGCCTGTTTTTTAAAAAATAAATAAAGTTTTATTAGAACCCAGTTATGCCCATTTGTTTACATGTTGCTGTGGCTGCTTTCATACTATGGCCGAATTGAGTAGCTATGACCAAGACCGTATTCAACTGAAAGACAAGAAGTAAAGTTCAAAAATATAGACAGGATAATCATTAAAAAGAAGAATTCTCAACAAAAAATAGAGATAAATATGTGAGGTATTGGGTATGTTGCCTAGATGATGAGAATCCTTTCACCATGTGTACGTATATCAGATCACCACCATGTACACTTTGAATGTCTTACAATTTTGTTTGTCAATTATACCTCAATAAAAGCTGGAGGGGGGAAGAAAAAGAAGAATGGGATCTTGCCTAGAACACATCAAGCCTTAGTATAACCCATCAGTAATTAGAACAGTGTGATACTGGTTAGATGAAAACTTAGTGCTATCACCTCATTTTGGAAATTTAAAAATAAAAATGATGCTTTAAGGTGGAAATGACTTATTGAAATCGCATAGTTGATTTCATGGCTGATTCAGGACCAAACTCCTGGCCTCCTGCAAGCCACTCTTGGTCTCTGTTTACTTCAGTACATGTTACTTTCTCACAGACCGACTAGCTTTATAAAGCAGGGAATCTAGGTTGTACTGTGGTAACAAAAAATCTGCAGAAGTCAGTGGCCTAAAACATAATTTTTTTTTTCTTGCTTAGTTTGTCTGACGTGAGTCACTGTTGCAGTCTGCTCTACACAGTCACTCGGGGACCCAGTTTGATGCAGGCTATCACCATGGAGCTGGACTATCTGGGCATCTGACCTCCTCTGTAGTTGTGTGGGGGCCAAGGAGAACCCAGAGGATTTTGCAGAGGCTTCTTACAGCCTCAGCCCAGAAGTGATATGTGCAACTCTGTTCACTTATTTTTAGTGAGAATTTGTCACATGGCCAAGCCTGACTGCCAAAAGGCTGGGGCGTGTGCTGACCTCTAAAGGAAAGAAGTGGGTGTGGTGAGCCCTGGGTTACAATTGCATGTGATGAAGTGGAAGTAACTGAATTGTTAGACTGGTGATTTCTTTCTTTTTTTAATATTATTGGAGTATAGTTGATTTACAATATTGTGTTAGTTTCAGGCGTACAGCAAAGTGATTCAGTTATACATACACATATATTGATTCTTTTTCATTCTTTTCTCATACAGCTTGTCATAGAATGTTGAGAAGAGTTCCCTGTGCTATATGGTAGGTCCTTGTTTGTTATCTATCTTATATATAGTAGTGTGTGTATGTTCATCCCAAGCTCCTGATTTATCCCACCCCCCCCGCCATCATTTCCCCTTTGGTAACTATAAGTTTGTTTTTGGTATTTGTAAGTCTATTTCTGTTTCGTAAATAAGTTCATTTGTGTCCTTTATAAAATTAGACTCTGCATATGAATAATATCATGTTATATTTGTCTTTCTCTGTCTGACTTACTTCACTCAGTATGATCGTCTCTAGGTCCATCCATGTTGCTGCAAATGGCATTATTTTGTTCTTTTTTATGAATGAGTGATATTCCATTACATATATGTACCACGTCTTCTTTATCCATTCATCTGTCAATGGACATTTAGATATGCTTCCATATCTTGGCTATTGTAAATAGTGCTGCAGTGAATATTGGGGTGCATGTATATTTTCTAATTATGGTTTTCTCCAGATATATGCCCAGGAGTAGGATTGCTGGATCATATGATAGTTCAATTTTTAGGTTTTTAAGGAGCTTCCATACTGTTCTCCATAGTGGTTGTACCAATTTACATTCCCACCAACAGTGTAGGAGGATTCCCTTTTCTCCACACCCTCTCCAGCGTTTATTGTTTGTAGACATTTTGAAGATGGCCATTCTGACCAGTGTGATGTAATACCTCATGGAAGTTTTGATTTGCATTTTTCTGATAATTAGTGATTTTGAGCGTCTTTTCATGTGGTTTTTGGTCATCTGTATCAGACGAGTGATTTCTTATCTGATTGAAAGATAAGAAATTATTTCTCTCCCACAGAAGCTTCCGGTTTTTTAACATATTCCTGACTCTCTGTGTCTGTACCCTCATCCTGAGAGTTGAAGGGTAAATATATGTCAAATCAGTGATTTTGGCCCTGTGTGCTTAAAATGGTTAAATTGATAAGCAAAAAAAAGGGGATGAAAACAATGGTTTGGAGGCTTGCTCATGGCTCCCAGGGATCTGCTGTATTCTGGAGTGAAGGAGGGCAGAGTCCACCAAATCATCCGCAAATTCTTGGCCTGAAAGAGTTCACTCAGCTTCCTCAAATATTTACCATTTTTTAATAGAAAGAAAAGTGTTTAGTGTTTGTGTGAAGGGAAAAGCTTGAAGCAAGAAGATAATTAGTAAATTCACAGAATTTTTATTTACTTCTCTTTCCAAAATGAAAATTTTGCCTTATGACAATTCAATTAAAAATACACACATAACAACATTTCGTAGGTTTGTAATGGTATATTTATTTTTTTATTCTATGTAATTTATACCAGGAGGCAAAGGTCAACCAGCTCTTTAATAAAGATTAGTAATCAAAACAAAAGATATTCTGAAGCTGATGTAGCATCTTTAAATCTAGTATTATGCCAAAATGTAAAATAAAGGCACGTTTGACAGGCAATTCAGATTTAAAGATTTACACTAATGGGATAATCCTCCAGTTTGGAAACCACACCCTCCAGTAGCCTTCACTTTTGCATAATACCCATGTTTTGCATTTAATACACCACTCTGCTGTCATTAATATATTGATATAGTCAATGTCATGGAGATAATGCCCATGACTTATTCTAAAGAAGAGAATAAGGAGCATATTATAAAGTGACATGCATTTTGCAATCCATTTATGCAAAATATACCTGTATATTTATGGATATAAATGCACAGAAATTGGCTAAGCATGAAAGTGATGGCTGTTGAGGTGGTGGTATTTTGGGAGATTTTATTTTGTTCCTTTTTCATTTTGATTTCCACCCTCATTTTGTTTTTTACGATAAATCTCTATAGATTTTGCAAACGTGCATTTATTTTTCAAAATTAAAAAAATTCTTTGGAGAGTAGCTTTGGAGAACAAATTGTACATTCATGTAGAATTATAAATATGCACATTGTTCTTTAGATGCTGGATATTGGCCTACAACTGGGTTTCCAGTAAGATCATAGTACTGTTTTGAAATAGTAACACTGTGAATATATTTTACCTTTTAAACACACACACACACCATTTTAAGTTATGAAGAACAGTTAAAAATGCAAATGTGCTATATTTCATTAGAGATGGATTGTAGCTGTTTTATTCTAGTGGCTAATTCATAGACCTTTTAATGTTATCTCATTGTGGAGAAGCCAAATATATTATTCCAGTTCTGAATAACTTGGTAACCTTTTTTGTCTCCCTTTGCGTGAAAAAGGGAGCGGTGTCCATTACGGAAGAAAATGCTGTATCTCAGGGCCAGGAATGTAAAACTAGAGACAGGATTACACATTTGCTTTGGCAAATGCTAGATTATGCTCTGTATCATTCCTTGCATTGCAGGGAGAAACATTTTCCTCTATCCTTCCCAAATATGCCCCTGATGCTTCTGCTACATTTCTGCTTTCAATTCTGGGCTCTGTTTTTAAAAATCAAAAACATCTTTCATGGGTTCCGTGGGAAGTTGAGAACACTTCATGCTGAAGGAGGTCCTAGAGGGCAGAGCTAACCCTAGGCAGGTAGAGAGGCCCCTAGACGTCTTGCCTGAACACACGCCTGCTCTGCAGTCAGATTCCCTGCATCTGAGTGCCTTGCTGCCTGGAACACAGGCCTCGGCTATGCAGATGTCACAGGTCCCTCAGGGCAGTGGATGCAGAGAAGGAAGATGCACAGTGCTCAGGGGGACCAGGGGCCCAAACCCCCAAATACTAAGGTTGTGTCTAAATGCTGGTATTTCTTTCCCAAGAGATGCTAAAAAGAAATACGCAGTTTAGTCAACAGCCTTTCTTGTCTTTTGATGCTCAGATGACAGGTTTCCTAAACCTCTCTTCAGCTTTTTCTTCTTGTTGTCCCTCCGCTGATTTACATGCATCTCCATGAAAATACTACACACATTCCTTTTTGAGGAAATTTCTGGGTTTGCCCTCTCAGCAAAGCATCACCGTGTGCGTGTGCTGGCCAGTGTTCATTTCTGGTCTGCCTGTGAGAACATCAGGGTTCATGGAGATCATTTTCTTGTACTGCACACAGCAGACTCCAGAGGGATCTGTGCCATCAGAACATTTGGTTTCTAGTCTCCCAAGTCCTCTTTGTTTTTGATCGTGACATTTCTTCATGCTCAGATGCATACGTGATGTAACATTCTTTGTTGATGTTCTGAAATGTGTTTTAGAGTTATTTTGGCTTAGCACGAATTAAGAATGGGGAACTAAACTTTTCTGATTAAAATGTTACTCTTCCCCCGCCCCCCCTCCTTATTCCCCTGCCTTTCTGTACCAGGCATATCTGTATGGCTTTAAACCCAAGACTCGTATTTAATAGACCTTAGACTGTTATGTTGGAAATAGGGCAAATGAGAAGTCTCTCTGGGGGGTTTGTGAGCCTTTGTTGTGATGGGGGAGAATGCCCTAAAGGGGAGCTCCTAGCAGCCTAATTGTTGAGAAATGATGGAAGTTCAACAGCATGGAAATTTACTTCTCGCTTCAGCTGAAAAGGTGCTTATAAAGGTAGCTGGGCCATTTTAGCAATTTGCCTTGTTTTGAAAATCCAATTTGAAAGCTTCATTAAAGGGCACTAATTTAGTGTCTTAAGGGAATATGTGTAAAGGAGCTTATCAACAATCTTAGATGTTTGCCAGTGTGTAGGTGAGCTCAACTCCCCAAGCTGGCATTACCTGGTTACCTGTATGCCCTTTCATTTCAAACACAATGCCAAGTAAATTCAAAAGCATCCAAACCAAAGGCTAACAGCACAGTTTCTGCTTGCCGCACGACAGGCCAGTAAATCGGGAGATGAGTTCTTGGGGCAAGGAATAGTGAGTGACTTTATTCGGAAAGCCAGCAGACCGAGAAGAGGGTGGACTAATGTCCTAGAGAACCATCTTACCCCAGTCAGAATGCAGGCTTTTTTTATAGTAAAAAGGGGAGGAGGTGTGGTTGGTTGTTACAAACTTCTTGGGGCAGGAATCCTCTGTTCTTGCAGCTGTCCACCTAGGTCAAGCCAGGATGCTCCTGTAAACCTCCAACAAGACAAATTGTTGTTCTCTGTTCTGCAACTTTTTACCTCTATATGAATGGAAGAGTGTTATACTCTTAAAGGTCAGAGCCTTGAAAATAGGCTATCATGTGTATTCCAGGCTATAGGCAGCATTCGTAACTCAAAGCAAAAGAAATAGAATACAAAGGTTAAAGTAAAAGAAACAGATCTAATATGGAGTCAGATTTTGTTCTTCCCTGTTGCACTTCCTTTTTCCCCCATTACCACCACTTCCCACCCCTAAAGGCAGGATGCTTTCAGTGCAGAAACACCTCTGCATGGGCATCAGCATCATAGATGTCATGCAGAAGTCCAATAAGGTAGACAACAGATTTAGTGAGTTTAGTGGTAGTTAATATACAGCAGACCAAGGGCCTTAAGGAATGGTAACTGTTCCAGATTGTTTAAGGAAATACAAACACCTTCCAAATGCCTAGAAGAGTCATGTACTGTTCACTGCCTGCCTCATATTCCCAGAAGTATATTTCAGGCCCACATTGGGATGCAAAAGTTAAAATTGGAAAGCTGAATTCTAATTACCTGCATGGCCTCAAATAAACTTGAACCTTCTCTAGTCCCTAATTTGTTGACTACATATGAGAAAAGGTAGAAAAATGTAGCTGAATTAAATATTATTCTTCTTTGTCACACTTTCCTTTCTAAATAAAGGTTAAACTCTATGAGAAATTGCATGAAGTTTCACCATCAAGCTTGTCTATACACCGATAAGATATTGAAACATTCTGTCTTTTTCTTTTACATAATCACGGAAGTATGTACTAAGAGTGCTGTTTGAATTCCCCTTCCCCGATCAATGGTTATAATTTCTAATCCAGTTTATAGAGTCGAGTTCCTGTGTGTGTGTGTGTGTGTGTGTGTGTGTGTGTGTGTGTGTGTGTGTATTTCCAGAGTGAAGTTAGATCTAGAAGACTTGGTGTTAAGAATAAGCTCTTCAGGTTTCCTCTTAGTAGATTACCCATTCAGGAGCTGCTTAGGTGTAGTTCTGTCCAAAAAGAAAATCAAGTACACTGATCCTCCTTCCACGCAGTCCCAATCGTGTGAGTTTAAGACAGCACAACTTGTCACAACAATTTCCCCCAAGGAAAGTAGATTTTTTAGAACATGACTTGAGTTGAAGGGAAGAGAATTAGAAATACTTTTGATGAATTTTCCCTTGAATTCCATATGGCTGGAAGGAGGGGAGAAATGCCTGTCAAAATGTTTTTGGAGAGGACTAAGTCGAAGTCTCAAAAAATAGATCAACAGAAGGGTCTTGAATTCTTTAGGCTTCATTTGCTGAAACCTCATACAACAGATTTACTCTTATTCCAGCACGGCTGATCCCCAAGGGAGGCAATTTCCAATATTTGGGAAATATGTATTCATCAAAGACCAGTACCACCTTATCCTAATTCTTTTCGTAGCATTTGCTAGAACCACACATACCATCTGTTTGATATTTTAATCAATCTCTTAGCATATATGAACATGGCTACTGCTGTTGAAATTACATTTCTATAAAAAGTGGAAGGCGCCTCCCTTAATAAATCTGTTTATGATGTCTGTCATCGGGAATGGGTGTCAATAAATGGAACTAAAAGGACATTTATTGACGTGTATTACTAGTTATTTGTTGTCTCTTCATGGGGTTACTAATTGCAGCTGTTAAAAGTTGATTTTCTCTTCTCCAATTTATTGTGGGATGGGGCATTCATTGCACCAGATCCATAGTTATTCAGTGCCTACATTTGAGAAGCTGAATTGCTGGATACTGTCAGAATGAGCTTTGGCAATTCCGTGCAGGCATGTACAAGTATAATTTTGCTTCCCGTTAATAACAGCCTAGCAAGGAAGCTCAGAATCAAATGCCTTGCTCTCAGCTGGGGGCAGAACGCCAGAATGATCTATCTTGGCTGGTGACCTATAATGTTGGAAAAGTAGGCTCCACATTCACTCAGGAGGGGTGGGCGGTATTCCGGAAATGTATTCCCATTCCTCCACTATTCCTTTTTTTTTTTTTTCTTTTGGTAGTGTGCGCCTTGAAACAATGGGAAAAAATGAATTACAGATAATAAAAATAGCACATCTCCAGAACAAACGGGAAATGCAGCGCTTTTATTTCTTGGGTTGTCAACTCGGCGCCCTGCCCCACGCCCTAGCCTGCCGGGGTTTCTGGGGCACCTCTGCGATTCTCAGTCAGCGCCCGAGTGGGCAACGGGCTGGGCAGGCGCCCACGGGGAGTCCACTTGGCGTCGCACGCCGGGACTTGGGGTCCTGCTCAAAGCCGCGAATCTCTGAGAGCTCTGAGGCTACGGCTCGATTGGGGTGGAGTGAAGTGTTATTGTTGTGGGATATTCTCTGCAGAGTTGGCCTGGAGAGTGAGCCCCGGAGGAAGGGAGTGGGCAAGGCTTGGCCAAGTGTCCGCCAAGTCGGAGTCGGGAGGCGCCCGGGAGAGGTACGCGGGGGGTCTCGGCCCGGGGCGGGGAGGGATGCGCGCCGGCCGGCCGGCGGGGAGCGGGAAGGCAGGGTGGAGGGGAAGGGGGCAGCGTGCCAGTTTTCTCTCTGATGAATGATGCTCACGCCCTGTGCGTGGCTCACGCGCTTTGTCTCTAGCCCGGGGCCAGGCGGAGGAGAGCGGCTGGGGGGACGGATGGCACCACGCGCTCCGAGCGCACCGGGCAGGTGCCCGAGCTCCAGCTCGGCCAACTCCGGCCGCGCCCCGTGGCCGAGGCCCGGCCCCCGCCGGCGCCCGGCCGCGGCCATCTCCCGGGTGTGGCGGGTCGGGGACTGGAGTCTGCCAGCCGAGCAGCTGCCACGCCACATGCCACCCGCGCGCTGCCGCCAGCCCAGGCGGGGACCGGACGCTGCCGGGGCTGCGGGGAGGAGTCGGGCGTGTGGGAGGGCAGGGGCGCGCGGGACCCAGGGACTACCCGAGCCGGCTGGCTCGGGGGATGGGGGGCGGGGGGGAGACTGAGAGTGACAGAGCGACGGACAGGTGGGAGCAGTTAGACAGCTGGAGACTCGGAGACCGGCACGCAGAGAGAGGGAGGGAGAGTCAGGGGAAGGAGAGAGAGAGGAGGGAGAGGGAGAAGCAGCCTCGTCCTCCCTTACTCCAGACGCCCTCTCCTCTGTCCGAGGGAAGCGGCTGGGGCATCGAGTGACAGAGCGACAGAGATGCGGGCACAGAAGACGGGGAGAGGGACCCTGCCTCGCTAGTGGGACCGAGATTCGCGGAGGGACAGACCGACACGAGGGGCAGCTCGGAGAGCTGAGCGCGGGACGGCGAGAAGCCCGCGGTGGGCCGCCAGGCTGAGCGACAGACGGCCAGACAGACAGACGTGCCCGGGGACGGACCGGCAGACAGGAGGCGGGGGCACGCTCGCTCTCCGCAGGCAGCAGGGCGGAGAAGGCGGCGGCGGCGCCCCCTGAGCGCATCCGGAGCAGCGACGAGCAGCAGGGGCCGCGGGGTCGCCGGCTGAAGCCACCGCCGTCGCCGCAGTCCTGGCCGCCGCAGCCCTGCCAGGAGCCCCGCCGACGCCGCAGAAGGCTCCTTTTACTAGCAGTTAAATAAACCCACCAATAATAACAATAATACTAATAACCCAAGCCAAACCAAACAAATACAGCCAAATCGATCCGTGAGAAACAATAATATTAATAAAAGCCAAAAACTAAATCAGATCAATCAAGGCACCGAGACGCTGGGGGGATATCCACTGTTCGGTCAAGGTAATATAATTAAGGTCTTCAGACGTGAACGTTGCACGCCTTTTGTGATTTCTTTTTTCTCTTTCTTTCTGCCTTATATCTGTGCTTTCCTTTCTAGTCTGTATTTCTCCTTCCTGTTTGTAGAAAGCTGTTGTTTTATATGTATTGTGTATTTATGTTTTGTCAGAGGAGGGGTAGATTCCCCCTCCCCAGAATGAGGCAAAAATGGAAAGCTGGGAGAGAATTGAAAAGGGCAGGTCTCTTCATCAGAGAAGTCTACAGTGATTTATGCAGGTTTCTCAGTAGAAAGTTTGGAGTGTTTTTATTTCATTTGGAAGAGAGCTGTGCAAGGGGCAGAAAGTTGTCATCTGTTTGTTGTCCTCAGGGGACTTGAGGTCCCAAGGGGTTTAGGGGGAAGAGATGTTCAGTTTTATTTTTACATGGTTGAATTCTGTGTTTCATTGCAGACTCCAAATTTAACGTCTTCCGTCTGAGGTTGTAGATATGGTGGTAGAACTGAGTTGACTGAGACAGGTGTTTAGAAAGTTTCCCAGGAAGAGAAATTGACTCACTGGATTTTTATGCATAGAAATCAAGCTGGAGTAGATGTGGTTGCTGTCAGCTGCTTGGGTTCAGTATTCCAAAGATACAGGATAAGGACAGAGTCCAAGCCTGAAAGGAAAGACAAAGAAGGAATTGAAAGTTAGAGGGATGGGAAGCTAGGAAGTACGATGCAAGGCTGGTAGGAATCACTTTCATGCTAATGTGTTTAGAGTGCAGATATCCATTTTAATTTCTGATTTTTTTGAAGTTTGTTGGTATGACACTTCAGCCTCCCCAGACACGAATGACGATCCCCAGAGTTGGAGTGAATCTGGACAAGATTTCACTCAAATGCTGAGTAAATCCAGATGATCCCCACCTCTTTCTCATCCACTTTGGTGATCAAAATGGCTATGATGGTTTTTAGAAAACAGAGAAATTGAAATGAGAGGAAATCATTTTTCATTTGGTAAAAGTTAGGAAACCTTTGACACTTTAAAATAAATGCACCTACTGCTTTGATCCGTGTCACCACAGGGTTTGCATGTCTTCAGAAGATTTTAATGTCATTTTCGCAGAGGGCAGTCATTTGGAAGCCTAGAGCTCTAGCTATGTAGCCGAGTGGTCTACTGTAATTGCTTCTGCTGCCTCCTAATGTGGATCGCACAGGAGAAATTAAGTATGTACTCTTCCCAGGTTTATATGGATTTTTAAGGTATGTATTTGTGTTCGATCCTATATTTCCTTTCTTATCACATTCTTATACTTCCTTTTATCACTTCAACTAACAGAACGTTTTTCAATTTTCCAGAGAGGGAGTTTAGAATACTCTTTAAGGAATACACTTCCTCCTCACAAAAGATACAAAAGGCTAACCTATTTCTATCCTTGCTTATTAATACTATTACTTGGTTTAAAGTAACTTGGTTTAAATGCAATTTTAAGACATTTAGACTGCTATGCAGAGATGTCTTAATTTCCCCTCACTGGACGTGATTGATGTTGTCCAATAAATCATATAACTAAGTTGCTGTGGATGAATGAATGTTCAACGGAGTACTTGTTTGGGTGAGGCATATTTAAAGAAACTTATGCAGCTCCAGAAATGGTCCTTTAGCTTCTCAGTGACTTACTTTCACTCTACCCTGATTTCTCTTTTACAATATTCAGCTCAGACTGAGACAGGTTTGTGTGCTCTATTAGATTTGCAAATTGCTGATCTCCCAGTGACTTTCCCTCTTAGATACCAGCTGAGTGTGGTTACCTTGAGAACTGTGGCATTAGCCCATTAGAGCATGCTCCACTGGGGAGTTCTGTGCAGTCTATTTTTAATGCTATTTAATGAAGGAGCGAGCACCTCACTCAGCGATACAAGGAGCAGGATGGAAGACAGAGCTGGGCATGGTTATGGATACTGGAGAGGGATCTTTGGAAAGGTACAGACTGGCTACTGGGTATGGTAATTTTCATTAGTCCTAATATATCACACTAACAGAAATCAATTGATTTTAGTGGGAGAATTACACATGAATAGTTTGATATGTGTTTTCATCAACCTTTTCAGTAATTCTTAGAAAGAAGACTCAATAATTTGAGTGCCTTAAAACTTCAGTGAGATAGTAACCAGTGAGTTGCTGCATATATACTATTTTTAATTCAAGCTGCCAGGTGCTTGGGTGGTAAGAAGTGCAGAAATAATTTCAGATTCCTAAAATATTGTACTAGGGAAGGGTTTGGAGCTTGTAAAATGTTCCAGGTGTAAAATAACTAACATCCTTCTAAGATGCTGATGACTTGAAGCTCTGCCTTGTGATTTTGTTTTTCATTTTCTTTTATAAACTTGGAGTCTAGGTCAAGTATTGTGAAAATGAAGTGAAATAGGAAGTTTTGGTTGAACTTGTTAGAATATTTGAGTTGTTTTCTCTCCTTACTCTGAGATAAGCACAATAGATTATGTGACCGAAGGTTAAATATTTTAAAAATGTAGAGGCAGCACTGGTAATTTTTGGAATCTTATAATGAGGAGGGAACATATCTTTATATTATAGTGTGTAGAACATGCAAAGCCATCTGTCTGCAACGTTTGCATATATGCAGAAGACCTGTCTTGAGGTAGAAAGTGAGAATGTTCAATCAGAAAGGTCTCTGCTGTTCATTTTCGTATTAACAACCTACTACAGTCGGGTTACTTCTTTCTACAGAGTAAAGCTAACTAGAAAAATGCCTAAGCAGTTTCAAAAGTAATAAACATAAGAGAAAGTGAGAAGTTTGTATTAAGTGGGGAAATGAGTCATATAATTATTGTTAAATGAAGCTGTTAGAACAATGTACAGAGTTGTCCTGGATCTTGTCAATTTTACAAGAAATTTTACAATTTTACAAGAAATAATCAAAAAAAAATACCGAAGGGAAATACATTGCAGAGTTACTGTAATTAGCTGTTGTTGCTTCTGTTTTCCACCTTGTACTTTTAGAGGGAGAAAGTAATCTGTATTGACTGTAATATTTCCCTTAGTGGTCAGGCTATTTGGACCACCGTGCTGCTACCTTTCTCAAGATTCTCAAGGCAGTGGGCATTCTCATCTGAATTCAATGTGTATTTTGTCTGTGGACAAGATAATGATAAGCTGCATGAGTAGAGTGTAGAATGAGTCAGCCACTGAAGACACAGTATACCATGTAGCCAGAAGTGGAAAGGATTGAAAATTCTCATTAGTATGGGGAGACAGTTTTAAGTCCATAAGTTTGGAAATTGCAAATGAACCATTTGTATACACGTTAGTTTAATTCAGATCTGCTTTGTGGCAAGGTTAGGAAAGAATCTGGGGCTTAAAGGTGAGGTCGACACCGCGAGCCATCTCTTCAAATGGTAAGTACTGGCATCGTCCTAACTGGTACCACACAGTGGTAGCCTGTTGAGAAATTTGTGAATCTCTAACCAGAATAGGAATTGGTTTCCTTAAAAATGCCTTATGTCACCTGCAAAGTTCTGAACATATTTTAAGTCAGTGATGATTAACTTATAAAATACATGCTTCCTCTCTTTGGACAAAGGATCTTTATTTTTTAGGAAATTGATGGTTCTAGAGGCTTTACATTTCTGCTGACTTTGCTTTCTTTTATTTTTCATTCTAACATTTAAAGTTAAACATGATAAATGATTTCAAGCAGTGATAGAAGTCAATGCTAAAGGGCTGTTGAAGGTATAAGCAGAACATTAGCAAGATGTGTCTGTGACTAGATTTGTTTTTCTCAGGTGGTCTTTGCTTCTGAGGGTCAGTTTCCTTTAAGGTGTATTTATGCCAAGTGCTAATAAAGTGATTTTTTTCAGTGCCTCAGAGTCTTATAATTTAAATTAATTTTACTCGTCTTGGATTAAACTTGGCCCTGGATGTTCAAAGTATTTATTCTATTTACATCACAACGGTTTCATTTCTCTGAGGATGAGATGGGAGCTGATACAAAGTATTTAAATTGCGTACATTAATATCATATGCTTGATAAAAAAATAAGGTGCTTGGGACAGAGTATCAAGTTTATACAGCAGTTTTTAATGTTTGGCAGCAGTGTTATCTTGTGGTTTCAGAATTCTCTGTAGTCTGGTGATATTTTCCTAAGTTATAAAATGCCCATCTAACGTTTTGAAGGTACCTTTCTCTAAAATTACTGGGACATATCTGTGCCCTGGGAAATAGCTATGCAGGTAAGCCAAAAAGCAAATTGAAATAATTACATTGAGACAGTTGAGGGGATATCAGAAAAATAAAAGGACTGACTTCTGTTTACCAAACTGACTCTACTTTCAAACTCAGTCCTTAGCATCATGTTATGTTCTTTTCTTGCTGCCAGCATAGACTTTGGTATCGCCAGGTGGAAAGACTGGTAATCACGGTCTATGGCCACAGTAGATCAACATTTTAAATTTCTCTACATACTTTCCTGAAGAAAATTTCTTCTTAGTTTTTTATAACCCCCACTTAATATACATGTCAATGCCAAAGGTTATATAAGATTTTTTAAGTTCTGTAACCAAGTGATATCTATGAGGATAAACTTGCATCTGTGACTTATTTAAATGCCAAGGAATTAATCCAAAATTATCTCACTCAAGGCACAAGTTCATAATTATCCCTCAGTCATAAGTTCATACAACGTTTTTAAAGTAGTATAATTTACAATTGCTTCTTTTATCTAGCAACAGAAAATATTTCATTTTCTCCAGGTAAGGGGGAGAGGGTTCCACTAATCATTACCCTTTAAAAAACAGGCCTCTTACCACTTTGTCACATTTATCAGTACCTTAAAATTATACAACAGTTCTTAACATTAAAAATGTGTTGTGGGTAACACACAAAATATTAAGATTTTATTGACAAAATCACTTCTGTAAATAAAAACTGGTTTTAATATAAGCAAAACTAAAACATGGTTTCAACTGAGAGGAGGACTTAAGCTTTTTAATAGGAAAACAGTTACGTCACGTTTTATTTCAAATATTTCAGCAAATTTTGTAGAGATTTCTTTGGTATCCTGTGGTTACGCAGTATGTGATTCTACGCAGAATCACATAATGTAATACACAGTCTTTTTTCTGCAGGTTTTTTCACTGCGACATATTCACAAAGCTAATCTACCTAGATAAACCCAGATAAACTTCCTGATACCTACACAAGATAGGAAAGCAGTGTTTGTGATAGGGACTTCCAAAAGAACTCTGTGACTTCTCAACCTAAGATGTAGTGCTGGAATTTTTAACAGTGGATATGCATTCTTTTACATTTGCATTATCATTGCTTGCTTCTTTATTATACACTAAATGCTTGAGATAAGAATGAAGACCATCTCTAGGGAAATGGAAACCAGAGGAATGATCCTCCTGTATTTTGCAGATTTTCTTCCAGTTGCCAAGATCCAGTACTCACTGTTAGAACAATCTAATCCATAGAATCACACCTTAAAGGAAAAAAAAATGCATGTTGACATATTGTGATCTGGTTGAAATTGAAAATCAGCGCCCATAATTGAGGTAAACTATTTCAACATCTTCAGAGAATTAAAATGGAACGTCAATTTCTAAAAGTTTCACGATCCTTCAAGTACAAATATAATATGCCTTGACATGTAAATCAGAAGGCCTAGCTGTCATCCGATTGTTCCGTCATTTGAGTTGCTTTCAGGTGATTTCATCACTCTCGCATAGATCTAGAAGAATCCAGCCATGGGTCAGAAGAGAATGAAGGAGGGGCATGGCAGCTCACTGAATTTCAGGGACTACGTATAATTGTTTAACTTTTCTTTGCTCATAAACTCAGTAGGAAGATAAAAAGCTATCAAATTGTTTTTGCAGTTTTTTTTATACATTTCTAAAGCCACCAGCTAAAATCCCCCCGTGAAGTTCAAATATTTATTAATAAGAAAATATCTATACTCTGGATTGACAGATTTTTCTTAGCATTTTGCTTGTTAATATATATACCACTTCGATGGAAATCCCAGTGTTGCTGTATCTGACTTAATTTAATCATCAAAGAGCTGTTAGAAAATAAGTAGATTCTGTCACATGAGTATTTCAGCATTGTTTACAAGCTTCAAATACCCGTTTCTTTAAAACATGACTTTTTTAAAAAAAAAATGTTAGTGTCAGAAAACCTTTTGGTTGGAAATATGGCAATTTATTTTATGTTTTTAGAGAAAGGAGATTGAGGTTTATAGTCAGATGATCACTCTTTAAGCCAAGGAAGCACACAGT
This sequence comes from Lagenorhynchus albirostris, assembly GCF_949774975.1. NCBI lineage: Eukaryota > Metazoa > Chordata > Mammalia > Artiodactyla > Delphinidae > Lagenorhynchus > Lagenorhynchus albirostris. The sequence continues at coordinate 49,627,173 of NC_083104.1, read as the reverse complement.
TGTGTTGAAATTGCTATTGAACTCTGCCAGATTCGTTAATTGTCAGGACTTTGCAGTCATGTCTGTCATCCTGTTTCTTTTATCTGGCTTACGGGAATGATCAAGCTAACACTTTTAAATTACATAGTTTTATATTTGTTTATTTTAAATTTACTGAGATACGCTGGCATTGTAAGAACTTTAGGAAATTATCAAACAAACGACATAGCACTAAAGATGGATTCCAAAATCCCAACTAGCTGGTATTAATGATTCGTCATTTTTTTTTTCACTCTGGTGCTTATTTAACTTTGGTCACAGCACATACTTCCTTTGTGAAGATTAAAGTAGTTCTCTAATCCTGAAATTTCCACATAATCACTACCAGAGTTTTGGAAAGATGAAATGACATAGCACGCCATCATAATGCGTGTCCATGCTGTTGCTATCTGCTTAAGCACCATAAAGCACCCTTAACAACTAGACTCCTTTATCTTTAATTATTATTATAATTATTGTCTTCATCCGGAACTACACATGACTTTGTTTTTAGTGGGGCTTTCTTTCAGCATCAAGAGATGGGAGAGTATATACAGTTAAATGTGAGAGTTTACATATGAAAAAAAAGTATACGTATTTTAAGACAAGAATGTAAACATCCCTCCAAAAGGGATATCATTTTACTACACAGATGATGGCAATATCTGCGTTATTTGTCAAGTGTGATGTGGGAAGCTCTAGTAGAGAGCTATTTTGAACTCAGTGGTGCTTCCGATCCAATGTCAGGTTAAAAGTGAGCGAGGGTTGTATGCTAGAGAATACTGGAGCTCATCAGAGAGGGAGCAGCAGGTGACTGCTGTGTGCCGTGACGAAGGGCTTTACTTCTGAGGTATGCGGGCCTCCGTGGAATCTGCAGATCAGAGAAACATACAAAATCTGGATTAAAATAAAAGGTCTTGGAAAACAAAGTCAAAATGTGGTGGTGCACCCAGATCTCACTTCTCCAAAACTTATATCCGTAAATATGCAATTTACCACCTGAACAACCCATCCTGGAGTTTGGCCTCTGGATCTGAGTAAATAACTAGAAGTGTGTCTATGGCCAAGACTCTCAACCCCTCTCTGCTTCATAGTTTCTGCAGGTAAAAGAGCATAGTAACACCAGTCCAGTAGCAACAAATGACTAGTTATGTGACTTCAGTGATTTTGTTAATTCCTCATTGCTTCTATTTTCTCATGTAGAAGGTAGGACAGATAAGGCCGACTTTGCAGGACTGAAACAGAAACAAAGTACCTGCTACATAGGTATTTTTCACCAAAAGGAAATCATCATCTTTTCATATAAAAAAGTTTAGAGGGAGATTTAACCTGATTACATGAATGAGAAAAACGTCCTTTTAAGAATTTTTAAAAATAGTATAGAGTACAGTTCTCTTCTGTTCCCACCCCGTAAACATTTTTACTGGTTAGAGTTGGAGACTAGCTTTACTCTCTCTGGGCCTATGAAATGTTGAAGGCCAAGCAAAGGTACTAACTAATCTAGGAGGTGTGCCTTGTACGTGGATAAAGATGCTTAGTAGGGTCATTATCTTCTGTAGTCTGTAGGAGAGGGGATGGCTCCATTCAGAGTTGTCCGGAAAATGAACAGATAGGAATTATTTCTCTAAAACATTTTAATTGTGTTATTTCTACCATCCCAAAGGGGTGGTAATCATTGAATAGGAAGGCGTTGAAATGAATCCATGAAAGAATAGCCTTACAGGGCTTCCCTGGTGGCGCAGTGGTTGAGTGTCCTCCTGCGGGTTCGTGCTCCGTTCCGGGAGGATCCCACATGCCGCGGAGCGGCTGGGCCCATGAGCCATGGCTGCTGAGCCTGCGCGTCCGAACCCTGTGCTCCGCAATGGGAGAGGCCACAACAGTGAGAGGCCCACGTACCACAAAAAAAAAAAAAAAAAAAAAAAAGAATAGCCTTACATCCTATGCTAATGGGTGAGAGCAGGAGCGGCAGCTCTGGGTTGGCATGAGAGGTGGAAACATTTTTCAACGACCTCCCAGACGTGAAGGGAAGCAGAGCTGTGGGCTTGCTTCTGGGCTCTCTGGCGACCCCTACCGACAGCTTTGGTTTCCTGTCTCCAAGCATGACTGAGCTGTTTGGGCAACTGATACGGCCTCTGATTTTCAAGTATCTTCACTTAATGTTGCGGAAATGAATCATTTCGGCACGTGTGTGAAAATAGTCAAAGGAGGGAGGGGAAGACTTCTCTCATAATTGGGGTTTAATCAGTTAGTCCCCCGTCAGAAAATGTAGAACCATGAGTTGTGTTCAGTGCAGAGGGTGAGCCATGCAAAGCAGTAAATTCATCAAATAACCACATTTTATTTTTTATTATAATTAAATATCAGCCATTCTTCTGAGGGGTAGTACCTTCAGAAAGTCATCCAGTGAAATTTCTCAGAATGTACCTGAGAATAAATTTATAATCCTTTGGTATTGTAATATGAGCTGTAAAACAAAAAAACAAGGAAAGGGCAGACAGATTACATATACTGTATACGCTATATAGATATATACATATGTATATCTATATAGCGTGTGTGTGTATCTAGAGTCAGCATACAATATATGCTTAAATAATAGCTATTTAACTAACATTAAGCAAAAAACTAATTTATCTCAAAAGGATACAGGCAAACCTCAGAGACGTTGCGGGTTCAGTTCCAGACCACCTCAATAAAGTTACTATTGCAATAAAGCACATCACATGAATATTTTGTTTTCCCAGTGCATATAAAAGTTATGTTTACACTATTAAGTGTGCAATAGCGTTATGTCTTTAAGAAACCAATGTACATACCTTAATTTAAAAATATTTTATTGCTAAAAAATGCTAGCCATCATCTGAGCCTTCAGCGAGCTGTCATCTTTTTGCGATAGTAACATCAAAGATCACTGATCTCAGATCTCACTATAACAAATATAATGACAAAGAAAAGCCTTGAAATACTAGGAGAATGACCAAAATATGACACAGAGACATGAAGTGAACAAATGCTCTTGGGAAAAATGGCACCAATAGACTTGCTTGATGCAGTGGTGTCACAAACCTTCAATTTGTAAAAAAAAAAAAAAAGCAATATCTGCAGAGCACAATACAGTGAAGCGCCAGCAAACAAGGCCTGTGTGTATTTCCCTGTGCATTTTTTTCGCTGTCTTTAGCTGTTCTTGCTTGCACTGCCAGATATTTAATCAGCTTGTTGAATTAAAAATTGACCTTTACATTGTTGATGGCATCTAATATTCAAGATTTAAAATCAGCTCTAAAGTTTTAATTGTGATTTTTTTCCCAAAAGTTTCAACCAAAGTGGATCTGACATTCATCTTTCTGACAAAGAGAACAAAGAGATGCCCTTATATGTAGAGTTATAACTTCACTAGAGATGATTTTGGCTGTTACAAAGAAGCTTTTCCTTCACATCTCAGGCAGTGGCTCGGGCTTCTATGGGGATAGCAAAGTCCCTAAAACTTCAGGCGTTTAAACCGAGTACCTAGATCACTTTTACATCTACATGGAAGGAAAATTACAGTTAACAGTCAGTTATGGTCTCGGGAGAGAAGATGAGGCAAGTTCACAAACAATTTCCAAATCACTGGCACGCAGAGCTAGAGACAACTGCTGTTTACTGGAGATGTGCCTTCAGAGAGATTAACATTGGTGAAGGTGATCCAGGATGTGGGGAAGAAATTCATTCCTCTCAAGAACTGGGCAAGTAGGCAGTGATGGATTAAAAGGCAGGGGTGAGGGAGTGAGGAGAAGAGAATACTGGCAAGTTGGGGTTTCCTAACTCCTCTTCCTATCTTACGGAGAGTCGCCCTACTCTCCCTGCTATGTGGGAACAATGATAGGATTAACCAGAGTTAAATGGCAAACCGTTTAATCCACTTGGGACCACCAGAACTGAATTAATGTCTTACTCCTATCTTTCAAAACAATCTAGTCCTAAAGGATGGGATCCAGTCGATTAAGAGTAGAGTGAGTTTGCTTTCTTAATTTAGCTTCTACATTTTAAGATATGCTGAGTGTGGTTCTGATTGTATGAACATCTACTCACCCTTCTGACTTCCCAAAGCAAAACAAAACCTTGTACCTTAATTTAGAGAGATGAGGAGAATATTCTCTTTCTTCTTTGAGGCTACGGCAGGCTTTAGGAAGATGTGGATAGCAGGAGATTCTGACACAGCTGGTATTTTCATCAGGAAGCCAGAAAAATATCTTCTGAACCACACTGTATCAAAGTAGGGGAACTTCCATGGGAGCTGAACTGAGATTGGGTTCTTGTGTGGGAGTCAGCAAGACTTGTCTGTTGCATCAGATGTCCCACTCATTCATTTATTTTTTCATTCTTGTTTTTCAGATATTTATTGAGGGTTTCCTATGTGTCAGGTCTCATGCTAAGTATTTGGGAAATTTGCTATATAGGATTTTGTAGGCATTTGGGAGAGAGAAATGCACTAGAACATTTTGAACAATGAATTGAATGGTTGAGAGTGTAAGGAAACTCCAAAATGATAGATGGGCGATATCTTGGATGATAAAGCAGTATGAATTAATTTGGACAAATGAGAAAAATCTTTTTTTTACCAGTAAATCTCGTTAAGAAAGTTGACAAGGAGTGTACCTCGAGAGCGGAGATCATTACTGTTTCCAGAAAACAAACAGGGAAGAAGTAGCCCCGCTACTGGGGAAAAGTTCTGTTGATGGTAATAGAGCACAAACTAAAACCAGCAGTTGGGAAGTTCTCTAACAAGAGAAAGAAGATCAGCTGATTATGACAAATGTGTATGGAATTGGAATAAGCCATTTTGTTTTCTTTGTTGATTTATAAAATCATATATTTACAATATTACTAGAGCTGCAAGCAACTGGTACAGATTTAATTGTAATTATGAACTGCAAAGTTCAAGTTCATATCAGGTCAAACCAATGTATCTGTTTAGAATTAAAAAGTTAAGTTTTTCTAAAAGCAAATTATTCTTTGAATTTGTTGTTAGATTCCACGTTGTGCGTTTGAAAAAGGAAACTGAAATAGTTTCAGAATTTTATAAATGTCCTTAATAGATTAAAAATAATGCCTGTGGGGCTTCCCTGGTGGCGCAGTGATTAAGAATCCGCCTGCCAATGCAGGAGACACGGGTTCGTGCCCCGGTCCGGGAAGATCCCACATGCCGCGGAGCGGCTAGGCCCGTGAGCCACAACTACTGAGCCTGCGCGTCTGGAGCCTGCGCTCCGCAACGGGAGAGGCCCTGACAGTGAGAGGCCCGCGCACCGCGATGAAGAGTGGCCCCTGCTCTCCACAACTGGAGAAAGCCCTCGCACAGAAACGAAGACCCAACACAGCCAAAATAAATGTAAAAAAATAAATAAATAAATAAAGCTTTAAAAAAAAATAATAATAATGCCTGTGATTAGAGGTAGGTGGAATTACATACGGTTCTGTAGGGAAACTTTAGGAGTAAAAGATTTTATCTATAAGTTACCCGAAGGATTTTTTTTTTTTAAGGAGGCAATTCTTTCCATTGGCAGAGATAAAGTTAAAGATTTAGGTATTTGGAAGCAGAGAGATATCTTGATACATTGTCCCAAAACCTGGCATCATGTTAAAATTTCTTGCCCTGAAACACTGAGAAAGAACTTACTTTTAGAAGTTACCCATAAAGCACCAGGATTACACCAGATGATTTCTAAAATCTCTTCCAGTTTTCAATGTCTATTAATGATTTTGGGGGGTATAATATTTGTGAATCAATTTTATATTGCATTGTCCATAAATTTTGGTCATGCTTTTTTTTTTTCTTAGCCTTTAAACTAAGCACTAATGCTACAGTATGAGTGAAATGATTAGAAGGTTATCGTTGTTCTATCACATAACTAACTTATCAGGAATAGAATAGTTAAGAAAAAAGGATAATGGATTCCCAGACCTGGGTTCAGATCCCCCTCTGCAACTTGCTAGTAAGTTTCTTAAGCTTTCCAAACCTCAGCTTCCTCATCTCTAAAATGGGCTTGTTGTAAGAATTAAAGATGCAGTACTTATCCCAATGCTCAGTATTCATTTATTTATTTCCTGATGCTCACATTTTCAGATATGCACCTCCTCAGTGGGGAAAGGCCATCTGTGAATCCCTAAAATCCAGATGTTTTCCAAAAGATGCTCCTTTGCACAGACAGCAGGGTTTGACATTTTAGAAGCTTAGATGGACAATAGGGACCCTGGAAAAGAGATGTGGGCATGGATGATTTAGAATTTCATTATCTATTAAGGGTAACTCACATGGGATAAGATTGTGGCTCAATGCTTCTTTACAAAGAAAGTTAACTAGGCTTTTTTCTAGATTTGTCTAGAAATGGTGTAGAGAGTTTAGTCTTAGCATCATTCTGGGGAAAATTTGGGACTTTAAGAACTAGGAATGATTGCAAATAAAATTGTGGTAGACTTATGATTTGTACACTTTGCAGGTAAAACCAATAGCTATACCCAACAGAAGGCCATTTGTATAATCAGAGATTTACCCAATGAATCTAGCAAGAGAAGAGAGCTCTAAAATCAGTTTTTCTAAAATCACTAGAAAACATTACCTCATTGTTCTGACCTGGCTGTAAAAATAGATTGGTTTGGATGTTTTAAGAAAGAATGAGGGGATGTCACTTGTTTCATTGTTTATAGATTAGATCCTCAGGCTTAAGCAGGAATCAGAGGGTTTGCACTGTCAGTGAAGGAATGTACAGCAGTGAGACAGACCCAGACCTGCGAACTTGAAAGGACTGATAGACGTTACTCCAGGTCTTCGTGACCTGACCTAATGTATTGAATTGAAAGAAAGTCAACTTTGGGGGTATTCCTAATGAAGTACACCCAGAAACGTAAGGAAATTTTAAATGAAAGAGACGTGGTGTTTTTTTTTTTTTTCTGAATTTTTTAAGAGACGTTACTGAGTATCCATTTGTGGAGGAAATCTGTACTTATTTCTGTATTGATTAGGTCATTAGTGCCATTTGTTCTGCCCTGTGGGTGTTACTTTACTTGGCTAGCTCCTTCTGCGCTCTGCATTACCCTGTTTCTTCAGGCAAAACTTCTTATTAATAAGAGATCCGAGATTTCTGTAGCCCTGCATGTATCATTTGCTGGAACCACAGGGACAGTGCTAAGGAAAATCAGTATCCTTCTACTGATCCTGAATTTACCTTTGGATCATTTTTGGTCAAAAGTTGTCTGTGGCCTTATTATTTTGGAGAAATAATTTGTTTCATTGTTTTGCAGTGTACAAGTTCTCAGATATTTATGAACACCCTCTCTTATGAAAGAGAGGGACTTGCGTGCCCATGTGATGTCCACGCTGATCTGCTCTTGGTTGTGGTCACAGCCGTGGCAAAATTTCTGCTGTAGCATACTTGCAGATTCTTGTTGCAGGGAAAAGAAAGGTGTATATTTCATTCTTCTTCTGTTTTTTCCTCTGTAATATGACTTACACTGTAATATGTAATAGCCGTATGAAACACAGAGAATTTGATCTAATCTAGGCATAAGGAATTGAGAAACAGGATACAGTGAGATAGTGGAAGCATATGTATGGAGCCATGACAAAGGAGGGCATGGAAATTAACTTCTGAAATTGGTACAGCCACTTGGGACAAGAATGGATTCTCAGCTCCTGATTTTAGGGACATTTTCTCCTGGTATGATGGAAAGGCAATAGGCTTGAAGTCCAGGTGACTTAAGTTTGAATTCCATCCCCGCCTCTCACTGACCTAGTCAAGTTAATTAACTACTGTGAGCTTCCAGATGTCAGCAACAAAACTCTCTTCATGAATTATCATACGTAAAATACTTGCCACAAACAGAAATGTTGTCTCTAGCCTGCTTCCTCCTACAGGGCCTGACTATTAATCCATTAAAACATTGAAACCTGTAAGAGCACGTGTAATGAAATGATATAGCAATACTTGTTTTAAAAATGCTACGAAGCTTGAGTCACAAGTATTTTATCTATCCACAGATTACTGAAAAAAAAGATAAAATTATTTTGGTGGGTGGTGGGATTTTTTTTTTTTTTTTTTTTTTTGGCTATGCCATGCAGCATGTGGGATCTCAGTTCCCCAACCAGGGATCAAGCCTGTGCCCCCTGCATTGGGAGCGCAGTCTTACCACTGTACTGCCAGGGAAGTCCCGTGGTGGGATTCTTTTGCTTTGGCTTTTATACAATGTTGACAATACATATAGCATAGTTAAGGAAAAGAATAATGAAAAAAAAAAAAAACGACACCACATCTAACCTGTATGTATCTTTACTCACCACCCAACTTAGTCTGAAACAATGTTATTGATTTAAGGGACCCAGTGGTTCATACTTAAGTACAAATAGATGCCCAAGGATAACTGATTAAGGAACAAAATGTTCATTAAAAACTTTTAGTAAATAGATAATGGTTTTGAAGATATTTATTAAAAGATGAGTAGAGTTTCAAGAAAAATTGCCTTTCCATTTTTTTTTTCTCATGGATTCACGAGGTTTGGGCTTTTAAATGCATGCTTGATGGTACACTTGTGATTCTTATAGTTCAGGTATATTGCCTCGCTCTTCAAATATGTGTTCTGAGCTATCACTCAGTCGGGTTGAGGAAAAGTTTATTTACACTCTGCCTTCTGTCTCATGTTCCCCATTAGTTCTTCCTGAACTGATACCAGGTAGATAAACCTGTTTTAGGTCCACTGGCCAACCCATATTTCTGCAGTTTCCTAATATTGAAGATGAAGTTATCAGTTTTTACTAATATGTTTTCCCTGAAATTATCTTCTGGAAAACCTAAGTTAGAATGAGCCAGCGTGAGCTTTCTTCGTAGATGGTTTGTCCTCAATTCGTTTTCTACTTAGTGAACCCCAGACACCTGGAACACAGACCGACTCGTTCTTTGCCTGTGCTTTCCGTGTGTTTGCGTAGAGGGTGATGGTTGCCTTTGGCAGATGTACAGGATCAAAGGGGCCTTTTTATCCTGCTACCCTCAGGGAGTCAGTTTCTCAGATAAAGGAAGTAGTGAGGTTAACAGTAGTTTCAGCCCTCCCCTGAAATAAAAGATAAGTGTAGTAGGTATAATAAATATATTTATTAATTATTTGTCAAAGGTAGTGGCTTGGTTAAAATATTTGGACAGAGAAATTTAAGGATTATGCTTACTTTTTATTAATTAAATGCTTTAATTTAATTTTAGTAATTGCTGTAAATGAGATATACATTTACATATACACATATATTACGTTTTATAACATATATAATAAATTATATATTATATGTATATATATGTGTGTGTATGTATATATATATGTACATATATAAATTTGGGATCTTGTTATATTACAAAAAGAGCAATCCCTCTTTTTGTGAGACCTGTGGTGAGGTGACCTAAGCTAGCTGCTTTTCTACTTCATTTTCCTTCTGAATTCATTTATCTCACTGCTGATGAACAATATCCCACTAAGCACAGGGTTACAGAACAGAGCCAGTGAAGAGAGGAAACTTGCATTTGCCCCTGTTCTCTACCCATCAGTACTGATAAAATGGCAAGATGCAAATAGAAGGTAGGGTGATGAATTCATTGTTTCAACTGAGGAGTTAGGGATTTCTGTACATTTCAGGTTTTGATTCCACAGCTCTGCCCCCGGTGACCAAAGTGAACTACACTGTCTGTGTTATAAATGTCAGTGGGTGATCTAGGGCTCATATGTTAACACAAATGAGCCATCTTATTTTTAAGTGACTCCTGCTACAGAAGGAAGTACGTGTAAGTCAGTCTGTCATCTCGAGGGGAAGTCTTGGACTATGGCATTCTTTTCTGTACTGCACAGAGTCGTTCATCCCTAAAGCAGTGGTTCTCAAACCTACACGAGCATCTGAAATCACCTGGAGAGTTTCTTCAGAGAGATCACTGGACCCCCACTGCCAGAGTTTCTGATTCAATAGATCTGGCGTGAGGCCCAAGTATTTGCATTTCTAACAAGTTTCCAGGCGATGCTGACGCTGCTGGCCCATGGACCACAATTTTAGAACCACTGATCTAAAACATAAAACTTTTTGTCAGAATGTAGAAATTGCATGATTGATGTTTCATAATCTGAAGTATTAAAGAATGCTGTAAAATTTCAAAACAAGCCTCAGGATAAATTTTAATTTACTCTGAGTTAAAAATTATTTTTTAAACATAGCCTCTTAAAAGAAGAGATGAGGATTCCAAATTCCACTAAACAGAAAAGAGTTAGGAGCCTCTGTTTTGGATGACTATAGGAAGGTGCAGATTTTCCCATGAGGGTACGTTCTAAGAATCTCCAGCGTAGGATCTAAAATCCATGGACATAGAATAATCCCAAATTCACAAGATTGGGTATTCTAAGGATCAAGAAAAACTTTAGAATAAAATTTGGTGAGCACCAGATGTTAAAACTATGAACACAGAAACCTGTAGATAAAGGTCTGTAATAGCTTTATTCATAATTGCCCCAAACTGGGCGATTTGTGTTTCAAAAGGTGACTAGATAAAACATGGTTCATCCATACAATGGAATATTACTCAACAATAAAAAGGAGCAAACTGCTAATTCTTGCAAAAATTTGGCCGGATCTCAGGGGCATTATGCTGAGTGGAAGGATCCAATCTCAAAACATCACAGGCTTCATAACCCCATTTATGTAACATCTCAAAATGATAAAATTATAGTGGCAGAGAGGAGGACAGACTAGTGAATGCCAGGGGCTATGTCAAAGGGGAGGTGTGATTGGAAAGAGATGGTGTGAGGCATGTTTGGGATGATGAAACTGTTCTCTAGCCTGATTGTGGTGGTGGTTACACAAACATACAGGCGTTAAGATTCATAAACCATATAGCCCCCTGTCCCCAAGAAGTCAAATTTACTATATGATCACTTTAAAGTGAAAAAAATTAAAATCAGAATAGTGCTATCTTTTATTCGTATCAAGTAACTGGATTTGCACAATTATATCAGGTAGAAGTACCAATGTATTTAAAGAAATAAAAATGCTTTACCTCAAGCAAAAGGAAAACAAAAACAAAAACGTGATTTTCATGAAAAGGGACCTTCATAAATGGTTAAGGTCGTTTGCTGCTAGCAGAGATCCTAGGAAAATTTAGAAGTTGGAAAAACCTGCCTGACACAGTCCTGACCTGTGTCCCCTCTAGGAGTTCTCTCTCATTTCCTCATTTTTCCTTTTTCTTAGAAACCTTCTCTGTAAGCTTTGTTGCTTTCAAAATGAATTTCAAGGGCATTTGAATTTCATTTATATTAGCTGAAAAAGACCGACAACCCCAGAACTGTCATCCACGTACCTCCCACATATATGCATGAACCCCCAGAAATCACCATCCACCCACAGCTTGAATAACCCCGTGATGGCTCCTGGGAGCCTTGGAAGGATGCCAGAACCATTTGGAAGTAGCTGTATTTTTTAGAGACACTGATGTCTCTAGAAGGTCTGGCTCTGCAGAAATGTTGGTGGTTTAATATTAGCCAGGCTCTAATCAGGTAATATCAGTATCTGTTGATGCATGTGTTTGTCTCAATGGGACATAGAATGCTAATTACGAGTGACAGTGTTCTTCTGAGTGCTTCAGAGGTGTTAACTGGTTTAAGCCTCACAACCGTCTGGGGGGGTAGGGGGGTCTCATTATTTGGGTTCCCAGATAAGGAAACTGACGGCACAGAGACACGTAAGGAAATTTCTCAGTCAGTGGTAGAGTCAGGCTTCATCCCTGACATCTAGCTTCAGAGTCTGAGCAGTTTCACAACTGTAAAGCTCTGTGATGTCTTGTTTTTGCCTCTATTTTCTCCTTTTCAGGACAGGCTGATATTTGTGTTAATGGTGCCTTTCAGTTTCCATGTGACCACCAACCCCGAGGTCCCTCATTAACTCTTGTACACAAATGACGTTGTTGTACCAACTGGGCAGGACATACGGATTCTAGTGTTTAAACCCAATCACACAGGATGCCACTGGTTACCTGAACCTTGTGTGTGAGTTGAGTTACAGCTGTGGGCAGAGGGAGAGGGCAGCCAAAATGCCTGCTGATACCCGAAGCAGTACGCTGCTCTTGTGGACGCATACACATTGGCAAGCTCCACAATACGGTGTCTCTGGTCTTTGGATGCCTAGACTGTACAGTACTTGGAAGCTGCTCTCACGTTGGTCAGGCCCGAGTGCTGCTTGGTTAAATCAGAAGTTTGTCCAAGAAGCCTGCTCCTGGCCTGCTTTTCCAACCACCTTGGGTGAGCAGAGGAGAACTTGACTTTGGAATGGAGAGAAGACTCCTTCCCCTCATTCTTCCTCTGATGCAGCTTGTGGAGCAGACAGAGGAGAACAAGAATCCAATCTAGACCTTAGAAATACAGAGGTTTTCCTTAGGTTCACTGCTAACCAGCTCCTTCTCAAGCTGGACTCTGGTGATGTTCCCCCAGAAATCCTCCTTATCAGAGATAGTCGACTCAGTCCCCAAAGACAGCTGTGGATTGAGGTTGTACCGCCTTGAGGTCGGCTCCATGCATCAAAGAAATCCCTGTGCCTGAATTTTAGCATGGTGGTCATGGTGAGACCTCATGAACCTTAGAAACAATCCTTCCCCTGGGTGGGGTAACATTGGCATGGACCACAGGTCATGCATCCATTGTACACTAACAGCTCTTCCGTAGCTCATCTGCTTCTCACTTTTAAGATTTTATAGAATCAGGTATTCAGTATGCTTTTTTGTATTGTAGTGGGACATCCAAGGCACTCTACTGATGAAACGTAATTGCAGGTTTCTGGCTAGGGATAGCAGAAATGATCCTCTCTTGCGATAAAAGGTGTAGTTATTGTGCGGTTTGCCATCTTTCTGGAATAAGCACCTGTGATTGTATGTGTGGTGTTGCAGTCACTCCTTGGTGCATGCATACCACCGAATGCACAGATTGAACAGTGCTGTGGGTGGCAGTGGACAGAGCTATGTCAAAGCGGAGGTGAGTTTTTGAGACCAACATTTGAAGAATATCAGTGACATTTGACCTTGGGCAGGGGACCTATCCCTTTTGAACTTCAGGTTTCTCTCCTCCTTCCCTCCCTCCCTCCTTCCCTTCCCCTTCCTTCCTTCCTTCCTTCCTTCTTCCCTCCCTCCCTCCCTTCCTCCTTCCTTCCTTCTTTCCTTCCTTCCTTCCTCTCTCCCTTCCCCCTTCCTTTCTTCCTTCTATTAATATGTGAATGAGATTAACAGTAGTGAAGATTAAAAACACTAAGTGTAAAGTATTTCTGGCAGCATTTGGCAAATAATATAATAAAACATGGTAGCTATTATTTTTTAAAGTATGAGTTCATGCATCCGTGTTTAAGTTGAATTAAATATGAACAACTCTGGAAATTTGTGACTGTCATTATCCAGATAACAATTTTGTGATTTACTTTAAAAAAAAAAGTGATATGGAGGATCAGTTTCCATTGGTTACGAAGGATGCTCCCAAGGCTCTTCTGGTGACTTATCAGTAAGTCTTGTGAGGAAATAAAGTCATTCAAATATAAGTTTCACTCCAGCACAACCGTAGAGGCAAATATGTCTATGAAATAAAGCACTTGATGTCTTAAGAAGCTGCCTTTTAGACAGGTTCTTTCTGAACTAACCCCTCTTTGGCCCCCAGGCTCTGGTGTGTGTCGCTGGACTTGTGTGGGGCTGAATCTCAAGAGCGAGTGTACAACTGTCACGCACAGTCTGCGTGTGAGCGACAGAGCACCGGCCAATCTTCTGCAGCTGGGAACAGCAATTAGCCGCTTGGTGAATTAGGGTCTTGTTTACACTGTTGTCCAAGATAATCATTTGCTTGTTTTAACTGAGATGCTCTATCTTCCTCAGAGGCATCAGTCCTCATATTTAAATGATAAGTTCTTTAAATCTCACAAATCATGTGTGGGTTTCACAGGAGGAACCCTGTCACAGCCTGTATTTTCTCTCCCTAATTGGGGAATCAAGGCATGAGTTACAGGTATATTTCAAAGTATTCTCCCAACAGTTATAAAAACATTATGTGGCCTAGTCCAGCAACTTTTTGGACACAGACCTATTTTTAAGAATGCCTTTTATGTGAACTCCCAGAACACATCTATACGTACACATGCACAGACACGCCCCCTCCCCCCCCCCACCCCAGCACACAAACACCTGCACACAAGATGCGAAATTCGAGTTTACAAAATAAGGCATAGCCTTCCCTAGGGTATCGTACTCTAATTCTTACCTATTCTATTCTAGTGCATCTCATTTCACTCCATTCTATGTTCTGTTTACTTCCTTTACAAAATTCAAGTTATAACCGATGATTGGACTTTCTGATTTACTAACATGTCACAACCTGAAGTTTGAAAAGCATTAATCTACATATAAATTGACTTTGGATTCTATCTGCTCTCCAAGTATTTGCAGAAAGGAGTACATCTGGCATTACTGTGTCTTTTTGATCTTCAGCTACGTGTGATCACAATACAATGATTCAAATATGTCCAGATTTACTCAACCGAATAAATGCCAATTAGTACCCCTTTAAGACAATAATGACCTCTAGTCACTCAGTATGTACTTATTGATGAGTCAGATAAGTTATTTTGGAGATCATGAGTATGAGTCACTACCTACTAGATCCGGTTTTTCCAGAAGAGGGACTTCCTGAACAAAGTGTCTGTGTATTCCTAGGAAATGTTTGCTGGTCTGAGTTGTGTTTTTCATGCAGCCACAGCGCACAAAGTCAGGTTTTTAAAAGACATAAGTCTTAAAGACACATTTTAAAATTTTATACCATGAATATAATATAAACAGTTAATATTTTAAACAACTGAAAAATTAATACAGCATTCCTGGTTAAGATGATTAGAAGACATTCGCAGAAGACATTTATCTTTTTTAGAAACCATGGTTAATTTCCTGTTACGTTCCAGATACCTTCGTGGTTTCTGGAGACCTAGAGATAAGTAAGACATAGTCCCTGTTCTAGAGGCACTAACGCCTGACTCTCAGATAACTTCAGGACCCTCTGATAAGTGCTGGCATGGAGATGTGTCCTCTGATGGAGGTCAGTGTGAGCACAGAGGAGGAATAGACCGTGGGGAGTGGGGACAGAGCCAGAGATTTGATGGGGAAGAGGTGACTTTTGAATCTCATCTTGCTGGTTAATATATAGGTTTAAAGCAGTGATCCTTCACATGTTGTAAAATGAGTTTCTCCTCTGGAGAGTGGAGGTGGCTGGGGTCACCTTCCCCCGCCGCCAACTGAGGGAGGGGCTTCCTGCTTTATCCCCAAAGCCCTATACCCTTCCAGAGTAGCCCAGCCAAGCAACACATGGGTACACAATGACCATGAGGCCCGGATGTGTGAAATTCGTGTTAGTTCTTGTAACAAAAACATCGGAGAGCTGTTCTGTGACAAGTGTCACAGGTGTGCATTGCACCATCTGCTGGCACTGGAAGAATATGAGAAGCATTGCCGAGGGCCGGATTGAAGTTCTGGCCCTGACGGGACTTACTGGCATCCTTCGCAGTGTTCTCAGGTTATATGGACCTCGACTTCTTTCCCTTTTTGACTGGGTTCAAGGCCAGAGGTGGTTTAATAAATAATATAAGGTATCTCTTCTAAATTAGTGAAGATTCTTTTAAATGTGTACCTTTAAATGGTTCTTTTCAGTTTCTCCAGGGGGACATGGGGTGGGGCTAGTATATCCACACTAAGCAACAAGCAAGATGATCTGTAGACCTGAAAAGGTGGGGGGGTGGGGGGGGCAGCCATCAAAGGACCACTTACTGTGTGTTTGCTTGTGACTTCGGCAGCTTATCCTGGTCTAATCCGTCCAGTGCGAGCAGTGGAACTCTGCCTCAGCCCCGCCTCCTGCATCCACACCGGAGGTGCGCATCCCTACTTTGACCTTGCTCCTCTGCCCCTTCGAATCATCCTGGCCGCCGGCTGTTACCTTTGCCCTCCTTTCTGATCTCTGCTGCCCCATCCTTGGAGAAAGGCCTGGGCTCTCAAGGAGGGCAAGAGGGAGGCTGCTCCCAACCCTTCAGGGTGTGGGACCACAGGTTCAGATAGTGACCGGCTTCGTTCTTAAAGTTCACGACTTGGCGAATAATTGTCAGACTCAAAAGGAGAATTATTAACTCTTGACTGAGGACTTTGAGTAAATATTTCCTTTCTTACTGGGAGGATACTACTTTCTTCATTTCATTGGGTGAGAGGATGTTTTCTTCAAAATCATAGATTAGTCTAATCTGTTATCCTTGAAGCTTAGTGAACTACCCAGTAAGGATTCATTTGGAATTCATCGTTTAGCATACTCGCTGAAAAACAGAGAAGGTAAGTCCTTGAAACACTAAGTTGAATAACTCCTCGTTTTTAGCAGACTGTAAATTTCCTGAAGGCAGGGGCTGGACCATATCAATCTTGGCACGGCTCCCAATTCCTAGCAGACTGGATTGTACCTAGTAGGAGCTGAGTAAATAATTGTTTATCCATTTCACTAGCATTAACAGCCGTGATTACACACATGATCACACACACGGATTGTCTGGGCAATTAAAGTGGGGTCCTCCAAGAGACTAAATGTTTTACCTAGACTGATTTAAGTACACATCTTCTCAGCCTTGTAAAACATCAAATGCTGAATACAACTTACTATTCTCATATTGATTCATTGTCGTAGTATGAAAATCAGTTATTGAGCTGTGTTTGTGGGAATAACGATTCATGCTGTTACAGCTTCACCTCCCCCCAGGCCTATCCACAAAGAGAAGTGGTGAAGGATGCCACATAAAGAGGGAAAGAGATGAAGTGACTCTGTGGGTTGTCACTGGTAAAGTTTATAGAATGCTGCTCAGCCTATAGGACCACAATGAAAGCATTAGCTGCTATTATAATTGTTTAGACTGCTCCTTTATTAGTGTCTTTGACGTGCTAACATACTTGCTCTGCATAGGGTAGCACGGGGAAATCAGAACACTTATAAATTTCCTATGGCCAGCTATAAAGATTTTTAAATCAACAATATTCAGTTCTAATTTACCTTATTATGTCCTGCCTATTCCTCCAAAGAGTACTTTAGATAGACAACAGTAATACATGTTTCCTGTGGTGAAAGGCATGGTCCACACTTTCTAACTTGTATAATCTCGGGCAATTTTCTTGGCCTACTGAGTCTCAGTTATCCCATCTGTATAATGGAAACTGTGACAGCTAAGTATGAGCGATTCTGACAGAGTAAATGATATCATGTGTATAAGCCGTTTATCATGATATCTTTAGTGCGTACTGTGTATCAGGCATGGTGTTAGCTGCTGGTGGTCTCGAAATGACATCTAGGAATGTCACTTTCAGAGGTGCCTGCAAGTAGATGTGTGCTACATTTGAGGTTAGAGGACTGTGTAACCTAACAGTGGCCTCTGAGAATTGGAAGTTGAAAATAGGATCAGATTTTATGTTTAGATGAAAATTCATAACTTTGGAGAGAGTTATAGATTTTTAATTGACCAGAATTAAATATGGGGTCCACTAAGAAGCGGTTACTCGGAAGTACAGATTGATATACAAATACACACAGTATGTACAAGTTTCAGTCCCTTTACACGTATTGCAAGATTTGGATCAGTAGTGAGGTGTCCAGGGTTAGAGAAGGTGCGTTTTGTTACCACCACGATGAGACTTCAGCCTTCCAGAGGGAAGTCCTGAGGTGTGGCAGGCAGGGTCCCCAGAGCAGCCTCTGAGATGGAGTTCAGTGTGCAGGAGGTTTACACAGGATGGTTCTTGGGACCAACACCATGAGGGACACAGGGAAGGGAGCAGGAGTGGCCAGAGGGAGCGGTGAACCACAGTTCAGGCCTGAGGTTGAGATCAGCCTTGGCCAGCTCCGGGGCCCTGCAGCTAGGATGGCCCTGAGTGTCAGCCTAGGCTGGAGATGGCCATGCTTACCTTCCCACATCAATCACTTATTGGATATGGACTGTCCTAGGAAGAGTGTGGCATTGGAGCCTCAGACTCTGCAGTGGAAATAACCCCTCAAGAGGCAACAAGTCCTTCCTTGAAGAGGATTCTGTCTCTACCACCAAGGTTGACCAGAAAGATAAAAAAAATGACCACCACAGTGCCCTAGAACAAGTGTATTTTAATGTGTACCTCAGTGTTGCATAAAACTTGTCTTGTATCACTCCTTGGGGAAAAAAAGCCTTAACTAGATATGGGTCAGTTTTTTTCAAAGAAGCTGTGGATCTAAGAGATTTTCAGACCTGTCCCATTCTCCCTGGCAATAATCATCAGTCACCTATGAATCAGAGTCTCTCCCATCTGGACTGAAGCCCCGTTTGGGTGCACAGTACTTCTACCTGATATTGTTATATTATTTAATCCCAGAGGAATTTATTATGAAAATCTTTAAAACATGCACAAAAAATAACGATAATTGAGTACCAACCCCCCATGTATGCATCAGGGAGTGTCCACATTTCCCCTTCTCCTTCCGGAGGGATTTCTAATGCATAAAGCATAGCCTCCTGTGTTCATCTGAGACAGATCCTGACGGGTGTGTCCTCAGAGCAGGGTGAGATTTCACAATGTTTGAAGTCACTAATGTTTCTTAATAGCACTGACGTGAACGCAGTTGGAGTTGTCAGATCCATGGTTCCGGGAAGCGACCTGCTCACCACCCCCAGATCTTCAAAGCAGTGCCCCGCCAGCCACTCACATATCCACTGTCTTGCCTCTGCAGCTCAGCAGTGGGAATTAGATTTGGGCCTGGAATGAGGGCTGATGCCTGAGGCTGTCTCAACAACGTTCATGGCAACCCAAGGAGCCCACACTGGGAGTCACAGGCTGAGAAAGGTGCATGGAACTCTTGTGCTTCAGTTTCGTGATGCTGTTGTGTGGAGGGGCCTCCTGAAAATTGATGGACACCGAAGTGACCTGCCAGCCTGCTGTGCTCTTGGCAATATTTCAGCGCAATGTAACATCAAAACCAAAATTTCAGTTTAGGAAAGGAGCATCGTAGGGAAGTCGTACAGAGACTATCTAGAGCCAAATCGGGAATCTGATCAGAATCCGTGACCTGAAGTTCCAAGACCATTTCTGATTCCCTAGCAAGTTCGAGTCCCCAGGTGGGCCTTCCAGGGTGTCCAGGATGAGGCCCCAAGCCTTAGGCTGCGCTGGGCCCGGCTCTGTCCTGAGCGGAGCAGCCCTGGCATGCCAGGGAGTGAGTCAGCAGTCCCCTCTGCCCCCGCGGATGCAGTGGGGACTTGGTGGCTGTTTGGCCCCAGCGCAGGTGGCAGCGGGGGTGGCGGCGGTTGCATTTCCTCTTTGAGGTGGGGACTCAGCTGTTTCCTTGGTCACGTGCCCCTCCTAAGCGCTTGGAAGAGGCAGGAGGCCAAGAATACAGCTGAGACTTGAGCTGCAGCCAACTCCCAGCAGCTGCTACTCTGTTCTCTGAGCTGGAATCAACTCCAGGCTGCAGTGTGGCCTGATCTGGCATTTGGGGAGGGGCCCGGGAGGGGTGTCACTTGCACATTCTGAGTGACTTAACCCACCTGCTGTTTGTATGTGTGTGTGTGTGTGTGTGGCTTAATTTAAGTGACCCTTTTCTAATATCCCAGTTACATGAAAAAAAATGTAGCTCAGTGAAAAAAGGAGAAGGCGTTCACTTTTGGGGGGGTCAGTGGATTTGTAGATCTTAAAGGAATTACTTTAAAACATAAAGCTGAGGGTACCATCCTAACTCAGAACGTGTTTAATACAAGCATGTTTTGGTCTACATTTTCGTCTCTATATATGCACAGAAGCAGCTTGGCAAGGAATTGCACCAGGAGCAAGAAGTACTGAGTCCTAGTGATTGTGTGGCCTTTACAAAGATAGGTATGTGATTCTGGACACCGTCTTTGGTCTCAGCCTAGGCTGTTTGTTTGTTTGTTTAACATGCTAACTGAAGACAATAAATCTCTCAGATCAAATTATGAGTGTTTTTTGGAGAAGCAAAACAATTAAAGAAAGTGGAAAGTTTTGGGCAAAATGCCAAAAAATCAAATTTTAACAGTCTATAGAATCAAAATGTGTACTTAGTTAACACACAGTATCTATTTCTTTTTTTCCCCTTTATTTATTTATTTATATTGAAGTATAGTTGATTTACAATGTTGTGTTAGTTTCAGGTGTACAGCAAGGTGATTCAGTTATACACACATTTTTTTTTTCAGATTCTTTTCCCTTACAGGTTATTACAAAATATTGAGTCTAGTTCCTTGTGCTATACAGTAGATCCTTGTTGGTTATCTATTTTATATATAGTAGTGTGTATTTTTGTACCTGTTTCTACACAGCAATAGTTGATAGGTCTTTAAAATGGCTTAGCATAGAGCTGTTTTATGTAATGTAAACATATCCATTTGGAGGTAAGAGATCCTACCACACATCTAGGATTTTGTTACTTCCTATATTTGAGAAACCAGAAAAAGAATTATCTGCGTAAATATCGCATGCGTTCCTGAATCTGTCCTCCTATTTGAAAGCATTGCTGTTGACGAAGAGCCACCTTTAATGAACTCTACCTGCTTTTTTATGCAGTTAATACAAAATCCTCCTAAAGTCTGGGTCCTCCAGAGGGTGCGGTGTATTCTAGTCATTTTTGGACCCGCTGTTCCTATCAAGGTGCTTGTTAAAAGTATGTAGAAGAAATGAAAAGGCATTCAGTTTATCCTGTTCATTATGCTTTTGAAAGGAAATGTGATGATGATAATGATGTGTGTTGTCGTGGTTTTAAAAATACCCAGATCGGGCTTCCCTGGTGGCGCAGTGGTTGAGAGTCCGCCTGCCGATGCAGGGGACACGGGTTCGTGCCCCAGTCCGGGAAGATCCCACATGCCACGGAGCGGCTGGGCCCGTGAGCCATGGCCGCTGGGCCTGCGCATCCGGAGCCTGTGCTCCGCAACGGGAGAGGCCACAACAGTGAGAGGCCCGCGTATGGCAAAAAAAAAAAAAAATACCCAGATCATCGCTCACCGTGTAACAGCTCCGCTGGTCTTTACCCTTCTTCCCAGACCCTTGGCTCCAACCTGCCCCTCAAAGAAGAGTGGCTGCAGACAAAAGATGTTTAAAAGTGACAAACTTATAGGTGGCTGCTGAGTAAAAGGGACTACAGATGGTATAGAAGGAGAATGCTATAAATGATGACGGATGTCACCAGGCACCATTCCCTGAATCCAAACCTACAAAGCAGAAGGGAAACACATTTCTTTTAATGAATTTACAGGGTTTCCCCACAAACAGTCCATTTTCATTGAAAACTTTTGGTTGATTCCTTGTAGAAGCAAGTAAGCTCAGAACCCAATGTTCACGTCAATGGCTCCATATAAAAATATCCTTGAATTCTTAAGACATTTAAGTCCAGTCTGACTTGTAATTGTTTTTGACTTTGTTTTTAATGCATTCAAGTTGTTTTGATTTTAATATTTATTCTAAGAACAAAACATATTTTTTGATCATTTAAATGTTTATCTAACTCATCTTGAGATTCTTCTAGCGTCATTAAAATAGTTCTAAAAAATTTTATTAAACAAGTTGGTTCATGTGTGGGGTATTTTTCTTTAGTTTTATCTTTGATGTTTATTTTATTTATTTATTTATTTAGGCTGCACCGGGTCTTGGTTGCGGCACGTGGGATCTTCATTGAGGCACGTGGGATATTTCA
Source organism: Lagenorhynchus albirostris (assembly GCF_949774975.1). Taxonomy (NCBI): domain Eukaryota; kingdom Metazoa; phylum Chordata; class Mammalia; order Artiodactyla; family Delphinidae; genus Lagenorhynchus; species Lagenorhynchus albirostris. Next base: position 49,605,411 of record NC_083104.1, on the reverse strand, counting down.
TTGTGGTGCGCGGGCTTCTCTCTAGTTGTGGCGTGTGGGTTTTCTCTCTCTAGTTGTGGCATGCAGGCTCCAGAGCGCCGGGGCTCTGTAGTTTTCGCGACACGCAGGCTCTCTAGTCGAGGCGCACAAGCTCAGCAGTTGTGGCACGTGGGCTTAGTTGCCCCGCGGCACGTGGGATCTTAGTTCCCCCACCAGGGATTGAACCCACGTCCCCTGCATTGGAAGGTGTGATTCTTTATCACTGGACCACCAGGGAAGTCCCTGACGTTTATTTAAAACATGCCTTTCATAGACTAACGCCTTTCACTGTGCATTTGATTAGATGGACTTATTCTCTACTTTTGGTTTTGTTAACAATTGCATTGTCTTTACTTTCATGTTTTCTAATTGAATGGGTAATTTCATGGCAACCAAAAAGGGGTTCACTGTGCAATTAACACTGCAAGTAGCCTATTTGAACTCATTCAATATTTTTTGGTGTCTTCTCAATCTTTAAGTTTACTTTTTCTGATTGTAAAGCTAAAATAGGTTCATTTGAGAAAATTTAGAAAGACTGGGGTAAGCATGTACCCTCATATATCCTGTAGTTTCATCCCATGGATTCCAAAGCATCACTTTGGCCGCCTTGGTTACTTATCAGGCATGTGGTGACTGTTATTCTCACTCATTTGAAAGTGTTGTGGTTGAAGTTGAAGTCCTGTGGCCAGTCTGTCAGAATCTGAACTCTAACCCCACCTTGTCCTGGAGCAAAATCTTAGCTATGATACTTAATGTCTCTGTAGCTGTTTCCTCCGTTCAAAAATAGGACATTTGAGGGTGGATCCTTTTATCCTATATTTTTTAATCGAAATAATGTCAGGTACACAGTGAGCAATAGATGTATTGAAATTGTTGTCAATCGGCTCTGTTTACATTAGCATTAAACTTTCTTTTTATGTAAAATCTCTAATTGTATCATAGTAAAAGTCATTTTCTTTGCAGTGTGATTTATGGCAGTGATAATGATAATGAGGAAATAATTGCTAGTTTGAAAGTGGGACCTCAGCGGTTTTGCATTATGACTAGGTACCATAATCTCATGACTTGTTAAATTTATGTATTCATTCACTAATTCATTAAATAAGTACATCATCAAACCATTACTGAACACCAGATGTTTCCATACAATAAAAGTAAGGATAGTCCCAGTTTTTAAAGAACTTATGTGAGAGTGAGAGAGATAAGTAAGAATCTGTTACTTCTCTCTCTCTCTCTCACAGAGGAATCTACAGATTCTTCCTGAATCTTGACAGTCTTTTTTTCAATGTCCATTGGAAGCTGGGCTCCATTTGGCTTACTTCTTTTTTTTTTTTTTTTTTTGGCGGTATGCGGGCCTCTCACTGTTGTGGCCTCTCCCGTTGCGGAGCACAGGCTCCGGACGCGCAGGCTCAGCAGCCATGGCTCACGGGCCCAGCCGCTCCGCGGCATGTGGGATCCTCCCGGACCGGGGCACGAACCCGTGTCGCCTGCATCAGCAGGCAGACTCTCAACCACTGCGCCACCAGGGAAGCCCCATTTGGCTTACTTCTTAATAGGTTTTGGAGAGGTGCTGGATTAAAAGAAGAAAAAGAAGCAATGTAAGATTTTTTAAAAGTTAATTAAAGGAAAATATCTAATCTGAAATGGGAACTTATAATGCACAAAAATGTAATTTATAATGAAATTTCTCCTAAATAATGCACTCTGAAAACTAGCATGGAACAGGCATCTTGACAGCGTATACATTCTTGAGTAGACACTGATTTTAAAAAGGAGGACCTTTACATACTGGTAGTATAGTGGCTGAGTACCAGTAGTGGTGACTGGAGCATCCCTGTACCATCTCTGAATTTGTTTTTATCCATTTGGGGTGAGGAGTAGTCTTAATTAAATACAGAAATGTTCATTTTTGCCTGAGCATATCTATACTAAAAAAGGGGGGAAAAAGAGAACCTAAAAGCCTTTTTTAGGGGTGAAACTGTAAATATTACTTCTAATAAATATTGTTTATTGCATTCTTCATATATAGCCCAGATGTGAGTGAGTGTGTGTGTGTGTTTCTGTGTATATGAATGTGTATCTTTAGAGAGGTTAAGATGTGTAGAGACTACACTTCACATAGACCATGGTGAATACAGTATCAATAGCTTATTATTGCTGGTCAGAAAACAAACTTTTGCTCCAGTGTTTATTTAAAGGCTGCAATTGTCTTTCAAAATCCACTAAGAAACCTGCCCCCCAAATTCAGTTATAATGTTTTAAAGAGAAAAGAAAAACAGTGAACAGAAAAAATTTACTCCTAATTTGCATACAGAACTTTTGACAAAATAAAATATGTGAAAATGCTGCATCACAATACGTGTTAAGAGAAAGATTCCTAAATTTTCTACCAGTTTTTAAGAATGTTGCCAGGACACAAAATCTGCAGTAAAGCCCAGGCCACTCAACTAGGTTCTGTCTAGAGAAAGCCAGGAAATAAGGGTAGGTTTGGCTTATAACCAGAGCATTGTTTTTTTTTTAATTTTTTATATATATATTTTTTGCGGTATGCGGGCCTCTCACTGTTGTGGCCTCTCCCATTGCAGAGCACAGGCTCCAGACACACAGGCCCAGCGGCCATGGCCCACGGGCCCAGCCACTCTGCGGCATGTGGGATCTTCCCGGACCGGGGCACGAACCCGTGTCCCCTGCATCGCCAGGCGGACTCTCAACCACTGCGCCACCAGGGAAGCCCAAGAGCATTTTTTTTTTAAACAAAAGTTTTTCAGAATTGACCAACTGAATTCATGTATACACGATACAGCAGGCCGGGAGGATTTAGACAGGCAGCTCTTCTTTTCAGTTTTTCACAGTCTCCTGAAGTTCGGCTTGGTGAGCCAGTGGATGGCCTGTGGAGGGAATAGCCAGTGGTTTCTGTCCCTGTGTCACTCTCCCCTTTCTCCTTCTGGAGTCTCTGAAGTTGAGAAAAATTATGGCCTCACCTGGAATTGGCATCTGCAGGTGTGACCAGGCCCCCCATAGGAATGATCAGGCCACAGAGTTTCCAGCAGAAACACTCCCAGGCAAGTTATAAGGATAGTTTCAGACCAGAAGAGGTTTCAAAGACCTGGGATTGTACAAATCACACATGTGTGTTCTCTCTCTGTGTATATATGTATACATATATACACATATATACACATACATATACACACATATATATATTAAATCTTAATATTTAAATTAGGATACTAACAATACCTTTTGAGGGTAAAAGTAGTCATATATGTTAACATGCTTAGAATCCATTGGTACTAACAGATTCAGATTACCTTTCTTATCATTATGTACGTGATTTGTGAGGCAACAGGATCCAATCATGTCCTTTACACATCTTTTCCTTTTCAGTGAAATTACGTAATTGTTCGAAGTGTAGAACCCTTTTTTGTATATACCTTACTTTAACAGATACAGAAAAATGCTCTCCTAACATACTATTTATCTATAATAATGAACCATCCTGTCTTTGCTTAGATGCTAGTAATAATGAGTGAATGACTCTTTTTGTCTTCCTAGTTTTCAGTCTATTTGTGAAAATTAAAATTTGTTTCAGGCTCCATCATGAATTCCTCCAAATATTCCATGTTCTACTTTCACATATTACTTTTGGATGATTTTTTCTGACAGTTGGGCTGGCCTGCCCCTTCCTCCTTACCTTTTTTTCTTTCCTCCCTTCCTCCCTTCCGCCCTTCCTCCTTCCTTCCCTCCCTTCCTCCCTTCCTTCGTTATGAGTAAAAATAATTACGTTTTTTTCCCCTCTGTATAGTTTTTCCCATGTTTACGACTTGGACTTTTTATTAAGGAGATTGTATCTAACAAAAATGTTTCCACTTCTGAGCATGCCTTGCTATATATTATGATGCAACTGTTGACTTCTCTTAATTATGTTTAAAATCTTGAAGGTATCACAAATAAGCCAGTGGCTCAAAAGCTGAATATTACACATTACATAAGACTGACAGATGTTTCATTTCTACAGTAGATCAAATCATAAATTTGATTCTTTCGCAGATAATCTCATCCTGGCCATTTCCACATCTGAGGCTTGGATGTACAGTCTTGCAAACTTTTAAACAGCCGTTGTTTAAAAGTTGTTTTCGTTCGTTTTGCTCGTTTTCGTTCTTTGATCCAATACCAGATTTCCATCCCCCATTTCAGGAATCCTGTTGTCCTGCTGTGTTGCAGGGATACTACATCCCATCTGACTTTTAATTTCAAGGTTGCACCTTAGAGATATCAAAGTGCACGCATTAGCCTCTTGTCTTTCTTCCTAAAATGTCCGTTTGCACTCGGTCCACCCGCAGTCCCCCTTTTTTGAAGTCTCTGAAAATCAAGTGTGTTTCAAGGCTATTTTCTTCTAATCATACGACACATGTACAAAGCTAATAGCCCCTTCCCGACCCTTAGCTTAAGCATTATACACCCCATGAATAGAATGGCCCCAAGTCTTCAACTTCACCATCAGGAATCCTCAAAGAATTTTTACATACAGCTTAACCCTGTTCTTCCAGTAGTCATGGGACCCTTCAGCCCTGGGATCTCAGGCCCACATCTCTCATCACCTGGGTTGAAACTGACCATGTATCTCCTGAATTTCATCGGTGATTTCTGCCAGTTCACTTATATAGATGGTTTGATAACCTGTTTTTTCCCACGACAGGTAACTCTAGCAGGCTCTAATAACTCACAGAGCTTACAGCAGCGCATAGTTTTGTAAGATTATCCAAATGTATTAGATATTTTAAAATATAGAGAATTTTAAAAAGCACACACCTGTTTTCCCTGGGCTTCTCTGGATTGAAGGGGCTTGTTGGAAAGTTTGAACAGGGAGCATCCCAAAAGGAGAGTCTATCGAAGTAGAAGGCATTCACCTGCAAAATACTGCAGTCTTGAATGCAACTGACTCTCTAACAGTCCCTTAAAGCAAGAATGTTTTCTTTAAAAAAAAAAAAAAAAGTTTTGAGGTCAGTCTTGAGGCAGGGAGCAGGGGAGAGGTCATGGGTGTCTGGCCAAGCTTTTGAGGTACACAGTGGTCATGTGATTGCAGTTGTGACATTGAATGGTGGCACACAGGCCAACTTTAAACGGCAGCCCCTATCTTTCAAGTGACCGGCCACAGCTGCCTGTAGGTGACTTTGCAAGCAGGGCTCCTCGGGTTTAATCAGCATTGCCATAGATGGCCCCAGACCTGGGGGAGCACGCACATGCACATGTGTCTTAAGTAGGAAATTACCTGCCGGGTGAGTCCTGGGACACCTGGCAGAGAAACAGATTCTGTTCCACCAATGTGTTGTAAGTTTTCTGAAAATGTTTTCCTCCCAGGAATATATCCATTTCTCCTCCCGGCACATTGGTACAGATTGTGTTCTTGCTGTGTGTGAGGCATTATCCGTGCTCCCAGAGACACTGGTCCAAGAGCCCTTTGTCCAGGGAATTTAGTCATTCTCCCACCCATGTTTACCACCTGGAATGCTTTAGATGGTTTATATTTAAAGCAGGATCCTAAAACAAGCCAAACCCTTGATGGCTTAGATGTAAAGGCTTTGAGACACCATATTGCATATTTGCATTCTTTTCCTAGACATTTGTTCTCCCTGAGTCTCTGTAAGTCCTGTCTCTGAAGCCACAGAGGTTTCACTCCCTGCCTGCTTCCCTTCTCTTCGAGGAAAGGAAGCATCGCAGGAAATGTTTTCCCATCACTTTCTGCAGCACTTGAGGTCCCAAATGCAGACTCTTTTCCTGAAGTCCATTCCCGAACATCCTATGGTGGTTTTGTTGTTAACTTACTCTCCCACATCTACAATTTAAATAGTCTTTCTAGAGATTTCATTGTGGTGAGGAAAAATTCCAACAACGCGTTGCTAGCCATTAAAACCAAAAACATGCGGATGTCAGATGAATTCATGTATCCTACATTTCAAGTGCATTTTCTCCCAGGAAGTCTGAGGATAGTAGGAATTATTTATTGAACACTTAGGTTCTTCTCTAGCAAATCTGTTGATCTCAGCCCAGTGGCTTTCTGGTTTTCATGACTGTGTTTGCAGGGGTGTCAGTATGGACTTCTGTGTCGTGCTGTACTAGGCAGCGTAGAGAAAGAGGAAAAACAAGAGGAATAAAGTTCCTCGCATTCAAGAAGGGGCAGAGATGGCCGGTAGGATGTAGATATATTATCCTCCTCTATGTGGGCTGAGCACCATTGCACTGCAGTGGGGGCATGTCATCCTGAGGTGCCAGGTGACACAGGTGAGGGGCCTGATGAAGTGAGCACTTGGACGAGACTCCATGGAAGAAACTCGATGTAATAACTGAAAAAATGGAGTTTAAAAGGAATGAGAGGCACTACTTCTGTATTTGTTTTTAGTCTGGAAATGTGAGCAAGGCCTAACTGTCTGGCCAGTTTAATTGTAGTAACTCATACATTGGTTGGATGCCATCATTTTCATGAAAACTCAGACACTATCAATGCCCTAAAGAAACTCACCTGCATGTGAGTCTTCAGTTCAGGGTTTCCATGCTTTCCTTTTATCTAATGAAAACGTCTGCCCATTGTCTGTTTTCTGTCACTTGTATCAGTTCCCTTAAGATGGCATTCAAATTAGCCTTTGTGAATAGAAGACTTTGAGGAAACGTTAGGTCTAAGGTTGGCAGTGGTGTGCGTTTTTGTATTGTATGCTTTAGTCCTCTGGATGGGATTGCTTTGCTCTCAAATCCCTTTGTCCGCTGAATTCTCTAGTTGGGTTGTTAGCTGTCCCCGGGGGCAAGCGCCATCTCTTTCCTTTCTCTAGTGTCCTGTCCAAAAGGCCACACAAGTGTAGGTGCTCTTAGGTAAGCTTGGACTCTTTCTCTGAATGGACTGTCCATTATCACAGATACACAGAGCTCAGTGAGACCAAAGCCCTCTTGAGACCCTCCCATCCAGAAGCATGTCTTGGTTTTGCCCTATTAGTGGCTGTTGGGCGTTTTCCCTTAACCTTGCCACATTGGTTAATAGGTCTCTGGATGGTTAGATGCCTTGGCTTTTGGGGGTTGGAGGAAGCAGAAAAAATAGTACAGTGACAACAAGTCCTGCTGTGTGTCAGGCACTGTTCTCAACACTGAGTTAATACAGAGGTAAACTAACCAGGCACAAATCTGCATCGTTGTGTAGCTTATGTAATAGTGGGGGGAGAATGATTTTTACTACTTGGTTCAAATATTGAGCCTTGTTAAAGAGTGACTTGTCTGAGTGTCTAAGATCTGGGGATTTCAGTGATCGAAGTAGCCAATAGCCAGCTGCCCTAACACTAAAGAGACAAGGTAAGTAGGCGTGTTGTCTTGCCCACTATAGGTTAGCAACAAATAGTGCAGTTGATATGACGATAAAATGTAATAATCTACAGAAAACACTCATTCCAAAATCACCCATGTGGAAGTAAATACTAAAAGCATTTATGGGTGTGGCTGTTGGATCTTGTAGAAAGAGCTTGCTATCAATATATTAACACACAATTGTAGCCCAGAGTCACCCAACAGAACTAAAACTCCCTTTGTTCCTGAATCTCCTGAAATTCCCCCTGCTGTACTTGGGATGGCAGCAGACATCCGTTTCTGGTAAATCTCTCTCTCCTGCCTCTCTCCCTCCCTTTTAGGTGTAGAACTCGCCTCCTGCGGTCATAGACCCTTAAGACCCACACTTGAGCTTTTTATTTTGGGGGAACATCCTTCAATTCCTTTGCTCCCCTTGAAAATCTTTTCATTCTTCTGCTGTTTAGGGGGGTGGAAGGAGGCAGAGCTGAGGTCCTGGGTGGGTAATTTAAACTTCTATGTTGATTCACTTTGATTAGATTTAGTGATGATGTTAGCTAGTAATAACTCTGAAAAGGCAACCTTAAGGCGTGAAATATCACAGGCTGTGGCACCAAGTAATACCCCTTGACGTAAGGGAAAACAAAGATATCGTGGCCATGAAAACCTCTTATTTTTCCCAGTTTATATATGGATAGAACACGAACCTTATTGCCATTTCAGAAACTGACAGAATAACAATTTATCGATTTATCTTTGCTTTTACTCATTTTATCTAAATGTCTCTTCCTTCTTTTCTGCAAGAAGTGTTTTAATGACACACACATTTAGCTCACCCTGTGGCACCTATAACTGCATCACATTTGTCAAGTTTCATTGCTTTCGAAATGACAGATTCTTCCTTCACTTCTTGTAGGAATAAAGGACAAAAGAGTTCACATCAGATATGCTGAATAAAATTAGTATTTCTCCCCACCCTTTTTTTTGAAGTGCCTTTTCTCTTCATGATGAATTTTTAGAGTTTTGAATTATTTAAGCCAGAGTTGAAAATACGCATTTGTGATAAATCCTTGTTCCGTTACAAGGTACCTCCAGTATACATAACTGAACATAAGTAATGGATTATATTCTTGGCATCCAGATCCTCCGAAAGAGGACATCTTAAAATATTGCATTGAACTGAATTGAACTGAGTTGAGAATACAGAAGTTCTGACATCTGTGAGATTAATAATGTTCAAGCAAAAGTATCATTTCAGTTGATCATCCCCTCTCCCTTCCCTGAAATAGCGTTGTTTGTCCCAGGAGATCATGGTACAGTGATACTGAGGGAAATAATTTAGGATAAGTGTGTAACTTGGTGAGATTCCTGGAAGATCTAACTAGTTAGAAACATTTTTGTTTGAACAAAGTTATGTGGTATCATCAGCAACAAGATCCCAGCAGTGTTATTTACTTTCCTGGAAAATTTGTTTTAGTTACACTTGGAATAAAAAAGCAACTTCCCAAGTCGGAGATCCTGGCTCTTCGCTTAAACATTAAGGATACACTCATTTCTAAATGTTACATGTGTTCTGGCACCAGTAAATCCAAATTCATTGTTCCATATTAAAAAAAAAAAAGTATAATGCTTTCTGAAAACCCTGGGCACACTATCTGGGAATCTTGCAGGCATGTGATTTTCTGTATGGCTTCTGGAAAGACAGGTACCATGAGTTCTAGAAGTGAAGGAGGAAACTGGGCAGATAACTAGCAGATATCTAGAGGTCATTCTGATGACCATGGCTTATGGGCTTTCAGGAGTTTCAAAGAAAAAGATGAAGCACAATGTCTAGAAACACACATGTGTCCATAAAATATTAGGGATAAAATCGGGAAAGAAACACACATACCATTATCAGACAAACTGTTCATGAAGTTTCTGGGCAGTATTTGTTGGCTCATGCGACAGGAAGGGCAGTAGTGGTCTAAGGAAAAACAATGTGTGTGTGTCTCTTGCAATATCCCAGGAACTAATTGCACAGATTAGATAAGCCTCGTCTGTATTTCTAATAGAGCCCCAAGTCACTAGAGGAACACGGAGTTTTAAAAACAGCTCTGATCCCCAGTTAAAATGACAATGTTTCTTACCCAGCTCTGCCACTGTCTATTTGTAGATCTTCTCCAAGTCACTGGATTTAATATCAGCTAGACTAGCTGATTTCAAGGTTCTTTGCAGGGCTGTGGTTCTCTGGGTACTTTTTTTTTTTTTTTAAGTTTGCTCATGGCTGGAGGTTGGTGATGCTACCCTGTGTATGGATAAATCATACCTAGACTCTTAACAGATTGAGGTAGGAAACATAAGGTGGTGATTAGCCTGCATGACCTATGAAAGTTGAGGCTATTTTAAAATCCTGGGACTGGTCCCAGGGGTCACCCAGTCAAATCTAAACAAGCCTCAGTGCTTTCTCAGTCTCGGATTGTTTTCCAACATGACAGCGGGGCCACTGGCCCTGTTCTCTGTGGCATTAATTGTGGTCAGAAAATTCTCCTTATCTGCAATAAAAAAAATATGCAGGGCTTCCGGGTTCCGGCTTCCGGGACCGGGTTTGTGCCCCGGTCCAGGAAGATCCCACATGCCGCGGAGTGGCTGGGCTCTTGAGCCATGGTTGCTGAGCCTGCGCGTCCGGAGCCTGTGCTCCGCAACGGGAGACGCCACAACAGTGAGAGGCCAGCGTACCGCAAAAAAAAAAAAATATATGCAAAATACTGAGTCAGTGATGTGACAAAGCAGCTGATCAGCTGCCCCATTACCTGCAGCTCTCTCATTCAGATGATTGACGGCTGATGTTTGTATTGCACTAAGATGTGCCCAGAGTTGTCTTGTGCAGTTAGAAGTGGTTTCTGTTACCTTTTGTGGTTGAGGACACATTGGCCAAACTTGCACTGATTCTAGTAGAGGTGCAACAGAAAATTCTCAGCACATCACTGCATCCTAACCTTTTATTCTTGCAGTGTCCACATTGGAGCTTATCTAGACTGCTAAGATGATGCTGAGGAGGAGGATGGCCCCATCTATTGGGTACCTATTTGAATCAGTACAAACCAAGGCAGGTTACGTCCACCACATTTGTCTTTCTACGTATGTGTTTTCAATACACCAGAAGCAGTTTTGTAAAGTAGGCCAGTTCCTCTCTTGTACTATCATATTCTGCCTTTGATCTGTTTATATGTATATTGATTTGTCTATTTTTCATTTATATCAAATTCAAGAAGAAAAAAGTTTTTTAGGTTCTTTTATTGTGACAAAATATACATAATATAATATTTATCATTTTAGCCATTCCGAAGTGTACAATTGAGTGGCATTAAACTGTGTAACCATCACATCTGTATCCACAACTTTTTTTTTTTTTTCCCACAACTTTTTAATCATCCCCAACAAAAACCAATTAAACAACAACAACTTTCTTCCTTACCTCCAGCTCCTGGTAGCCTCCCTTCTACTTTCTGTCTCTATAAATTTGCCTGTTCTAGGTACTTCATATAAGCAGAATCATACCATCTTTGTTTTCTGTGTCTGACTTATTTTACTAAGGATAATATTTTTAAAGTCCATACATGTTGTAACATGTATCAGAATTCCATTCCTTTTTAAGGCTGAATAATATTCCATTGTATGTTCTAGTCCCTGCTTTCCATTCTCGTGGATGTATATTTTGGAGTTGAATTACTGGGTCATATGGTAGTTCTATGTTTAGAAAGGTAGGTTCTTAATTTTTTTTCCTAGTGCTAACTTTTGAAGCAACACCAAGTAAGGCCAATTCCTTGTTCTCTGAATATGTTTTAAAATAGCGTTAGAAAATAGCTATTTTGTCCTCCCTAAGTCTTCTCTTGTCTAAACTAAAAATTGCAAATTATGCAACTATTTTTTAGAACCCAAATGTTAGATCTTTTGTCCTGCTACATTTCACTTTATTACTTTCATCAATTAGTTCTGGGGATATCCAAATATTTATTATGGGACCCAGTACATTATTTACTTCTCCCAAGTTTATGTCTTTCTTTGAAATACACTGAGAAAACATTTAAGAATTTATAAAAGCAGAAGTCATCTTTGTTTTCCAGTTCATGAATAATCAAGAAAAGGATGATGAAATTGTTTAACCCGTCTTTAAAATTTTTCATGTGGATCCATTAGAAGTATTTAACTTTTATCTTATTTTATTGTTTTGAAAAAAAAAAGAGGATTTTTTGAGATTGTGTTACAGCATCCTTGCAGGTGGTAGAGATTCCGTAAACAGTTGTTATAAAAGTGAGGAATTGAAACATTGGCCTTTTTCCTTCAGATGTTTTTACTGAGATCAGACCTCTCTTATTTTTAAAGACACTTGTGATTATTGTGGGGCTGTTCTTATGTTCAAAGCTTTGACATCAGTTTTTTCCGTTACTGAAGTCTGGTAAATGTTGATGTAGGTTATGTTTGTGTCCAATTTGCTATAATAATAAGGAAGAAAAAGTGATATTCTACATATGAGGTACTGTATGTTTATAAACTGCCTAGCTATCAAAGTTGAAATAAGAATATTCATGTAAAATACTTCTACCTTCAAACCCCTAGTATGAAAATTCCTTTTCTTAAATATCCTCCTAGGTTCTTCCTCCAAAACAGTTGTCTGATCACTTTGGCATTTGCATGGTGGTTCAAGAATTTTACAGAATGCCTGTGCATTGAGTTGACCAAACAATGTTTAATGAAAGGGTAGAACTCCTGGTTGAGTATTTCTTATACATGTATTGAAGGAGACATTTTTCTTTGGAAAGTAAACTTAAGTGAAATTCTCTTATTGATGTTTTTCTGTTACCTGGGGAAATTTTCAAGCTTGCTGAAGGTATTAGTCAGTATATTCTATTCATGCCATGATGCCATGGTTGCTTTCATTTCTGAAAGGATTACATTCCAATTACTTTTCTTTCTTTCTTTCTTTCTTTCTTTCTTCCTTCCTTCCTTCCTTCCTTCCTTCCTTCCTTCCTTCCTTCCTTCCTTCTTTCCTTCCTTCCTTCCTTCCTTCCTTCCTTTCTTTCTTTCTTTCTTTCTTCCTTCCTTTCTTTCTTTCTGGCTACATTTTGGGTCTTTGTTGCCGTGCACAGGCTTTCTCTAGTTGTGGCGAGCGGGGACCACTCTTCGTTGCAGTGTGCAGGCTTCTCATTCCGGTGGCCTCTCTTGTTTGCCTCTCTTCCAATTATTTTCTTCTCTCTTTTTTTTTGTTTTTTAAGTCTTTAAACTTAATCTTACACATTCAAACTAACTCTTTTAACTTTAACAGAATAACTGTTTTGAGACTAGGGTGTGTCTTTGGTTGATAAGGGGTTGCAGCATTTAAATACCTTATGCAGAAAATTGACAGATCACTAATATCACAATTTGCTAGTGGCTTACATTTGCAGAACTGTGACTAGCTAAAAGAAGAAGGAACAGTGCATAAGGGAAAAACATTTCAGTTGTTCAAATAAGTAAATCTTGATTGTGTTGTCTCATCATAAAGTACCTATACTGATCGAGGATAAGATTAGTCATCGTCTGCTAATTTTGAGTAGAAAGGTTATGACAAAAGTGACTAATAAAGTGGCCCTCCCAACTTGCTAATAGAATTTAATGTCTCATTTTAGATATCCTCTGAGAACTAAATCACTGCTGGAATTTGAATTAAACCCCAAGCTTTCTTTCTCCACATGACAGCCCAGTGATTAATATATGCAACACACACACACGCGTGTGTGCACACAAAATAGGACATGCCTATTTTGTTGGTGATGATGAAAGACAGACTATTTGGTCTTCTGCGCGGTGCTTCTCTCCTCTCGCCCTCTCTTTCTCATTCCCACAAACCCAGTTGCTACTATATGCAACTCTAAAAGTCAGCCCAAAAAATAAGAAACAACATAATCTAAAATGGTCATTATTTTACTCATTTTCCTCATTGTAAATAGCTGACAACACCATTGATCAATTTCCTACAGCTTACTTATTGCCTGCCTTTCCTCAATATCACTCCCTAAACCGTGGTTAAAATATTATTTCCACTGAAAAAACTGCAGTGACTTTTATTTTGTGCATGTGTATAGAGTCTCCTTTTTCTCCCTCCCCACCTCCAGCCATAATAATTGACACTTGGCCAGGATATCTATTAACCAAATGCTGGGTAAAACATATTTGTTAGACATGGTTTTGCTTCTTTGTGAAAAATGGGAGAAGTTGGGACAAATGAAGACTAAACAGCAGTGGAAGAGTCGGGTTAGTTTGGGGAACGGAAAGCTGGACTAGGGTTGATTCCCTGGCACTGCTTTCTTAGCAAAGAGAACAGTTTTAATCAGTTACAAAAATATTTGTGATCCATATGTTCCTCCCTGCTCGTTCCCATATGCCCATATTCTCTTTTATCTTGGTGGATGATGACTTTATGATTCAGGGAGGCAAGAATAATACCTCGCTGGCTTTAGAGCACAGTGCTATTTCCAAACGTGTCCTGGTAATTACGCACGCACACATATCCAGGCTGTTCACGCTTTGAGATGGTTACGTGAATACCAGTTTGTTCTTTCTTCGTGGAAAGAATTATATCTTGCATCCACCTACTGGGGCTGGAATAAGGCATCTAAGGCTTAGATTTGAAAACTGCATGGCCATTTCACCAGGCTGGATTAACCACCACTGTACAAATAGGAGCATCAGAAAAAGGAGACAGGAAGGCTGCGGTGATCGTTGATAACTTCATTTTCTTTGGGAAAAGGAAAACAGAATCCAAAAAGCGTTTGGTAAATCCATCCATCACAGGTGCCTATTCTAAGACATGTTAGATATTGAGCTGGTTACTTAAATAGATCCTAATTTTAAGGCATGTTGACTTCTATTTAGTATCAAGTTTTCATTATGTGAAACTGATAAAAATTGAGAAATTAAAATTACTGTTGATGAGCAATGCATTTGATCCCTAAATTCATGTTTCCTTCGCCATAGTTATGTAATTTTTAACGACAAAAGAAACACTTTTTACAGCCAAAGTATCCATTTTAATAAGACATAAATAACGCTAGAAATGATTGACTGTATAAGCGATTGAATTTTCAACAGTTGTTTTCCTCTTACACAACAAATGGTGTCGTAACCCAATAGGCTGTTGATAAAGCTGCAGTAAAATCCGACGAGGAGCCAGCTGTGCTCATGTCAACTTGGGAGGGGGCAGCGAGGGGGAGGCAGAGAGAGTTTCTAAACTTCAGAGTAAATAACTGAGATGCATTTAGTGTTTTCAAAGTCGGGTATACGGTGGAACACGTGCGCAGGCTGTTGGATTTAGCAGATGTGCGCCAGGGTAGAGTTGCAGCAAAGAGAGAGAGATACAGCTCGGTTTTGGCAAACGTTATTAGGAATCTGTCTCTCTCTTTGCATTCGAGCTGTATTTGCCGCTGCTCCTGTAGGAGTTGTGAGAAAAAGAAAGTGCACGTTATAGCAGGGATTGTTTTCAACAGGCTCAAAGTTTGCAAATCTGTTGAATCCCTCTGACAGTGTTGCTTTGCTGTCAAACAGAATGCCCAGCTGACGGTGGCAGTCCTGATTGGGAGGGGCCAGTAGGTGGCGGGTAAATGATGCTCACACAGCAAAGAGAATATTCGGAAATTTTCTTCTCAAACTGTCAGTGGAGAGGAAAGAGCTCTCTCAACAATACCACCGTGAAAGTTTTCTTTTTCCTTTCTTTGTTTTTTTCACTTTTATAGCTAATGCCTCATTAAGTCAAAAATCTTTCAGCCTTCTTAGGATAACCTTCAGAAGAAAAGAGTCACAGGAACAGCACTCAGGTAGATTATATTGATCTATAATTAAGACAAAAGCTTTGGTTAAAAACGGAGGCAAGACTTTTGCTCATAGGTGATCTGGATTGTCATTGAGGCAAACACACAAGCTTGTTTTTTTTTTTTTTTTTAATATAAAGTGCGAGATTTCACTAAAAAAGGTTAAAATTGAAGTGAGTAATCTTCGGTGCATAATGCAATTGTTAATTTTAGCTCGTTGCGTGGGTGCCGCTCTGACTTGAACAGCCGGCTGTAGCCTTCATTAGAGAAGAAGCAGGCAGCTCGGGACAGGTGGAGTGGATCAAGCTGTGAACTTGATTTGCTGGAGGCCGGTCATTAGTGTTAGAAACCCAGTCTTGTTTATTTCGTCCCTCACCCTTACCATGGTTGTTGCAATTATCGTGACTATTGACTTTTCGTCTTTTTTCAGGTGGATGATGTGTCAGGCTGTGTAAGGGAATCGCACGGAGATGGGCGTTTTGAACTGTTGATGGGGACATGGGACTCCCGCTGTCTCTGATCCCTCGTGTGGATTTTCCCAGCGTAGAAGGACAGAAGCCGCTCGTAAGTCGCCAAGACCGACAGCAGAAATTCTGCGCAAAAGGTAAAGGGCTGTCATCAGATGGCTGTCATCTCATCTGTATATTTTTCTCATTCTATAAATATGCCTGTTTGCATAAAACAGTTCATGAAAGGCAACCAAAACAGACAGGATCTGTATCAGGGATTCAACTGCCTTAGTGTTTGTAAAATTAGAGCTCAATTTGTTCTTTTTTTTTTTTTTTAAAGCTGGCCACGATCTGTTTTTTATTGAAACCCTCTGGAAAAAAAGTTAGGGCAACAGAAGTCCCATCTCCTCCCCCCACTCAGTACATTGAGAAACAAACTATTTGCTACTGGGAAACAGAACTTTTTGTTTGGTTAACTACACACATCCCCGGTGTCACTGAAATACAAGAGATCTGTCAGATACACTGAATGGATATCCTCAAACCTCCCCAAACCTAAGAGCCTTGCTCACCAGGCCCTCACAGACTCCCAAGTACCATCCTTGAGGAAAACTTCCTTTTCCATTCCCACAATCCTTTGCCAAGTGAGCTTGTCCTGTCATGGTAGGTCTTAGCAAATTTGCAACAGAAATTACTGCGATTTAGATTTTTCTCGTGCTTCCTATGTCCAGTTGGAAATAAAGTTACTGAACTAGTAAATGATAAACACTCCCAGAGAAACATGTCAAGACACTGATTTGTCCAGTAATAGTTACCATTGTAATGACTAGGAACAGGGCAGTCATTACTTGGGAATTTTTGTGAAAAAACTGACTTTCTAGGCTACAAGGTCTTTCTCTATTTTTCTTTCTCCTTCCTTCCTCTCTTTTCTTCTTTCTTTTCCTCCTTCTTTCTTTTCTCTCTTTTCTTGTTTTTCTTTAAAAAAAAAATTGAGGAGGAAGTAAATGCTAAATTACTCAGGAGCCCCCTTTGACAGCACATCAGAAGGGCAAGTGTCAGGGCTTTATGGACGAAGGGAGAAAAAAGTACTAATAACAGGCTGACACTTTGAAAAGCCATTTCCAGTGTCTGTGTAGTCGTCTCTTGTGAGCCTGGAGCATCGGAGTTCAGTTGTGATAGCTTCCTTCTGCAGAATCTCCAGCATCAGCCACCGACAGGGCTTGTGAGGGCTTCTGCTTTTAATAACGTCACTGTTACTGTGAAGCCTGAAACTGTTGTCCCTGAAAGGTTTACTGCCAAATTTAGATCCTATGTGTATACTGAATTATTACCTCTTACATTGACTTCTGCCCCTTGTAGAGTGTACTGAATCCCTTGTACCCAGGAAGGTATGTCTGTGGTTGAAATTTGCAAATGATTTATGAGTCATCTTAGAGATGCTGCAGAACCTAGTACCACCTCCCGACTCAGAAGTGGAGGAAGAGTTGGGGAGATACTCTCTTCTTCTTTTGCTTCTACTTTGTAGAGGAGCATAGGGACCGGGAGACGTGTGGGACTTTCATGTCTCATTTTAAGATGTATTGACCCACCTTGACGGCAAGGTGTATTCACAAGAGCATGTGTATGTGTTTGGAGGGGCGTGGACAGGGCAACTGAATCTGCCTCTTGCGTTTGTCTTGGGTACTTGATTTGATCTTGTTTTATTCTCCTTTTGTATAAAATTGTCAGAGAGGCTTGGAGTTGCTTATTCGAATTTGAGTACAAAGGGAAAAATCAAATATCTCAAGGATAACGGTCAAGACTTCACCCTGTGCTGACATTACTTTCTGATGTCTTAACCTTGTAGGGTGTCAAATCTTGTTATTTTAATTTGCATCTGGGAGAATGTCTGAGCCAGGAGACCTGAGTCAGACCATAGTGGAGGAAGGCGGGCCTGAGCAGGAGACGGCCACTCCAGAGAATGGCGTGGTTAAATCCGAAAGTCTGGACGAGGAGGAGAAACTGGAATTACAGGTGAGCCTGGAGAAATCCCATTTCTCATACCACTGTGTGCATCCCTTTCTTTCATTTTGAAGATACTCTGAAGGTTTGGGGTTTTCTTTGCTTGTAAAGAGTTTGACTAGTAAAATAAATAGGAAATCCATAAAACGAATCTTCTCCTTTTCCAATTATTAGTCTTGTTTTCTTTTTTTTTTTTTTTTTTTTCTGACCAAACAGTGCATTCTGGTCAAAATGCCCTTTGAAATGAAAAAAAAAAAAAAATCCAAAGAACATATTTAATGACTGAATTTGCCCACAGCTTCTCCATATTAATTTCCAGATCACCTCAAGTAGCTTGTGGAGGACTTCTGAGGCAGCTTTACACTAGCTGAGTTATAAAAATGGGTTTGTAGTCCATGGAATACAGCTCATGACAGACTAAGAAAAATCAAAGACATGAGCTCTGTTGACCTTCCTGGGCAGGCTAAGCTTCGATTCTTATTAGCAGAAAAGCCTAGAATTCCCAGCCAGAGAGAGAGAGGGAGAAAGAATGCTCTAGAAGGGGTAGGGGGAAGTTTGGGAGTGATTGACGGTACTGAAAAAGTGATATGATTAAATACTCATGATTTATGAGAGAAGGAGATTTGGTAGAAGGAAAATAAACTGTACTTGCAAATAACCTGTATCGATTTTCTTTAAACCAAACTACAAAAGTGTTAACTCTTTTTATATAAAAAGGGAGCAGAGGCTGATAACAGCATAATGGCCAAAAAAGCCTTCAAGGCCGGCTTTTCCCCTCCCCAGGAGCTGCTGTAAGGAGGGAATGAGAAAAGCTAAATGGTCAAAAGTTTGGGGAAGCAAGAGCTGGGGGAGTCCTCCCTGGTGGTTATAATACCTTGTTGCTGTTGTTATTGATTTTTCAACTCTGGTGACATCTTTTTCTCTCCTTCTCTCCCCTCCCCTCTCCTGGTTGTTGGTGGACTGTTTGTTTGTTTGTTTGTTTGATTTTGTTTCTAACCTACAGAGGCAACTGGCGGCTCAGAACCAAGAGAGAAGAAAATCCAAGGTAGGGTTCTGGAATTCTACATTGACCTGATATCATGGTTGCATGTGGATTAACATCAGGGTTAGAGAATTTGCCAAGGATTCACGTGGCTGTATGTGGATCTTGGCTGCACCGGTGCTGCCTGCATTTAATGGGGTCGTGTTGATGCCTATCTGCTCTATGTGCTTTTTTTTTTTTTTTTTTTTTTTGGATATGGACCATTTTTAAAGTCTATTGAATTCTGTTTTATGTTTTGGTTTTTGGGCCACAAGGTATGTGGGATCTTAGCTCCCTGACCAGGGAACGAACCTGCACCCCCTACATTGGAAGGTGAAGTCTTAACCACTGGACTGCCAGGGAAGTCCCTCTATAGGCTTTTTAATTAGAGCATTTAGGGTTCACATAGCTGCAGTGTATATATTTGATCCTGGCAGACTTGACAGTGCTTTACAAACAAATAGCTGCTTGTTTTCTTTTCATTTTAAATCAAGTTTGGGGGAAATGTTTTAGTCTGTCTAATTAGTTTCTGCCTTGAAGTAAACAGGTTCTGGTGTTTAGGACACAATCTTCAACTTTTAAAACATCTTCTCAGTCAAGTCACTTCCAAACCCAGTTTTAGTAGAAATTAATTTGTGTTATCTTTTTCTCCTTGTACTTTCATGAAAAGGCAGCAGTTCATTCTTTGTACATTTCCAGTGTGATGGGCACAGTTTGCTAGGCATGTTCCTTAAATTCATCCTTCCACATTCTCCTCCACCTGCATCTCGATCAACACAGGGGTCTGATGCTTTAAGCCAGTGTAGACACTGCATCCCCATCAGCACGGGGGGGTGATGCTTGGAGCCATTGTAGACAGCACCGAGCAGTAGATCTGAAGCTTGCTTTTAAAACTCTGATTTGGGAATGTCCAGAGAAGGTGGAGATGATTCGACAGCCTGAGGATATATCCTGGGTTTTTTTTCTTTATTTTCCTTTCCTTCTCGTTTCTTTTCCCTCCCCAGTCAGGAGCAGGGAAAGGTAAACTGACTCGCAGCCTTGCTGTCTGTGAAGAATCCTCGGCCAGACCAGGAGGGGAAAGTCTTCAGGACCAGGTATACCCCCTGTCATTATGGGTCATTGCATGAACGGGATCTACCTTTGTGTGCATGAGTATTCATTTGGCATTAAATAGTGCTTTGGGGGAGCAAAAAACAGTTCAAGAAGGAAAAAGTCTTCTGGCTTCATCCTCTGTTTCTGAGACATTCAATATTAGTTGAACAGTTTGTCACAAAGTGTTACATTTGTTTTTTTCCAGACCCTCTGAAAACTGCCAATGGAAAGGAATTCAAAAGAATTTAGATTAAAACTTAAAATGTAAGCACAGTCGTGCTGATATTCCTCAAAGGCTCTCTCTTGATAAAACTGGACCAAATATAGTCCCAAGTATCCCATCTCCTTCCTTATTGGAGATTCTTACCTCCCCAAAATGCACTTGCCTATAAAAACACAAATCTTGGCTTTTATGAAACTTCAGAAATAGTGAATAAGGTGCATTGAGTTTTGGAGACATACTTTTATGGCCTTTGGTAGAGATTTCTCACTACTGGAAAAATTGTCCAGAAATAAATCTGAGATGATGGTGAATTTGAGTTAATATTATTAATACATTGCTGCATATCCTTAATACCTATTTTTGCTCCTTATAGCAAGACTATTAAGCTCTAAAAATTCAAATTCCAACAAAACCCGTCTGTGACAAAATGGGAAACTTCACATCGTATTTATTTTTGTTTGCCTTTCAGGCATCATATTCATTTTTATAAAAATGGTCTTGCTGCTAAAAAATTTTCCTTATTTTATCAGAGGCTGAGAGCAGTGAAGACAAGTAAAATGATTTATCTGAGCCCAGAGGAGGAAAAATTGATTAAGATAGCATTATTTTTGTTGGGCCTTGTTTTGCTTCGCTCTTTTTACTTTAATTAAAATAGTCTAAATTCTCCTCATGGGTACAGAGAGCATTGAGAGCACTTTCTTTAAAAGGACCAAAAATAAATTCCTTATAGATTTTGTCCTAAGCGTATTTTTTTTCCCTAGCCTCATTTCCTTAATAAGCCACCCATGTCGTAAGCCATGGGCAGGCTAGCTTTCAGTAGCCATCCCTATGTTTCATACACAGGCTTTATTTTACTTGGGCTCTGAGAAATATGTGGCTTTTGTTCAGCATTTTATTTGTGCTTCTTCTTTTAAGGGAGATTGAAAAGGGGGAATAATGTGAATATCACAGCTTATATTATTCAACATTGATTGATGGCTTGTGATGTAATGCACACAATATATGTTAACACTGCAGAATGACAGACCCTGGGAGAAGTAATGCCCCAGTGGTCCCCCACTTCTAATGCCAGGCAGAGGAGGACAGCCTTTATAGATTTCATCTGCTTTTTATCCTATTTGACAAGTACCAGGAGGAAATTTTTTAAGAGATCATCTGTATCGTTATGCCCATCCTGGACCTAAGTCTAGGTTCTCCATACAATTGGTGCAGAGAAATAAGAGGCAAACGGTGCTTTGTTCCTGCTGGTTCCAAGCTGAGTAACTAAGACTAGCTTTGTAGAAATTAGAGCTTGCAAGCCTCTCTTTGGACTGGCTGAGGTGTGGTGGAAGCAGGGGGCTGATAGACACACAAATAAGCGAGTGGCCGTGCTACTTTTTTTAGAAAATAAAGAAGCAGACCTTTGAGCTTGAATGCAATGCCTTCATTAGGTACTACCGGCACTTAAACAAAATGTGGGAACTGAATCCCTGAGAACACTGGCCGAAGTATACAGTATACGGATTGTATTGCTTCCCCAATGTTTGTATATTCACAGTATTTGGAAAACTGCCTTCATTTTCCTGCGTGGGAAAAACTCTTGCTACCTGTATTACTTGATCTCAGACCCATAGCTGATGGTTCAGCCTGTCCTTAAGTTAAAGGAGTTTTGCTTTTCTAATGTTATACTATTTACCTATCAGTGTATTACTGCAACTTGAATCATTCTTTTCCTGTTGTTGGATATAAACTTATCCTGTACCGATGTATTTATTAATACTTGTATTTTATTATTGAGCATATCAATAAAAATATTAAAAAAGAACAGATTGTTTTTTACCAACTCTATAGCACTTTTGTGTGTTCTTTCAACACCAGAATGTGTAGAAAAGACAGGTATGTTTCTGAGTGTGGTATTTGTCAACACACGGCATGAGTTTGTACATATTTTTGGTAAATGATGTCCTTCAGCCTATGCTCTTACATTTATATTTCCAAGCCTCTTTGATTTTAGATTCAAACTTACCGAGGCTGGATGGTTCAATCGGTTTTGAAGAAGCAATGAGACCACTGCCATGGCCTGGTACCATCACTTTCCTCCCCTGATCCACTGTCGAATCGATTCTTCCCCACTCAGAGCCAGAAATGTTCCAGCTGTTTCCTTAACAAGTGGAAGCAAACCGTAACCCCGAAGTCTGCCTGAATCTCTGCAGACTGAGACATTTCTGTCCCAAGTCCGGTGATAAAAGACCTTACAATCAAATTACACTCCATTTTACATAATTTGTATATGTCCATCCCGAGGATAAACATGTGGATATCAGGAAACCCGGCAAAGATAAATATTTACCATGAGAAGGTGTTTTATTTCATCCTCTGTATCATGCGTCTTTCCAAACATGGTGACTTTTTATTCCAGCCTGGAATACACAATGGAGCCTCCCCCAAAAAAGAAATCTGGCTTTGGAGGATTTTTGTTTTCTGCTTGTTAGATTAGCCAGACTTACCAAGAACCATTAAGAATCCCAGATTGACCATAATTTGAGGATGTAGAGGCATAGTTTAGTCACATGTAGAGGAGCATTAGTTTAGTTATCAGTGAGAAACAGTATTAGTCATTGGGAATATTTTTTTCCTGCATCATAAATGTTAATGTCGCTAGTAGAAGAAAGCTTTCCCATCAAATCGTCTCTTACATAAGAGCCAGTGGGCTTAATGTTGGCTCATTTGTCATAGTTTTAATCATAGTGTAGTTTTTTCATAAAACTGAAAAACATAATTTGGCTCATTCTTCTTCAAAACAGTGAACATACTATCAACCAAATGGCTGATATGTGAGTTAATACAAAATGATCTGTTTTCAGTGAAAAATCAATAAATATAAAAGTGGATCCAGTCCCAATACTGTAAATGGTCAACCAAGCATCAGTTCAAGAGAATCTTACATCTTGGAAAGGATTAACTGATGCTAGAATTAAAATAATATTAAATATTTATATATAACTGATGGAAAATATAGTCCTATTTTCTACCTTTTCTAAAAGGCAGTGCTTATTGTAACCATATATTACGATGATTTATTAATAGCCTTTGTAAACAATGTATGATAATAGCCCATACCTAGGATTCCTGCAATTCTATATCTTGAGTTTTCATAGTGATAGAAATCATTATTGATATGGTTCTAAAACAGATTTTTAATTGTAAATTGGCTGTCATGGCCTTTATTTATGTCTGTTTTTTCTGTAATTATGATTCATAGTATCTGTCTGTCTGTGTTTGTGCCAATTTTTCCTTACAAGGAATTATAGAAAAGAACTGCAGAAGCCTCTTTTTTTCTTTTTTTGAGACATGACAGGAGCTGTGATGCAAGCTTATTGATAAAGAAAATTTTCCTAGGTGTTTAAAAATAAACATGTAGAGAAAATCAGTGTTGTTATCTACGGAAATTTAACTTGCTTATGGTTAATATTCATGAGGCAAAGTTTTAGTACTATATACTTCTCATGACCTTCCATTGACTTCTGAAGTTTAATTCACCTTAAAGGGCAATTATTTTTCTGACAGGTTTAATTTTTTACCATTTAAGAAAAAAAAAATCTGCACCTGGCTTTCATTTTCCTGTTCTTAATAATCTCTATGCAAAATGGAAACCAGACAGAGATTCTTAAATCTGGCCCTAAATTATTATATTTTTTCCCCAACAGGAATCAATTCATTTACAGCTTTCCAGTTTTCCCAGCCTGCAAGAGGATGATAAATCTAGGAAAGATGACTCTGAAAGAGAAAAAGAAAAGGATAAAAACAAAGATAAAACCTGTGAAAAACCCAAGATCAGAATGTTATCAAAAGGTGAATGTGAAAATGTTTCCTTAACTTAATTTGGACGCATAAATAGTCACAGAATACATTATAGATTTTACACACATGTCACCTCCCACCAAATTCTGCATATAATTTTATATGTGTACGTATGTGTGTGTGTAAAAGGTGATGTGACCTTGATTTTTTTTTTCTGTTCATGGTGTCATTTTTGTGTATCTAGAAAGGTTACTTTTAGGATCACATATTTCTTTGGATATTCGTTTGGATATCCTATTTTCAATGAGAAGTTTGTACAAGGGAGTGACTATAAATATGTTCTTAATTCAGGTTTATTAGTCCAGTTAACTCGAATTGATGAACAGTAATAGTACCCAGTTTTATATCTTAACTTTCATGTTTATCTTAAGAAACAGATAGTGGATTAGCAATTCTCAGTCGATAAGTGGTAAGTGTTGTTATCCCCAAAGCACAGATGTATATACCAATGTCAATGGAACACATATTAACATTTTATCTGGCCCAGATGAATTTGGTCTCTGCAACCCATATACTGCTCCATAATGTCTCATTTAAAATATACACACTTCTACTTCAATAAAAATTCTTCCCCAAAAGTTATTCCTTCTAAAACCCCCAAATCTACAATCCGGGCTTTTCAAATTGTTGCCTTACGTATAATTATACAAAACTAAAACCAAAAAAAGAGAGAGAGGGAAAAACAAAACTAAGTTGAAATGAAGAATACCATGAATAAATAGCTTGGCAGTAGACTATTTTTTTAAAAAATAACTGAAGGAGCATAGGGCATCTGATGAGCTGAGAAATGACAACTACTTCTCATATTATGCTCTATAACCACATATCTGCCTATAATGATTATCTCTGCTGCTGAATATCTAAAACCAAGGTGTATCCAAGAGTAAAAAAGTACAGCTTCCTAAGATGGCTTTAGAAATTAAGCTTTAGCCAGCATCAAAAGACTTGAAAGACTTGGAAATATTTAGTGCCCTCCTATACTTTGTATTGATTATTATTTAGACAGTCTTATAACAGAACTTTCAGTTTTTGCCTTCTCTGTTTTAAGAGAAAGAGAGTTCCATGGTATCTCAAACTCTTGAGAGCTCTCTCTGTGGGTTGGGAGTACCCCTCACTGTCACAGGGAGGTCGTGCCCTTGCTGATTGACAGCACAGAATGAACACATGACATTTGACTCCACCCACCCACCCAGACTGTGCCCACTTCCTCTCCTATGACAGTTGGGTCTTTTCACACTGGGAATTTACTGGGTGTTCTCAATCCCCGAATCTAATTTTCATCCTGATGTAATATTACCAGGTTGCTAGTTTTGTAACATGTATCTTTCACACCAATAGCTTCACCTAAAGTTTACCTGAGCAAAAGGGATCGGGAAAGGTTGGGAAAACCTTTTCCACCCCACCTCCCCATCGGCCTTTCTGACAACTCCATCCTGCTATTTGTTTCAGATTGCAGCCAAGAATATACGGATTCTACAGGCATAGACTTACACGAGTTTCTGATTAACACATTAAAGAATAATTCCAGGTAAATTATTAAGTAAACCTCTCATTTCTAGAAGAGTCAAGTAGAATATTACAATCAAACTCATTAATCCAAACACTTCTAAGAAGAGAGTTGTAAAAGGCAGGCTTCTTCTCTGATGTCTTAAACTGTCTCTTGTATTTTCTTTTTTCTGCAAATAGTTTGCATGTGTACTGTGTATAAATAGTCTTAATTCCTGGGTACTTAGCCAATGAATAAATTACAGTTTACAAGTTCTGCTTTTCTGGTCACAAAGAGATACTGATTAAGGGGAAAAAATAGAGGATGAGAATCAATGTCAAATAAACCAAATATGCATCAGTACAGCTATAGAACCAACTACTTAGGCTTAGCTGTGTTCCAGTTTCCTATCAATTTAAAATATAAAATTTACTTGATGTGTTTTATGGGCCTAATACCTTGCATGCCTTAATTAATATTAAAAACTACAGGAGTTTCAATATTACAAAATACTTAACAAATGAGATGAGAAATAATCTTAAACAGAATGGAATTACAGGTATTTGGACAGCATATTCCAGAGAAGAGTTAGATACTGATTTGTAGCCACATAGATTTAAACAATCTTTTCCATACATATAAATGAAATTGTTAAGTCTTTGGGAATGGAAAGTACATAAAGCCTTTTCATTTTAACATTTATTTTGCAGAGACAGGATGATACTCTTGAAAATGGAGCAGGAAATTATTGATTTCATTGGTGACAACAAGTATGTTAAATTGCAATGCCGGTTAATTAATCTGATATGTCTTAGTTTGGTATTTGGGTTTAATTATTCATTCTGGAAAGATTTTTAGGGATAGATAAAACATTATTTAACGTGTTTGCTGACTCATTAAATAGAGATGCTATTGGAGTTAGGAGCTATGTGCTGATGGGAATTGTTGCTTGGACCGTGTGTGCTCCCGCTTGTTAAATTCCTGACAAAACGGCTATAAACAGGGGGCCACTGATTAGCATAGAGTAGCAGTAACAAGAAGCGACCCTTTTCATTTTTATTATAGTTTTTTAATGGGCGCCAGCTGGCTGTAGTCAGTTATGCCTGGAAATAATTGTACTGCTTTCAGTGTCAACCATGTAATGACTTATCTCCAGATAGGCATCTGCAGTCCCGTATTATGTCATGTCATTTGTCCTGTGCCTGGCTCTGTTGATAAGGTATCCTGGACCAAAACAGAACACTTTCCAGTGGACATTAAGTTCTCTGTGGTCTGAGAAATGTGCAACTATAAAACAAAAACACTTATTGTAACTTAATCAGTACATCTGTCAGTGGAAAATGTGTCTGGAAATGAGGACCTCACGTGATGCCAGAAATGAAATAAGCTTAATGGTTTGGATGAAAAAGAACTGGTTTTGTTGGTGTGCCTCTAAAAGGTACTACAGGCCAGAAACGAATTTGCTGATGCTGCTGTTTCTTGTATTCCTTTCCAGTAATCATTATAAAAAGTTTCCTCAGATGTCGTCCTATCAGAGGATGCTTGTCCATCGAGTGGCAGCTTACTTTGGGTTGGATCACAACGTGGATCAAACAGGGAAATCTGTCATCATCAACAAAACCAGCAACACAAGAATGTAAGCCCCACCACTGTATTTATTTAGCATTTGCTTTCTCTCTTGTGGATTCATTTATAAGAGCACAGTATAAAATTCAAAGTACATGGCATTTAAAATGTGCAGTGTTATTTATCTCTTGCTCTTATCAGCAGTAGTGGCATTTATCTGTAGAAGATTGTCTGAGGACCAGGAAAGTCGATAAAATTTAGGCCGTACTGTGTATTTATTGCCTGATCTTTTACATAACTCGTGAAACGCAATTTTCTTCCTTCCATCAGTAATCCCTGTGATTACATACAAAACATGGAACGTGTTATGTCAAATATACCTCCAATGAAAAATAACAGACATTTTAAAACAATAATGACATACGTAGGATAATTGTCCTTTTCTTTGTTTTTCTGTTTTATAGACATCGATCTTAGTGTGGTTTTTAGAATAACAAAAAATTCCAAACCTGGAGACAAAAGTCCTGCCTCTAAGACTCAATTCTTTTACTTACTAGCTGTGTGACTTGAAACAAGTCATTTAAAATCTGCCATCTCAGTTTTTTCACCTGTAAAATGAGAGTTTTTGAGCTGGCTAATATCTAAGTTCTAGATCTAAAAGGAGGTTGCTTGTTTGGTTTTGCTCCTTTCAGTAATTGTTTGCTTCTATCTTAATGACTTTTCATGGTGCCACTGAGTCACCAAAAAGCATAAGATGAGTAGTCATTTGCTTTGGTAATTTGGAACCGTCTCTCTTGAACTCATGTCTCCTTTAAGTACAGCACAAACCACCTTCATAGCAAAAATACACATTAAACTCAAAAACCGTCCCTATATAAAGCATTCTCTTAAGACATCTGTGTATTATAATTTCTTTTTTCACAGTGTTTGGTAAACTGTGTAAACTGCACGGTTTTTAGGAATGCCGTGTTGGTGAAGGGAACTTTTGTATCAAGCACAGCAGCATGGTTAAAACATTATTTTCTACTCACCGGAGGTTGGGACTTGTTGGGATGGAGATGAGGCTCTTTCTCTGCTCAAGACTCAGTCTGTGTTCAGCAGAATGAGCATGAAAGTCATAGTGGAGAGAACTCAGACTAGGAGATCTGGGACTGAGGTTGGCTATTATCTCAGGAACACTGAACACTTCACTTCTCTGGGCTTCAAATTGCTTATTTATCTGCAGGAGAGTTTGAAATGGATAATGTTTAAAGGCCCTTGGAGCTTCAGAATTCTTGGGTCCTGTGGTTGCATTCTACTGTGCTGGCAAAATACATCTTAAAATGTATTAGCTTTCCACTTTATCTGATTGTTGGCACATGGACCTCCTATTCTGAACAGTAGTAGGAATGAAAGATTACTGTCCTTTAATCCTTTACATCTTCCCTCTCCATCAGATACTCCTGGTTGTTGCTGTTGTTTTTCACTCTCCATTCTGGTTTTTCTTATGACGTTCTGATACTAATGCAGGGACACACTGATTGCAAAATAGGCGAGCAAGTGACTCTTTCCTTCTAATTTCACCTCTTTCTCTGTAAGGCCATAACAGACATGGAAAAAGCCCATAGGTCAAGTAGATTGGTACAGTTTCAACTAGTAGAGATAGTGCATTTATGTTTAATTCACTGTGATTTTGCAATCGCATAGTCATAAATATTAATACACATGTTTGAGACCTGTTTCCTTGTATAACAGTTTTTGAGAAAATAAACTGGTGTATAAAGGCTCTCAGTAAACTCGGAGTGATGACTCTGAACTTGCTCAGTTCGATGTAGTAGTCACTACTTATGTATGACTATTTACATTTTAAATTAAGTTAATTAAATTTAAATAAAATTTGAGCATTAAGATTCAGTTCCTCAGTCAGGCTAGCCACATTTCAAGTGCACCTGTTCCAGCATATATAGAACATTCCCATTTCTTCAGAAAGGTCTATTGGTCAGCTCTTCTCGAAATCCTTATGATTCTTGCAAGTTTCCGTATACCACTAAAGGACATGATTTGTCCCTTAAACCTTTTATTTTCTGCCAGTGAGCATCCTGTCATCATAATATCAGACTTCTTCACTTCCAAAAGAGCACTAGATTTTCTTTTTCTTTTTTTTTTTTAAATGGCCAGTTTCCAATAGACCCCATGTGTTCATGCCTCCAGGAAGAGCAGAAGGAGAGTTTATGCAGGGTACACGTTTAGGTATTGCTGCTACAACAAAATGCCCAGGCTGCTAGACATTTTGCCTGGTTCCTGCTCTTGATCCTCACTCTGTGAGTCCTAAACAAAAAGAAATGACCATATGTCATGGACAATCAAGGTATTTTCTGAAGAGCTGAGCTTAATACTCTTTCATCCACAGTTGTCAAGGCCTACTGTCCTATTCCAGATGCCTTTCTGACTGTCCTCGATTTGAGTGGCTCTTGCCGGGGTTGAGATGGGGATGGGAGAGGTTAATATCTTTTAGGACAAGAGAAAAGGATGAATTAAATGTCCTTTTACAAATGTCCTTAACAAGTCCCATTTCCAGGACCTGAATTACTTTGGGCAGTTTCAGAAAGGAGAAATAAATATTGTTCTGTGGGAAATGATACATTTGATGTTTGAAGTCTATTGCCATGTTCTCATGGAGTTGAAGTTTGAAAGGGAACATCTCTTCAAGTTCTAGGTGTCTTGGCGTTTCTTTGACTCTGAAAATTTCAGGAGTTGTGCCATCAGCGCAATTGGCATGTGATGGTCGTGGGGACCGTATTGATTTAGATATATTATTAGATGAAAATGTTGCCATTTCTATAAAGGAGGGAGGCTGAGATGGAAATTCCTCAGATGGTTCCTTGTGGGTTTTGTGTTTTAGGAATACCTTTTCAGTGTGTACAGTTTTATGCTATTCTGAAGCAAATACATTACAAATGCATATTTTAAATGGCACTGCAGCTTGGGAGAAATGCAGCAAAACGTGGATGGAAGATATAAAAATGAACTAGAGGGCTGAGGGAGAGAAAACACTTTCTTATTTAACTTTTAATTTTTCTTTTTCAAAGACACTGAGCTGGCGTAATAAGGTGTTCCTCTGGCGTGGATGCATATCAGCTAGATACTGGCTGGGACTTATTTCCAGAATCCCTGTTTTTCTAGATTGTCAGCAGTTCAAGTAATTATAGAATGTGACTTGAAAATATTAAGTTTTGCATGGAGAGAAAATAGTTTCACCTGAAGTTCAAAATATTTAAGTCACGACAGCAGACTGTGAGGATTCTACATACACGTGTGTGTACCACACTCACTTCTAGTATTTTCTCTAATGTCTTCAGATATAATACATCCATCCTTTCATGATGGAAAAAACTTATCTCAGACTTCTCAGTTAGTTAAGTGGTATAATCTCTTATACGAACATTACCTAATGTTTGTTCAATTGCACTGGGTACTTTACCTCTTATTTAATGTATATTATTTCATTTAATATTAAAAACATATAACATAAGTCATTAGAGGTTCATTTTACAGAAGAAGAACATTAAGCACAAACTCAAGTTCAATGTTGGACTTACAGAGAAGCAATGCTCAGTGTGGCTGGGATCTAAACCAGTGTGTCTAATGCTGAGAACAATTTTCTTAAATAATCTAACTCTCTTTAAAGCAAAAACATCCAAAACATCTTGGGCAAAATCCTCAAGATCTCCTGGATTGGTTGGGATTTTCAACTCTTAAGTCTTTTGTTGTCTGATAAGAAACAATGATTGAGGGAGAAGATCTCTTTGAAGATTAACTCAGTGGTATCAATAAATAACAGAGACTTCCTACAAAATGATAGTTCTTGCCAGATTTTCTGTATTTATCACTGCTACAAGATGTGATATTTGGGGAGAAGAAGATGCCGTATTTGGTAGGGGGTGATAGCCATCCAGTGGAAACTTCCTATACTCCATTTCAATCTGTGTTTTCAAGAATGAAAAAGCTACGCTTATGGATAATGTCAGTACAGGAGATAAACGTATCCATTGTGTTAATACAAAATGACTGCTCCAAGCAATTCAATTGTCCAAATGCATGTTTTCATGTCATAGCCACAGGAGCATGGGGTTAAGGACGTAGTAGTCCTGAGAGAGTAGAAAATAATGAAATGAAATGAAATGAAATGAAATGAAAAAAATGAAAATGTTCATTTGAGATACGTTCCAAAAAGGTGCCTTCTTCTGAGTGAACTGATGCACTTTAGAGACTTTAGCAAAGGAAAGTCACCTTAGCCTGGCACCACTGCATCCTTGTTGATTCTCAGGGCTAGCCAGGTGAGAACAGCTGAGTGTATGTCGCCTACAGCCATCCAGCACATCTGTTGTTCCACGAATTGGATCTGAATGGTTGGGGATGCCTCTCATTAGAATTGACTGCTTTTTGTTGAAATAACAGAGTTTTTGAGCTGAGGCTCACTATGTGGTTTTTTTTGGTTTTTTTTTTTTTCCAGCTTTTGTTGGGCTCTCTTTCCCCCATTTATTGCTAGAAATATGTTTCACTCTCTAGCACTTCTAAATTTTTTCTGTTGACATTCTTTGTTAACTGTCAGATTAGGTGGTGACACCAAATGAGCCCCTTGGAAATCTGGGGCAGACGTACTAGGGTCTGCAATTTGGTAGTGCAAGTGATATTCAGAATGTATTTACTCTCTATAATGTTACTTTTTTGATAAGTATTGAGGATTGAGGCTAAAAGATGAACAGTGCTTTTTAAAAAATATTTAAATGTTACAAATATATGGGTCTATTTTCTTTATGAGAAGCTTTATTCTTCTCTTTGTTTCTCTCTCTGATCTTCACTTTTTCTCTTTTGCTTATTTTTCTACGTGTTTAGCCCAAAGCAGCTCATTGTTCTCTTATTAGATAATTTTTACCCTCCCCCCCCTCCCATTTTCTCCTTCTTAGAGAAAAGATGTATGCTCAGGGTGTATCATATGGAGACGAGAAACCATCTACTTTGACTAGTATTTTCCAAAGGGCCAAGATCAGTCATAGGCAGAGAAAATCCCACGTGTATCTGAATGTCTTTGCATATGTCAGAGTAACCATTTAACTAGCTCCAGATAATTTTCATGTTAAAATGTTGTCATCTCTTGAATATTTTTTCTTTTGTCTTTCACATCCACCCACTGTCATTGCCTCCAATCCCCTACTCTTAAGAGTGCAAAGCAAGGAAAGGAAATGGCAGATCTACTGCGGAAAGAGGATACAGGCCCCTGCAACCATGAAACAAGAATAGTGGCTCAAAGGCAGAGGTTGGGGGTGACACCTTAAGAGTCCAGTGCTCAAGAGCACAAGGTCCCGATTCCTGAGAGGTGTGGACATGGATATTGGCCTGGAGTGATGAGCGGCGTTATAGTGACTGTGGTAGTTTGCTTGTTCGTTGCAGAAAGGATGATGCACTGAGCTGGCTATTAGGTAAATCACAAGAACCATGAAACTTGTTCTGGTGCTAAGCAAAGCCTCTCTCTAAGTGAAGCAGTTGAGCCCAGTTAACTTTGCTAAGAATCCCTGAGGTGATGGATGGTGACTTCCCTATGAAAAGGACTGGGGGACTGCCCCCTTCTCAGGGGGCAGACCAGAGAGGAGTGGCCAGCAGCACAGCAGGGTCAGTGGACATCTGTTCTGCTTAGTTTCCTGAAGGGACTCAGGTTGAAGATGGGAGTCATCAGTTCTTGACCCTTAAGCACTCACTCCCTGCAGGTGATGGAGTGCATTTATACCAGAAGAAACCAAAAAAAACCATACTTTTCCTCCCACATATCTGTTGTGTTTCTTTTCCTTTGTCTCGGAATGTGAGTGGCACCAGGAATGAACTGAGCAGCGTCCTGATATGATGCTTGCTAACTAATCCTCTGAAGAGGACTAAGCATCCCTTCAAGTGCCTCTTGGAAATCTGTGAGCGGTTGGTTGGCATCCTGTCATTTCTAAACAGGACAAATTTACTCTGCACTTTTTATAGGAATGGCATTGAAAAATCATCTGACCTTAAGCCAAAGATCAGAAACCTAACTAAGAATCACATTACTCTCAGGAAAACCGTGGGATTTTATTTACTGAACAGACAACCTAGTTCTTTAAACAATAGTCCAGCTCAAAGTTAAGACATTTATTTATTAACATTGGTCAAACTCTGCATCATGTCTCTCAAAATATATTTTCTCATATTATTATTCTCAAATACCTCAGAGAACATGTGTCTGTAGATAGACAGACATACATTGTGAGGAGAGAAAATAAGTGTGCTGTGTTCCTTTCACAACTTGAAATTATTTATGGGTCTTTGAGTGTTGAACATATAATTTACTGTTTAATTTTGGAAATGAAACATGCACGTACCTTCTATAATGTTAATATCCTTAATATAACTTTTTTTAAAAAAGAGCTTTCCCATGCAGTAATAATACTTTCCAAATATCTGTATATCTATCTATCTATCTGTCTAGCTCACAACATTCTAGGTAGATAAAGCTAGACTGTTTTACAGAAGAGAAAACTGAGGTTCGTGTCTTGATCTTACCTGGTCATTTCACAGAAGATCAAGACTGAAATCCACGGCTACTGCCACTCAGCTAAGACTGAGGTTTACATGGTGTGTGAGTGCAAGCCTGTGTGTATAGATGTGTAAAGACATTATCTGTATTATACGGTTTGGGAGAGTTTAGTGGGAGGTTCACTATACATATAAATACTATATATAGTCTTTTCCTAAATGTAGAGTAGTTCGGAGGGAGCCAGATTACAGTGATTTGGTTCCTTCCATCAGCACCTTGGCCTCCTGTAGGGAGCAGAATTAGGCCCAGTTTCTGCAGACTCCCTTTGTTGCTTCCAGATCCACCTTTAGTAGGAGCAGTCACATTAGCACTCTCCCTGGGGGAAGTTATAGGGCATACTTGAAGGCCAGAGCCTCCTTGGGTACAATGAATCTTCTTGGTGTATTTCCTGTGTCTTATTAATCTTAAGATTTCTAGAGAACAAATGTATGGACACCAAGGGGGGGAAAGTGGGGGAAGGTGGTGGTGGTGGGATGAATTGGGAGATTGGGATTGACATATACACACTAATATGTATGAAATAGATAACTAATAAGAACCTGCTGTATAAAAAATAAATAAAATTCAAAAAACAAAAATGGTCAATAGAATGAACTGAAATTTCAACAGAGAACATATACAAATGACCAAAAAAAAAAAAAAAAAGATTTCTGCTAGTGGAAAGGCCATGAGTGTGTCACCATGACTTCAGGAAAGGTGGAAGTGGGGCATAGAGTAGAAAGAGAAGTTGTAGTCTGTTGGTTGAAGATGTTTGGTTTCCAAACTAAAATGCTAGAATGCTGAACTTTTAAGGCGTAGTCTCATTTAAAAGAGAATAAAATGGTATAAAATGACAAGGTGGAAGTGGAAATCATGAAATATGTAAAGAACATAGGACTTTCTTTTTTAAATAAGAGATATCAGTTGTCAGTATCGTAATTGAATATTTCCACGTGTTAAGGGAACAGAGCCACTCAGACTTCTGTAATATGTTTGACTATTAAAATATTTTTGACGAATGTCTTTGACATCAAAATATTTCACCCTGCTGTGCACAGCAACCTTTCATGCATATTGATGACCATCTTTCCATTATTCAGTATGAAATTCAAAGATGTCCCTTTGTGCTCCTCCGCATTTAGCAGAATTGAATTCTTCATTTGTGCGTATGTGAGGGGAGGGATTAAACTGAACTATTTGGATGAGAAGTAATACATTTGGTTTCAAGAAATGGAAACCAAATGGCAGTGAGAGTAAACCACTGAAAATACTTGTAAATCAAAAATTTTTTAAAAATAATAAAGCATCCTCACCTTTTTTTAAGGTTCAGGTGAAAGAAATCTAACTAAAATTGGAATCAATTGACGAGAAGATAGAGTTTGATGGTCTTACACAGTATTTCACTCAGCCATACTGCCTGTCAATTCATGAGCTCTGTCTAATAAGGAACAATGAAGAGTTAGTTCTAACTTTTGAAAGGTTTGACTGGGGATGCCAAGACAGAATGGAAATGCCAGTACTGCTCACCACACATGATCAATGAGTGTCACAGTAGACACCTTCTATGAATTGTGGGAAAACACTTTTTTAAAAAACTTAAGAAGAGGAAACTATTTTTTTTTTTAACCAAGAAGAAACATTAGGAACTTCCCTGGTGGCGCAGTGGTTAATAACCCGCCTGCCAATGCAGGGAACACAGGTTCGATCCCTGGTCCGGGAAGATTCCACACGCCACAGAGCAACTAAGCCTGTGCACCACAACTACTGAGCCTGCACTCTAGAGCCTGTGAGCCACAACTACTGAGCCCGTGCACCACAACTACTGAGCCTGTGCTCTAGAGCCCGTGAGCCACAACCACTGAGCCCACGTGCCTCAACTACTGAAGCCCGCACGCCTAGAGCCTGTGCTCTGCAACAAGAGAAGCCACCACAATGAGGAACCCATGCACCACAAGGAAGAGTAGCCTCCACTTGCCACAACTAGAGAAAGCCCGCACACAGCAATGAGGACCCAACACAGCCAAAAATAAATAAATAAAATAAAATAAATAGATTTTGAAAAAAAAGAAGAAACATTAAATTTGTTTTCTCTGCTTTTTGATAATGATAAAGAGACAGCTAAAAATAATAACTCATGGACTGAAATGTTCCAGGGAAAAAAAATGGAGGCATGTATAATGCATGGCCATGAGATACATAGTAAACTCTAGTTATCATTAATTTAATAAATACCTTGAACTTTTGAAGCCTTGAGGAGTTTTTCTTAGAGTTACATGTTGATACATTAAAAATAATTCATTACCATTTTAAATAAAGGTCCATGATATATTACTTTAGTTCCATTCATTTTATGGCTAAGAAATAATATTGCTATAATGTTAAATTAGTGGTAAAAAGGATTTTAAAAAGCGCTAATATAATGGTACATTACCAGTAATTTTTAGTGTAATCACATATAATACTTCAGTAATAAACTATAGCCTGCATGAGTTTAAACCTAAAATTGCTCCTTACCTCTAGGTAATTCTCTATAAAATCAACCTGGAAAAATCTTATTAGGTTTATTTTATTCCTTTTATGCAAACTTCAAATCGTTACTTTCTAACCTTTCAAAATATTTTTGGAAAATCAAGAAGGGATTAGTAATTTGGACTTTTAGTTTCTAATGTTTGAAAACAAATTTAAACAA
Source organism: Lagenorhynchus albirostris (assembly GCF_949774975.1). Taxonomy (NCBI): domain Eukaryota; kingdom Metazoa; phylum Chordata; class Mammalia; order Artiodactyla; family Delphinidae; genus Lagenorhynchus; species Lagenorhynchus albirostris. The sequence goes on along the minus strand of NC_083104.1, from coordinate 49,569,303 downwards.
AATACTTGAAAAGCAGTCGTGCAAGATGCAGTTTGCATAATTTATATCAGAGTAACAAATATTGTTGTTCTAAATAATATTTCCATTATTGATTCAAACAAGCTCCTTTGACTACTCTTGCTTATGTGATGGATGTATTTTTCCTGCTATGAAAAAAAGAAAATCAGCACTATGAAGAAACGCAGATGACATTTCAAAAATAATGGTTGAATAGCTCTCTCGTAACTATAATGACATTTTAACTGAGAAGTTCCCAAACTAGAAAAGCTAAAATTCCCATGTCCACCTCTTTTCCCAAGATATCCTCAAATGTGAAAAGCTTTTCTTTAATAACACAATTGACTTGAAGCCAAACATAAATCTGATTTTTAAAGATGTTCCTAATGGTCTAAATTTTTTTTTAAGATTTATAATTTATTTATTTTTGGCTGCATCGGGTCTTAGTTGTGGCACACGGGATCTTTCATTGCAGCATGAGGGCCTCTCCCTAGTTGTGGCAGGCGGGTTTTCTCTCTCTAGTTGTGGCGGGCAGGCTCCAGGGTACGTGGGCTCTGTAGTTGTGGCACGTGGGTTCCAGAGCATGCGGGCTCTGTAGTTTGCAGCACGCGGGCTCTAGTTGAGCCACGGGAGCTCAGTAGTTGTGGTGCACGGGTTTAGTTGCCCCACGGCATGTTGGATCTTAGTTCCCAGACCAGGGATCAAACCCGCGTCCCCTGCATCATAAGGTGGATTCTTTACTACTGGGCCACCAGGGAAATCCCTCTAAATTTGAATTTATGCTCCTACTAACCAAACTCTCTCCTGTTCTGTTTTATAAACATTTGTGACTGTATATCTTACTCAGTGATTCTTTGATCTGTCCCTGAATTACTGTGATTTGTATACAGCTGTGCTGAATTTTCATTCATTCATACATTGAGTCATTTATTCATCCAACCAAATGCCTCCCATATGCCAGGCACGGTTCTAGGCACTAAGGATTCAGTTTTTAAAAAGCAAGGTCCCTACCCACATGGAACTTGCATTCTATCTCTGGTTACTACGCTGAAATCTCACTCTAAATGATTTTCTGCCTAAAGAAGAATTTAGTCTGAAGCAAATTCACCTTATGCTCATGAATCCAAAAGTTCACATTCTTAGACCATTTCATTTCTAAATGAACATTTATAGATGATTAGCAACAAATAAAAGAAATATATCTGTATATTTCGCAGTCAGCAAATCATTTCATTGACTAGAGTTTATCAGGTTTACAGAGCTTGGGGCTATTAGAAGAGGCTTAATTAGTATTGATACTATCAGCATTTGTACTTAAGTTAATATCCTAATTTTACATGCTACATAAGAAACAATAGAACAACATCTAAGTGTTTGAAAATGTTGGGAAGCTTTAAAAAAGCTTTTTTTTAAAAAAATTTGGATATCACTGTATTGTACACCTGTAACTTATATAATATTGTACATTTACTATACATCAATTAAGAAGAAAGGAAAGAAAACAATATAACAACACCTAAGTGGTTGAAAATGTTGGGAAGCTTTAAAAAAGCTCCTAAAAAAAAAAAAAGAAAAAAAGAAAAGCTCCTGGAGAATTTTTCTCGTTTACAGCGACCTGTAACTATTCACACTAGTATTGTCAGACTTTATAGCGTAATAAGTAATTGAAGTGACCTGTGACTGTGCTCCACCAAAATATATTTAATTTCTCTACTGTGAATGACCTCTTCATTATAAAGTGCAAATTTACTCTGTTCTGATGTTAAGATGTCACATTCGCACTTCCAAATTGCTATATTTTATTACATCTTAATTTTGGTGGAAAACGTTTACATTGATATTGAAGATGATATGATGCAGATTTTTTGTTCTTTATCCTGAGGTGTGAGGCCCTCCAGCCCACTGAGTACAACAGAAGCAGAGAGAGACTGAATCACTTCTCTGCAAGGATGTGAATAGGCTGTTTGATGCCTGTGGCTTAGTGGGTGAATCTATAAACTGGAGTCAAAAGATTAGCGAGGGATGGTTTCTTTATCTGTAAAAGAGGCAAAAAATATTTGCTTTTCCTACATCAAAGTTTTTTTGCAAGGATTGAGTAAGATAATGATATCACTTTGCAGAAATTATATACAATTCTAGAAGCTATAACTGGTATTATTTCAGTTTTCTGGTTTTGTCTGCTCCCCAATTATTATTATACTTTATGTATGTGCATTTAAGGAAACAATGCTTCTCATCAAGATTTGAATTATACAGTTAAACTGCTCCTTTGTTTTCAAAGTGCTGTTTGCTTATTTTGGAGCTAATGATGAGCTTCCCTTAATTACTGGTCACCTTAATTGCTGGTCATATTAAACAATAGATGCTTTGACATGGCTTCCCAATGACTGGCTACATACTGAACCCAGGGGACTTACAGAGTAATACATCAGACATGAGAGACACTTTAATGACAGCCGTAAATTACAACTGCTCCTAAACTGGGGAATGAACATTTTAGCACTTCCTCTGGGATGAACCCAAGCCCAAGTCATTCATTGAGTTCTTCGTTGTGCAGTGATGCCTGTGGGAAATTAACAGGGAAGTGGAGCCCTTTCCTGTAATAATGCAAAATGATTAAGGGGACCTTAAAAAAAATCAATTGACTAATCAATAGTGTATAACTGCTTGGAGCATTTTCCCCATGCTAATCAGACATTAAGTTGTTTAAACTAAATATCTCCAGTTTCCCCTATTACTGAACTGATTTATAAGACATGGTCAAGGATGTCAGAGTCTACTGGAGCCAGATTCCAGAGCATTTGTCATTAAAGAAAAATGGAAATAATTCATAGATGGTTCTCTCTCACTACAGATTCAGAAGGCTCTTGAAAGGGAAGATATAATAGGAAGATATAAAAGAAAGTGTTCTTCTAGTTTCCAGACATTTGTGAATTAATGTGGTAATCCCAAATTCTAAGCATGTATAGTTGCTTGAGAATATGGGCAGGGACTTGATTGAATTCAGGAGTGATGGAGGTCAAAATAACTATAGAAAACATCTATACACTATATATTTTCAGGCCTTTAAAATTTTTTTTTAACTTCAGCCATGGTGAACAGCATGCAGCAAACAAGACTCCGAATCCCAAACAACCAAAGGTATTCAAACAACACCTGTGAAGTGACATATTATTACCTACCTGTATATTGCCAGCAATTCTAGTATCAAAACCACGTGTACACTTTTTTTTTAAAGTTGAATGCCACTGTGCGGGGCGGGGGGGGGGGAACACTAAGAAGTAACTTTAAACAGGGGGAAAAACTTTTTTTATTGATATGTTTTACTTTGCTGGCAGACCAGAGCAAAGGTTTTGTGAACATTTAAAAGATGAAAAAGGTGAAGAATCCCAGAAGCGGTTTATCTTGAAGCGAGATAACTCTAGTATTGATAAAGAAGACACTCAGGTTGGTTCTCAAGTTTGAGAGTGGCTGACGTTGTTGTTTTTGAAGGTGGGCTGCCTGATGTTCTTGTCATTCTGTTGTCCCCGCTCCCCCTCCCAAATCTCCCCTGCCTCTGAAACGACTGTCCCCCCCCAGCCTCCTGCCCCCATCCCCCCTGCCTCCCTCTTTGGCATTCAGTGGGTAGCAAAACACCACATCCTGGTTGCTTCAGCGATGGCTCTGTGTTGGGCTGCATGGGTGGTGCTTGACGCCGGCTCTGCTGCATGTCTCGGGGGGTTGGGATGCCGCAGGCTCCGAGCTGATGGGAAGAGCTTTGTCAGTTGCATTTCCAGGTGTCTGTGTAACTCTGGCAGTCGTTCCCCTCCCTACAGCTTTATCCTTCCGTTGTGCACACATTGAGCTGGATTGTCAATACGGACCGCTGATCAACTGATGTAGCTGTAAACAACAAACCTTGTTATGGTGAGGCCAGGTGGATTTTGCAAACTCTCCTAAAATAAGTCTTCACAACAAAGAATTGAGTTCAGGTTTTAGTCCCCCACCCCTTCCCCTTCCCGTGTTTTATCGTCCATGTCAGTTGTCTGCTTGTTTTGCACGAACTGGAGCAGAACTTCCTCCTTATGTGTTTTTTGCTTGTGACAAAACATTACATTGTTCTAGAGTAGCCTTACTCATGGGACCTCAACAAGGCTAGAGAGACTTTTCTATGGATGGAGGGGGTGGGTTCCAGGGTGATTAAGAAGAAAACTAAGTAACTGGCAAAAGAAAACAAAATTTTAATGATAAGAGGAACAGTAGAAAGTCATGTAAATGTCATTACAGTTACCCTTTATGTCTCTGACAATCAAATAGATTTTTTTTTTTTGGCAATGACTTTGCTTTAGAATGCTGAAAGGTAAGACAATCTGCATCTCACTCAAGTTATTATTTTAATTACCCACAGTGAGTCACCGTGAGCCTGTGTGTGCATCTCTGACGCACTTTTTAAAAAAAAAAAACCGTTCGTCATTTGTATCTCGTTTCCTGCCACCACCATCAAACCACACCATGGCTCGAGTTGACTCTGGAACATGTGCCCGTGTCTTGTACTTAGTGGGTGTTTGTTGGATGGATGGATGGACGTGGTTAGTGCAGGGTGTTTGGGGAGGAACGGCAGGAATAAAATGGGAGGGCGATAGAGACACAGGAAGTGGCTCAGAGGGAAGAACAGCAGTCCTCATGCTGGGTTCTTTGAATTGTTAGATTTCTTGACATCGACCTTAATCAGCAGACAAGCTTTTTGAATTTAGTTCCTCTTTTTATCCCAGATGCAATTCACAGAATAAGTCATTGAGTGAATAAAAATACAAGTTAGGATGCAGAGAAGTAGCATCCCCATCTTCCATTCTGCCTGTTCCCTTCTTTACCGCCTTGCTCTGTTTCTCCGGTCCCCACGTTTTCAAAGCCATTTCTTCTCTTAGCCATCTTGAACTAGCCACTTCCTCTTTTCTCACCACCATTCTGCCTCCTTTTGGGGAGTCAAAATCACACAGGTTTGCTAAGGAGACAGAGCCCATGACTCATGACCCATCACGTAGCCAACTGACTGAATACCTCAGGCACATTCAGGAGCTTACACTCCAGAAACTCCCATGCTACTTGCATCCGGCAAGGGAGCAAGCAGGAGTAACAAGCATCCCCTGTCATTGCATGGCACACACACCACACACGTACCCCACCACGGCTTCCTTAGGGACCAGAGGGAGTAAGGCTTTTCACGCCCCATTTGCTTAAGTGAACATTTATTATTCTCAGCTGACAGTTTTTCTTAACTGCAGATTTCCAACAGCTCAACTTGGATAACCCTCCTGATTTCTTTTTTCTGTTCAGCAAAACAGAATGCATCCATTTAGAGATGACAGACGAAGTAAATCAATTGAAGAGAGAGAAGAGGAATATCAGAGAGTGAGGGAGAGAATATTTGCACACGATGTGAGTAGTTGTTTTCATTGCCTCTTGAGTGCGGTCCTTCCGTCAGCAGCAAGGCAGCCTCATTCCCCAGACAGGGAGCTGGCAGGGACAAGGGAAGCTGGAGGCAGGGAACAAACCGAAGGGCAGCAAACTAGAGGTGTTTCTGGAAGAGGACCTGCTTCAGGGAAGTGATGGAGGAGGGGCCGAGGGTTTGCATGTGTTCTCTAGGGTATGACCTGTGGGGAAATAGAGATACCATTTTGGTCAATGAAATAGACCATAAGTACAGAGAGAGGTTGCCAGATTTGCAGAAATCCCTTCACGTTCATATTAGCCAGCAGATACCACACGGTTGTCTTTTTAAGACCAACATTGTACACAGGAAAGAATTACAGGAAAAGAAAGAAGAGTCGTTGATCTTACACACACACACACACACACACACACACACACAGAATTTTCTGCAATCTTAGCAAGTATGGACATTTTATTATATCAAAGTTAAATAGTGATATTCATCCCCCCCACCCCATTTTCAGATCGAATAGTTCTGTGAACAATTTTCAAGGATATAGTCAGAAAACAATTTTTATTGTTCAAATCCCAAAGAAGATGTGGTTGTTTTTTTTTTATCTTTTTCCTCAGTGTGGCCAAAATTAAATGCAATTAAATTAAATACAAATTAAAAGGTTTAAAAAAACTGGATTTAAATGCAATGAAATGAAAAGGACAAGCTATTGCCATAGGTTTTCCCTTCCATGAACTCATCTGGCACCCTCCTAAAATGCTGTGGCCTCTTCTCTCTGCAGAGGTACAGCCGTGAGCACCTTTGTGTAGACTCTCTGCTGCCAACACCTCTGGCGTTACTAAGTCAGGTGGAGCGTCTGACCTCCTGTGTGATTTACTCCTGGATGTCTTACAAAGCCAGCCTAGCATGGAGGGGGACTGCTCTCCCTAGAGGTGTTAAGCCCAAGCCAGTCTCCCTGATCTCTAGATCCTCTCTGCCTTTCTTAAAACACAATTTTCAGTTGAATAATCTGGCCCAGAGCTTGGGAATTAGAGAAGTGTGAGAGAAGGAGATGGAGGTAGCCATGGTTGGCTGATGTCCAGGTACAATTCTAGAAGATTCTAGAAAATTCTTTTATTATGGTCAGAATTATTGAGGGTGCATAGGACAGCAAGACACATGGTAGACCTTTCCTTGTGTTTGCTGGATACAAGAATGCAGTAATGAGAGGATCTTTTCTAGTCATGATACTATAATGATGCCAACTGTGGACTGGAGGTAGAATGTTCCGTCTGATGACCTTCAAGAAGAGAAATATTTCTGAAGGCTAGTTTATTTTCTATTTTCTCTCTCTCTTTCTGTCTCTCTCTTACACACACACACACACACACACACACACACACACACACACACACACACACACACACACCCCTTTTCCCTCTTAGTCTGGTTCTGGCAAGTCATATAGTTTATGAATGAGTTGTTACATTGATAAACAAATACTTATCACCCACATAATATACAAACAACATTATTCTTTTTTTTTCTTGCCAAAGCTGTGCCACATTGCCAGACACTCAAGAGCCAGGTGACAGTAAGTAACGTCACTGATGCATGCCTATGATGGGGGTGACACTTGCCCTGCTGTACTTCATTTGTGTATTCTCGTGTCCATAGGGAGGCTGTCAAAGGGAGAAGGGGTCAGCGTGACTCCCTTTACACATTGCATTTCCTCATATCCATCTTAAGGAGATTATTCGTAAGCGACCTGGGTTCCAGGCTAAAGATTGGAGGCAAGGGTTCCTGTTTAAAGCCTCTATGGCCACATGCTGTATTAACTTTTTTTAACAAGTAAAAGCAGACTTAAATGTGAGAAAGCTTAAATGCAAAGCTATTGTCATAGCCTTTTTATTCCATGAAATCATTCAGCAGCCTTCTCTACAATGCTGTGGCTGCTTCTCCCTATGGGAGTGGAGGCATGAGCTCCTTTGATAGGCTGTCACGCCTGGTGGCCAGCACTTCTGGCTTTACTGATTCAGGTGGGAAACTGCCTGTTTCTGACACTGCTTTTCACTTGATCTCCTAGGGCAGTAGTTTTTTAATCAGCATGCTGTACCCAGAGTGTACTCATAAAGGGCTTCAGAGATCAAATAAAATCCCTGATATTACCTGCAAAATATTATGTTCATGAGCATATGTGCATTTTTCTAAGGATAAGATCTCTAGTGTTTATCATATTCTTATAAGTTTTCATGATGCTTAAATGAGCCACTAAGAGCCGCTTTCCTAGACGGAAAACAAAATGTCTTTCTCCCTAGTCTGATAGCTCTTGTAGAGACAATGCAGTCATACCACTGGTATTCTCTGTTTTAGCTATTAATATTCCCAAATTTAGCAGCTTAAAAAACAAACAAACAAAAATCTGCTTCTCTCACAGTTTCCATGAGTCAGGAATCTGGGAGTGGCTTAGCTGAGTGATTCTGACTCAAGACTTTTCATGAGGTTACAGTCAAGCTGTCAGCTGGGGCTGTACTCATCTGAAGGCTTGGTGAAGTGGTTATCTGCTTCCAAATTCACTCGAGTATCTCCAGGCCTTAAGTTCTTTGCTGGCTGTAAGCTGGAGATCTCACTTCCCACATAGTGATGTGGGCTTCTCCATAGACTTGACAGGTGTCTTCAGAATGGCAACTAGCTTCCCCCAGAGCAAGTGATCTGAGAAGGAAAGAAAGAATCCCTATTGGAAGCCACAGTCATTTATAACCTGATCCTCAAAGTGACCTACCTTCCCTTCTGCTATATTCTGTTGGCGCACAGACCAGCCCTGGTGCATGTGGGAGGTGCTACACAAGGCAGGGGTCACTGGGCGCCACCCTGTACTAACAGGATAACACAAACTCAAGGACATAACAGCAATATGAACTTTCTCGAATATATATAGTAACATAAAGACAGGACCCTTTAGGGAACCTTCACCTATGCAATTCCAGATTCCCAGATGATCATTACTGCTGCCCAAATTGTCGAGGTTCACAAGATAATAATTAAAGTATCTTAACTCAATTGTAAAACAAATGCAAAGAATCCAGCATAAGGAAATTAAGTTACAGGCATCTAATCTTTTTTTTAACTGGTCTTTAATTTAGCATCTTCATAATTTAAAAACAGAGGTTATATAACCAGCTTCCTTTGCCAATTATTAAGTAGTGGAGTAGTTCAAACAGGTTCAAATATCCATATACTTAAGTAGGATTTTTTTTTCTACTTGAAGTTACAATAGAGATTTATAGAAAAATACTTCCTCGTATTTACACTTTAGCAAAATCCAGATTTGTTTTAAAATTAGAAGCGTTCTTGAATATTTTACAAATGTATCTTGGTTTCTAAGGATGTGTGTGTGTGTGTATGTGTGTGTGTGCTTTTGTACATAGGTGCACAATCAATATATCCAGATTACTTCAGGGTTTTCTAGAAAAAGTTTTTCAAATATAGTTTGAGAATTTTGGTATCTTGAAATAAGACCAATTTATCTATTATTTGGGAACTAAAATGTTATTTAGAGCACACAACAATTTAGTTCTCAAATAATAAATAAATGTACTTTTGTTGTCAGAAATACTCGAAATATAGCTCTTGTTTCCTTTGGCAAGAATTTCAACTTGTTTTATGATTAATCCTATGCAATGTTGTTCCTTTTAGGAAGGTTAAGTTGATAAAGCAATATATTTGAGAGAGACCTGTTTTGCCTGTAGGGTGATTTCTGAAGGGTATTTATGTATAAATAGGGATTCGGGGAGGACCTCATCTTTGGTCTCCTTTGCATGTGCTGGGATTCTTCAGGGAGAGCTGATGATGAGGGTGTGAGGCACCACCTGGCTTGGGGGTGGCACGTGGAAGAGAATTCTGTAAGCCATCGGCAAAAACGTTTTCCTCCTTTAAAAAAGACCTTTGTTTACATCTGAGAATTCATATACCTGCCAGCTCTGAATCCTGGGCTTAATTACGGTGACAATTTTATCTTTCTCTGCTATTAAAATTTGTAAGTTATTAATGCTACTTTATACACACACACATACACACACACACACACACACACACACACACACACACATTTTCATCAGTTACTGAATTGTAGCCCATAACTGTCCCTTGTCTTATTTATGAAAATGTGGTAGATGGATGATGAGATGATTTTTTAGGACCTTTCCACAGTAATCAGGCAGATGCTCTGGAGATTGGTTATGGGGAACATCATCTTTGACTTGCAAGTGACTTATTTTTTAATTCAAAGAGTTTTGGGCTGCTTCACTTTCCCCCAAATGCTATTAGATTAATGAGTCTGAAGAGGTCAGCATGTCTTTGATCAACTCCTTCAAAGAAGTAATTGAGTCTCAGTTATTCAGTACCAGCCAGAACATCCTAAATGTAATTGACCTCTCTTCAACCTCAACAGATGAGAAATAACAAAGTATTAAATTCATCATGGATATCTGACACAATCTCACTTTTGTCACATACCAGGACTTGGCTCAAAGTTGACTCAAACCGGTAGGGAAACCAAACTAAAGGAAATAAAGACAATGGGATATTTAGCTTACTTTAAAGAGATCCTCATAGGAATAATGTCAAGGGCACATCATCTGTGTTTGTTTCCTTTTATAAAATTAAATGTCAAATTTTTTAAAAAAGATATTTTTCTGAAAAGCTTTTTTCTTAGTTGGCTGTTTTTGCCTTTTGTTTAATAAAATTTTTGCACACTTGATCTTCGGGATGCATGTTAAATGCACAGAGGTTAAAACAGAAATCGTTCTAGAGATGCCCCCATTAAAATGCTCAGACCACTGAGAAAAACATTTATGCCCAATCTAGCCCTTTGGCTTAGTGGAAGGAAATGATTTCTCCAGTAAAATGTAGAAAGAAACCAATATCCTGCTGGCATCTCTGAGCGGTGGTTACATTAGCAGCATTTTAAATTCAAAAATTCAATATTGAAAGGTCATTATTATTTCTTTAGTTTTATTTTATCTTAAAATCGACCTGTTAAGTCTCTATTTATCCCTTTAGCCAGGTGACTTACTCATCATTTAGAAAATCCACACGTCTAATTTTACATGTGTAAATTTACATTTACAAACTTAGTACTTTGGACATGGTTTTATATTAGTTCCTAAACAGTCGTATTTTAGGACTGTTGCACCATATTTTGTTTAGACTTCTCTTTCTCTGTTTGTTAAAATTTAATTTGATCTCCCTTTCCCGAGCACATATGATAATGGAATTTTATCTTCCCTAAGTTGTATATTAAACCCAAGATAGCAGAGAAATGTGTGCTAGAGAATGCAAGCTAAGAAGAAAGTCACTGGGTTTTTTGTGTGAAAAACTAAGATATATTAGATGGAGCTTGATATTCTTTCCCAATTAACTTCATTTTGTTCTCACTTGTTTTCTGAGCACCCCGCTGCCCCCGCCAACTCCCCGCCAAGATTGTTTGATAGCATCTCTTCGGTTTGAGAGTCTTGCAGGTCATCTGTTTACGTTGTGAGAGTTTATTGTTGCCAGGTCATAATTTCAGGATTGTGGCTTTACAGCTCTCCCATCCTCAGGTGGATCGTGCCAAGTTTGCACGCTCTGCCGTGATCTGAACTTGTCCTTTTGGCTCCTGATGGCGGCTGCATCTCGGCAGCCCTAGAGGAAACCACTAGCTCAGGACCTGATGCTCACAGGTTTCTCCAGCAGCTTCATTCACAACATCTCTCTTCTGACCTTGGCGCTACACGGGCTAAATCTATGTGAAACCTGGAGACACTGTGACGGAAAAGAGCTGCATGAGAATGGTTTACACTTCTAACTCTAACCGTTTTTTTTTTCCTTTTTTTTATTTCCATTTTTTCTGAAAATGGTACATATTTTTCTTAATTCTTTTCCTCTTGGAGGGGAAAAGTAGTCTGAAAAGCAGGCAAGGATTTGGGCTCCATCAGCATATCCAGAACATCTGATACAATGCTTTTTTTTATTTTTCAGTCAGTTTGCTCCCAGGAAAGCCTTTTTGTGGAAAACAGGTAAAATGAAATTTGCTTTTTCATGTCTTTAGAGGAACAAAGTCTGTCATGTGTCTTGTTTTTCATAGATATACATATGCCATATATAAGTGTGTGCTTGAATATATGTATAAATAAATACATATATCTATGTGTACACACGTATATATACACACATATATGTTATTTAGCATGTCTAAAAGCTATTTAACTTTGGGGAAAAATTCCCTCCATTACTTCCAAACATAAGTTTCAACAATTTCCTTATTTAAAGTCTCAACTTCTGGTCCTTCCAAAGGTATAATCCTGTTACCTTCCCCAGGCATTAAAAAGTATAAATGTTGAGACAAGAACTTGCAGTTTCATTGGCTTATTGAATAGGCTGCTAAAAGTACTTGTGTATTTGGTGTTATTGGCCTCTTCCTGTGCCCTATCGTTATATGTAGCTACACAGATGATAATTTGAATAGTATTGTTTTATGTTTCTCATTCTAAATAATCTGTCTTCATAAAAGGCTGAACTTGGAAAACTTATCTAAACCGATCTAGATTTATCAGTGTACCTGGCGGGGTATTAGTAGAGAAGGTGGTGGTTATGACATGAATGTGTTAAAACATTTATACAAAGTCTTGAGTATAAGAGCAGAAGTTCTCAAATTTAGCATGTACCTTTTAAAAATAGTTCTAAACTGATATAGATATTAAAATGCTCCATTGATTTAATTGCACGTTTTCAAGGGGAATTAAGGAATTCCTCATTAGCTGTACTGATCACATTAAAATGCATCACAGTGGGCAACTTGGATTGGAAATACGGTAGCCATTAAAAGAGTGGTGGTTAATTTCATTTCAGGTGTTGGCTTAATGGGTATCCCTATAAAATAGATTAAAATGGAGGCTATTTGATTAAATTCCAGTACTTAGAGAAAAGTTAAACCTGGCATTCAAGAGGATTGGTTTAAAAAATGCCCTCATTCATAGTAACAGTTAGAAAACGTCAAGTAACTACCCTCAACTGAATAACCTCTTGTGGAAGAAGGGATGAAAGTAGTGAACAGGTCTTTACAAGGCATCCAAAAGCATCCTCAAAAACCCATACAGTTTTCAACAAGTATTCCTTTTTTACAGTAAATTAAGAATCCGTGAGCTTTACCATCGTAGGGATGTTAAAGCAATCCAAAATTCTATATCCAAAATTGAATTTGGATGTTGGATGCAACATTTGGATGTTGAAGCAATCCAGAATTCTATATCCTTACCCAGAGAACGAAGTGAGCATTTAGAATTCAGTTTAGTAGGACATGTCATTCCCTAGTCTTCTAGCCAATCATTTTCCCTACTTACTCCCTAATCTTTGTCATATACTTGTGTTTTGTATGAAAAGACTGCTAGTGCACTTGTGTCCCTAATATTCAAATTGGATTATATTCATCAATACAGTAATTTGTCACAAATATGCATTGCATATGTGAAGAAGTACTGATGGTCCCCAAAAGCAAAATTCTGAATAGATCCCTACAAAAATAAATATATTTCTTTGATACCTGCCTTTGGAAGGCACATTTCACTATGCCCAAAATATAAAGAATAACTAATATTACCCAAAGAAAAAAATCGCAACCGATATATTTAATTAATTAAATGTCTATTATATCTATATCCATCTCTTTGATTCTCCCCTCCTCTTCCATTCCATCTGTTTCTTCTTCCCTTCTTCCTGTCTAGCATCGGTACTTTATCCTAGGGTAGGGAAAAATCAGGCTGCCATTAATTTATTAGGGCAAAATTCTACATCTTGAAAATAAACCATAGCATATAGGGTTGATTTGCAAGACAGGTGTGCCATAGTTGAGTACACATCCATTTAACATAGGGCATTTAGTACCCTTAGATTTTATATCATAAAAATCATGTTTTTCATTTCCAGTAGGCTCTTGGAAGACAGTAACATATGCAGTGAGACCTATAAGAAAAGACAGCTCTTTCGGTTGGTATGGTTTACTTTTTTAAAACTGTGTTTTCAGATGATGTGGTGGAATCAATGTTAAATATAAGTGTATTAGTGTAAAATATCTCTGTTCATGAAATAAAATATGTTTGGTTATCTCTTTGTAAAGGTTATTACTGAGCTAGTGTTGAAGCCATACGGGGTCCTGTGAGATACGGGACTGGGAAACCAAGTGCTTTGTCTACAGTCCTTTAGGGTTCTTCCTCGGATTTTCTGGGTTTTTTTCCTCCAGGACTAACTTTGACAGCACACTGATTTCACATTCCCAAATCAACTTTGGTGAATTACACTGAGTTAAAATTTCTCTTATAGCTTGCAATTGTGTATACGTTCCCAACACTGGAAAACAAATCAATGAAAACTCTATTTGAGTAGTTGATTTTTAGCCACTACTATCCATCATAATATTTCAAACAATATTTTTTCAAGCACAGATTTTATTTCTAAAGAAAGATATGGGATTGTTTCCAATTATAATGAACTGCTTAAATCAAGATCTGTGTGGGATAAGGAGAATAGGTTTTATATATATATATAATATGTATAAAGTTTTATACTAGGCTAGAGAGTGCCATGAAAGCAGAGGTACTATACCTGCTCTCTCATTACTTTATTTTTATTTTTTATTTATTTATTTATTTTGCGGTACGCGGGCCTCTCACTGTTGTGGCCTCTCCCGTTGCGGAGCAACAGGCTCCAGACGCGCAGGTTGTACTATACCCGCTCTCTCATTATTTTTATTTTTTATTTATTTATTTATTTATTTTGCGGTACCCGGGCCTCTCACTGTTGTGGCCTCTCCCGTTGCGGAGCAACAGGCTCCAGACGCGCAGGCTCAGCGGCCATGGCCCACGGGCCCAGCCACTCCGCGGCATGTGGGATCTTCCCGGACCGGGGCATGAACCCGTGTCCCCTGCATCGGCAGGCGGACTCTCAACCACTGCACCACCAGGGAAGCCCACTTTATTTTTTTAATTAAAATTTTTTTTTATCTCATTACTTTATTAAATGTGTCTCTACCATCCATTATAGGGCAATGGATACACAGCGCTATATATATTTTATATGTATATGTGTGTATATATATTCAATACCTAATACATATATTTACCTAATATATATATTTAATATGCTAGTGCTTTTATGAATATTAGGATTCATCTCTGTTGTAGGAAAGGCAAAACAAACAAACCAACAGAACTTCTTGACCACTGAGAAAAAAGGAAATACCCAGAAGTAAATGAATTCTATGCTTAGAACATATCTTTTTGCTGTAAATCTGAACTTATGACCTCATCCTTAGAAAAGTTAGAGCAATTTCTTTTCTTTTTACACTTTGGCAGAAACAAACAAAAAAAACAGGATCTATTTTTTAACTTCCTTTACTTTTCTAGGTTGAACTATACCTCTAATACCTTCCTCTTGTATCATTAGACAGTTTATTTTCACACTTGAATATTAAGAAAATAACCTTGCATTTTTTCCCTTGAAAGCCCAGAGAAGGACTAGAATGTATCTGTGCTCGTGCAGTCACACACCATGACCTGGCTTGTTTAGACCAGTACAGATAAAATGTGGGTTCTTGACCCCTAGAGGCATTTAGTTTTACATAGCCCCAAATCTGGTCCCTAGCCAGAGCTACCGTCTACTGAAGTCAACCATCCCAAATACGGATGCTATAACCCACCAAAATTACCAAGCACAGAAACTCAGGAAGATGACTTAGCACAAAGCCATCCACACACTGATAAAAGCAGTTCAAAATGTACATTATACCTAACTTGGTAAAAAAAAAAAAAAAAAAAAAGAAGTGTCACGTTCAGACATGAAGGACATAAAAGTTATCAGTTATGTTAATCAGCACAGAAGCAGGACTTAGAGTATGTGCTTTATGACTACCCTGGGGTCAAATTCTAGTTATGCACAAGAGGGCCAACGCCTCTTGATGGCCAGATATTCATTATCATTGTCTTCCTGGTTTCCAATAGAAGAACACTAGGACTGGGCTTGTTAGGAAGTATAGGAAGGCACTTGTGGATATGATACCTATGATTCCACACCCAAATAGATATGAAATTCAGTTCTGGACCTTACCTTGCCAGTGTTAAGGTGAATGATTGATAGAGCAGTAAAAGATATGATTTCAGTGTATCCGTATCTAGAGATCATAAATTAAATGCATTATTTTGAACCTCATTAATGCTAACTCTCTAAAGCAACAACTTAAATTCCATTTTTTATAAAACGCACAGATCTTGACTTGAGATGAGGATTTGAGCCAGTGGATTAGAGTTAGAAGAAGTTAAGGAAATCTTAGGTTGCCTTATTGGCTATGGGATGTGACATGAGCCTAGAGGAACTACGCAGTGCTTTAGAAACACACTAAAATGCACTTAGGAATAGTGGTGGACACCTCCTTTGCAGAGAAAGGCTTAGCCACTCTGGCATTTAGAGGAAGTCTAAATTCCTCCCATAGAGGTGCAGAGTTGATAATTGAAGTGGACTTCAGTGATAATCGCCTCCATATGGGGAATTGCCTTCTGATGCATCCTGTATGCTGAGGACCCCACTCCAAATCTTTTCCTCTAATAAATATTCTGCGTTATCTACAGGGGAGATTATTGTCACACCCTTGGTACGTTCATGGTTGCTAAATAATGATTTAGTCAGGCTTTGTCAAGGGTGGGTCAAATCAATCAGAATTATATGAGAAAAGAATGAAGCTGAATTTGGAGATTTAAAGGGAAACAATCAGGAATAGAGCACCTTGAAGGGCTGGTTTTTCTCCACCCAGTCTCCTCTGGGCTGTTTGAATTTCATAGGTGTTTAAGAACTAAAGTCACCTGGTCCTTGGTGAGTGTCTGATACTTACTACTCACAAACTAGTCTTTTTTTTAAATAGTCCTTGTTTCTAAAACCAGCCATCCCCGAGGTACGGAACGCAGAGAGAATGTTTGTAAGAAAACATTAAGAGAGGACAGCAGGGCGCTGAGTACTTTTTGTTTTGTGAGTTTTCTGTTGCATTTCCTCTCCTCACTGTACAAAGTCTTTATCACAGACTAGCTGTTTCATCTTTATTATCTCCTGGATCCATTGACCTTCTTAAGTTTTCACAAAATGAAAGAAAACGTTTAGTAAGTAAAGTTGAAGCAAAACCTAAAATTTTCTGTATACCTTCTGTACAATTCGGTGGGTGAGTGTTTCAATCAGATATGTATACTTCTAGCATCTCAACAGCCCATGATTGTCTTTAGAAGAATATTAATAAAACTGCTATTCACCACTGTGATCAAGATTTCTATCACATTGCACAGTGATATGAAATTAGGGGTTATATCTATTGCCCATGGTTTTTGTCCCCTTTGCTTATTCATAATCCATGAGAATCTTAGAATATTTTGATGATCCATTATTTCCAAACTGCAGAAAAGCCTTTGAAAAATAGTAACCAAGTCACTCTTTAAGCAGTTGGAAACCAATGAAAATGCAAATTTCATCAACTTTCTCTATAAAATACATGCAGTTTTGCACACTGCTTAGAAATACTCTGTAGTCTTCAAAAATGACTTTTGGCTATTGGATCTCTTCCAATAAGTTCAATCTTTTTCTATTTGAATTTTGAACAAATGTGTCATTTCATCTATGGAGCTATTTTGTTATTCCCATTGATCTCCTTGGAAAGTTTCGTGTCAGTGTAGTGTTTGCACTGTTCTTATTATCACGAATTTTTCTATGTGAAAGGTATTAAAGGGCTCTTTCCTCTGCCCGTGAAGGTTAAACTCACTGGGCAAAATTCTCACCAAAGGTTAACAGAGGAATTCCTGTGATCTCTGTGCTGTCTGCCAAAGCCTTAATATGTATATAATATAGTTAGCAACTAAATTAGTAAATGGCTTCTTTGAAACTGTGTATTTTACCATGGTCCAATTACTTAATGCTAAAGGGAAAGACGAAACTATTCTTTGGTGGGAGTTGCTTTTAGGATCATTTAACATCATAATTGCTTTCCAACACTGATTCATTGTTGATTTGGGTCAGGAGAATTTACCTTCCTCTCTCCTCTCCACAAGAGAAGTTACCAATTATATCTTATATCCTATTTTTCTTGTTGTTTCCCCTTCACTGGCAGAGGGACCATGTGACATTTCTAGGTTTGGTTTTTCGTTTGTAGCATGAGTGTTTGTGTGATGTGTTACCTGTCTGTCTGTACATCAACAAGGTGTCTGTGCACTGTTTGTGAGGCGACAGGTGTCAAGGAAAGGGTTGACAAGAAGGGTCTTGTGTAGACGGTTCTTACAAGAAAGGTCCCGCTTTGTGTCCGTTCTGCTCTCGGAATCTAATGCTGTCCCGTGCATCTTTCTGATGGCCACACTCCAGGGGCAACAGAGACAGCTCGGGGAGAACATCTGGAAGTCGGCAGAGCAGCTCAGAGAATGAACTCAAGTGGTCCGACCACCAAAGAGCCTGGAGCAGCACAGATTCTGACAGCTCCAACCGCAATCTCAAGCCTGCCATGACCAAGACGGCGAGTTTTGGAGGCATCACGGTGCTGACCAGGGGTGACAGCACATCCAGTAGCAGGAGTACCGGGAAGCTGTCCAAAGCAGGTAGTTAGTACTGAATGGGTTTATGTCCTGTGATAGTTTCCTCTGATTCCACCCAAGCTGTGCAGTCAGCACTCTCACTGACTTCCCTGAACTAAAGATAATGATGTGAATATTAATCACTGGGATAGCAAAAAAGTCAGAAGGTGCAATTGAAATAACAATACTGCCTCTTGCAAGCTGTGTGCCTGGGTCCCATTATTAACCTCTCTAATCTTCAATTTCCTTATCTATAAAATGTGGGTGGTAATAGAATGATACTGTAACTCCCCTCAGTAGACTATTGTAAGTTTAAATTTGACCATTTATATAAAATCAGTTACCAAGGCACCTGCACAAGGCGGCTATTTAACCAAGTTAGCTATTTTTAAAAATGCAATATTATGATTTATTCCTTAAAGATAAGGAATAGGATAAGGAAAGAGAGCCTCAGAAATTTTCAAGTCTCCAAGTAGCTAGGTGCATGCATCTTCTTTTTTCCCGTTTTTTTCTTGTAAGTGAATAGTGATCTTTTTTTTTTTTTTTTGCGATACGCGGGCCTCTCACTGTTGTGGCCTCTCCCGTTGCGGAGCACAGTCTCCGGACGTGCAGGCTCAGCGGCCATGGCTCACGGGCCCAGCTGCTCCGCAGCATGTGGGATCCTCCCGGACCGGGGCACAAACCTGTGTCCCCCGCATCGGCAGGCGGACTCTCAACCACTGCGCCACCAGGGAAGCCCGAATAGTGATCTTTTGACATAGGTAGTTGAAGTTTGCATTAATACTGGTGCATTCATAGCCTGCATGTGCAGTGAGTGGGAAGTCCAGGGCCCCGAGGAGAAATGCTGAATGGACAACGCCAAGCAGAGGTAAAACACGGGCAGTCCTCCACTGTGAATACTTTCCCAACCAAGCTTCTCACTAACACTGGGGAGCCTCTTTGTGAAATCTCGGCTCATTATGCTAATGGTTTAACATAATTATGTTGTTGACAAGTGCTTCCTAAGAAATTATCTTGTGTTTTCGTACATAGGCAGAAAATAAATAGCATTTAGTCTCAGCCACTACTTTATGTATATATTCTGCTTCTTGGAAAGATTCAGGTGGGCTCGCACTGCCTTCTGTCATCTCTATTCACCAATTGGTGAATTCTTGATTTCTTCCTCTAATTAATTGCTCTTATATCCCACTATTGCAGCAATCTGAAGTCAAGAAAATCCACTGTGTACACTTGAGTTCCTGTAAACTAAGACAGGTTAAAGAGTTTTAAATCTCCTTCAAACGCAGAAACAAAGTACCTTAAATGGTGCACTTAAAAATTCCAGCACACCCAAAGAGCTCTTAAGATTTTTAAATTAATCGTCCTTCTCCACACACCAACCACCAATCATCTCCAAAGCAAAGCTCTTTGGAAACATTTAAAACACTTCAAGAATGCTAAAATGCCATGTTCTTTGAAGAATGATTAGAAATTGTAAGTGCTTCAGACTTTTTTTTTTTTTTTTCTTTTCATCTAAGTGTCTCCATTTGAAAGCCTGTCAGGGTACAGGAATGGCAAGAAAAAAAATTAAAGGGGATCAAGATAGGATGTCAAAACAAACTTACAATCTCCCAAGATGGTTTTATGAAGCAAAGCTGTCAATTTTGCTGTCATGGAGCTTCAGAACCACACAAGTTTCTGATTTTTTACTTTATTGTTCACAGTGGAATGGCAAACTTTTTTTGACCTTTTAGAAACTAAGTCTGGAGTTGTGACATTTAAGTTATTCTTCTCCTCCTCTAACTACATAGGTTCTAGCTTCAAATAGTTAATAATGAGACTCTTTCCAGGTGGGAAACACGTTTTGCTACATTTGGGGAAAAGCATATCAACTGAAGTCAGAATGCACAAGCACATCGTCTTGAGATCTGGGCTGTATTTCCCTTATTGTACCCCCTGCACTGAGCACAGCAGTGGTCACCTATCAGGGGTCCAGTGCAGGCCTGTGGAGACAGCTGATTTCATCACATCCTCATTGAGAAGAGGACTTGAATGGCGCTTGCACTGCGACCCCAGCTGTTTCTTGGTAGTGGCGATGGGGTTGAGAGAGAAGTGTGTGTGATATCTATTTCTTTCCACACTGGCCACACCATGTTGGGGTTTTTTGTTTGGTTGGTTGGGTTTTTAAATCTAATTTTTATTTTATATTGGGGTATAGTTGATTTACAATGTTGTGTTACTTTCAGGTGTACAGCAAAGTGGTTCAGTTATACATATAACTGAATTTTCAGATTCTTTTCCCATATAGGTTATTACAGAGTGTTGAGTAGAGTCCCCTGTGCTATACAGTAGGTCCTTGTTGATTATCGATTTTATATATATTAGTGTGTATCTGTTAATCCCAACCTCCTGATTTATCCCTCCCCACCCTTCCCTCTTTGGGAACCATAAGTTTGTTTTCGAAGTCTGTGAGTCTGTTTCTGTTTTGTAAATAAGTTCACTTGTATTGTTTTTATAGATTCCACATATAAGTGATATCATATGGTATTTGTCTTTCTCTTTCTGACTTACTTCACTTAGTATGATAATCTCTGGGTCCATCCATGTTGCTGCAGATGGCATTATTTCAATCTTCTTATGGCTGAGTAATATTCCATTGTATATATGTACCACATCGTCTTATCCGTTCATCTGTTGATGGACATTTAGGTTGCTTCCATGTCTTGGCTATTGTAAATAGTGCTGCCATGAACATGGGGTTGAGAAATAAGTGTGTGATATGTTTCTTTCCACACTGGCTACACCATGTTGTTTTACTACCATCCTTCTCTCTTGATGTCCAGAGCAGGGCTTCTCGACTTCAGCTGCATCAGACTCACAAGAAGAATTTGTTCAAGCACAGATGGCTTCTCTACAAACCAAGCTTGAGAAACAACTGCTCTGGAGAAATAAGATAGCCTTCCGTTTTGTTTTCACCATTTTACATGGCCTGGCATCTTGTTTTCTGGAGGCAAGGGTATCCTTGTTGTTGTTACCTTCCTGGTCTATGCCCTGGGGTATTTCTGGAGCCAGTGCAAGATGCCTCATCTTTCCATCACTTCCTCTTCTCCGTGTTTATTTTCGTCACTACACAAATGCATCCTGGATATTCTTTTTCCCTCGTAATTTCAGAAGCTTTAGGTTATTCTACTGAACTCTGACACTTGGATCTGGAAACATTTTCTCAAACTCAGGAGAGAAAAATACTCATGGTTCAGGGTCCCTGTAAAAGAAAAATTGCATCTGATGAGTTAAAGAGGCAGGGAAGACTTTACCCATAACTAATTCAATAGAGGTCAAGACTGTTGCAGTAGGGGAGAGAAACTAAACTCAACCCTGCAGGAACAAAGGCAGGAGAGTCTGTAAATGAGCTAGAGGGCCTTAAAGAGCTGATTGGTCAATTTGATAAGACCGCCTGTGTTTGCTAATTGGTGCTGAGACTTGCAGAGAAAGGCACCGTTTTTCTTGAGGACTTCACTTCAAACGGATGGCTCCCAAGTCCTTAAGAAAGACCTTCCCGTGTTGTAAAACTGATAAAAGGCTGGGAGAAGATTTGCATCTTTTTTTTTTTTTTACATCTTTATTGGAGTATAATTGCTTTACAGTGGTGTGTTAGTTTCTGCTTTATAACGAAGTGAATCAGTTATACATATGTTCCCATATCTCTTCCCTCTTGCGTCTCCCTCCCACCCTCCCTATCCCACCCCTCTAGGTGGTCACAAACCACCGAGCTGATCTCCCTGTGCTATGCGGCTGCTTCCCACTAGCTATCTGTTTTACGTTTGGTAGTGTATATATGTCCATGCCACTCTCTCACTTTGTCACAGCTTACCTTTCCCCTCCCTATATCCTCAAGTCCATTCTCTAGTAGGTCTGTGTCTTTATTCCCATCTTACCCCTAGGTTCTTCATGACATTTTTTTTTCTTAGATTCCATATATATTTGTTAGCATACGGTATTTGTCTTTCTCTTTCTGACTTACTTCACTCTGTATGACAGACTCTCTAGCTCCATCTACCTCACTACAAATAACTCAATTTCGTTTCTTTTTATGGCTGAGTAATATTCCATTGTATATATGTGCCACATCTTCTTTATCCATTCATCTGATGAAGGGCACTTAGGTTGCTTCCATGTCCTGGCTCTTGTAAATAGAGCTGCAATGAACATTTTGGTACATGACTCTTTTTGAATTATGGTTTTCTCAGGGTATATGCCCAGTAGTGGGATTGCTGGGTCGTATGGTAGTTCTATTTGTAGTTTTTTAAGGAACCTCCATACTGTTCTCCATATTGGCTGTATCAATTACATTCCCACCAACAGTGCAAGAGCGTTCCCTTTTCTCCACACCCTCTCCAGCATTTATTGTTTATAGATTTTTTGATGATGGCCATTCTGACTGGTGTGAGATGATATCTCATTGTAGTTTTGATTTGCATTTCTCTAATGATTAATGATGTTGAGCATTCTTTCATGTGTTTGTTGGCAATCTGTGTATCTTCTTTGGAGAACTGTCTATTTAGGTCTTCTGCCCATTTTTGGATTGGGCTGTTTGTTTTTTTGTTATTGAGCTGCATGAGCTGCTTATAAATTTTGGAGATTAATCCTTTGTCAGGTGCTTCATTTGCAAATAATTTCTCCCTTTCTGAGGGTTGTCTTTTGGTCTTGCTTATGGTTTCCTTTGCTGTGCAAAAGCTTTTAAGTTTCATTAGGTCATATTTGTTTATTTTTGTTTTTATTTCCATTTCTGTAGGGGGTGGGTCAAAAAGGATCTTGCTGTGATTTATGTCATAGAGCGTTCTGCCTATGTTTTCCTCTAAGAGTTTGATAGTGTCTGGCCTTACATTTTAGGTCTTTAATCCATTTTGAGTTTATTTTTGTGTATGGTGTTAGGGAGTGTTCTAATTTCGTTCTTTTACATGTAGCTGTCCAGTTTTCCCAGCACCACTTATGGAAGTGGCTGTCTTTTCTCCACTGTATATTCTTGCCTCGTTTATCAAAGATAAGGTGACCATATGTGCGTGGGTT
Organism: Lagenorhynchus albirostris; assembly: GCF_949774975.1. Lineage (NCBI taxonomy): Eukaryota > Metazoa > Chordata > Mammalia > Artiodactyla > Delphinidae > Lagenorhynchus > Lagenorhynchus albirostris. Next base: position 49,546,233 of record NC_083104.1, on the reverse strand, counting down.
TATCTCTGGGCTTTCTATCTTGTTCCATTGATCTATATTTCTGTTTTTGTGCCAGTACCATACTGTCTTGATTACTGTAGCTTTGTAGTATAGTCTGAGGTCAGGGAGCCTGATTCCTCCAGCTCCATTTTTCTTTCTCAAGATTGCTTTGGCTATTCGGGGTCTTTTGTGTTTCCATACAAATTGTGAAATTTTTTGTTCTAGTCCTGTGAATAATGCCAGTGGTAGTTTGATAGGGATTGCATTGAATCTGTAGATTGCTTTGGGTAGTAGAGTCATTTTCACAATGTTGATTCTTCCAATCCAAGAACATGGTATATCTCTCCATCTATTTGTATCATCTTTAATTTCTTTCATTAGTGTCTTATAATTTTCTGCATACAGGTCTTTTGTCTCCTTAGGTAGGTTTATTCCTAGATATTTTATTCTTTTTGCTGCAATGGTAAATGGGAGTGTTTTCTTAATTTCACTTTCAGATTTTTCATCATTAGTGTATAGGAATGCCAGAGATTTCTGTGCATTCATTTTGTATCCTGCTACCTTACCAAATTCATTGATTAGCTCTAGTAGTTTTCTGGTAGCATCTTTAGGATTCTCTGTGTATAGTATCATGTCATCTGCAAACAGTGACAGCTTTACTTCTTCTTTTCCGATTTGGATTCCTTTTATTTCTTTTTCTTCTCTGATTGCTGTGGCTAAAACTTGCAAAACTATGTTGAATAAGAGTGGTGAGAGTGGGCAACCTTGTCTTGTTCCTGATTTAGTGGAAATGGTTTCAGTTTTTCACCATTGAAGACGATGTTGGCTCTGGGTTTGTCATATGTGGCCTTTATTATGTTGAGGAAAGTTCCCTCTATGCCTACTTTCTGCAGGCTTTTTATCATAAATAGGTGTTGAATTTTGTCGAAAGCTTTCTCTGCGTCTATTGAGGAGCAGAGATGCGCTAAAAAAAGGGAGGTAAAGGGCCTGTAATCAGAAAGAAACCTATTTATAGTTAAACTGAGGGGAACTTCAAGGGCATCATCCTCAGCTATACTCATCATTTAATCGGTGGCTTATATTTTACAAAGAAGACATTGAGGTCTAAAGAAAATGTCACTTCCTGAAGGAAATACAACTAGTTCTGGCAGAACTGGAAACACAACTCAGGGTGCTCCCTCCCTGAAAGGGAGGTAGAGGGCCTGTAATCAGAAAGAAACCTATTTAAAGTATAGTTAAACTGAGGGGAACTGCAAGGGCATCATCCTCAGCTATACTCATCATTTAATCGGTGGCTTATATTTTACAAAGAAGACATTGAGGTCTAAAGAAAATGTCACTTCCTGAAGGAAATACAACTAGTTCTGGCAGAACTGGAAACACAACTCAGGGTGCTCCCTCCCTGAAAGGGAGGTAAAGGGCCTGTAATCAGAAAGAAACCTATTTAAAGTATAGTTAGACTGAGGGGAACTTCAAGGGCATCATCCTCAGCTATACTCATCATTTAATCTGGTGGCTTATATTTTATAAAGAAGACATTGAGGTCTAAAGAAAATGTCACTTCCTGAAGGAAATACAACTAGTTCTGGCAGAACTGGAACCACAACTCAGGGTGCTCCCTCCCTGGGGAGTGAATGCTCATTCCCTCCTCCAAGGGACTCTTCCCTTGCCCTTTCCTTTCTGCCCCATCCCTTTCCTGGATTTCTATTTTGCTTTGCCTTATGATCTCTTTTCCAGTCTCTTCCCATTTTTCCCTTTTCCTGTGTCCCTCTTGAGGGTTCATCTGAGGCTTTCACCCAGCCACCCTAGTGTCTTTGGTCTACACCTCCCACCAGCTGCCCCTCAGGGTCCAGCTTCAATTTCTGAGCATCCCATTATGAGTAGCATTGAATTTCTGTGCAGTATCTCCTAGAACTTGGCATAGGCCTGGTCAGGGCCCTGGTCCTACCTGGTTCTTGCTGGAATGACTTTAGGGTAAACACATGACCTGCAGGCTTCAAGCTTGGTCCCTGAAGTTGCGTTGCCTGGGTTTGAACTCAGACTCCTCCACGCGCTAACTGCACTTGGGAAATTTACTTAACGTCTCTGAGGATCAGCTCTCAGCTGCAAAATGAGGTTGCTGTGAAAAGTAGATTAGATAATTCATATAGCGTGATTAACACTGTTTGTCACATAGACATACTGTTTAAATATTTGCCGTTGCTGTCACAAAGTCCCTAAACAAGGAAGCACAAACCACTCTCAGCACCCAAAGTAGTAAAGTTCTCAAATATTAATCTTTTTTTTAAATCTGTGAACACTTCTAATCCTGTGCCTTTTATCACCATTGGTAGCAGCCATTTTTGATCAAGAATTTCAGTAATGCTGGCTACGTGTGGAATACTGCTTTACCTGATTCTAGGTGATGGATGTTTAGAAACTGGTCAGAGCTGGTTATACACCAGCCAGCCTGCAGGGTGATTGCTGAGCCATCGCTCCAGGGAGGTCTGACTGCCTCCATCTTTGCAAGTGTTGAGAGTTTAAGCCAAATTTAATTTTCCTCCTTCCCTTCTTTTAACCTGTGGGATCAAATCATTTCCATTATCTTTACCTTGTCTCCTCATTATTCCTGTTGAAGCTGCTGCTTTTTCTCAGCCAGTAGAAGGAAATATTGTCAATCAGTGATGAATGGCCATCTTCTAAAAGCCAAAATGAAGTCATCTTTTGGATTTTGTTGAGGCACGTTAGTCTCTGTGTATCAATCTCCACCACTAGCACACACGCCCAGCATGGTGTTAGATGCCTTGTTAGCCCCGACTTTTTCTTACTGTCTAACCCCTCAGCCTGGATGTGGGCTGAGTCAGTTGTGTATGAGCTTCATCGTCTGGGGTCAGGAAGTGTTATTGTATTATTACTGTTCTTGCTGTTGTTGTTGACGCTGCTAAGTGTCAAACTTGGACTGTAGCATCAAATCATGGGCACAAGTCCACAAACTCACGCACTGGGGCAGTGACTGCAGGATCAGACGTGTCAGCCATGTGGTCTGAAAACTACTCTTAGTATTTCCACATTTCCTTTTATCCTTCATTTTTCCGCCCATACATTATTCAGAAACCCATCAGCATTAGTTAGATGGAACATCCTGAATTAATCTGAAACTTTATCATTCTGAATAATAAAGTCATGGAAAAAGCAGAGAAGATTCCCACCTGAGAACACTGGTGGCAGTCGGTGTTGGGTCATGGTTAAATCTAGATCATTCTGCCTGGATCACATCCCAGCTCTGTCACTGTCTACCTGTATGAGTTGACTTGAGTTAGCTGCCTTTTCTGTGCTTCCATTTCCCTATCTATCTAGGCAGTATAGTCCTTATAATTACAATGTTTATCAGGTTACCCACACATACTAAATGCTCAGTAAATATCACTGTCCTTCTTCTCAAAAATTACGACACTCTCCAATGGCCCCTCTTCTCTGCAATCACATGTTGTATTCCTCTCATGTATTTAAGAACTTGAAAAAGAGTAGACACATGTATATGTGTAACTGAATCACTTGCTGTACACCTGAAACTAACACAACATTGTTAATCCAATATAGAATCCAATATAGAATAAAAAATTTTTCAATAAAAATAAAAAGGTCTTCAGTTTACCATAATTTAGAACTCCATATTCTCATTAAAGATGACAAATCACTTACTATTCCTTTAACCACTTATTAGTACTGGAGTAAGTTAGGGCTGTAGAGTTGAAATTCATACGTCAGCCACACTTTTTATTATTAAAAATGCTGAGAATTTTAGAAGGAACATAACAAAAACAGATAGTAGAACTAAAAGCCATATCATTTCAAAGATAAACTTCATCACATGTTATTTTGTTACTTATATTCTTCCCAGTATCCACTGTACAGAATATTTTTCCTCTTTATGTTTTGCAGAAATTTAATTTATAAGGCATTATACTAAATATCACTTTGAAAAAAAAATGGTTTAATAAAAGAATCTGTGTTCAGGAAAAAAAAAAGGTCTTCAGTTTAAGGGCACATTTTAGAATCTTCTAAACAATCTTAACTATTCCTTATATGTGTTAACCTCTAATGACACAGAATAATGCATTTTTAATGACATAAGTCAATAATGTGGGCTGATAGTTTTTAAAGTTTCTTATATTCCGTTCTTTCAAACTATGATGTCACCCAATCCATCTGTTAGTTTGAATTCACAGATAGAGAAATTTTGCTCAGTGCATTTTCTCTCTGAGGCTCTGGTTAATATTCAGAGCCCAGAACAGCCACAGTCAAGGGTGCTGGAGCTGCTTGGCTCTGGTTGCAGTGAAGAGTGGCTGGTGCCTAATGGACGTGGGCTATAGCTTTTCTTGTCCACATTGGAGGGAAAGGGAGATGATTAGGGCTGGATTCCATCTTGGGAGCTTCTGCACACTGACCCAGTTACTTACGTATTTGAGGAATCTACAGTCCACAAATCTCCCCATGATTCTACTCTTCTGTGTCATCTGAAGGATGCTCAGTCAATATCATGATGGCCAAGCCCCCCTTGGTTCACCTCTTAGTCATATTAACAAGACTTCTGTGAGTATGGGAGGTACAGTGCAACTCTTAAGCATTTCTAATAGGAATGAGCGAGTTCTTCTACTCACATTTGAGGGAAAAGATCGTTTCTGACCATGATCCTTCAAAATGCAGCTTTACAGATGTTGGAGAACCAGTACTTTAGAACCATCTGCGTGACCACAGACTCCTCCTTAAACTGCAGTCTCTTTAACCTCCATCCCAGTCATTTTACTGTCATAACTCCAGCTCAATGAGACATTTCCACTTCATTAGTTACTCAGGGAAATGGGAGTTTTCAGGCCCTGAGTTCCCAGCTTTATGGTACCATTTACCAATTCATCACCCTAGTGGCATGTGAGAAGCCGGAAAGAGAGAGCTCATTCTTAATCTCTCTTTTCCTAGCAATCTGACACATCTGAAAAATATGCAGCAAATATTTCAATCAAATGTGGGAGGGGCATTAGTTAATCTCATCCTGCAGTGCTCACCTCAGATTCTTTAGTGATGGATTCTTTACACTAAGTAGTGGTTTCTTTCCTCTCCTCCATGTGGAATGATTTGTTGATTTGTGTCTCTCCGGTAGGTTCTGAGTCCTCCAGCAGTGCAGGCTCGTCAGGATCGCTGTCGCGTACCCATCCACCTCTCCAGAGCTCACCGCTGGTCTCGGGCGTGGCAGCCACTTCTCCGGGCTGTGTGACCTACCCAGAGAATGGGATGGGAGGCCAGGTCGCTCACAGCAGCACCAGCTACATCCTCCTTCCACTCGAAGCTGCCACAGGCATCCCACCCGGAAGCATCCTTCTTAATCCACATACAGGTTCGTGCATTACCTCTGCTTTGGCTGAGACATAATATCAGAGGTTTATTCTTGTGTTTGAGCTTATAACTTTGCTAGCAAGTGTTCTGAAAATTCCTGGTGCGTGGATTGTTGTGTAGGGTCTTGATTTAGGAAGAGCAGATCTATAGAGAGCTGGAATCTGTATCTCTGTATCGTTATCAATATTGGTATGTAAATCGAAATACAGATACTTCCCAGAAATATCCGCTTTTCTCTCTGTCCTCTTCCCTGAGCACGGTGTCTCTCACGTATTCCCAGGAGCTACGATAAGAAACCATGGAGTGAAGAATCAGGATGTACTAATTGAAAATTGATGTTTCTCAGACCAAATCCGTGGTTAGCTTGTTGTTGTGTCAAAAGCATTTTTGCATGCAAGATATTTCTGGAACTTGAGATCTCAGTTGGAGCAGATTCTTCACTACAGAAATTGACTTCCCACCTTAGAACTCCGTGCAACTCCCACTGGGAAATAAGGAACAGCAGTGGCAAGAGAATACAGAGGGCAAGTTCTTAGGGATTTTAGGGATTTTAGGATTAGACAGGTTTTGGTGGGGTTTGGAAAATCGGTAACTTCATAACTATTGTTTCTTTCATGATGAATGGCCATTTTTTTACTTTTTTTAAATTGAGGTATAGTTTTACAATATTATATAAGTTACAGGTGTACAATATGGTGATTCACAATTTTTAAAAGTTATGCCCCATTTATAGTTATTGTAAAATATTGGCTATATTCCCTGTGTTGTACAGTATATCTTTGTGGTTTGTTTTATACCTAACAGTTTGTACATCTTACGTTTTTTACTTTTTAAATTTCTCCTGTGGTCAGTTAACTTCCACACTAATTTCAGAGGACCCAGAGCATTGGGCAAATAGACTGATGAACACCTGCTTCATGGGGGAAACTTCTCAACCAGAGGCAATTTTTCCATGCCTCCAAGGCCATTTGGCAATATCTGCAGATAGTTTGATTATCATGACCTAGGGAGGAGGGGCTGCTACTGGCATCTAAGAAGGTAGAGACCAGAGATGCTACTAAACATCTTACAATGCACAGAACAGCCCCTGACACAGGAAGATTATCCAGCCCAATATGTTAGTCGTGCCAGGGCTGGTAAACCCTGGGTTAGAAGGCTTGATTTGACAAGTCACTTCTCTAGAAACCTTTGAAAGAGATTGAAAAAAAAAATGAATTTTCTCAAAATATATCTGAGGTTTGGTTTAGATTACTTAAAAATGCAGCGCTGGATGGGAATCTCATAAAAGTGATCTGGCTCAATCTTCTCACATGTCTAGTGCTACTAATAAGTAGGAAATTCAGAGAAGCATGACAGTAAAATAGTTACTTGAATAATTACCACATTTTCATGAAAACATATGGCACATTCTTAAGGAATGGTGTTTGATTGAGACATTTTGAAAATGCCACAAGTTTGAGGGAAAAGGAGGCATAATCATTTTATTGAAAACCATTTGAAAGCTTTCAGATTAGATACTTCTAAGGAGAATATTAGATATCTGGATCAGTGTAAGCACTATAAAGGAAATGAAAAGAAAACCAGGATCATATTCATTACTCTGGGCACAGATCAAAGTATGATCTGACTCTGTCAGCTTTAATTCTTTCACTTTTAATTGAGATGGAAGGTTTGTAGACAAGAGTAGCCACTAAGCATAGTTTTGAGTGTTATGTTTTAACCAAAATTGCAGAGTATTTCGGGAAAGCTCAAAAGAGTACTTTTTAGGGTACAGCGCAGGAATATGATTTGTAATGAAAGCGTGGATGTGTGTGTGTATGTGTATATTATCATCTATAATCTTGTTTATAGAAAAGGAAAGAATGTGCTCTTGGTGCCAAGCCCCAATTACAAATTGGAATGAGTAATTTGGAGCTGTTATTAAAATTTATCCTTTGCAAAAGGATCCTAACTAAAGAAAAGGATCTGATAATACTGTTGAACAACAGAGTTTCCCTACACACATCTCTGATCTGACAAATGCTAGACATAAAACTATCCCTCGACCAGGAGGAAGATGTACTATTCTATTCTGTGATTGAGTGGTGGGATGTAAGGTGAATTGTGATATTTCTTTTTTCCCAGAATGTGTTTATTTTTGTCAATTAAAAATATGCGTGGGGGGACTTCCCTGGTGACATAGTGGTTAAGAATCTGCCTGCCAATGCAGGGGACACGGGTTCGATCCCTGGTCTGGGAAGATCCCACATGCCGAGGAGCAACTAAGCCCGTGCGCCACAACTACAGAAACCCGCGTGCATAGAGCTCATGCACTGCAATAGGAGAAGCCACCACGATAAGAAGCCCGCGCACTGCAACGAAGAGTAGCCCCCGCTCGCTGCAACTAGAGAAAGCCCGCAGGCAGCAACAAAGACCCAATGCATCCATTAATTAATTAATTAGTTAATTAAAAAAATATGAACAGAAGTTCCCTGGTGGTCCAGTGGTTAGGACTTAAGGCTTTCACTGCCGTGGCTCCAGGTTCAATCCCTTGTCAGGGATCTGAGATCCTATAAGTCATGTGGCATGACCAAAACACACACACACACACACACACACACACACACACACACACACACACACATGCCAGCACATATGAATGTACGTATACATCTATTACGTATCTCATATATGTATGTATATGTGTATCTGTGGTGAGTCATGTGCATGTCTTTCTATCAGGCTATCTGATCACTTATTTGACTCTACTATTGAAACTGGAAATTTGCCTCCTTTGGGCTGAAACTCATCTTTCTCTGGCATTGCTGTGTCCCCCTAGAATCCACACCTCTTACCTTTTCCTAAATACCCTCTGCCAAATAGGTGGTAGGAACACTTCAGTATAAGCAACCCAGAGCATATGACTACTTTGCTTCTTATGTGAATTGCCCTTGGCTACATTTCCCTGTTACCAGCACATTCATGAGCTTGTGGGGAGGAACTGTACTTGGTTATATTTTTGGCCTCCCTAGAGTGGATAACAAAGGTCCTCAACAATTACATATTTTTGAAACAATATCTACTATTCATCATATATGCTAATGTGGATAATAGAGCAGCTTTTCATCCAATGTCATATATTTGAGAATGTCCCTCGTATGTAAAACAATGATTGATTAAATATCTGTCTTAAGCAGTAATAAGACAAGCAATGATTTGAAATACTAAGGTGCCTGCCAGTCATTTGTCTATTAAATGAAACAAAAATGAAATTTCCTTTGTCAGCACAATTGACCGGGCTCTTACTAGGAACTGAATGTTTGTCAGCTGAAACCAACCCACTCACATACATTCTTGTGGCTCCCCAGATACAACCAGGACTTTTTATTTCGTCTGGCTTTAGACTCAGCTCCCATTTGGTCCATTTCCAACTCTAAACCTGCGTTGGCTGTTGTTTCTTTGCTTTGCAGGCATCTGGATGAGGGAGTCAGAGGCTCTTTCTCAAAGTTATCCCTGGACCACATCTTCATCCTTGCCAGGCAAGCCTGGGTTTGACTCTTGAGAATGATCTTCCTCCAGCCGTCTTGGACTCAACCTCAGTTTGGAAATTTCTAGCTGAAAGCTCATCTTTGGCTATTTTCTTTCAACTCAGTGCTATCCAGAGATGTCAACAGGTGTTGGCATCCCTCAAGTGCTCGTTAGTGCCGTGTGTGTTGTTTTGCCATTTTGCTTTGCTTTCATCTGGCAGGAGTCCGGGAGCATGAGATGGAAGAACATGCCATCTGCAGGGACTTGACTTTGAGCCGCCTTTGAGGGCTGGTCTCTTTCAAATGCTTCCATAAACTATGCTGTTTTTGTTTTTCACAGGACTTCTAGAATCGGTTTATCCAAACTGCTTCCACCTTTCGATTAAATGCACCGTGAAGTTTTTGTGTGCTGTCTAGAAATGTATCTTTGCAAGTCCTGAATCAGTCTTTGCTTATCCATAATCATCAGCTCCCTAATCATTTGATTGCTCACCTTCTAAGGACTAGGAAAGGAAAATATTTTTCCCATCATCCCTTCCCTTTCTTTTCAAATAATACCCTTCTGCCGGGTACATGGTAGCAGTGCTTTGGTATTGGAAACCAAGAGCATATGATTACTTTGCTTCTAGTGTGAACTGCCCTTGGATTCATTTCCTTATTACGAGCACATTGGTAAGCTGTTTGGGAGGAGGAGTCCTACTTAGTTTCTCGTTTTTTGTTTTGCATCCCTGGAATGGATAACAAAGCTTTAGTCACCATGCAGGGGCTCAATCATTATATATTAGTAACATAATGTCTGCTGCACATTACACACATTGATGTGAATAGTGGAGACGTTTTTCACCTAAAGTTATGTATTTGAGAGCGACGGACGCTCTGCATTCAATCCTTTTCTCTGCCCTGGCTCAGCTCACCACACTGGCTTACCTCTGTCACTACACTCTCTTTACCTGCTAACACCCATTCCAAGGCCTGCTGGACACGCTTCTGCAGTTCTGACATGAAAACCTCTGCTAAGCGGAATAGTCCTAGAGCTAGTGAGTCTTTCTCTTTTGATTTTCAGCCACTGTCATTCAAGCTAATTGCCTGGATTCAGTCGTAATTGCATCTGGATTGGTAAACTAGGTAGAATACCGAGAAGCCACCGTAGCCTGACTTGAAAACCGTCAGTCAGTCATCCCGGCCCTCTTAGAAAATTGTTTTTGGTCTCTTCCCTGGCATCCATCTGACTTCTTTCATTTTCCTCAGTTCTCTCCACCATTCCTTGGTGAGCATAGGAATCAACCTCTTATACTACCTTCTCTTTCTAGAAGAACCTGCCATCTCTCTCTACCCAAGTGAATTCTTAGTACTTTCCACATGCGGTTATTTAGAAATATTTCTTTCTTCTGGTCCACAGCACAATAATAATATTTTAAACAGAGGGTCTAACATTTATCGAAAATGGCATCTGAATATTTTGCTGTTATATTTTCACCCTAAATATGGTCAGTTTTTCACACTTCCTTAATTCTCACTGGGGTAAATCAAAAGTCAGAGACATAGTAAAGAGCCTTTTCTTTTTAGTTTTCCATCCGTGTGTGTGTGTGAGCTTAGAGTGAGGTTGACTTTGAAATGATTTTGTATGAAGTTGCTGTGATAATTTTTTTTTAATGTTAGGTACCTAAAATTTTCCTCTTCCCTACTAAGATACTCAGAGAGGAGACAAGTAAGGATTAGAACCCCAAATGGGCTAATAGATTTTTGTAAATTGACCTTTTTTTCATCCTTTCCCAAATTGCTGGGTTTTGCAGGGGGAAAAAAAATGGGTTGCCGATTTTAAATTCAGAAGAGTTATTTGGGGAAAAAAAACAATAATTTAAAACAATAATATATAGCTAAAATTAAGTAACAGTGATAGGAAAACAAGTGCTTATGAAGAACATTTAAAAAAAAAAAAACCTCTAAATTTAGTCATTGTTCTCTGACTAAAATTCTGGCACATTTGCTTTTCCATCACATCATGTTGTGATTGGTTATGAAACTGTTGTTAGAACTCCTGTGGTTCTGGCGGGTATGTTCTTGAATATGCAGCATGTGAGGTTACTTGTTGCATACATACACACATACATATGTATATAACTATTTGGGAGGGTACTGAAAATTTGGGGACTGCTAAAGCTTTCATGTCAGTTCCTAACTGAGCTGAAATCAAGTCCACTGCTCTTTCGCTGCAAGCACTTTGCCCATCTCTTCCCCCAGATTCTGATTCTTCTTTATTTACCAATCCTGAGGGTGATTCCACCTTGAAACACGGCCCCCACCTCTCCAAACTTCTCATGTGTTGATAAATAATTTTCAGTTACAATTGGATTTTTTTCATGGTACCTCGTTGTGCCATGTACTCATTCAGCAAACTTGGATAATTCACTTAAGTTGTGTGGTATGATGGGAGGTGAATGGACCAGGGCCATTTCCTGGGTGTCTCACTTACTGCTTTGTGTATTTCTGAATAAATTGCTTGGGCCCTCCAAACTTTGATTGTCTTGTCTCTAAAGTGGAATGAGATTGCACACCTGTGGGGCTCTTGGAAGAGAAGACCATGGATGTAAGGTGCCTGTTGCTGCACCTTCCATATTGGAAATCCATTTCTTCTCTCCCTTACCTCCTTTCTCTCTCTTTCATTTGCTGCCCTTTAATCTCTTCCTTTCAGCTCCTTATTCCTGTAATGTTCCTGGTGGGCCTTCATTTCCTCTTCTGAAACATAGGGAGATGATACCTACCTTCCTCAGAGGCCCAGTGAGGTTCCAGTGATACTGTTTTGTAAACCATAAAATACTCCTCAAATAGTAGGAACAATAACAGTGAACCAAGCCATTATCTCAAAAGGCAAAATAATGTATATTTGCTCTGCCATGACAAGATGATTCTGTGATGGGTTTATTATGCATCACCTTCAGAATCTCTATCCCCTCCCCTGTGTACTCCTGCTTGTGAGAGAAGCGAGTGAATGCATGTGGTATATCCTGGTTGTATATATATTTGTGGAACTGATAATGATTCTAAGTTGGTGAACAGCCCAGTGGAAGCAAAACAAATATATTGGTAAACACTGAGTAACTGAATGTCGCCAGAGCCGTATAAACGGAAAGCAGCCCTTGTATTTCAGTGTAAGTTATCTCGCTGGTAGCTGTGAGGTGCAGGGCAGCAAGACACAGGACTTGGTGAAGGTTGCGTCTCCACAGGCCTTCTGCACTGGGTGCCACTGTACAGATGCACTTAGCTTTGGCAAATTGCCTTGAAGGTGATGGATTCATTTGAGGCTTCTTTAAGTTGCTGTGGGCTTACGCTGCTACCTCGCTCAGCCTGATGGGTCATAAACAGTCAAGTCTTCACACTGGCAAAGGCTCCAGTGTCCTGGACTTCCCCTGCCCCTTTGCTTTAGGTTCCATTTTTGAGTATCTGTCGGAGTGGTTCTTTGTGCCAAAGGAGAGCTTGAAAAGTTTACCTTGACCAAGGTGTGATTCCACTGCAGGCCAGCCCTTCGTGAATCCCGATGGAACCCCCGCCATATACAACCCCCCCACCAGCCAGCAGCCCCTGCGAAGCGCGATGGTGGGGCAGCCCCAGCAGCAGCCCTCCCCGCGACCCCAGCAGCAGGCCCAGCCACCCCAGACGCAAATGGCAGGCCCACTGGTCACTCAGGTAAGAGCTGGTGGGAAGGCAGGGAGGGGAAGTGCTCGGAGACGCAGACTGCACCAGCCTCAGCGATGTGGTGCATCAGGAAGAGGCGATATTTTCCATGGGTGCCAGTCCCATCCACTCAACTCCATAATAAAACCTGGCAGCCTAGAGCCCTTGGTTTCAGGTTGACAGGACTTCAGCTGGAGCCTTAAGCTTAGGTAGAGATGAGGGCCCCGTCCAGTGAGTCGCATGGTGAGGCATGGTACTTGGGAAAATGAATGACAAGTCTTGTCTTAGATCTAGATGCTGCTTTTATGTGTCAAGGAGCCTGTACTGTCTAGGGGACTGAACTCAAGCCCATCCAGGCCGTTGTGTCACCTTGCTCACCCATTCCTAATGCAGATCAGGTGGCCAGACTGTTCATTTGTCCCTTGGAGAGACATTGGGCTGTCCTCCTTTTCTAGGGCAACACATGGAAATGTTCAGAAACCTGAAGTGTTCCAGGCAGGTTGCCAGGGTGAACCTCTTTTTTTTTTTTTTTTTTTTTGGCCACAGTGGGCGGCATGCAGGGATCTTGGCTCCTGGGCCTGCAGTGGAAGCAGAGTCTTAACCACTGGATGGCCAGGGAAGTCCCCTGAACCTCATTTTTTTGTTTGCTTTTTCTTACTTTTTAGTACTTGGACTATATTTTTAGACCCAGGGATCTGACCACCACCAACACCACGAAAAGTATCACAGTAACTTCTTTTTTTTTAATTGAACGAAAGATTCTTTACTTTCTATAGTGCTTTACAATTTTCAAAAGTTTCACACACAGGACTTCATATCTGAGCAGCAAGCCTCCCTCAAGGCTGGCTGGCGCTGGTCTGCCTGCATCGGCTTCCTGTTGGTGGCTGGTGCCCCTCTCTGGAGTGCACTGAACCAGCAGGACCTACGAGGGGGACGGTGGTGTGCTTCACATGCGATCGCCTTCCGGTGGGATTTCAACCCCCAGGATTTCCCTGTTACCTGACAAGCTTTTTCTTTCCTCCAGTCTGTCCAGGGGCTGCAGGCTTCCTCCCAGTCAGTGCAATACCCAGCTGTGTCTTTTGCTTCCCAGCATCTCCTGCCTGTGTCTCCGACGCCGCAGTTCCCCATGGTACTGTATCATGTGGGGATGACTTTTCACCTGGGAGAGCATATTCACTGGTTTGACTACTTTCTTGTGCAGGGCAGGCTGATGCTGGGTGGGTGCCCTGGGCTGACTGTAAGGGGGGAGGTGGTGTGTGAATGTCTCATTCTCCAAAATAATGCTTTCCTTTCTGTCATCTGTCCCATGTTTAGTGCCTCTGCAGTGGTACCCTTTTAAGAGTTTGCGAGCTAAGTGGGAATTGAATGTCCTCAGAGTTACATGTCAGGAACAGAGAGACACATGAACTTGGTGTGAGGGTTGGGAAATATCTTAAAAGTCAATATCCAGATGGTAACTGACATCACCCTGTGCTCCTGATACGGGTGTTCCCCTAGAATCCCAGTCCTCTAACGGCCTCTCATTTCTCCTCAATGTACTAGGTCCTTTTGGACAAGAGTGAGCATTGTCCCTGAACATCAGGCCAGGCCAGTGACTAAATACTCTTTAACGTGCAAATGAAACCCCACTGATGACAGCCATGGGCAGCACAAGTCCTTCTGCGTCCTCCAGAAGGCAGATCCTATGGTTACTGCTGGTAGACCAGATGACCCTCCAGGACAGAGCCCCAAATCCTTCTTGTCTCAGTGCCATCCTGAGGATCCCAAGCCCTCAGTGAAAAAAATAATAATTTGTTTCCACTGAAAGAGGGAGATACGGGTCAAACTGTTTGCCATCTCTAATCCTCAAGATGATTAAAATCTGTCTTCTCTTGTTATGTTCTCTTGGTGTTCTGAACAGAGAATTCCTTTCGTTTATTTTTTCCAAATTGTTCTCCCTCCGTCTCCCATAAGGACAAGCCTGTGTCCTATGTCTGCCACTCCCATTCCTCAGCCACTCTTGCTGACGCCCTGGTTTCTCTCCATGGCTTGCAGAGAGAGGATGTGACCACGCAGTTTGGCCAGATGAACCTGAGCCGGCAGTCCTCGGGGGAGACTCCCGAGCCCCCAGCCGGCCCTGTCTACACACCGTCCCTCCTGCCGCAGCCCACCCAGCAGCCAAGCTACGTCATCGCCTCCACAGGCCAGCAGCTCCCGACGGGAGGCTTCTCGGGCTCTGGCCCTCCCATCTCCCAGCAAGTCCTCCAGCCCCCTCCCTCGCCCCAGGGATTTGTGCAACAGCCTCCACCCACACAGGTAAGTGTGCTTTTTCTCACACCTGTGACCCAGAGCTGGTTGCTGGTGCATCTGTTTCCATGTAGAATATCACCAGCTCAACTCATCTCGCTCTTGTGGTCCATACTGATATTCCCAGCCTACAGGACCCGGTCTGTCGCATTCATCAGTTGTGTGAAGTCTTGGGGGCTCAGAAAGTAAGTTTAATGACGCAGACCCGTGTCCCTGGTACCAGGGGAAGTGGCCCATTTTCCAGGCTGTTTGCGCAGAGGCCATGGGAGAGCATTGCCCTCCAGCAGGATGTCAGCTCACTGGGGTGATTGCCCAGGGAGGGAAAGCCTCGGGGAAGAAAGGGGAAGGCCAGCTCCTGGGGGACTTTCATCTCTCTTGCTGCTGCTCTGGAAATGTGTTGTTTCCTTTCTTATCCATTCATAAGCATTTTCTGGAGCTTTTCTGGGGCTCCTCTCTGAATATAAAGGAGGAAGCTAAGCCCCATCCACTGTCCTCTCCACTCCCCTGGGGAGCGGGGCTCCTGCACATGCTCACAGGTAGCCATTAATCATATTTAATTGACTTGAGCATGTAAGACACCACAGATCACTGATTTTTACTGTCTTCTCAAAGACTGATTATGTGTTACTCTTCACCACCAAACATCTCTGGGGGTCTCCTGGGTATCCCTTGCAGAATATTGCAAGTGATTACTGTCAAGATGTAAAATGCACAGAAGCGTTTTCTGGTCCATTTTCAAGGCATGCACATCCCAAGCAAATTCCATCCTAATTATGAAATATTGCATTGGATGAGCCGTTTAAAGTACAGTGTCACCTTCGTATCATTTGTGGTGTGGCACTGCCTTAACATCTTGAGTAAATTATTTTCTTTTCCAGCCATGCAGAATCCTCCACCATGAAATGATTTTCACCCAGTTGTTCATTTTATTTTGAGTGATAATTAATAGTCAATCTTTAGTTGCCTTCTATGTAATGTAGTACTGTTGCTGGTAGGGTTTAAGGAGATGTTAAAAATAATTTTGAGTTACAGGAGAAAGGACCTCATTGATATATTAATTATTTTACTAATAAATATTTACTTTAATTATCAGAGAAAAATAGTTTAACTCTTTTAGCCTAAATAGCATCTAAGTGTCACCCTTTTCTGATGTCAAAGAGAAGAGTTGGCAGAATATTTAATTGAAGACTTTTTTTAAAAAATGCCCTTCCTTGATTGAAGGAATTTCAATAATTAGTGCACTACAAGAGCAAAGACAACTCAGAGCTTTGGTGTGTCTGCAACAGAAATGCTTTCATTCCCTCTCCAACAGATTTAAAAATAGAAAGAGGGACGGAAGGAAAAAAAAAGGAAAACAGATGCTCATGAGCAGTCTGGACATCTGTGAACTTCTTTGTAAAAGTACCACAGATAAAGGTATAGGATGTAACCCACAGTGATTGTCAATTTAGTCAACATTTTTAAACTCAGTTACTCAATTATGTATAGTGTTGAAAAGAACACTTGCGATACAGTCCATGGGCATATATGGAAATACCTTATATTTATGCAGAAAATGACCTATTTAATAACCTTAAAGGTCAATTTTGTCTGATTTGGGTGAATGCTTTCTGATCGCCCACTGGAAGGGTGAAGCAAAAATGTATGGACAAGGGCTTCCCTGGTGGTGCAGTGGTTGGGGGTCCGCCTGCCGATGCGGGGGACACGGGTTCGTGTCCCGGTCCGGGAGGATCCCGCGTGCCGCGGAGCGGCTGGGCCCATGAGCCGTGGCCGCTGAGCCTGCGCATCCGGAGCCTGTGCTCTGCGACGGGAGAGGCCACAGCAATGAGAGGCCCGCGTACCGCAAAAAAAAAAAAAAAAAAAAAAAAAAAAAATATATATATATATATATATATATATATATATGGACAAGGCAAAGAGGGAAAATAAAGTAGCCATAAAATTCACAGTTCTTCAACAGGTGGCTCCTAATGTTATTCTAAGCAGATAATCCTTGCAGGCTGTGTACTGGCACACCTCTGCTTACACTTTAAAGAAGCTGATAGAAGAAAAGTCAGAGGCCTGTAAATTAAAAAGTAATCGATTAATAAGAAAACAGGGCTTCCCTGGTGGTGCAGTGGTTAAGAATCCACCTGCCAATGCAGGGGACACGGGTTCAAGCCCTGGTCCGAGAAGATCCCACATGCCGCGGAGCAACTAAGCCTGGGCACCGCAACTACTGAGCCTGTGCTCTAGAGCCTGTGAGCCACAACTACTGAAGCCCACCCTCCTAGAGCCCATGCTCAACAAGAGAAGCCACCGCAATGAGAAGCCCGGGCACCACAAGGAAGAGTAGCCCCCGCTCGCCGCAACTAGAGAAAGCCCACGTGCAGCAACGAAGACCTATCGCAGCCCAAAATAAATAAATAAATTTCTAAAAAATAAGAAAACAGCCTTAATATAAATGACCTGAGGCAGGCAAGGAAGTCTTTCCAGGTCAGGAGACATTTGATTTGAATCTTATTGGAAGTAATTAGAGTATTTTCAATCATTCTTAGTCATTAGAAAGTGACAGAAGGTGACATGAACAGTATTTTTAACATATGTCCCTTTTAAAACTGAACATCCATTTTTTGGGATACCAGCTGTGTGCCAATCACTCTGAAAAGTGCTTTGCTGGGCCTCCCCATATTTCATAATTTCATCCTCTGATTCTTTTAGGCAGGAGATCAGCAGATTTCATGACCTACCTGTGTTTCCATTAGCAAAACAATTCAAGTTAATGATCATATTTAAAACTACGTAAAAATGTGTTGTTGTAGGTGACTGTTTCATTCACTCTTGTTTCATTCACTCTTGTTTAAAAAGCACAAAATTCAGCACCTTAAGACAATCACCATTGTATTGCTCCCAGCCAGGTCGGCAGTTTGAGCAGGACTTGGCAGCGAAGGCTCGCCTCTGCACCACATGTGGCTTGACTGGGCCTGAAAGATCCCAGGTGGCCCGACTTACATGCTGCAGTGTTGGGGTCTTGGCTGGGCTGCCTCTGTTCTCCACACGGCCTCTTTCTCCAGCTGGGTAGCCTGGACTTCTCCTGGTGGCTGGGTTCTCTCCTGAAAGAGTGGAAGCTGCAAGTCTTCTAAAGGATCAGGCTTACAAGTCTCAGAAGTCATCATTGCTGTCTCATGGCATTGGTCAAAGCAAGACAGAGCCAGCTCAGATTCATGGCTTTTGGGAGTAGATTTCACCTTTTCATGGGAGCAGTAATGCGCGCGCGCGCACACACACACACACACACACACACACACACACACACACACACGTAGGCATGGTGGCCGTCTTTGCAATCTACTGTACTCACATTATGTCATAAGATGACAATATTTTACGTTTCAAAATGTTACTCCATTTACAGCTCTCATTTCCTGCCATTGTTCCCTTTCTTCCACAGATGCCTGTATATTATTATCCATCTGGTCAGTACCCTACCTCAACCACGCAGCAGTACCGGCCCATGGCCTCTGTTCAGTTCAGTGCTCCGAGAGGCCAGCAGATGCCACAGACAGCACAGCAAGCAGGTACTTGGAATCCGTTTCCCATTTTCTCCTCCAACTCAGTTATTTTGCACATAAATCTCTCAGCTGTCCTCTTTGGATGAGTATCCAAGCTTGGCAATTTAAATCAGCTCATTTCCCTTCCCCAGAGAAGATAAAGGAGCATTTGATTAACTCCATGTGGAAAAGTGACAGGTCCAAGGAGGAGAAGCCCGTGTCACGCCAGCATCCCTAGCATCCCCAGCATTCCTAGCGTGCATGTGAAACGCAGTCTCCATAAATGCCTTGAGGATCCTCTTAGTTTCTCTGAAAGCAGAGAGCCAGCTACATCCCTATCTTCCTAGTTCATACTTTTTTACCCCTTCTCAACCTAAAGAGACTTTTCCCCTGTTCCTAAGGCTAGGGCACCAAATTAGGTTGTTTCTGTAGCATCCTAGAAAGCAGCGTTTTGAGAAGAAGGCCACTGACACTGCAGCCTGTGTCCCGATGGAACTCAGACCCTGGCTTATGGTCTGGAGGGCCACAGCCTCCTGCGGCAGCCGCTGTGCAGTGGGAAGGGGGGCCGAGGCACTGTCCGAGAGTGAGTAGCAGGTCTCACAGTGAACCGGTCTCTTTCCCTACTGTGTCACACTCCTGATGGGATGCCGCGACCCCGACAGCAGCAGGAAGCCGGCAGGCCTTAGTGACCTGTGCTAGGGAGACATTTGTGTCCTTTCTGCTGCCCACACGGCAGAGAAAACCGCTGATGGTCCTGCTGAAGACCGCCTGGCTGGGGCACCCTGCCTTCCGTGAGTAGGGCAGCATGTTAGAGCCCACACTCCCATCTGCCACCCAGTTTCTGCACTGGACGTATGTATGTGCATCTGTAATGTGTACAATATGCCTGTGTGATATCTACAGGAAATGGACAGTTTTGTTACGTTATGACAAAAAGCACCATCCTTGCCAAGGATGAACACCAATCCCCACCAGAATACTCACGCTGATGCTGCTAGCATTTTGTCACCTTGGAGGGGTCATTTAGTTCCTCCGTGGTGGGGGTAGCTGTATATTCTTTAGTTCATCTCATGGCTTAAAGTCTGTGGGAGAAGAAGGAGACGCATATAGCAGCCAACCAGACTATGTCTTATTTTCAACACTGTATCAGTTTGGGGAAGGATATATTTTGACCTCTGAATTGGCTTTATACTCTTATAGTCATGAGAGCACTAAAGGATTGCTAATTATTAGTTACTTTAAGACAAGCATTTGGCCATATTTTCTCTGACTGTTGGAAAATGGTATTATCTCTATCATTCTGGTGGTAACTGTGCTATCAATTTAGATATAGACTCTAGTAACGTGTTGTTTGCATTCTTGAACCGTCTTTTTTTTTTTTTCCTGCTCGTGTTATCAAGGAGTTAATTTATAATCTTCTAAATTATAGGCTATAGCAAAGTTTTCCTTTTGGTTGCCACTGCCTTTAGAAGAAGAAAGATGCCAATATCTAATTGTAATGATTTTTTTTTAATTTAGTTTAGTGCCACTGTTTGAGAGTTTTCTGAAGGATATTTCAGTCTTGTGTTAGGGTATAGTTCACATACAGGAATGCAGGTCCAGACGTGCAGCATCCCACTGTCCCGTGAACTCTGGGTCTGTGTGAGGTGCCGAGAAAGTTGGATGAATATGTTAACTGGGCAACAGAATAAGATTCAGAACATGCCTCGGGCTCCCCACTGACGCTTCCCCGCTACCTTCACTGATGCATGTCAACCCAAGGGAGAATCCACATGACCTTTTCTTACCCTTTTTAAAACACTGTAGGGGAATTTGGGGATGCAGAAACCACCCTCCCCATCTTGAGGAGACCTAACTGGTGGCTTTTGTGACAACCCAGTGGCTTTGACTTGTCCCATGCCCCACATCACCAGGGAACTGCCACCCCAAGGCAAGTTAATGACACGTAATTAGAAGAAAGCATTCTAAGTCAGTATCTTGCTCAAAATAGCAGCCGGTGCTTCAGGTGTCAAGGAAGTGAGTGGCAGCTAATGTGCCTGTGAGGGTGGGGAGCTGAGAAATGCAAAATGATACATGCACAGTATCTTCCCTGAGAGTGATGACATCAGTATACACATGTAGACCCTTGTGCTCCTAGTGTGGTGGCCATCACAGCTGACATCAGGCCAAAAATCCCCCTGTGGTTTCCACCTCTGCTGAATTTACTGAATGTTTGGGAAGGCACATCGTGTCCCCAGATCTCACTGAGAATCACCTCTGCCAATAAAATCCAAGGAACACAGCTTGGCGATGGCTCTGTGACGGTGGAAGGGGGCTCTGGGCCCTACAGCTGGGAAGCTTTTCGCTGAGCTTAGTGACACTATCAGCAACTTCCCAAAGGGACATACATAGAGGAGTTATTTGGGAGAACAACTCCATGTCCGTGGACTGCCTCATAGAGGAAAGAGCCTCTTAATTAAGCTGTGTGTTAACCAATTTATCATAATGACATAAACATACTTACTAGTTTTGCCTTTATTTCCTGGCATGGATGATCCTGTAGAACTTAACATGCTGTAACTAAACCAGCATGTTACAGAGGTAGATAACATTTAATTACTCATTCAAGTACACAGGGTGGCTTAATAGCAGAACACATTGAGAGCCTGGACTTTTGTCTCCCGACTCACATGGGCTTCCATGTTATTTTGCAGAGCTTGTCAGTAACAAACGGCAGAGAGCAGCTGAGACATTCGTGCACAAATCACACATTGGGAAGGAAAAAAATAGCATTCCTTTTACATCATGTCTCCAACTCCAAATTCCCTTTTCAGTTTGACTTAAAAGTGTGCTCTCTCTCTCTCTCTTTTTCTCTCTCTCTACATATATATGTATATAGCTTCATTCTTCGTTCTCCAAGATCTTGGACATGTCCTAAAAACAACAAAAATGAACTTGTAAAGTCCCATATACTTTCCTAAATGGGCATTTGGGAATGAATAAATCCTAATTTTGGTATTAGAATAATACTGGTTTCATAAAATAAATTAGGAAGTGTTTCCTCCTCTTTTATTTTTTGCGTGAAATTGTGTAAAATTGGTGCTAAATCATCTTTAAATGTTTGGTAGAATTCTCCAGTGAAACTGTCTGGGCCTGGAGATTTGCAGAAGCAGATTTTTTTTTTTTTTTTTTTTTTTTACTTTTTATTTGAAGATAATGTGTGCAGCTTTTAAAATATGAATTCATTATGGTTATAAGACTATTCAGATTATCCATTTCAGTTTTGCTGAGTTTTGGTAGTTTGTGGTCATTGAGGAATTGACCCACTTCTTCTAAGTTGTTGAGTTTATGAGTATAAAGTTGTCAGTAGTATTCCTCTATTATCCTTTTAATAGCTACAGGATATGTTGTGATATCCTGTTCTATCTTGATATTGGTAATTTAAAATTTTCTTTTATTTTCATAAATCTTGCTGTATTTATCAATTTTTATTGATCTTTTCAAAGAACTACCTCTTTGTTTCACTGATTTTCTGTATTGTTTTATTGTTTCAATTTTATTGATTTCTCCTCTTGTCTTTTTTTCTCCCTTCTGTTCATTTTAGTTTTATTTTGCTCTACTTTTTGTAGTTTTTTGAGGTAGGAAGTTGGATTATTGATTTAAGGCCTTTTCTCTTTTCTAATGTAAGAATTTTGTGCTTTGTTTCCTTCTCAGCCCTGCTTTAGCTGTGTCCCACATATTTTTAGATGCCATATTTTGATTCATGTTTATATATTTTTTTCTTTTATTTGAGATTTTTCTCTTTGAGCGGTGGATTTTTTAGAGGTATGTTGTTTAATGTGCAAGTGTTTGGAGATTTTCCTGTTGTATTTCTGTTATTGACTCTAGGCTGATTCCATTATTGTCAGAAAACATACTCTGTATGATTTCAATTCTTATAAAATTGTTGCAGTTGGTTTTATGGCCCAGGATACGGTCTATCTTGGTGAATGTTCCTTTGAGCACTTGAAAAAAATGGGTATTCCGCTGTTGTTAGGTGGAATGTTCTATACATGTCAGTCAAACCCTGTTAGTTTATTTTGCTGTTAAGATCATCTGTAATTTTGCTGATTTCCTGTCTACTCGTTCTGGCAGTTGCTGAGAGGTGGATATTCGTGACTCAAACTATAAGACTTCCTAAAGTCCTGAAATGAATCTCAAGACAAAAGGTTGCCCTCATATCCCTGAAGTCCAAGGATGAAGGGGAGACTGTAGCTATTTGGAGCATGTTGGTTCCTTTCCCAAATAAACAAGAAATGCTTCATTCCCTAACAGAAGCTAGAAACGTTCCATGGAAGCAGTCTGGAAGGTAAAAGCCCTCTGACCAGTGAAGTTTGGGTAAGGTCTTCCTATAAGCTGCTGTCCACGTCTCTCACATGCCAGGTTTTCAGCCCTGTTGCTTAACGGCAGTAATACTACTTTAGGTTTGGGTAGAAAAATCATGTAGGTGACTGTTTACAACAGACAGTCCAACAGTTCTGCTTTCCTAATAGAGCAGATGTTTCTGTATTCTTGAATATAATGAAAATAGAACAACAGGAAGAGAACATGGATGGCTTCAGAGCAGAGCAGGAAGGGGGAAAAACATGAAACTTGCGTGAGCCTTAGATTAGATTATAACTGCAGTAGATCATTTGATGTGGATTCTGAAAACTGTGGGGATGCCTCTCACCTCTGCTTTTCTAAAATCCCATTCCTCTCCCACCTTCCCCCACTCCCAACCATCTGCCGAATGATTCGTTTTTGGTAAAAACCAATCTCATAGAGCATTTTCCATGACAGTGTTTTACTTTTCAAATCATAGTTTAAAAGGAAGCCATGAAAAGGAAATCTTAAAAATGCATTGTATTGCAAAACTCCATGCAGCTTTTGTGGGGTTCTGCTCGCCTATTTACTTCTGCTCTGCTCAGTTCTCTGGATTGGGTCCATGAGGCTCCAACCTGCCTGGTGACGGTAGAGTTGGAATCTCTTATAGGAGGCAATGGTGGAGGTCTTCAGAAGTTTTTGAACTTTACTCACTCTTTTCACTTGGATTTAAGATAAACCTCACTTGGACTTTCTCTTAGGCTCTGCTCGTCAGCCATCATGATATTTAAATAGTGGAAATAGAAATGGAAGGTAAACACTCAGTTTTGCTAAATGAGGAAACTGAGGAAGGTCAGCCTCCTACCCGATGTGGAGTCTTTCTCGTCAGAGCCAGAAAGGGGACTTCTGCTACTTCAGTCTTTACAGATTTAGTAACCGATGCAGCTCTCAGACACTCAGCAGGGTTATTCAGGCTGACTGAGTCTGACTTGTGAGATTTTGCCCTTGACTATATGAACTCAGAACCAACTAGCACGTGCAGGTGTTAAGGAGGGCACATGAACAGGAGTAAAAATAACATCCAGATTACTCGGAGAAGTGTTATCACCCCTCCCTATTCATAGGAGAAAAACTGGAGCTTCCCCACCTCTTAGGGCATCATCTCTCCCTGCCCTGATAGAGAAGCTGGAAATAAACCTTGCAGCCAGCCTCCTAGTGTCCAGTTAATCAGAGTGAAGAATGATGGATGCAGATAAAGAAGGTTGCAGTTTATTTAAAATATATGTAAATAAAAGGTATACAAGAAGAATGGTGAGGGAAGAGGAAACCAGATGAGGGAGTAGAGATCCTGTTTGTTTTATTTTGCTAACTGATGACAGGATAACAGTAGAATCCAGGAATCTGTTGGGGACCCTCTGACCTTTGGGATATAGATTTCATTGATCCAAACCTCCATTCTATCTAGGAAGAAAACCACTTGTATGTAGAAAGTTCTTCAGTGAAGAAGGTAGAGTTCAAGGGGGTCAGCCTGTCAGAAATACAAATGATATAATAGGCCATTAGATTTTTCTCTTCTTCTCTGGAACAAAAATCCAAAATATCTTCCACTCTTTAGGTAGAGCAGTTCAACTCCCTGTAGCTCCTTCCACACACAAATCAACTCTAGGTCTCTGAATATTCCTTAACTAGATTTTGTAAATGCAATGTCTGCCCCCTCATCCGTTTTGGATACTTGGGGGAGGGTGGCTGTAGCCAGTGTGCCTCAAACTTTCAGGCGCATACGTAGCACCTGGGATCCTGTTCACGTGTGTATTTTGATGCAGTAGTTCTGGGTGACTCCTGAGATTCTGCATTTCGGGCACACTCCCAGGTGATGCTGGTATTACTGCTCTACCATCTTGACAGCAATGTAGTAGATGGTACATTTTTAACCACGGCTATCTTGTAGACCAGCTACTGACAAGAGAGAGGACCTACCGAGATTCACTCTTTGATTCAACATTATTTATATCTCAGGCATAAATCTAATACTTCATGGTCAGCATATATGATCTTATGAATTATAGCTAGTGAGTATTTAGAATAAACAGGTTAAAGCTTACAAATGCAAATCTTGAGATAGAAAATAAATAGAGCATGATTCTACTACATAGCAGGTACTCATAGGTGCTGAAAGAATGAATGATATGTGTACCTATTTTATGTTCACGTGTACAGGGAGCGTGTGCTTGTGAGTGAGAGAGCGGAGAATGTGGGAAAGTTTAAAACGTTAAATGAAAACCTGTCAGCCCTCGAATTTAAATATCAAAAAGAGCAAATTAATTAAATGTTATGAAATCAAGTAAAAGACAGCCTAACCAACCAATCCATGTTAACAAACGAATATACACATTTTTTTCAAAGTTCAAACATCCAAGGACTATGTCACAGATACACATTCAGGGATATAGTATGTTTGGATTTTCATATGCTTAGCAATTTGGGAATTTCTATACATTTAAAGTAATGAGGGGCTTCCCTGGTGGTGCAGTGGTTAAGAATCCGCCTGCCAATGCAGGAGACGCAGGTTCGAGCCCTGGCCCGGGAAGATCCCACATGCCGCGGAGCTACTAAGCCCGTGTAGCACAACTACTGAGCCTGTGCTCTAGAGCCCTCGAGCCACAACTACTGAAGCCCGCACCCCTAAAGCCCATGCTCCACAACAAAGAGAAGCCACCGCAATGAAAAGCCCGCGCACTGCAACGAAGAGTAGCACCCGCTCACCGCAGCTAGAGGAAGACCCAATGCAGCCAAAAAAATAAATAAATAAAGTAATGATACTTTCATCAAAACTCATTTTAAAGGGCTAGTTTTTTTGTTTGTTTGTTTGTTTGGTTTTCTTTTTTTTTCTTTTTTTTTTTTGGCTGCATTGGGTCATCATTGCTGCGCGCAGGCTTTCTCTAGCTGCAGCGAGCGGGGACTACTCTTCGTTGCGGTGCGCGGGCTTCTCATTGCTGTGGCTTCTCTTGTTGCAGAGCTCGGGCCCTAGCTTTCCTTTAATCATTTTAGTTGCCTTGTGAATGCACAACGATGGAATGGATTGGGTGGCATTCCTGGCAGGAAGATAGAAATTATCTGTGACCGTGCATATTTGAAAATAGACAAAAGCCTCTGTTCCTGATAGGAAAAGCAACGTCTTAGCTTTTTATTTCTTTTAGGAGTAATATTTTTTGTTGCAATAGAATATTGTTCATATTAACAGCTCCTAGTGAGAAAGAGGATTGCTGCCTCTTTACTGTTGCTCTGAAACACATTTGGGATGGGGCAGAATGTACCTTAATGGAGTCTATAAATTTATCTAATCAGTGCAGTTGAGTAAACTTGACAGTGAATTCTGTATTTTTAGCCTGACTTATTAAGCAGTCATTGTAATTTAGAGGGATTTTATCTTCAGAAACCTTTTCTCTGTCTTTATTCTTAGGACGATATTCTTCACCTTGACTTCTTTCCCTCTTAGGATTGGCTCAGATGAGGAGAGGGAGCATCAGAGATCAGAGATAAAGAAAGAATGTAGGGCTTCCCTGGTGGCGCAGTGGTTGAGAGTCCGCCTGCTGGTGCAGGGGACGCGGGTTCGTGCCCCAGTCCGGGAGGATCCCACATGCCGCGGAGCGGCTGGGCCCGTGAGCCATGGCTGCTGAGCCTGCGCGTCCGGAGCCTGTGCTCTGCAGCAGGAGAGGCCACAACAGTGAGAGGCCCACGTACCGCAAAAAAAAAAAAAGAAAGAATGTGGTACACCAGTGTGACCAATAAGAGATGTTCATTTATAGACAGTGGGATCTTCTCTTTTTATCTTAAATTGCCTTCCAAAATTTGATGATTTTTTAAAAAAGAACTGTTTGCCTAATTACCCTACATATAATTTCCATACATTTTAATATTTTAAATCCCATTAATCTCTATTTTTTTTAGTTTGAGAAAGAATATATAACTGATAATCACTCAGACAAGCAATGCAAAATTTTTTACACTTGACAACTCTAAGGAAGTGATTGCACTTTGGATGTCTGCATTATTATGTTCCTAAAAGCAGAGGGGGTAAATTATCACAGAGTTCCAGGAGGATTTAATTGTCTGATTTCTGTTAACATCAGTGGAAGTCACATGGATAAATCCTTGCGGAACATGCTGTCCTGAAAATATTGGTCTGGAAAAGGTTTCTATGGAAATGTTCATGTGTTTCTTTCATTAATTGGTCTAATTATTCCATTTACAGAAATGGGAATGAGAAGTATTAAGCTGAGATTATGAGAAAGGTTAACACTGTTAGGAGCATTAATAGGAATTATGCTACTTTTAGGTCTGAAAATCTTACAGGTTCCCAAAACAATATAGATGGCCAGGTCCCTCTGTCCCCTAGGAGGTTATGGTAAAAGAATTTATTCAATGTGTTTGAAATAGTTACTTTAACACTTTGCATTTTATGTACCTTTGGTGTTAACGTACTCATTTGTTATGCATTTAAGCACTACAGGATGGTTAGGATTTCTGCTTTTCTGTAAAGATAGGAAGTAAGACAGATCATAGCATTATCTGTTTTCTTTTTTCTTTTTTTAAAAATCTGTTTCCTTTGTCTTATGCAACAGAAAGTGGAAAGCATAGCTTGTAAGGTGGCAAGAAAAGCATACAAATACATGTGGTTTTGAAAACTGTTAACATCTTTCCTAAGAGAGATACAGTTGTCCTAAGAGAGAATCTGAATGCATTAGAAAAATCCAAAGAACCCAAACTACTTGTTCCAAGGTGTCAGTTACCTGATGGTTTAACCAAAGTAAATTAAGAGAAGTTGGGGGGCTTCCTTGGTGGCGCAGTGGTTGAGAATCCTCCTGCCGATGCAGGGGACACGGGTTCGTGCCCCGGTCCGGGAAGATCCCACGTGCTGTGGAGTGGCTGGGCCCGTGAGCCAAGGCCGCTGAGCCTGCGCGTCCGGAGCCTGTGCTCCTCAACAAGAGAGGCCACAACACTGAGAGGCCCACGTACCACAAAAAATAATAATAATAAATAAAAAAACGAAAACAAAAGAAAACACACACACAAATAGAAGTTAGGATGTTTTGTGCCATGTGTAGTCTTGACCCTCCCTTTTTGTGTTCTGCTCTTTTTATGTCTTGTGAATTTGCTGCCAGCAATTTCTGCTGTCAGCTGTCACCTAGATCTATGAATGACCTCATTTTTCAGCTCCACTTTTCTTTAGAAACATTTTTTTAATTCCTCAAGGTCTCTATTTCCTCCCCATCCCCAAATCCGTTTTCTTATTTTATTTTCTATCTTTAATTCTTAACTCTACACAGTCTCCCTCCCTCTCTCTCTCCCTCTCTCATTTGTTTGCCTTTTTCTTTCTCCTTATATTAAATAAGATTTTCACTCCAAAC
The DNA here is from genome assembly GCF_949774975.1 of Lagenorhynchus albirostris. NCBI lineage: Eukaryota > Metazoa > Chordata > Mammalia > Artiodactyla > Delphinidae > Lagenorhynchus > Lagenorhynchus albirostris. The sequence goes on along the minus strand of NC_083104.1, from coordinate 49,518,159 downwards.
TCGGTGCTTGGTGCCTTTCATCTCATGTGTTCATTGTCTGCATTTTCCCCTTTATTTTTTTTTAAAGTCTTCATTGAATTTGTTACAAATGTTGCTTCTGCTTTTATGTTTTGGTTTTTTGGCCGCCAGGCATGTGGGATCTTACCTCCTCCACCAGGGATTCAACCTGCACCCCCTGCATTGGGAGGCTAAGTGTTAACCACTGGACCGCCAGGGAAGTCCCTTCCCCTTTATTTTAATTTATCAATCTCATTTCTTTCCACCCTACACATCCCTCTCCATTAAGAGATAGGACACTGCATTCTTTCAGAGACATTCACAATCTAGCATTCAAATGATTAAGAAGAAGGTTCTAGATTTTCCCAACCTTCTGGAAGCAGAGCGTGGAAAGTACTAGGCTATTTTTTGTTCCCGTTGCTGTCCCTAAAGCCAGCATCAAGTTAGCCCTCAGGGTTTGACTCCACTTAGAAATCTGTGGTGATAAAACAGTGAAGAGCATCTTGAATTATGTTATTTTTATCCTGCTTCCCAGATTCCAAGCTGCCATGGTCTCTACAGAAAAAATGATTAGGCTGGTATTTAAATTCGTCATTTCCAAGGGGGTTAGTATTGCTTAAAATTATTGATTTTTTTTTCTAACTTTGAATTGAAAACAGTGTGCAGATCACTAAATCCAAAGGACACTACCTCCAAGTAAGTAGCCGTGAAATATGTTCCTTTCTTTTTTCCACGGTCTTCAGATGTGACCATTTTCTGTAGGGACACCAATATCAATTCAGCCAAGCCAGTCAGCATGGATGTACTTTATTCATGACATCCAGTTTGCCCCTTCCCTGGACCAGCAGCGCAAGAACAAAATTTTAATCACCCCCTCCAGCTCTGAAATGCCACTGGCCCTTCTGTCCAAACGATGGCACATGAACATGATAGTTCTGGGTCCAGACAGCAATCCAGGAAGGCTGCGGGATTGTAGGAGCCTCGAAAGTTAATATAATTCTCAAAGAAGCGCAGTGGCTCCCATACCCTCTTTAAAGCAGGTGGAGGTCGCATGCTTACATGTAGGGTCACAAGTTCAGTTGTTACAGCCCGATTCCACGGCAGAGGCATTTTTGCACGGCTGTTCATTAGAAGAGCAACATGCAATAGGCTTCACACTCATGCTCTTGTTCAGATCCCTGAAGAGGCCACAGCCCCACTGCGTGGTTTCATCCAGGTGCACTTCACAGTTGTCAGCCCATCTTCCCTGGCTGTAGCCAGGATTTTTTTTTTTTTATAAATTTATTTCTTTTATTTTTGGCTGCATTGGGTCTTCGTTGCTGTGCACGGGCTTTCTCTAGATGCGGTGAGCGGGGGCTACTCTTCGTTGTGGTGTGCGGGTTTCTCATTGTGGTGGCTTCTCTTGTTGTGGAGCACGGGCTCTAGGCGCATGGGTTTCAGTAGTTGCAGCACGTGGGCTCAGCAGTTGTTACTCACGGGCTGTAGAGTGCAGGCTCAGTAGTTGTGGCACACGGGCTTAGTTGCTCCATGGCATGTGGGATCTTCCCTGACCAGGGCTCGAACCTGTGTCGCCTGCATTGGCAGGCGGATTCTCAACCACTGTGCCACCAGGGAAGTCCCTGTAGCCAGGATTTTGATGCCTTCCAGGACCGCCACCAATCCCTAATTGCCCACTGACATCTTCTCCCTGATTCCCACACCATTTCCTTGAAGGCACCTAGAGACTCATTAAAATTGCATTTTTAACGTTTTCTCAGATGCTCTTACTCTGTCATTTTTTGTTTTTGAAGTAGGTCCAATGCCATTGCACTTTTTATGAGCCATTGTGGGTCATAACTGTTTGAGAATAAAAAATAAATGGCAGCTAGAGGAGTTAGAATAGAGCCCCCAAAATGCAAGATACTGCAGTGGAGTACACATTTCGAGGGATTGTAAGAATACGCAGTAGGATATGTCAAACTAGCTCCAAGTGGGTTTGTGTACATTTCTTTCCCAAGGAAAACAGTTTATAGATAAATATCACTCTGAGTACTCATCTTTGCATGGATGGCGTTAACCGGACTGTGTGGCATCCCATGATACAGGTCAGAGGGCTTGAGATATTCTTTAGTGAATTTTGATGAACACCTTGATTTCCCCACTTCAGACCAACTAGATCTATCTTGGAGGAAAGGCTCAGTTTTTACTGGGGAGATGAGTCAAAGAGAACAATCCAAGGACAAAAAAAAAAGAGAGTAAAGCTCCTGCCTAGCTGAAAATTGTGGCAATTTTCAGTCCTAACATAGTAATTTTTGTCATTTTATTTAGAATATGACACTTTTTATAAATTATGAAAACAACACAGTACTTACAGGGAACGAATTTTTTTTTTTTTTTTTTGGCTGCGTTGGGTCTTTGTTGCTGCGTGCGGGCTTTCTCTAGTTGCGGTGAGCAGGTGCTACTCTTCGTTGCCGTGCACAGGCTTCTCATTGCTGTGGCTTCTCTTGTTGCGGAGCACGGGCTCTAGGCGCGTGGGCTTCAGTAGTTGTGTCGCATGGGCTTAGTTGCTCCGCGGCATGTGGGATCTTCCCAGACCAGGGCTCAAACCCATGTCTCCTGCATTGGCAGGCGGATTCTTAACCACTGCGCCACCCGGGAAGCCCAGAATGTTTTGAAAGACACAAAAACTCCATGCTGACAGAACAATGATTTTTTTGCCTTTTTTTTTTCTGTGTTTGAGCTTATATATATGCATGTTATAGGCACATAATCATAGATCATGCCACTTTCTTATTAATACAATGTTTTTATTTATTGAAAACACCTTATTATTTTATACATGCATGTAAACTGATTCTCATAACAGTTCTGAACACTATATTTCTATGCAAAACTGTATTTTCAGGTGACATGCATGTTTAAATAAAAAAATTCAAGACAGTCTACAAAACCGTTACTAGAATTAATAAGTGAGTTTAACAATGTTGCAGAATACAAGGACACAATATAGGAATTAATTGTATTTGTATATACTGGCAGCAAACAAATGGAAAATTTTTAAATGTAATTGTAATAATATGTGGCATAATTTTAATAGCAATAATGAATCACCCTGCTCCCAACCTTGTAGGTCCAACCTTGCCTCAGTCATTCAGGACTACTCAGGAGAACCCCAAACACTCGGAAATATCTCGCACAGTAACAGCAGTTTACAACATGGAATGTTTCCCAGAGCAGCCCTTGCACTCCTGGTTTCCTGTTTAATAAGAAAGTACATGTGGTGGCGGAACAAAAGCTTTCAAATCTTTCATTTATCTATCTTCCTTAATGTCCATATCCCAGGACTATTTCATAACAGACTGTTGTTACTGGCTTCGCTTGTTCTCTCCCCAAACAGGGAGGACTCCACAGAAAGTTCAGGGTATTTCTCTGCCTTCTGTCAAGCACTCGTGTCTTTTTAATTTCCCATTGTTAAAGCGACAAAATTCAAGGAGCTCATACTCTTTGGGTTGGAGTCTACCTCAAGAGTCTCTGGGAATGTGCCACACAGAGGAGAAGGTTTCCTTGGCAACAGGAATGTGGGGGAAAAAACATGGAAACATTTGCTCCCTCCCTCCTTCCCTGGGGCTCCTCAGCACGGCTGTCTGTCAGGCATAAAAACTACACTTGTCCTCGCTGTCAATTCATTTAGCCATTGACCCCACTACCAACCACTTGCTCTGTCTTCCCATTCATGAAAATAGCTCATCTGTGAAATGGACACTGTTTCATTATTGCCTTTAGCTGGTCTTTTCTAGACATCCAAATAGAGAAAGGGAAATTGGGTTTTTAAGAAGTGTGTGTGTGTACGAATGTGACTGTCCAAATAAACTGAATTTAAATGAGTGGTAGCACTTACTTTTACATGTATTTTCAGTTCTGAAATTTGCATAATAGGCATTTTCCAAACTCTGGCAGGATGTAATGGCATATTTGGTGACTAGTGTGAAAATTAATGTATTAATTTGGCAAAACTTATGACATACTTTCTAGGTATGCTTCTAAATAAGCCCCCAAGAGCTCAAAATGTTTTTCTCCCCCTCTTAAAAATGGCAAGACAAATATAGGCATGTGAATTTATAGATAGGTGAATCTAGGAAGTCCGATTCCAGGGACATCATTCAGCAAGTATGGGAATCAGCTGATGTGACTTTCAGTCCTAAGCTCTCACTATGCCCCAGGAAATCACTAAACGTGTATCAGTCTGGATCCAAAACTCAACCTCTTCCTAACTCACTTCATCCCTCTTATCTGTATTTTCTCCTTCCTCAGAACAATGATAGAGAATATGCATATATAGTTGTTGATTTCTAAATTATTCTGCTGCTGAGTTTGTCAGCTAGTTAAGGATATTTAGTGTGCTGTAGGCTTTTGCTTCTTTTTCCGGGTAATTGAACCACCTGTTCAACTTGGAACTTAAGGAATTTAAGAGTTTGCCAAGAGATTTAGTGTCTCTTATTCAGAAACAAGTCTTCAGCGCAAGTAGCAAAAATAAGAGGGTTAGTATGTGTGTGTGCGTGCGTGTGCGTGTGTGTGTGCGTGCATGTGCATGCGTGCGTGTGTGTGTGTGTGTGTGTGTGTGTGTGTAATAAAGAACTGGCATTTATTTCTCACCCCTCTGGAGGCTGGAAGTCCAAGGTCAGGTTGTTGGCAGGTTGGCTTCTTCTGAAGCCTCTCTCCTTGCAGAAATCTGTCCATTCTTTCTAGTGAAGAATTGAAAAAAGATATTAAGTGCAGAAAATCAGTGTGTTTTGCCAAAGAGTTCTTATAATGCTGTCAACAAGCACTAGCACGTTGGATTGTTTCACCCACCACTGGCTAAAATCAACCAGAACAAAAACAGCGATCCTGTGTTGCTTCCCATTTTGAGTTACCCTAATGTTGCAGGAACTACCTTATCCCTTCAGGACCTAGACGGCATATATTAACCATCACATTTGTACCTGTGTGTGCTTGTAAATGGAGATTTAAAACCTAAAAGGGCATGCCAGGCTAATTCAAGAGGCTGTGAAACAGAGTAAAAAGACACCAAAAGCTTTCTCTCTTTTTCTTTTCCCCGCTTTGTTGTTGTTTGTTGTTGGTTTGTGGTGACAGCAACTGACTATAAATTATGTGAGTCAGTAATCCCAGCTCTCAGCATCCCGCAAGCTCTCTTCCTGTTCCAGCTCACACTGGTGGCCCTGAGGGTCCGCCGGATTGTCGGGAAGACCGGCTACTTGAATCCTGTAAATTTGCCTGGTGGTGACAGCCAGCACTTGTACAACGACACCTGCCATCTGGCTCTTTCTGCTAGATTTGCAGCAGAAGCCTCTGTAGGGTGGAGGGGATGTGAGAGTCTCCAGGCAAACCAGAACCTCTGTGAAATCACTGCAGATGGCTTTATTTTGGGAACTAACAGGCGTGGAAGTCGAAGCAGGAAGTAAAAAAATAAATCAGCTGGGAGTTTGATGTCTGCTGGTCTTCAAGGGGCTTGAGATAAATTTCATTGATTTATTAGGACAATATTATGTACCTGGAAAAATTTGGAAGCAATTTGAAACTTTAAAGATCCCATCACAGAACTGTAGCTACTATACTCATTTTCAGAAAAGGTGGTGATGTGATAGAAATTTGCCATTGGAAAAATGCACTTTCATCACTCCTAAATCACTGTTTCTCAAGAGATGTTCCATCGGCATTAGGCTGGGGAGGGGAGCTTATAAAAAATGCAGATAACTGGATTTTCCTGAATTGTTGACAGCTAGGCATCACCTCTCCCCGAGTGGTACTCTCTTTTTGTAGGGAAGGTGCATTTCTTCAGTCTCTTTAAAAGCTTTTTTTGATTTAAACTAAGTGCAACTTATTCTAATGCTCAGACAGATCAGCTTTTCCAAACTGCATTCTCAAGCAATTAATGTGCCATTAATCTTTTTTTCTTCTTAACATCTTTATTGGAGTATAATTGCTTTACAATGCGGTGTTAGTTTTTGCTGTATAACAAAGTGAATCAGCTATATGTCCCCATATCCCCTCCCTCCCACCCTCCCTATCCCACCCCTCTAGGTGGTCACAAAGCACCGAGCTGATCTCCCTGTGTGATGCAGCTGCTTCCCACTAGCTACTTTACATTTGGTAGTGTATATATGTCAATGCTACTCTCTCACTTCGTCCCAGCTTACCCTTCCCCCTCCCCATGTCCCCAAGTCCATTCTCTACATCTGCGGCTTTATTCTTGTCCTGCCCCTAGGTTCGTCAGAATCTTTTTTTTTTTTTAGATTCCATAGATATGTGTTAGCATATGGTATTTGTTTTTCTCTTTCTGACTTACTTCACTCTGTGACAGACTCTAGGTCCATCCACTTCACTACAAATAACTCAATTTCGTTTCTTTTTGTGTCTGAGTAACATTCCACTGTATATATGTGCCTCATCTTCTTTATCCATTCATCTGTCACATTCATGGGCACTTAGGTTGCTTCCATGTCCTTGTGCCATTAATCTTTAAGAACCACTGCCCTAAAGCTAATCTACTTTGAGAATTCCTCTGATGTTTATATCCTTCTCTATGTTCTAAAGAATCCTTATGGGCAGGAATACCATCGGGTTCAAATTGGCGGCAAATTTCCATCCACATCTCCAAGGATGTCTTTGTTGTCAAGAATACTGTCTGATGCAGCAAATGTTTGCTTTCTCTGTATTTTGGGATGTGTTCGGAGGTGATTAAGATGAAGAGGTGGCAGAGTGGTTAGGGTAGGCAAAGGTACACGAAAAATGTGACCAGAATTTTTTGACGGCTTATAAGGCAAAGCTACTTATAAACGACTCACGGGACCTCTGTGCCTTCATGGGTGTTTGCTCTCTATATAGTAACAGGATACAGTTATACAGTCACCGCTCACAGGAGCCCAGGGACTTGCTATTGGAGAATACTTCCTCCTGTACCACCTCCTCCTCTCTGTGCCTTGATGCCCATGGAGGTGTCCCATCGAGTCTGTCAGCAAAGTTGGTGTTCTAGTCCGTTTCTAAAGAGCATATTTTAATCCTCTCTGAGGGAAAACTTATCTGAGTGGAATTAAGAACCAATGTGATTTTTTTATTATTAAATGGTGGAAAGTGGGAGCTAAAATATCGTGGATTTCCAGTCTGTGGAGACCGGAAAGATTAGCACTACTGCTAATCAGTAGTGCTGACACTACTAACATCACCAGTGATGTGAATGACCAAAAAGTTTGTTCAGGTGTATCATGAGTTCTGCTTGTACAGGTTTAATTTCCAGGTGGTTTTGTAATCAGGCATTTATTTATTCAGCAAATGTTTATTGAGCCTCTGATAGGACCAGGCAGGAATCCGGTGATATTTGGAGACACAGACCTGGTGTCATCTCACACTGAGGCCATTTGCACCACCCACCCACGAACCTTCTCAAATCTGTTGTGATTTTACAACATGTTTAAATAACAAAGAGCTTCTTCCAGACACAGAACCCTCAACATCAAAATCAAAAACTATGATACCTGCACACACACGGAGACACACTCACATACCACACATACACGCATATGGAATAGATCATTATTCTTACACATTAATCTTACACATAAATTTTTTTCCAAAAATCAGTTGTTATTCCTTCACGTGTATTTTAAACTAAAATTACAGAGAATCAACTATATGCCAGTATAAAATAAAAATTAAATGAATAAGTAAAATTACAGAGATACTCTGTCATGGAAAATATTCTTATTTGTGTTGATAGCCAAGGTAGACTATCCTTTGAACACTAAAAAATGATATCTGTGATGCTAATAAGACGATGCTGATACTATTTCTCAGTGTTTACTTATTTACTCGTTCACATTCAGTGTTGGCAACAGGCACTGCCTATGTGCACATATGTGATACTATTCACATGTGATACACAGGTGTGATACTATTTGGTTATTAGTATATTTGAACCCTCAGTCTGAGACTTTCAGCTCCTTATATATGTTCTCTCATCATAATATCTACTTACTTCTGATAAACAGTAGATTCATGAAGGCTGAAGGGCTGGGGAAAGAAAGCATCCTTGACCTCTTACTGCCAGTTGAGACCAATCGTGTCAATATAAACCTCACATAGCAGGCACACAATCAATATTTTTTGAATGAATGAACAGATGGCAACATTTTCTAAAACAATAAGACCAAATGTTGAAGATGGTTCTAAGTGTCTAATTTAACCCCAATTTAAAGACCTGCATATGTTGAGGTTTTGTGAAGTGTTAATTCAGCATTGTATTGATGGCCAGAAGTTCAGAACCAGAATTGGCCTCTGGAGCCAAGAAAACTATAAAGCAGCATCATTTCCCAGGATCACTTGGTTCTAGTGGGGAGGGGTCATTTCCCCTCTGTCCCTCAATGACTTCTTTTACTAAATGTTATAGATTCTCATGCTTAGACAGACCAGGTTCTCTGAAATATCTTTGAAATAACCACTGGAGAAGTGAATCAGAGGCCTCAGTAGCAGACACAAATATAGAGCCAAACAATTAGATATGGTAGAGAAAAACCCCAGGGACGTAGTTCTAAGGTTAGTGGTGCTGTATGTCTCTTTAAGGCTGTGATTACACAGCTAGGGGTGGGGAAACCTATCAAAAGTTCTCTAATATAATTAACTGACATACTTTGGTTGTATTAACATCCCAGTGATTCTGATTGAGTTCTCCCACTTGCGTCATTCCTGCCCATTGTAGCCAGGATCTTAGTGGAAGGTGGGATGCTGGCATAGCCTCAGGACAACTCATCAGAGAGTCAGCACCATAGTGTGACTTGAAATCCCGTGGAGGAAATCCTGCCCAGCACTGCTGGTTGTACATCTGATAAAGTTCTTTAAAAGTCTTGATGCACGTGTAGCATCCACCTGCCTCTCATTGGCATTCCATGTGAAGGGTGAGGAGGTGGGTAATGGCTGCCTCCCCCGCCCCATGCTTTTCCATCTGTGAAGGAAGAGAGCTATTTCCTAATCCCATGGAACCATGTGGAACTTGTCCAATCACCAAAATGGTAACCCAGCATTTCTAACTTGGCAATCATAAGTCCTTTAGGGATCACCCTAAAATCTAATACATTTTACAGAAGTGAATATAGCATATTGATCTTGAGTTTGAAGTCATAACTGACATCAGTGGAAATGTAGAGGCCTAGGTAGGTGCAACCCCCAGTTCAAGTATAGAAATCATGTGCTAAGTGGTATCCTTTCCAAATCTTTCATCACCTTCTAATATTTGTGGAAACATTCAGAAATTGTTCATCAACAGTAGAATTTTGTGAATGACTATTGTGTAGTCCGAATAGGATTTTCAGAAGGCGATAAATTGCTACGGATGACTAAAATAAAAAGGTACATTTTTTTAAAAATTAACTTGTTTTAGGCAATTAAATGTTAGTGTCTATTCTTGTTCCATGAAAGACCATGGTGAACCTTTTAACCTTTATTGGTGAGCTCAAAAAAATAATGTTGATGAAAAAGAATAGTTTCAGTCCCTGTGAAACCTCTTAGACATACTTGTCAAGAAAAATTAGAGCTGTTTTACATGCATATTTTTGCATGATAATAAGAGCATTTTTAGGAATATTTATTTTTAATATTGTGGCTTTGATTTTAAAAGCTGACGCTTGCACTAGAAATGTAACAGTTGTAACCAGCGTACAGTGGTGTGGCAACAGATTCTAGCAGTTTTTTTCCTCCATGTATTCTGTTTTGTTTTCTCTTCCAGGGCTGATATATGCCCTCAGTTTTCTAGGTTAAATGTGGTTCTTTCGGTGCTTTCCGCCATGCATACTTTGGGGAGGTAGCAACGCAGGCCACAGTGGGTAGACGTCAAGAATTGATCTCAGAAAGTGTCACACCTTCATCCCTAACTCTAGGTGACTGTCTCAAGCAGTTTTCTTTGGTCACGAAAGAAGTCAGTAGGAGCACAGAATTACTGGGCAAAAAAGGGACCTTAGATAACGTTTGGGGGGGTGGGGCTTTAGTTTTCTGTTTGCATATACATGCATTTTGGTTTTCTAAATGGTTGCAGAGAGACAAATGTAAGTCTACCACTCTTACTAAAATATTACAGTTGTCTTGTTTGTATGTGAAAGATCAAAATCCATATACATATATACATAGTTATACAAAGTCTAGACTGGATTTTTTTAACTACTTATTGAGTTATGGCAAGGAGTTTAACACTCATTATTTCCAAAACCTCTTCACTTCTCAGGATCTGAAGTAATTCTCTTTGTTCTCTTGGCTGAATACAAAGCCACAGCATCAGAATTAAAATCATGAGAAATGCATGATTGTCTCATGTATGTACTATTGGTGAAGGGCAAGGAAAATTCTGCTTAGGTGAGTTAAAAAAAGAAAAAATTATCCTTTTAAGCCATTGAACTAAAATTTTGGATAGAAATTTTGCAGAAGTAATTTCACTTTCCCACCTGACAAAACAGAATATATACACTGAACATAGCATTGTTCTCACCCTAAATATCCCAAGACTACACTTCTTTTTGCTGATTTTTGTCTGTCAAAATGTCAAATTCTGAGCGGGATTGCCTCAGCCCCATTTTTTTTTTCTTCTACTCTGACTTGGGTTGAGAGAGTGGTAACAAGGCTTGTTAGAGACATGTCTGAGATTGATTCTGAGTGATAGCTAAGAGCTTAGCTAAGAACGAAAAGCCTGGGGTTTAGTACAGAAATGCTGTAACAAGTAGTTAACTGGATCCACTCTTTTGCCCTGGGTCCTTCCGTTTATTGCCTAAGTGAAGCATCAGTGCACTGAAAATCCATCACCAGTCCTTCTTGTCAGTTAGGCATAGCTGGGATGCAGTTCTGCATGCTTTCTAGACAAGGAACAAAGCTCAGCCATTCCAAGAAACAGAGGTGACATGAAAATGTAAATGAAGGTAAAGTGCTTTCAGTGCTTATTCAATTAATTGAGTGTTAAGTAGTTTCTTCCTACTGAGATCAGAAATGGGAAGGATGGGGAAAAAAATGGAAAGGATGGAAAAGATAAAAATGAGTCCTTTAAAATAGATCAGTCTAAATAATTGTTACACATAAGTAATTTGTCCTACATAATGGAATGGTTAGAAATAAGAAGTTAGATTACCTGGCTTCAAATCTCTGCCATTTATAGCTGTGTGACCTTGGACACATTAACCATTCTGCCTTGGTGTTCTCATCTGTAAAGTGAAGGGAATCCTGGCATTAGCTCATCAATCATTAATGCAGTAATGAGAGGAGACTGCTTAAATTGTGGGAACTAAGTGCTTGATACACGGATCACAGTGACTGATGAGTCATGTAGCTCTGGGTGCCTCACTGAGCCTGTGGAAGAAATGGGCACTGATTCTGAAGACTTTCTGTCCTAAGATACCTCTTTTCTCTGTAGGGGGAATATCTAACATCCAGTGCAGTGAAATGTTCCACTCAGTGATCTTCCATTAGGAATTTAGCTCTCTAGATTTTAAATGCTTGTCACACAGCTGGAGTCATGTTTTCATTCTTTAAAGAGGAAACTGGGCATTTTGGATTCTTTGGTAAAATATAGGTACGTGGCCCTGCCAAGTTCAATTCTGGAATCAACTGATAAATCCCCACCAGTTTTACTTTTAATGGCACACGGTCCTAAGCCAATGTTGAATGCAGTATGGGGGTGCCAGTCTCTTTACTGATAAAAAACAAGAGAAACTTCGTTATTACAAAACAAAAACACTCTCACAAAAGAAAACAATGAGGCACTAATTTGTTTCTTTGCCCACCTTAGATGCCACTGTATGTGAGAGATTATCATGGAAAACACATCTTGCTATAAGTTGGAGCCTTTAGGCATTTGATGTGCCAATTGCCTTCACTTGGATCTGGTCTGTAATTTATCATTGGAGTGTCCTACCTTGCTCAAATGCACCCTTTGTGGGCAGAGGCAAAGCTAATATACTTTCCAAGTGTATTTGAATTGCTTCAATAAATCACAGCTGCCACTGTAAGCAGCTTTATCATTTGCCAGAACAATAAGTTATCTTCATGCTTTATAGATGCAGTGCTCTCCAAGACTTTTATTTGTGTAAATTGTAATGCATTATAACCCATTTCCTAAAATGAAATTAGGAAGCCACATATATATATATATATATATATATATATATATATATATATATATGTTTTTTTTTTAAGATGCAAGGAAATATTCCAAGGAACTCGTTTAGGCTCACCAAGAAATGGGGAGAGTTTTATCCTGCTTATTTTATAGTAGCAGTTTATTTCTTTATTATTACTGTAATGAAGTGGGAATTAATGCTTGCAATTGGGGTTAAACTTCATTTAGCTCTTTACTGCTCCAGTGTCTCAGTAAAACCAGTCCACAAAGAAATAGGACTGAGCACAAATGGTTCCTGTTGGATCAGCCAGGAACAAGTTGGAGAAACCTGATATTTCATAAATATTTGTTTCTATTGACAGCTGTATTAGCGGTCATTCCAATAAATCAGGCTGCAGAATCAAATTTTTGCCCATAGTGATCTCTGGGACTGACTTCCAGTTTCCTCTTTATTTCACGATGACCAAACCCGAATTCCAACCTGATTTGAACCCGTTAGACGCCTGAGAGGGAAATGTATTACATAACAATATTATGTCTGAAGATCCCGATGAGGAAAACATAACCTAATTTTAATACTACTTCAGGACTCTAATCAACATGATGAACAATAAAATGTGCTCTTTTTTATTGGCTTGACTGAGTAACTGCTAAATATTTATAAACTAATTTGCCATCACTTCTTCCATGATAAGAAAATACTTTTGTTCATAATTGCCTCAGTAGCTCACTCCAAGCAGAGAAAACAATGTTTGTCAAGAAGCCAGGTTTCATAATTAGAAACTAATTCATTTGTTTCAAAGCCAAGTGTTTTCCCATGCATATTACAATATTTGGATTCGCTTTAATTTTTTTCCGTCTTTATTACCAAGAGGGGACTTATACATCCTGCCATGGAATTTTAGATTTTTCCATCCATCTCTCGAGTTTACAACGCTGTTTATTTTTATATCAAACTGCCCAATAGCTATTGTTAAGAGAGTCATAACCCCCTCCTTTTTGCGTGATTACAGGATCTTTAAACCAGTGTTTTCCAACCTACCAGTAGTGGTCCCATCCTGCCCCTTAAGCAGAGCTCCATGCTCACCAATTCTCAATCATCAGTGTCCAAGTCAGCATCAGTTCCCCCAACATCTGCAGTTTATTCAGGATGCATCCCCATGACTCTCATCTTCTCATTACTCCCATTCCCTTACATGGTTTCTGGCTCCACCAGCCACCTCCTTGCCTTTCTGATGCCAAACCCAGGCAAACCCACCCCAGCTCCGGGCTCATACCCTGCTAGATGACCATGCATTCCTGTGTGTGTGGGGCTGGGGCGGGGGCGGGGCTAGGGGTAAAGGATGGGGAGGATGGAGGTAGAGATGGGACTCAGATTTAAGCAGGTAGAACTTTGCCTCTCTCCTTCCTATTTCTTCCTTTTTCCCAGGCCCTCACCACATTGCCTTCTTTCTTTTTCTTTTTTTGAAATTTTAATTTTATTTTATTTATCTTTTTATACAGCAGGTTCTTACTTGTCATCAATTTTATACACATCAGTGTATACAACTCAATCCCAATCTCCCAATTCATCCGACCATCAACACCACCCCCTGCCACTTTCCCTCATTGATGTCCGTACATTTATTCTCTACATCTGTGTCTCAGTTTCTGCCCTGCAAACCGGTTCATCTGTACCATTTTTCTAGATTCCATATATATGCGTTAATATACGATATTTGTTTTTCTCTTTCTGACTTACTTCACTCTGTATAACAGTCTCTAGACCCATCCACGTCTCTACAGATGACCCACTATAATTCCTTTTTATGGCTGAGTAATATTCCATTGTATATATGTACCACATCTTCTTTATCCATTCATCTGTCAATGGGAATTTACGTTGTTTCCATGACCTGGCTATTGTAAAGAGTGCTGCAGTGAACATTGGGGTGCACGTGTCTTTTTGAATTACGGTTTTCTCTGGGTATATGCCCAATAGTGGGATTGCTGGATCATATGGTAATTCTATTTGTAGTTTTTTAAGGAACCTCCATACTGTTCTCCATAGTGGCTGTTTCAGTTTACATTCCCACCAACAGTGCAAGAGGGTTCCCTTTTCTCCACACCCTCTCCAGCATTTGTTGTTTGTAGATTTTCTGATGATGGCCATTCTGACTGGTGGGAGATGATACCTCATTGTAGTTTTGATTTGCATTTCTCTAATAATTAGTGATATTGAGCAGCTTTTCATGTGCTTCTTGGCCATCTGTATGTCTTCTTTGGAGAAATGTCTATTTAGGTCTCCTGCCCATTTTTGGATTGGGTTGTTTGTTTCTTTAATATCGAGCTGCATGAGCTGTTTATATATTTTGGAGATGAATCCTTTGGCAGTTGATTCATTTGCAAATATTCTCCCATTCTGAGGGTTGTCTTTTTGTTGTTTGTAGTTTCCTTTGCTTTGCAAAAGCTTTTAAGTTTCAATAGGACCCATCTGTTTATTTTTGTTTTTATTTCCATTACTCTAGGAGGTAGATCAAAAAAAATCTTGCTGTGATTTATGTCAAAGAGTGTTCTTTCTATGTTTTCCTCTAAGAGTTTAATAGTGTCCAGTCTTACATTTAGGTCTCTAATCCATTTTGAGTTTATTTTTGTGTATGGTGTTAAGGAGTGTTCTAATTTCATTCTTTTACATGGAGCTGTCCAGTTTTCCCAGCACCACTTATTGAAGAGACTGTCTTTTCTCTATTATCTATCCTTGCCTCCTTTGTCATAGATTAGTTGACCATAGGTGTGTGGGTTTATCTCTGGGCTTTCTATCCTGTTCCATTGATCTATATTTCTGTTTTTGTGCCAGTACCATACTGTCTTCATTACTGTGGCTTTGTAGTATAGTCTGAAATCAGGGAGCCTGATTCCTCCAGGTCCGTTTTTTCCCTCAAGAATGCTTGGGCTATTCAGGGTCCTTTGTGTCTCCATACACATTTCAAGATTTTTTTTTCCACTTCTGTAAAAAATGCCATTGGTAATTTGATAGGGATTGCATTAAATCTGTAGATTGCTCTGGGTAGTATAGTCATTTTCACAATATTGATTCTTCCAATCCAAGAACATGGTATATTTCTCCATCTGTTGATATCATTTTTAATTTCTTTCATCAGTGTCTTATAGTTTTCTGCATACAGGTCTTTTGTCTCCCTAGGTAGGTTTATTCCTAGATATTTTATTCTTTTTGTTGCAATGGTAAATGGGAGTGTTTCCTTAACTTCTCTTTCACATTTTTCATCATTAGTGTATAGGAATGCAAGACATTTCTGTGCATTAATTTTGTATCCTGCAACTTTACCAAATTCATTGATTAGCTCTAGTAGTTTTCTGGTGGCATCTTTAGGATTCTCTATGTATAGTATCATGTCATCTGCAGACAGTAACAGTTTTACTTCTTCTTTTTCAATTTTTATTCCTTTTATTTCTTTTTCTTCTCTGATTGCCATGGCTAGGACTTCCAAAACTATGTTGAATAATGGTGGCGAGAGTGGACATCCTTGTCTTGTTCCTGATCTTAGAGGAAATGGCTTTCAGTTTTTCACCATTGAGGACGATGTTGGCTGTGGGTTTGTCATATATGGCCTTTATTATGTTGAGGTAGGTTCCCTCTATGCCCACTTTCTGCAGAGTGTTTATCATAAATGGGTGTTGAATTTTGTCAAAAGCTTCTTCTGCATCTATTGAGATGATCATATGGTTTTTGTTCTTCAGTTTGTTAATATGGTGTATCACATTGATTGTTTTGCGAATATTGAAGAATCCTTGCATCCCTGGGATAAATCCCACTTGATCATGGTGTATGATCCTTTTAATGTGTTGTTGGATTCTGTTTGCTAGTATTTTGTTGAGGATTTTTGCATCTATATTCATCAGTGATTTTGGTCTGTAATTTTCTTTTTTCATAGTATCTGTCTGATTTTGGTATCAGGGTGATGGTGGCCTCCTAGAATGAGTTTGGGAGTGTTCCTTCCTCTGCAATTTTTTGGAAGAGTTTGAGAAGGATGGGTGTTAGCTCTTCTCTAAATGTTTGTTAGAAGTCACCTGTGAAGCCATCTGGTCCTGGACATTTGTTGGAAGATTTTCAATCACAGTTTTAATTTCATTATTTGTTATTGGTCTGTTCATATTTTCTATTTCTTCCTGGTTCAGTCTTGGAAGGTGATACCTTTCTAAGAATTTGTCCATTTCTTCCAGGTTGTCCATTTTATTGGCATAGAGTTACTTGTAGTAGTCTCTTAGGATGCTTTGTATTTCTGTGGTGTCTGTTGTAACTTCTCATTTTTCATTTTTAATTTTATGATTTGAGTCCTCTCCCTCTTTTTCTTGATGGGCCTGGCTAATGGTTTATCAATTTTGTTTATCTTCCTAAAGAACCAGCTTTTACTTTTATTGATCTTTGCTGTTGTTTTCTTTGTTTCTATTTCATTTATTTCTGCTCTTTATGATTTCTTTCCTTCTGCTAACTTTGGGTTTTGTTTGTTCTTCTTTCTCTAGTTCCTTTAGGTGTAAGGTTAGATTGTTTATTTGAGATTTTTCTTGTTTCTTGAGGTAGGCTTGTATTGCTATAAACTTTCTCGTAGAACTGCTTTTGCTGCATCCACAGGTTTAGGATCATCGTGTTTGTCATTTGTCTCTAGGTATTTTTTGATTTCCTCTTTGATTTCTTCAGTGATCTCTTGGTTATTTAGTAACGTATTGTTTAGCCTTCATGTGTTTGTGTTTTTTATATTTCTTTCCTGTAATTGATTTTTAATCTCATAGCGTTGTGGTCAGAAAAGATGCTTGATATGATTTCAATTTACTGAGTCTGGATTTGTGACCCAAGATGTGATCTATCCTGGAGAATGTTCTGTGCACACTTGACAAGAAAGTGTAATCTGCTGTTTTTGGATGGAATGTCCTATAAATATCAAATCTATCTGGTCTGTTGTGTCATTTAAAGCTTGTGTTTCCTTATTAATTTTCTGTTTGGATGATCTGTCCATTGATGTAAGTGAGTTGCTAAATTCCCCCACACTTATTGTATTACTGTCGATTTCCTCTTTTATAGCTGTCAGCAGTTGCCTTACATATTGAGGTGCTCCTGTGTTGGGTGCATATATATTTATAATTGTTATATCTTCTTCTTGGATTGATCCCTTGATCATTATGTAGTGTCCTTCCTTGTCTCTTGTAACATTCGTTATTTTAAAGTCTATTTTATCTGATATGAATATTGCTACTCCAGCTTTCTTTTGATTTCCATTTGCATGGAATATCTTTTTCTGTCCCCTCACTTTCAGTGTGTATGTGTCCCTAGGTCTGAAGTGGGTCTCTTGTAGACAGCATATATATGGGTCTTGTTTTTGTATTCATTCAGCAAGGCTGTGTCTTTTGGTTGGAGCATTTAATCCATTCACGTTTACGGTAATTATCGATATGTATGTTCCTATGACCATTTTCTTAATTGTTTTGGGTTTGTTTTTGTAGGTCCTTTTCTTCTCGTGAGTTTCCCACTTAGAGAAGTTCCTTTAGCATTTGTTGTAGAGCTGGTTTGGTGGTGCTGAATTCTCCTAGCTTTTGCTTATCTGTAAAGCTTTTGATTTCTCCGTCGAATCTGAATGAGATCCTTGCCCGGTAGAGTAATCTTGGCTGTAGGTTCTTCCCTTTCATCACTTTAAATATATCATGCCACTCTCTTCTAGCTTGTAGAGTTTCTGCTGAGAAATCAGTTGTTAACCTTATGGGAGTTCCCTTGTATGTTATTTGTCATTTTTCCCTTCTAGCTTTCAATAATTTTTCTTGTCCTTAATTTTTGTCAATTTGATTACTATGTGTCTTGGCATGTTTCTCCTTGGGTTTATCCTGCCTGGGACTCTCTGTGCTTCCTGGACTTCGGTGGCTATTTCCTTTCCCATGTTAGGGAATTTTTTGACTATATTCTCTGCAGATATTTTCTCAGGTCCTTTCTCTCTCTCTCTTCTCCTTCTGGGACCCCTATAATGCGAATGTTGTTTTGTTTAATGTTGTCCAAGAGGTCTCTTATGCTGTCTTCATTTCTTTTCATTCTTTTTTCTTTATTCTGTTCCACAGCAGTGAATGCCACCATTCTGTCTTCCAGGTCACTTGTCCGTTCTTCTGCCTCAGTTATTCTATTGATTCCTTCTAGTGTATTTTTCATTTCAGTTATTGTATTGTTCATTTCTGTGTTTGTTCTTTAATTCTTCTAGGTCATTGTTAAACATTTCTTTCATCTTCTTGATCTTTGCCTCCATTCTTTTTCGAGGTCCTGGATCATCTTCCCTATCATTATTCTGAATTATTTTTCGGGAAGGTTGCCTATCTCCACTTCATTTAGTTGTTTTTCTGGAGTTTTGTCTTGTTCCTTCATCTGGTACATAGCCGTCTGCTTTTTCATCTTGTCTATCTTTCTGTGAATGTGGTTTTCGTTACACAGGCTGCAGGATAGTAGTTCCTCTTGCTTCTTCTGTCTGCCCTCTGGTGGATGAGGCTATCTAAGAGGCTTGTGCAGGTTTCCTGATGGGAGGGACTGGTGGTCAGTAGAGCTGGGTGTTGCTCTTGTGGGCAGAGCTCAGTAAAACTTTAATCCACTTGTCTGCTGATGGGTGGGGCTGGGTTCCCTCCCTGTTGATTGTTTGGCCTGAGGCGACCCAACACTGGAGCCTACCAGGGCTCTTTGGTGGGTCTAGTGGTGGACTCTGGGAGGACTCATGCCAAGGAGTACTTCCCAGAACTTCTGCTGCCAGTGTCCTTGTCCTCATGGTGAGCCACAGCCACCCCTCCCTTGCCTCTGCTGGAGACCCTCCAACACTAGCAGGTAGGTCTGGTTCAGTCTCCTGTGCGGTCACTGCTCCTTCCCCTGGGTCCTGATGTGCACACTGCTTTGTGTGTGCCCTTCAAGAGTGGAGTCTCTGTTTCCCCCAGTCCTGTCGAAGTCCTGTAATCAAATCCCGCTAGCCTTCAAATTCTGATTCTCTAGGATTTCCTCCTCCCATTGCCAGACCCCCAGGCTGGGAAGCCTGATGTGGGGCTCAGAACCTTCATTCCAGTAGGTGGACTTCTGTGGTATAAGTGTTCTCCAGTTTGTGAGTCACCCACCCAGCAGTTATGGGATTTGATTTTATTGTGATTGCGCCCCTCCTACCGTCTCATTGTGGCTTCTCCTTTGTCTTTGGATGTGGGGTATCTTTTTTGGTGAGTTCCAGTGTCTTCCTATCGATGATCATGCAGCAGTTAGTTGTGATTCCAGTGCTCTCACAAGAGGGAGTGAGAGCATAGCCTTCTAGTCTGCCATCTTGAACCAGTCTCTCCTGCCTTCTCTCTTTGAATCCATGGAAGGGAGGTGATTTCCTGTTCCCCTGAATGGATTCAGTTGGCAAATCCTGCTCCCAACAGTTTAAGTGGAAAGAGAACTATAATTTTTGGAAGATCTGCTCATTTTCACCAAACACGGGGCAATGCCTAACACTGAGATTTTAATGATTCCTCTTTTAGAAAACCAGTTATTTACGGGGCTATCACTATTTTATAAATACCCATTTAAAGAAGAAAAACAACTGATAGTTGCTATTTATATCATTAATTTTAATAGTATATCTTTGGAAGAAAAGAGCTATACAATATAGTATGCCATCATAGATGATTGTTTAGAAAGTTAGTTGGCAACACTTCTATATAAAATCCCATTCAAATATTTGCTTTTTATTTAAAAAATCTCCATTTGAGCATGTTGAGTTTTACATTTTTTCAAGTGCTGAATTGAGCATGACTCACTCTCGTTTATCTATCTTTTCACCAAAAGGCCGCCTGCGTCCTTTTCTAAATTATTGCAGTGTTACAGTATTATTACTATAATTATTTTATCGTTAAATGCTTGCGATTTATTATCATATTGCCATTGTGTTCCTTAAATCCTGGCATGATATTTTTCAATATCCTGAGTTCACTGTCTAGGCATAGTTTACTAAATAATTAGGAATGTTATGGAAATGAGAAAGGGCTAAAATAAAGGAATTTCTCCTTGGGGGTTTCAACCTGTGTCAAATCCAGGTGGAAGGTTAAGGGAATGATTATTGAGAATCCATGAAGAAATGATGCATTCTCTGTCTCTGTCTCTCTCTCTCTGTCTCTCTCTCTGTCTCGTTCTATTGGGTTGGTTAAAAAGTTCATTCCGGTTTTCCCATAAGATGGTACAGAAAAACCCGAATGAACTTTTTGGCCAGCCCAATATATGCTTATATATCTATATTTTGAGAGAGCAAAAATTAGCCCAGGCTGAGAAAGTAAAACTCTGCACAGCCATTCATCAGGCTAGAATAACAGACACAGAGAACAGCAGGGGCAACATTAACAGGATATTTGTCTCCTAAGGACAGGGAAATCTAGAGTTGCAGTAACCCCCTTATGTGAGTGACTGCTGCCCTCTTATTCTTGTCCTCTTACATTATGGACTATGTAAAGTTACATCAGTGAAGAATAAAACTTCCCACTCCCACCTGGAAGACCTAAGTCACTGTAACATAGAGAAGCAGCCTTGATTTACAACCCATGTGCAGGGGTTCAGACAGATGCTTCTGGACACAGCATTTCACATCTATCCTAACCTTGTGGTTAAGAGAAAGGAGACAGGACCCTAGGTCCACTGTGCAGTCCAGAGAGGGGGATGTTAACTCCTTACACAGCTCTGCTTTGTTTTAAACCGATTAAAACTGCTTCACTTAAATGCTGTCTAAACTCCATGTGAGACCTATATTTTCCTCTGTCCTTTGTTGGTAAGACACCCTAAAGTTCCTCTGTTGTGTGTGGCCTCCCTCATTGCAACGGGTAATAATTTATCAAATTACAGGTTTTTTTCTTGGTAGTTTTAGGCTGATTGTGCTAAGACAATCTCTGTCCATCGACCCAGACCCCTTTGATGATCATTTGGGGCAAATTTTCTTTGCGCCTGCCTAGAAAAGTTTACATTCCTGTAGCCAAAGCAATGCTGCCTTGTCAAGAAACAGGAAAGGCAATTGATATGGAAACATCATGGGAGTAGAGGTATTGCTTGGGAAAACATGTGGTAATTTGGTTTAAAAACTCACAGACGTTTCCCCCAAACTGCAAAAATAAAAACTGTACAACTCTGCAGGAGTGTGGTGGTATGGAAACCACTAAGGAGAGGTTTCACAGTCCAGGGGACTCACTCCTTAAATTTGCGGTGCTGTCACAGTTCATGGAACCCATTGCACCCGTGTAAACATAAAGGCAGCTGGAAAGCTTCTCAACCGCAGCATTCATTAACTGCCAAATGGTCATCCGAAATGTACTTCTTTTTTGTTGTCTCTGGGATTAGAACCAAACCTGCTTTATATGATGTTCTTCTCAGCCTAGCCCCAAACTGGCCTTCTAAATTCTCTTCAAGAAGGAATGCCCTTAGTCTTCTGGATGTCTCAGATCACTCCTTTTTACTCGTTTCTTTTCTTTTCACCAGCTTGGTGTAGGAAAGAGTGGCTGGGTTTTACCAACAGTAGTTTCTTTAAGGGTGTATGTTAGTAAGATTAATAAACTGGTTCTGAGTCTTGGGAGTCATGTTTTTATAGCTCAAGCTGCCTCTGCTGTTGGAATGGTGGCCTTTCATCTCCATGACTTGGGGACAGAGCATTAGGAAGTAGCGTGTGGTTCTTTTTACCACAAACAGCATTGACTGTTTGTGGTGAAACAGTTCTTGCCACGGTTTTAGAAGATTCTTAAAGAATGGCCCCAGCCCTCGGAACGCGAACTATTTGATTATGAGTTTTCACAGGTGGGCAGTGACTCTACCAACTTCCCTTGATGCCCCATCGGTTTTGAGCCTGGTAGATAGCCTGCAGAAGAATTAAACATAAAATGTTAACATCACAAACAGTAGACTGCTGAGTCTTCCCATGCCATGATTCTTTATACCCTAATAGGCTGTTTGTGTCATTCATGTAATTTACTTGACGATGGGAAGGTTATGTGGAGGAATCACTGCTGTAATACATTATTTCGGTCAGCAGATGGTTGTGTGGTGTGGCAAGTAGAATTAATCATCAATAAAGACCCAGGGTTTTCAAAGAGAGCAGGAGAGTGTCTGTCAGTATTGACAAAACATGAAGGTCCTGAATTGTTGGAACTGGAAGAATCGTCCAGCACTCTCATTCTTCACCTATGGGGTGTGGTGAGTTATGTGCTCTGCCCAAAGCCACGGTGTTCATCTGTGTGTGACCTGACCTTCCATTGGGAGAGAATTTCTTTTCTCTTACTTTTGTTGGAAACTGCCTGTGCCTTGGAGCTAGAGTCACACTTAGCCAGGTGGGAAGTCAGAAGAGCTAAGGACCACAGTGTTTCCCAGTCTCCTTGCCCACATGCACGTTGGTGTCCGTCGTCACCTGTTTTATTTGTTGGCCTCTGGGTTCTACCCTTTCGAAACAAGATGTCTGGGTGGAAAGTTACATAACATCAAGCCTTAATGCTGTTTTATCTATCAACTTTCATTTAACAGTAACGATACATTTATTAAGCATCTGCTGTGTGCAGGAATTGTAACTGCACGGAGAGTATGGGGTAAGCAAAGTGGGAAACGTAACAAAGATAAATAATAACATAGAAGCAGTCTCTTAAGGGGACTTCAGTCAAGAGGAATAAAAGTGACTCTTAAAATCATTGCATAGTCATATACATTAGCAAAATATTTTTAAAGGCCTTTTGGACTATATTCAAATCAAGAAGCGTTTTTTGGTCTGTTTGTTTTCTCCCAAAAAATATTGATATAAACTGATCTGAACAGACTGACCTTAACAGACTCCATGAAAACCCAACTCACATTAGGCAAAAATAATTTTTGTAAACAAACCTAATATCAGATTTGGTTCAGGTTCAATATTATCTTTTCAAGTAGCAAATGTAGCTCTTCTTTGAATCCATTAAAGTCCTAATTTTGGTTGCAGCTGGTTATTGCACCCAGTGAGAAATGCAACCTTTGATGAATTTGGCAAGTTGAATTTGAAGCACTTGGAGGCATCTGTTGAAGTATCCAATGTCCATATCAGCTATTCCTGGAAGTGGGATAAAAAGAAAGGGTATTTAAATAGGAAACATCTTCCAGAGCTTCAAAAGTTTGTGACAGAATACTTATTTACTAAATTGTCTTCCATAAAGCAATCCTGTTTAAATATTAGAATGTTAGAAGAGCTCTTAAACACATCCAGTTTAGCTCAGGGCCCTAGCTTGACAGTCATATTCATGGTGAGGAAACTAAGGCCAAGGGTGGTTAAGTCACTTGCTCAGAGCCATACAATGGAGTAAAAGTCGAGAGCTGAAGTTCAGGTTTCCATACAACTGGTCAGTGATCAGCACAGCCAACCCTGTTTCAGAGATCAGGATGTTTTCTGCATCCAGACGTGAGGCCGTGGCCTCCTGGGTGGTTCCTACAGTCTCAGACTCTCCAGCACATTTCAGTCTTGCCTTTCTCAAAGGCAGCCTGTTTTCTTTCCAGTCCAGTGGATTTACCTCTACTAGATATAATCCTCCTCTTTTTTTATTCTACTTTATTTTGGGCAATCATCTGTGTGGTGATCACAGATTTCTTAGCTGCAGATAAATTAAAGGGCTTTGGATGCCCGAGAACAGCTGCACAGGCTTCGGCTGGGTTAATGCATTGATTGAGTTCAGCCTTGCAGTGCAGGGTGCGAGCTGGAACCTGGCTCAGCTGCTCTTCTTTCTGGAAGGGCGCCTCTGTAACAAAGCCTCGCACTGGATTACAATTATTTTTGCTTACAGCCACTGTTCCTCACAGATATTTTACTTTTTATGGAAATGAGAAAGAAAGGATTTTATACTTTTAAAAAACGGCTTTCTTAGCCATATCTTCAGCATAAGCCTTGAGTTTCTTTTTATTCAGGGACTCGAAACTGTGTCTCAAAAAATAAGTAGAAAGTATATCATCTTGAGGGTAAAGCATCTTATTAGAGTATGATGCCTTTTGGGCAAACCCTGGGGGGTGGCATACTCTTGGCAGCAAGTGAATCTCTAACTTGACATCATTTTTATAGTTATAAATTAAAGCAACTTGAGTGTTTTCTCTCTATATGCCAGACAGTGTGCTTAGGGGTGTATTACTACTTAATACTCACTCCAATCCTGTGAGATTGATGTCATCAATTGTGTCACCTCCCCCGCTTTCCAGATGATGGAAATAGAGGTTTGGAAAGGGGAAGCAACTGCCCTAGGAGACACAAGGAGTCTGTCACCCAAGGCTGGGTCTTTACTGTAATATATACTGCCTCCTGTGATTTGACAGCTGTGCCTACAAAATAGAACAGTAATCATCTTTGCTTTCTCCCAAAGAAATGTTTTTACTGGTCTTCGGATGAGATGTTTGTATCCACTGAGACATCATTAGGTGTGTGGTCCTGGGTATTAGATATCAAATAGCGGTTCTTTCACACCTAAGGAAAGCAGTTGTAATCATCTATTTTTAAACTGCTCAACTATGTCCTTCATCATGATCTTGTTAGTAATGCTAGGCTGCTCAGGAGTTATCAGTCATGAAATTTCATCATATAAGCTTTCCAGGGGCTCTCACTTGCTGAAACACCAACTCTCCTTAATTAAAATTTTATTCTCAAGAGAAACAGCTCTATGTGTTTTTTGGTGAGTTAATAATGAAACTAATTATCATGGTTGGCTGTGTCTTTGGCTACATCTATTTAAATATGGACATTTGTAGTCTTGTGTTCCCTGGCAGCATTATGAAGACACACTGTCAGCTAAGCACATGTTTTTGGGAAAGGTTCTGCCCACTCCATTTCAATCGAACACTTTTGGAAGATGGTGTCTGTGTCCTGCCTTTGCTGGTAGACAGTTTTATTGATGGGGAGGTACAAAAGCCTAACAGCCCAGCAGGGCGTTTTTATTTTAATGTGGCTGAGGTAGGATGGAGACTGTCCCCTCAAAATGTACTTACCGATTTAATAACAGATTAGAAAGGATTTCCCTAAGGACAAGCAATTTTTTAAAAAACATGGCTGGAAATATAATGAGAAACATTTTATTTATTTTTTATTTTATTGTAGTTGATTTACAATGTTGTGTTAATTTCTGCTGTACAGCAAAGTAATTCAGTTTATATATATATATATATATATATATATATATATGTATTCTTTTGCATTGTGGTTTATCACAGGATATTGAATATAGAGTTCCCTGTACTACACAGTAAGACCTTGTTTATCCATTCTATATATACTAGTTTGCATCTGCTAATCCCAAACTCCCAATTCTTCCCCCCACTCCCCTTTTCCCCCTTGACAACCACAAGTCTTTTCTCTATGTCTGTGAGTCTGTTTCTGTTTCCTAGATATGTGCATTTGTGTAGTATTTTAGATTCCACAAATAAGTGATAATCATATGGTAATTGTCTTTCTCTTTCTGACTTACTTCCCTTAGTATGATGATCTGTAGGTGCATTCATGTTGCTGCAAATGGCGTTATTTCATTCTTTTTATGGCTGAGTAGTATTCCATTGTATGTATATACCACATCTTCTTCACCCATTCGTCTGTCGATGGACATTTAGGTTGCTTCCATGTCTTGGCTATTGTAAATAGTGCTGCTGTGAACATTGGGGTGTGTGTATCTTTTCAAATTATAGTTTTGTCCAGATATATGCTCAGGAATGGGATTGCCTGATCATAGGGTAGGTCTATTTTCAGTTTTTTAAGGAACCTCCATACTGTTTTCCATAGTAGCTGCACCAATTTACATTCCCACCACCCGTGTAGGAGGGTGGAGTGTCCTACATCTGTTGGTAATCTCTCTTGGATTAGTCATAGATGCCTCAACTTGTCTAAGACATTGAATTGCTCTTCATCAATGCAGATTTATTTCTTGTGAATTCCTCAAGCCCCCTCTTCCACTCCTATCTTCCACTCCTTTTTTATAGTTAGGATCTTGCTGGAAGAGTGTATTGAGAAGTTGACTGCTTTGAATCATGTTTGTTATATTTGAATGATAAAGAATGAGAATTGCTCATTTCTCCCACTAGATCAGGAGTTTTAAATTCTGGGTTTTGTGACTGGGTTTCTGGAGTTCCTGAAACCAGTGGAATTTTATGTAAAATGTTTTTTGTATGTGCCCAGGTAAAACTGACTAGAAAACGGGTTCAAGACTCTCAGTAAATTATCAGTGTGATCCATGATCCTCGGTAACTGTTAAATGTCAGTGCCCTTGATCGATAAACTTCCCAGTGGTGCCTATTGTTTTGTTGCCTCCCTTTCAAAGGTTAGTGAGGAAATGAAGCAGCAGTTCCCAAACTGTGGACATTAGGGCTTCTGGAAGTTTCTGCTGTTAAAAACAGCAAATATGTCAATCTGAAGAAGATTAATACATCAAATTATTATAAGCATCCCCCATCTCCCACCCTCCCCCCAACAAAAGGAATTCAGCAGATGCGCTCTGAGTGGGAGGAGAGCTCAGATGAGAGAGCTGCCATGACTCAGTCACTCATTCTTTTTGGCACTGTTTTGAACCCAGTTATCTGCCAAACTGATTTAAATAGTTTCAGTTTGAAACTATACATTGTTTAGCTTATGTGCATAACAGAACAGGAAGAGAGAGAACAGCCAATGTTGCAATGCAAGATATGCGGAGCACAAAAAGAGTGACATTTCTCTAAATTCATATCATAAAAATCTCCACTCAATTCCTAAAAAGTATATTTATGTATACATATATGCATATTCATACACATGCAGACACACATATATGTATATATGTGTGTAAATGTGTACAGTATATGTATATACCTATATATAGTAACTGCAAAATTTCTCATCTGAACCCATACTGATTTGAGAGTGAAAAGGAAGGCTATTAATAATTACACTAGAGTAACTGGCATTAGTAGACACATGTGGTCACCTTATATGTAAATGCAGTATTTGCTCGGTTACTAAAAAAAAAACAGTTTTAGAAGTGAGGGAGTTAGATTTTAATCTTAATTTTGTGCCCCTTTGGACAATATGTATTAAATAAAAACTGATGATTAGAAATAAATACATGCCAAATTCTAAAAGAGGGAAATAATGACATTTATATCTAATTTGGGTTTTTGTTTGGGAAGAATAAAGGCTGTCTATAATCCACAATGTGTTTTTTGTGGATAAGGGCTTGCAGTGAGCAGCAGGAATCCTTTTATCTCATCTCATCAATTAGAAACAAAACACAAAAATTATCAAAACCAGTCAGTTGATTTTTTTTTAACATCTTTACTGGAGTATAATTGCTTTACAGTGGTGTGTTACTTTCTGCTTTATAACAAAGTGAATCAGCTATACATATACATATATCTCCATATCTTCTCCCCCTTGCGTCTCCCTCCCACCCTCCCTATCCCAGCCCTCTAGGTGGTCACAAAGCACCGAGCTGATCTCCCTGTGCTATGCGGCTGCTTCCCACTAGCTATCTATTTTACGTTTGGTAGTATATATATGTCCATGCCACTCTCTCACTTTGTCCCAACTTACCCTTCCCCCTCCCCATATCCTCAAGTCCATTCTCTAGTAGGTCTCTGTCTTTATTCCCATCTTACCCTTAGTTTCTTCATGATCCTTTTTTATTTGTTTCTTAGATTCCATATATATGTGTTAGCATACGGTATTTGTTTTTCTCTTTCTGACTTACTTCACTCTGTGTGACAGACTCTAGGACAATCCACCTCACTACAAATAACTCAATTTCGTTTCCTTTTATGGCTGAGTAATATTCCATTGTATATATGTGCCACATCTTCTTTATCCATTCATCTGTTGATGGACACTTAGGTTGCTTCCATGTCCTGGCTATTGTAAATAGAGCTGCAATGAACATTGTGCTACATGACTCTTTTTGAATTATGGTTTTCTCAGGGCATATGCCCAGTAGTGGGATTGCTGCGTCTATGGTAGTTCTATTTGTAGTTTTTTAAGGAACCTCCATACTGTTCTCCATAGTGGCTGTATCAATTTACATTCCCACCAGCAGTGCAAGAGTGTTCCCTTTTCTCCACACCCTCTCCAGCATTTACTGTTTCTAGATTTTTTGATGATGGCCATTCTGACTGGTGTGAGATGATATCTCATTGTAGTTTTGATTTGCATTTCTCAAATGATTAATGATGTTGAGCATTCTTTCATGTGTTTGTTGGCAATCTGTATATCTTCTTTGGAGAAATGTCTATTTAGGTCTTCTGCCTATTTTTGGATTGGGTTGTTTTTTTGTTATTGAGCTGCATGAGCTACTTGTAAATTTTGGAGATTAATCCTTTGTCAGTTGCTTCATTTGCAAATATTTTCTCCCATTCTGAGGGTTCTCTTTTCACCTTGTTTATGGTTTCCTTTGCTGTGCAAAAGCTTTTAAGTTTCACGAGGTCCCACTTGTTTATTTTTGTTTTTATTTTCATTTCTCTAGGAGGTGGGTCAAAAAGGATCTTGCTGTGATTTATGTCATAGAGTGTTCTGCCTATGTTTTCCTCTAAGACTTCGATAGTTTCTGGCCTTACATTTAGGTCTCTAATCCATTTTGAGCTTATTTTTGTGTATGGTGTTAGGGAGTGATCTAATCTCATACTTTTACATGTACCTGTCCAGTTTTCCCAGCACCACTTACTGAAGAGGCTATCTTTTCTCTACTGTATATTCTTGCCTCCTTTATCAAAGATAAGGTGACTATATGTGCATGAGTTTATCTCTGGGCTTTCTATCCTGTTCCATTATCTATCTTTCTGTTTTTGTGCCAGTACCATACTGACTTGATTAGTGTAGCTTTGTAGTATAGTCTGAAGTCAGGGAGCCTGATTCCTCCAGCTCCATTTTTCGTTCTCAAGATTGCTTTGGCTAATCGGGTTCTTTTGTGTTTCCATACAAATTGTGAAATTCTTTGTTCTAGTTCTGTGAAAAATGCCAGTGGTAGTTTGATAGGGATTGCATTGAATCTGTAGATTGCTTTGGGTAGTAGAGTCATTTTCACAATGTTGATTCTTCCAATCCAAGAGCATGGTATATCTCTGCATCTATTTGTATCATCTTTAATTTCTTTCATCAGTGTCTTATAATTTTCTGCATACAGGTCTTTTGTCTCCTTAGGTAGGTTTATTCCTAGATATTTTATTCTTTTTGTTGCAATGATAAATGGGAGTGTTTTCTTAATTTCACTTTCAGATTTTTCATCATTAGTGTATAGGAATAGCAGAGATTTCTGTCCATTCATTTTGTATCCTGCTACTTTACCAAATTCATTGATTAGCTCTAGTAGTTTTCTGGTAGCATCTTTGGGATTCTCTATGTATAGTATCATGTCATCTGCAAACAGTGACAGCTTTACTTCTTTTCCGATTTGGATTCCTTTTATTTCTTTTTCTTCTCTGATTGCTGCAGCTAAAACTTCCAAAACTATGTTGAATAATAGCGGTGAGAGTGGGCAGCCTTGTCTTGTTCCTGAATTTAGTGAAAATGGTTTCAGTTTTTCACCACTGAGGACGATGTTGGCTCTGGGTTTGTCATATATGGCCTTTATTATGTTGAGGAAAGTTCCCTCTATGCCTACTTTCTGCAGGGTTTTTATCATAAATGGGTGTTGAATTTTGTCGAAAGCTTTCTCTGCATCTATTGAGATGATCATGTGGTTTTTCTCCAATTTGTTAATGTGGTGTATCACGTTGATTTACATATATTGAAGAATCCTTGCAATCCTGGAATAAACCCCACTTGATCATGGTGTATGATCCTTTTAATATGCTGTTGGATTCTGTTCGCTAGTATTTTGTTGAGGATTTTTGCATCTGTGTTCATCAGTGATGTTGGCCTGTAGTTTGCATAAAGTGTAACATTTTGAAACATCAAGTCAAAAAGCATTTAAAAATCTATTTTGGCACTTTAACATGCCTTTAACTTAAATGCCCATTTTAGTATTCATTGGTCCCCAAGCTGAACATTTTGAAAGATATTTATTCACAAATCATGATATTTTTCCCTCACATAGTTAAATAGAAAACAAATGAAACATCACGTGTCATTTGTTAAATGGGAAGAAGTAAAATTGGTCCAGATATATCATGAATATTATTAAATATTGTATTTGAAAGAATACTGTAGTATAATCAATAATATATTCATTGAAAATATACTTTTTTCCTAAAAACTGCTTGCTTAATCATCTTGCATAAAAAGTAGTACAGAATGGTTAGGTTAGAAATATTCCTAAAGTGGAAGATTCTCTGTCCCTCTGCAATGATCTCAGGGGTTCTTGGTGCTGGGAAGCATCGTAATAGTCTAAGGAGTTAGGAGATGGGCCCACAGTGAGAGCAGCTGGCCAGGGGAAGCAGAGGAGGGGTTGACGCTTTGTATCTTATCTTTGATGTGATGAGAGGGGGCTCCATTCATTAATTAAGTCACCAAAAAAAAGATGGAAAGGCACGTGCTTGAACCCAGATTTCCCCCAGTCTTCTTTTGCTCTGAGACAGCTTTAGATTAGGACACAAGAGAAGAGGGAAACTTGGTCTGTTTCTTATATGGGAACAAAAGGAAGCCTCACATTTCTCTGAGTCTTTGGTGATAAACATGGAGCAGAGCCTCTAAACAAAGGATAGACAGCACCCTGGCTGTCTTAAAGTTACAGCCTAGAAGTCGGTGCTGTGCCAGTGCTTGGAGTCTGGACGCACAGGCCTTGGCAAATGATTTCCACCTGCACACAGCCTCCCCAGGTATGATTAGCTTGCCTCTTCCACTCCCTGCTATACTGAGTGCTTTGCCTACCTTCACGTTCAGAGCTGCTTCTGCTGCGTTTTGTTTTGTTTGTTTGGTTTGTTTTGTTTTTGCGGTACGCAGGCCTCTCACTGCTGTGGCCTCTCCCGCTGAGGAGCACAGGCTCCAGACGCGCAGGCTGAGCGGCCATGGCTCACGGGCCCAGCCGCTCCGTGGCATGTGGGACCCTCCCAACCACTGCACCACCAGGGAAGCCCTCTGCTGCTTTTTGCTACTAGAGATTACACTTTCCTCATAAACCCAGGTCAGAAGAGCACATTCATTGCGGCGCCCATGGTCATGTCCTGGTGACTGTGTCTTGGCTCATAGGAAATTTGGGGTAGTGAAGCCTGAACATTGTGAGCTAGATGGGGCAGTTCCAGGAACTTTTTTTGGCATTTGGAGTCCTTCCTGGTACTATCAACACCCAGTTTGTTCTTCATGTAAGGTACAATTCTGCAGGGAGTGAAAATACTTTCACTTTACATAGCATCATTTGGTGGAGACAAATGCCAATTACCATGTAGTCAATGCCGTGTCTGAGGACGTGTGACTCATATCTACTTGATCTTCATAAAAGCCTTGGGAAGTTGGAAATTAATAGGCAAGCAAGACAAAGCTCAAGGATAATAGATAACTTCCCAGTCACGGAGCCAGTGGGTGGAAGACTTAGCAATCAGCCTCTTGTCTGTCTGATTACGGAGCCTGTGATTTTTCTATTAGGAAGCAGAAACTCAGATTTAACACCAGAAGGCTAAGTTGAAGTCTCATTTAAGTATTCTTTTACGGTATTTCATCTTGCTGATAATTCCTTTAAATATCTGAAACAATTATGGCTAAATGTATTAAACTTGAGACTAATATATAGCAGAACATTTTCTAAGCCAAATATGCTTGGGGAATGCAGGGATCAGTTAAGGTCATTGTGGAAATAAACTAGACCCTCCTTTTTTCTTTTTCATTTTCTCCCGAAATATTCTTTGCCCATTGTTATCCATTTGATCTCAGCCATCTGGTTCTGCAGCCAGCAAAGGAAAATGTCAAATTCAACAAAATGAGTAGTACTGCTTGAGTTGAATCATAATTTAACTTTTTTTCTCTACCCTACAGGATATTGAAACAGTAACATAACTTAATAGTACTTCCTAAGTTATTATCAATTTCCTACAAACAATGCCATTTCCTCAAAATGGAAAGGCAAGCATTAGGGCTGAGAGTCAAATATTCTGCCCTAATAGCCAATGACGTCTAAATTTGAGAGTTAATTCACTTAATTGCTGAAGCAGTCATGCTAAGTGCATAGTCTGACACATCATCAGGTGTTAAAAAAAGATAACTTCTGAGGGGAAAAAAAACCCATCTATAAAACCAAGAGACAGTACTCTGCTAAAATTATCATCCACCTCTCCTTAAAATCTTCATTTGATCAGGTTGGCGCAGTGGCTTGGGGAATACCGCTTGACGTAGGAGTGTATTCCTTGTACTTTTTTTTTTTTTGCGGTACGCGGGCCTCTCACTGTTGTGGCCTCTCCCATTGCGGAGCACAGGCTCCGGACACGCAGGCTCAGCGGCCATGGCTCACGGGCCCAGCCGCTCCGCGGCATGTGGGATCTTCCCAGACCAGGGCATGAACCCACGCCCCCTGCATCTACAGGCGGACTCTCAACCACTGCGCCACCAGGGAAGCCCTCCTTGTACTTTTTGAAGGGAAGGGGTGTGCTGGTTATTCCATTTGCTTCTCCTCTCATCACATAGCCATTCTGCATCCTTCTGTTAGCTTCCTTTGTCCTGTGGCTTCCAGGTGGGTTTTGCTAATGGAAGGCGTCAGAGGGCAGAGGAAGAGGGAGATCAGAGTCTCTTCAGCTCCTCCGTCCCTTGCAGTGCAGTTGGTTCTCCAAGTGGCCCCTAGGCTCTTACTGGCTTCTGGTAACACTGGCTCCTCCCCTGAGATCTGCAGGCTGAAGGGAGAGAATGGTCCTTCCTGTTGTTAGGCTCTGGGTGCCCCTCGCTCGCCTGTTGGTCACGTAACTTGCCTGCTCATTTGGCAATACTCTCTTTATTAACACCTCTTCAGATGAATCATTGGAGCGCAATTCTGTTGCCTGCCAGGACCCTGAGCTGGAGGTGGGAAGAAATTAGTAGATACGCCTGACTAAATTCTGGTTCTTCTAGGCTGCATGGCCCTAAACAATCTACCTGGATTCCTTGTGCTTCATTTTCATTGTCTGTAAAATGAGAGTCATAACGGCACCCGCTCCACAAGTGCTTAACTCAGTAAGGCATAGACAATAAAGGTTACTATTAGCTTGGATGAAGAAAGGGTTGAAATGCTTGTTCTCCTGGTTTGAGTTAATGCAAGCGTGGTCCGTATTAACCCAGTATACGACCTCCTGGGAATGTTGCCTGTTGGTAAAATAACTGCTAATATCTGTACCTGAACATCGAGATAGAGTCAGGCTGATAGTTTCAAAAGAGATGGTTTGATTCTGGTTTTTGCAACTCATGATATGTTCCTTGAATCTCCAAACTTTTCTTTTCTTTTTCCCTAATGCCCTACTGTGGGTTATCTTAGAAAAGTCTGTTGGTAGCTCCTAGAAACAAGCTTGGTGAACTCCAGTTCACATACACAACTTATATTCTCCAAACTCTTAGTAATAACATGATAACAGCAACAGAGCCAATGCATGTGTGGCTAGGAAACAAAACTATGCCTAGCAGTCCAGTCTGTCTTATTTGGAGGAAGCACTGTATAGCATATATGCTAGCGAAGGCACTAACAGGAAAATGGGATTTAGTCCCCAGTTTATGAGAAATTCTGTGTGTGATCCTGTGCCTACTTAGCCCTCTAAACCCCAGCTTCATCACCCAGAGCTTGTTGGGCCAGGAGATCTCCGATCCATTGTTCCCACTCAGGTTGAAGGACTTCAGGCTTAGGAGGGGCCAAGAAGAGATTTAGAAAAGCAAGGAATTCCAGCCGTATGCTGTAGGAGGGAAAGTAGGTGAGGTCCAGGTTTCTTGCTTGCCTTTTTTTTAGGCCAAACGAAGATTGAGACAGTCACAAGGGAGCATAACCATGGGTTAGCAAACTCACAGTTATGTCCCAAAGACACGAGGCTACAGAAATCTGGTTTGTTTTCCTAGATGCCTCACCAAGTGCTAGCAGATAGGTTTGAGAAAGCCAAACAGTGTCTCCAACGGGTTTTCCTTCCCTCTCCCACTCCCTATTTCAGCTCCTTCCCACATCTTCTCCTTTCCTTTTGTGGACCTCTCCCTATGCCCATCCCATTAGCATCAGGTGGAAGTGGAAAACTGTGCTGTGCCCTCTTGATTTGCTGCTGGAAGGAACTGCTTTTTTCCAGAGGCAAAGGGGCTAAGAGAAAACATTTGGCAACCAGTCGTCTTTGTCTTTATTCTACTGTGATGGTGATAAATTGTTTCCCTTTGGCCCTGCCTCACGCATGGGCAGGGCTGGGGGCTCTCTCTCTCTTCGAGTACATTTGCTTCTTCATTCTTTTCCTTGACGTTTTTGTTTGTTGGCTTATTTTCTGTAATGTGGCATGGTAAGAGTCGTTTAGGGTGAATGCAATGAGGATGGTTTTTTTTATCAACATCATTGATAAAATGTTCTTGAGACACTGAATGTAGAATACGGGGCTAGGCCCGGATGTATAAGATACGCTTCCTCTTCCAGAGGATTATAATCTACCTGGGAAGCAGGACCTACATCAGTAATAAAATTTAATTCAAGTTCATACAAGGTGGAAAGTGAAAAGAGCAGAGGCAGGGCAGTCAGTCACATATCTTGGTCATTGCCAGGTGCTCAGTCCCTGGGATTTGTCTTACAAGAGGTGCATCTTGGACCATCCTAACACCCCTTGAGAAAGGATGGTCCCCATTTTACAGATAAGGAAAATGAAATCGGAGAGGAGAGATGGCCCCGCACAGGATGTGATGTGCCAGATTCCATCACCCACTCTATGAAGGGAAGCGTAAGCGGGTTAAACGATAGGAATTCAAGGAATTCAAGTATTTATGGAGACCCAGGGTCCAGCAGTGATTCCCAAAGTGTGGTCCCCAGACCAGTGGCATCAGCATCCCATGGGCACTTGTCAGGAAGGCACATTCTCAGGCCCCACCCAAACCTACTGAATCAGAACCTCTGGGGGTTGGAGCCCAGCAATATGCATGTTTTGACTTGGTCACTTTAACCAGGTTATTCAATTCAGAGACAGGAAAATGTTGAGAACCGTTGACCAGGGAAAAGAGTTCCAGCTGGGCGGGGAAGCAGGCACTCAAACATGGAGACAAGAGGATGAGGCAGGACTAAGTGGCAAACCTTGAGAATCCAAAGCTCCAAGAAGGCAGCATACACTCCTTGCTGGGAAGGATGGCCCTGGTTTAGCACACTCTCAGCACAGCCTGGTGTCCTGCCACGGACAGAACCTGAGGCCTTCGCTGGTTCTCTTAGACCCAGCGTATTTGCATCATCTCATTACATTGAAGTCAGCAGGCAACAAAGGTTGTGACTATCTTAAAATGCTCATGCTCTATTTGGGTGCTTATAAAGCATTTAACCATGATGAAATGTGAGTTTTACTCTTGCAGGCCTTGGGTGGAAGACCATTTGTCCTTCAGTTTTACTTTTACTCTAATTATTGTGAAATAGGATTTAAGTGTGGACCATATACTCTGATTCCAGCTAAAAAGATAAGCACATTTGTATTTGTGTGGACAAGCCTGTAGATTTCTAATTGTTGTCTCAACCCAGATAAAAGCAACACTTTTAAATAACAGTTCCCCGCATGGTGAGATTAAAGATTGTTCTTATTGCTGTTAACAAGGATAATCATGTGTTGATTACGTAGATGAACAGAAAGTATCTCTTTAGTGTTGCTTAGAGTTGTGACAGCATCTGGTGCCCAGCAGCTTTACTTTGGGGCCATATGTCGGAAAACTGATAAAGAGACAGCGAACAAGGGAATCAGGAGTTATGTTCCCTGAACCCTATGATGAGAACTTTACAAATGTTTATCCCCATATTTTCTCCTTGGAAAACATTAGTTATGGATAGAATACGTACATTTATACCAAGTTCAGTTGTGGGTTTTTTGTTTTTGTTTTTGAGCTATACATTATATAATTTAGAATCACTCACTCTTTGGTTGTAATAAAATGTAAGCAAGTTGGCTTTTAAACTTTTTTGGCATCTTGAGATTGAGAACGGACTGATGTGTCTACTGGACTGCAAGGAAAAAATCAGAAGAAACTAAATCCTGAAATCAATTAGAGCTTGGCATTTTGCATATATATGTTCAAAGGATGTGTGTCCACAATGTACCAGAAAACATCATGCTGGTGCTTCAGTTTCTTCACAGCCCAGTGTACATACAGTGTACAGTATAGTGTACGGTCCAGGGTACATTCCAGTATATAGTGTACAGTCCAGGGTATATTCCAGTGTACAGTGTATAGTGTACAGTCCAGTGCATATCACGTGTACAGTGTACATCTCGTGTGCAGTCCAAGGGCACATCTGGTGTACAGTCCAAGTGCAATCTGGCATATAGTCCAGTGCACATCTGTGCACATCTGGTGTGCCGTCCAAGGGCACATCTGTGCACATCTGGTGTACAGTCCAGTGTATGTCCAGTGTACCATCCATTGTACAGCCCAGTGTACACCCAGGGTATGTCGTGTACCATCCAGGGTACATTCCAGTGTACGTCCAGTGTACAGTCCAGTGTACAGCCCAGTGTACGTCCAGTGTACATCCAGTGTACAGCCTAATGTACAGTCCAGTGTCTGTGCCTGTCTTCTCCATGTTCATAAAATCCTATGAATGGCTTTTACAGTCATTCTTACAAGAAATGTCAAAGAACAAATAGTCAATAGGTTTGAAGAAGGAAGGATAAAAGGAACAAAATTTAAATGAACTGAAAATTGGATTGCTTGACATTGAATTCAGGTCAGTGGTGTACCAGAGCTCTCTTGTTCTGGCCCACACGAGCAACATTCAAAACATCAGGAATTTTGCCAGCTGATTGTTAAGCCCTTTATAGCTTGAAATTGGCCACAGTGGGAACAGTTACACCAGGGAAATCAGCAAGCACTACAAATCAGGGCTTTTGTTTATCAGAGAGTTCATGTTCTAGTGGACACGTGGACAACGGACATTCATGACTATGGTACAAACTCATCCAACATGTGATGGCACTAAAACTCCTAGATGCCAGTGTCTGGCAGTTCACATCCTAAGTATTTCCCCAGTGTGTCCCTTCTCTGTCATCCTACCATCTCTGCCTTAGTTCCTGTCTTTACTGTCTCTGCCCTAGATTATTGCTCTTGCCTCCCAGCAGACTTTACCAGTGGAACAATGTTATTGTTAAATCTACCACTAGAATAAAGTTTAGTTAAGAACCCTGCCAGTCTGGAATTGAAGAAAAGAAGATAGTTATCTTTGACTATTGGGAAAAATAACGTATAACACTTTCCTATATAAACAGAGCACTTCTGATTGACTCTAAAGTAAGTGGTTTTTGGTTTTTGATGTTTTTTTCTGTTTTGATGTGGGTTTCTACAGATTGAATCTATGACCATAGAACTTACTTTCAAAATAGTTTGGCCAGGGACTTCCCTGACGGTCCAGTGGTTGGGACTTCGCCTTCCAATGCAGGGGGTACAGGTTCGATCCCTGGTTGGGGAGCTAAGATCCCACATGCCTCCCTGCCAAAAAACCAAAACATAAACCAGAAGCAATATTGTAACAAATTCAATAAAGACTTTAAAAATGGTTCACATGAAAAACAATCTTAAAAAAGAAAAAAGTTGGCCAGGGCTAGGTTCCAGTGACAGTAATATGATCACAATGGTATTGACCCCATGACCTTTGACCTCACGATTGTCCTGTTCTAGCCAGCTGATCAAAAGCAATTCTTCAGTGAAAATAGCCACCAGAGGGAATGCTACTGTGGGGAATGATTAGACCCATCTTTGTCTTGACTTTGCCCCGAGCTTAGTCTGGGGAAAGAACTCCTCCAAGTTGCCTCAGCAACAATTCGCTGTCACGCAGCCTGGTGTGAGCACATCCGTAATTAACACTGGTAGATGTGCAGAAACGCAGGAATGCCGCATTATCTTCTAAGCCACATGGCCTCATTAATAAAGTAAAACGTTTGTGAGGCTCAGGCAGGTTTTCTCCCTCTGGGCTGTGGAAGCTCTCTGGCTGTCAGCACAGCACTCAGGGCCAGGAAAGTTCAGAGAATTACTTCAATAATATGACCGCCTCGTCCTTTTAAAATGGAATTCAATGCTGGCTTCCCTCAGAGGCATTCATTGAAATTCCATGCATGAGCCATTCCTGTAGTCACTTAACAATGTCTCTCATGTTTGCCCTGATTTAAAAAAAAAAGAAAGAGAGAAAGAAAACCAACTTTGTAGTTGCGATAACATGGATCTGGATGGTCTAATTACACGAAGAGGCCCCGAGCCTGCAGTAATAGGATGGTTCATCTGATGTGTACGGCCATTAGAAACTGACCCACGCGTGGACGTTCAAGGGGGACAGTAAAGAGGCTTTTAAGAATTACACTCTGTGCAGTAGGAAAGCTAATGAGCAAAAGACCAAGTAGGAAGGAAAACTACTGCTTCAGGAAGTGTAGTTCCATTTACGGCCTGTGACAGCTGTCCTCAAGTTCTTATGGATGGACTGGGCTTCCCTCTGTTCCCATGCAGCCTCCCCATGGCTCATTCTGCATCTTGTTTTTCAGGAATGAAACCACTGAATAATAAACGGTGAGGAAGAGAAAGGGGATGGATGCAGAGTCTGCCAGTAAATAAGATGCAGGCAGACACACAAAGATGAAAGAAGTCGTAATGGGCTTCAAGAGCCCCCAAAAAAGCCATTTTTTATACTTCTCTTTTTGACGTTTTTATGCTATTTTACTTCATATATTAAGAAGAAAACAGTATCTTATTATGATGTCCAGGCTAGATATTTTTATCCTATATCTTAATTTTTGGACACGTTTGAAAACAAGTGTCTTCGGATGCAGTCTGTACGGCTTTCTTGTTTTAAAAGTCCTACGTGGCATTTCAGGTCACATAATTTGGGAGGTTGACGTAGAGGCAAAATGCTTCAAAAGATACACACCTTGCTTTTCAAAGTGGACCCCCCCCCTTCACCTACACTGTCACACCAGGGAGTCAGCACCTAGGAGTAAGAGTGGGACAGTGTCTGTAAAGGCCAGTGAAATCAGATGCCTCCTTAGTCCCAGAGGACCCCCTGGTTCTGGGAGGCCTCAACGTCAGTGGAACTGTCGAGGGCATCTTCCATTCTACCTGAGGTGGGCAAGGGGCTATCAGTACCCCAGATCCACTTTCTGAAGCATAAGGTGGTGGTTCCTCTTTCAGGAAACCATAGCGATATCGTGATACCGTAGGATACCTCTGTTCCCCCTACTCAAGCCTACTTTGAGCACCAAGGTGCTGTAGGTAGATGAGGCCAGAAAGGACCCCTGTCTTAAAGACAGTGCCTTCATAACGAAGCAAAACTGGGGAACAGATCCGTAGTATTCATAGAATTAGAACACTGATGAGAGCAGTCTATAGACTCCGAAAGTACAGCCGCCTCTAAGTGCCCTGGGGGATTTTGATTTCTCTGACATCCTAGGCTGTTTCGCAGAGTTTCTGTGTATCGTCTCTCTCTTACCCACTTTTATCTTTCAAATACTACAGATACTATTTTTGTTTCCAAAGGTCAAGTGACTTTCCTAGGGGCAGCAAGTTGCCTGGTGCAGTCAAATAACAGAACTGATGTTACACTGAATGTGCAAATAAGTTATTTTTACCTTATATTTTGAGAAAACAATCCAGAGTAAATATACAGAGTCTTCAAAGATTGTGAGGAGAAGCGTTATTTGAACCGGTCTTAGTAATTGAAAACTGTAGTTTCCACTGATTAGAAACTAATTAAGTAAATGAAGGGACTAGAATCCATTTGACCCTACTCCAACCTGACTGCCTGTCTAGTGTCCCAGTATCTGAGTAACAAACCTTTAAAATGTTATTACGTGGTCTGAGTTGATTTTGTCGGGCAATTATGCTTTACCTTTTTTTTTTCCTTTGATATCAGCAAGATCTTGTTCAACAGACTATGGCTCATAACTCTTGTCCTCTTTACTTAATTAACTATTGAGAAAACAATTAATGCAATGAATAGCCATTGAGTACCTGCCATGCTAAGGGGATTTATGTTAAGCTATGAAAGTTGGAAGAATGTATAATAAATAGTACTACAATTTAGGGAGTAAAAGCAGGGATGCCCAAGTGAGAAAACCACAACTTAATTTCTGGCTTTCCCTCCTACTAGCTGTCTGACCCTGACAATGTCTACATCTAAGTCACAGTTGTCTCTTTTGCAAAAGGAGTTTAATAACACTGACTGCCTCCCGGGATTCTTGTGACAATAAAGTAAAAGTGCTTAATTTACTGCTTGGATCGGAGAAAGTGATCAACAATTATAGCTTGTTAGCTCCTTTAAAATGGAAAATCTTTAAAGAAGATGAAAGTTTAGAGGAATTGATAGGAAACCAAGAAACCGAACCGGGCAGATATTAGGCAGTGGTGTGTGCAATGCATGAACTATAAAAATTCGGCAAAGGGACAAGCCAGCCCTGGATAAGCATTTTTTTTCTTTTTCATAGTCTTCACCAGCCATGCCACAACACGGTATTGTGATTGTAATTCCATCACAATACCATGTACAAAGAACAGAATTTGAATTCAGAATCAGCTAGCTAGTTCCTTAGAAACCTGGAGAAATGTGTGTATGTTGGTTCATCCAAGATAAGTCATATTTTCTATTAAGCAGATTATTAACTTTAATCATTTGAAAAGGCATTCTACCATATTAAGAATACTTAATAAACCCAACAGGAAAATTACACTGCTTGGGTGGGTTTGGGGAGGTGATGAGAACTGTCTAGCTTCTCAATTACTTTGCTCTGTAGATATTTGCCCTCCTAACTACACCCTTCCTCATCGTCAACCTTAATAACCAACAACAACCAGGGAATCAAAACCCTGAAAATACAGGTTACGGCTTTGTCATTCATTCATTTCCAAAATGTTGGCTCTG
Source organism: Lagenorhynchus albirostris (assembly GCF_949774975.1). NCBI lineage: Eukaryota > Metazoa > Chordata > Mammalia > Artiodactyla > Delphinidae > Lagenorhynchus > Lagenorhynchus albirostris. The sequence continues at coordinate 49,477,094 of NC_083104.1, read as the reverse complement.
TAACAGTGTATTCAAATAAGAGTTAAAATAATGTCAGTCACAATCATGCAATTTATAATTCCTAAATTGTAATCCCAATTAACATTCTGATTTTTCATAAATATGCTACATCCAGCGAAATGTTTCCTTGACAGAATATTAATGAACTATCCTCTGACTACAAACAGTATTCAATAACTGCTGTATTTTAGTCAAAACAATATTAAATTTTCAGATTTGTAAGCTCCAGACATTTTAAATGTTATAACTCCTCCGTCTTAGTAGAGGATACTCATTTATTTGCTAGGAGGCATTTGTCCTTTCCTAACCTTTTTACCTTCAGAAAATAAATGATGCATGTGACTTGAAAACTGAATTAATCTCAACTGAAAAAGGAATAATAAAAATAGCTAATGTCTTTATGATCACCATAGCAAGCCTACAGGGCAGTTACTTTTGCTATTTCTGTTTTGTCAGATGCATTCTATCTACTAATCCTCAATAAATGTGAAAAACTGATCATTTCACAGCTAAGAATTGACAAACTGGAACACATTTCTCATTTGAATAGATGAGATAAGCAGGTTGCCACCAGCCAGCGTTGCCATCTCTGCCTTGAGGCGAGCTGTGTCCCCGGTAGACCCTGTTAGTTCGTGCTTAGGTCACTGCTATCACATTTCTATTTGTCTATTCCTGGACCGGAGCTCAGATTCACATTCCAAATAGCCTCCTGTCTCAAGGACCATTCTGCTGCCTACCTTCTGTAGCATCATGTAAAGAAATGGAGCCCTCCAATTAAACCATTCCAGGTGTACACTTCTTGCCTGGAGAGCGAATTGAGAAACGAATGGGGTTCATGAATATAAATTGGGCTTTCCTTACACTTAAGTTTTCATTTGGAAATTGTATGGCATGATTCGCTCCCCACATAAATCTTTATTTGCCTTAAGTGTGTTTACTGTGGGAATCCCAGTGCACAGCTGGTAGCCCATTGCTATGCATGACTGAATATTAAAGTTCACAAATCATCAGGCAGAGGGGGCTTGGGGAGGGCGACATCGCAGTGTCCCTGCATCTGTGTGCTCAGCAAAGATGAATCACACCCTCCCAGGCCGTGCACCTTTACTGGGACGAGGCCACCCAACCTCACTCTTTTTCTCTCCTTGAATATTATTTGACAGTTGCTTCCCCTTTCTACCAAGACATTCTGTTTCCTGTATGTCTTAACAGCTCTGTTATCATCAGACTTATTTTTCCTTTCACCCCAATTTTGGTTTATAGAGCTGATGTAATAAATGAATCTTTCATAGGCCACCTCAATTTATTTTTGAACAGACTCTGTGAAACAGAGTCATTTTGAAGATGACTCGGTGAAAGGATGGAACGATTCAATAAGCAAATACATCATCTTTAGATGCAAGGCCACTCGACCTCTCCTGCCCTCCCCTCTCCCCTCCTTTCCTCTCCTCTTTTTGTTTACATAATAGCCGTGTGTATTCTGCAACAGGACCATTGAGGCCAACTGGGCTTTCACCAGAAGACCAAATATAAGTCAGACTTTTAGAAGACATTTCTCTCATTTTCAACCTGTACTTTGAATCTTCAGCCAGAAATAAGGCACCATTACACAGACTTGGAAGTGTGTTCACATTGCCTGCTCTTTGTTATATAACTAGGAAATGGTAAGGAAGGCTGTGGTCATAAATCTTCTATAGTCATGCCAAGTTATTTTTTTAACATATACAACAATTCATATGACAGTGAATTTGACGTGGCTAGGAGTAATGTCATAATAATAGTAAAACAGCAACAGAATTTTTTTAGGGCCAACGGGTATATGAATAAGAATGGTAGATCTAGACAATGGGAAATCATAGAAAACAGTTTTTTACAATTAATGTTTAAATTCTCCCTGCATATGAGGCATTCTGGGAGGTAGTAAGGGCCATGACATGGCCTAAAGTCACATTTCTTGTCCCCCAAGTCTGATGATTTTTCCATACTGTATAAACTGCCGCAAAGCATATGTAAGGGAGGCTTTGACTGTGTTACCCCAACACAATGTAACTGGAGGAAAGGTGGTCAGGACCCTTACTTACGTTCTTAATATGTGGTGTCTTTGCGAGAATGTAGAATAACCTAGTAAGGAAAACCATTATGATGGTGGAGTAGGGAGAGTAATGTGAACGTGAAAAAAATGGGACACATAAAGGAGGTCAAAGGATGACTTTCGAGATTACACACCTGCTCCACTTACCAATGAGTGCACAGTCCAGGCCTCCCAACTCGGCTCATCCCCAAGTTTGCTCTCTCGGGTGTTCCAAACTGACCACACCTTATTTCCATCTCCTTAGATGAACAGAGTTTAACTCAGTGACTATCTGCAAGACACGTTTCCACAGTATTTGTAAGATGAGTGAAAACACATTTTTTCAGAGCAAAGGAGAGCAAAGTACTGTCTGTTTAAAATTACATTATAGGGCTTCCCTGGTGGCGCAGTGGTTGAGAATCTGCCTGCCTATGCAGGGGACACGGGTTCGAGCCCTGGTCTGGGAAGATCCCACATGCCGCAGAGCAGCTAGGCCCGTGAGCCACAACTACTGAGCCTGCGTGTCTGGAGCCTGTGCTCCGCAACAAGAGAGGCCGCGATAGTTAGAGGCCCGCGCACCGCGATGAAGAGTGGCCCCCACTTGCCGCAACTAGAGAAAGCCCTTGCACAGAAACGAAGACCCAACCCAGCCAAAAATAAATAAATAAATAAATAAAAATAAATAAATAAAGGAATTCCCTTTAAAAAATTTAAAATTACATTATAGTGTTTATGTAATTTTACCCTTTCTCAGTTAAAACTCTCACATGCACTCAAAACGAGGTCTGTTTATAAACAATGTGGATTGATTAGGAATCTTTTACCCTTTGTTTCAATTTTTAAAATCTGGTTGTAAAACAGTGTCTGCGTTAAGAAAATCTAGGATTGTAAAGACTTTCTTGCAGGGAATTGTATTAAGACAGCAGTTCCACTGATTTCCAGGCACTCAGTACAGTTAATAGTATGAGCTCTGGAAGGACCTTATTTTACAGCATGACGTAAATCTGTTTTTGTTTTTTTTTTTGTGGTATGCGGGCCTCTCACTGTTGTGGCCTCTCCCATTGCGGAGCACAGGCTCCGGACGCGCAGGCCCAGTGGCCATGGCTCACAGGCCCAGCCGTTCTGTGGCATGTGGGATCTTCCCGGACCGGGGCACGAACCCGCGTCCCCTGCATCGGCAGGCGGACCCTCAACCACTGCGCCACCAGGGAAGCCCATAAATCTGTTTTATTTCTCTATCACCATGTCATTTTCACCTACATTACAACTTTCTTCCCAATATTTGTAAGAACAGTTCACAGCCTTCATTCAAGAATGCATTTTAAACCACATCTTGTAGTAGGGATTAAGATAATTAGAATAAATCCTGGTCCACTTAAAAAAGAAGGAAAAGAAAACCTACCAACTGACCCATCCAGCAGGTCATAAACACATACCTTCTTTACATGTTGTACTCTGCATTATCTATGATATGTACATGATCCCTCATGGGAGTGTTTTGCCAGAACGTTTTCTTGGGAGCTAGTGGTGGCACAGAATAAAAGCATGACACACCTGCTCTTGTTACCTTTTGTCTAAGTCAATGAACGTTGAATTATGTAGAGTAGGGAGTCATTTTGTTCACTAGGGTATGGAAAACAGAATGCATCCTAAGTTAACAGGCTGGTGATCTCTGTGTGAAGTGAGGTGATGCAGAAAAGCGAGAGGGTAAGAGAATGAATCAAATTAATTAGGAAAAAACTTGATAATGTGTGACTTCTCCAAATATCATTGAAACCAAAGCAAAAGAGAGATCTGAAAGGTTTCATTTACAGCAGTCAACCGACGTCAATACAGGTTCCGGTCTTTGCATCATGAAGAATTTACCACTGTCACAACCTGCTGATTGGACCACTCTTAAGGATGGAAGTATCAGTGAATTTTTTGGAGTCATACCCTTGTCCGCCCTAAGAAGCAAAACATGCATTATTAGGAAATACACACTCCTGATACAGAGATTTAAAGGTCTGCAGGTTGCCTGGTGAAGAAGTGCTCTCATCCCATACAATATCATCATTGTTCTTCTTGGTACAACCAGTTCAAATGGTGTTCTTTCTTCACAGGTTACCAGCCGCTCTTGTCTGGTCAACAGGGGTTCCAAGGCCTCATGGGGGTACAGCAGCCGCCTCAGAGTCAGGGCATGATGAGCAGCCACCAGGGAACTCCAGTGCAAAGCGTGATGCTCTCCTACCCAACCGTGTCTAATTATCAGGTGCATATCAGTAACTTGGAAAATCGTGTTTTATAAAGCAGAACTTGCCTAAGTACAGGCTGTGGGTATGTCCCCACATCGGCTGGTTGGCTGGGTGGTAGGTGCTAGGCCCAGCCAGTGCTGACGGCTGATTTTGAGTCAAGATTATAATAGACAAGCAGAAAATGGGAAATGTATACTTCTGTAACTACTGTGGCTTTTGAATGCCCTGCTAAGTGTGATTCCATACAGACTTTGTATTCATGGAAGAAAATTCTTTAAAGTTCTATTCATGAAGACCTTCGGGCATTCTGTTGAAATTGTACTTACTGGGAGAAAGTCCTCACAGCAAATTTTCATTTGTTTTTGGTCACACTCAAAGAAACTTCATTTCACCACAAATTTATCTTATAAGGGATTTTAAAATGGCATCTCAAGATTCATTTAAAGGGCATTTATTGGACCTGACAGCTGCATTTTCCAGACTAAACCCACACTGGGTATTTAAAAAGTGTCATGCCCCCTTCTGTAATGTATATCCTGAAATACCCTGGCAGGGGGCAGGGGGTAGTGAAGGGTTGGTGAAACACTTTAATCATTAAATTTAGCTGCATCAGGTACTTCTGGCCCTGGAGAACTTATCCTCGGTCCTCCTGCCCTGACAATCTTTGTTCACACTGCATCAGTTTCTACCTCCAACTGGATAGATGTTCTCTAAAGCTGCAGGTTGAGAGTGAGCTGGTGTTCCTGGGACAGAATCCCCTTTTACTATCGATGGCTCCAGGCCACTTTGCGTAAAACCGGAATGGGAGCATGGCTTTTCAAAACTGAGAGAAATCCGGAGTGGGAGGTCCAGATGGCAGTCCCTGGAGGGCCAGGAGAGAGGAAGGAAGGAGGCTCAGAACTAACATCTCCTGAGCATGTACTTCTAGCCAGATGTGTCCCAAGAGGTGTACACCCCAGCAGTCCTTTCAGGGGCACTTTGCAGGAGGTTACATTATGCAGATGGACTCAGAGAAACAGAGAGGTTAAGTGACTTGCCCAATGTGAAACAGCTGATAAAAGGGAGAGCTGGGATTCCAACCTAAAAGCATGACTGTTTTTGATGACACCACTGTAGCTCATGGGACATCCCAAAATAACCTCTTCATACAGGCTTCTGTCTTGTGTCTTCCTACAGGTGCCAATGACCCAGGGTTCTCAAGGACTGCCCCAGCAGTCATACCAACAGCCAATCATGCTACCTAACCAGGCAGGCCAAGGGTCCCTCCCAGCCACCGGAATGCCTGTGTACTGTAACGTCACACCGCCGACCCCTCAGAACAACCTTAGGCTGATGGGCCCTCATTGTCCGTCCAGCACTGTCCCCGTGATGTCAGCCAGCTGCAGGACCAACTGTGCCAGTATGAGCAATGCTGGGTGGCAGGTCAAGTTCTGAGCACTCTGGCCATGGTACATGTCTTCAGATACTACTCATGGCCTTTAAGGGAGGAAGAGCAAGGTGCGAAAACTCACTGAGGACTTAAGTATTCACTCAACACCCAAATGACTGCTGCTGGTATTCTGTAAAAAACAAAACAAACAAAAAAAAAAAACAAAGACTAATCCACACATTAGCTGGTTAATGGTGCATATTTCCGTCATGTCTGCTAGGTATGCCTTTCTAGCTTAGCTAGTGACATGAATTCATCAAGGTAAGATTTTCTCCTACCACTGAATACCACTGTGTAGATGATAATATCCCTAATTTGGATTATTAGTTTTGTACTTTGTGTTGACTTTGTGATGCTAAAAGTATTTAAAAATTATATACTGAAATCACATTGTACCAAAGCTGTAATGGAAAAGAACTGATGAATGGAAGGAATAATTTATATACACTATAGAGTTTTCTTTTTTTAATGGATATATACTGTATTGTAGTGTTTAATCAAAATAAAACTATTTGACCTTATGGAGGAAGGTCATGTTTTTACCACCAGTTTGCTTCACTCTCTGTTCCAATATATGTTGGCTTATGTGTCACTGTTATCCCTTTTGAGCACTATTTCATGAATAATGCACAGAAAAGATGTTCCAGGTGTTTGCAGATGAACTGGCATCACCTTGGTAGGCAAACACTGAACCAACTGTAGTTTCTTGTCACGAATACTACAGGGGTCCTGAAAATCAGGCAACATTCATCTCATCTGTTCACTGACTTCACATTTTTGAAATGTGTACCTTGCTTTTAGTTTTAGGCCTATTGAATGCATGTAGCTATACTTCACCAACTAGGAAAACCTGAATATCCTCAGTAACAACAGCTCTACACCAAACTCTATACCAAACCCTGATCCACCTCCATTCAAATTCCATCACCTACCTGGAAAACAAGATATCTTTGCTTAGAGGGAGATTAAAAGAGGCACAGTCTAATTTATACTGGGTCACACAATGTAACGTACCACTAATACTGACAGTAGGTCAGTATCTCAAAGGTGCTGTTTGTCCTAATAATTGAAAACAAGGCAAAATATTGCAGTTTGTTTACAAATACTCAGAACATTCACACACAAAAAAAGAAAGAAAATTAGAAGAAGGCTGTTCCTGTCTAATCCCAAAATGTTTAACTCCCTATAGATTCTGCAGGTAAGACTGATTTATGACAACCTTTGAAAAATAATATCAGAACTCTGTATACCATCTTTGGCCCTTCCAGATTTTTTTTTTTTTTTTTTTTTTTTTTTTGCGGTACGCGGGCCTCTCACTGTTGTGGCATCTCCCGTTGCGGAGCACAGGCTCCGGACGCGCAGGCTCAGCGGCCATGGCTCACAGGCCCAGCCGCTCCGCGGCATGTGGGATCTTCCCGGACCGGGGCACGAACCCGCGTCCCCTGCATCAGCAGGCAGACTCTCAACCACTGTGCCACCAGGGAAGCCCTCTTCCAGGAGATATTTAATAAGGGACTAAAACCCCACAGCTTTCACTTTGCTATGGCAGTACAATGACTAACAGTTTTGTATTTTATACTCTTTACCTAAAAACCATTATTACCAATGAGAAGGATTTGGAAAGTATATCTGGATAATTACCATTGTTTTTCACATTATCACATTCTCTATATTAGATTTTTCCATATTCATGTTGTTTAGCTGGAGATAAGAGTTAGGCAGCTAGTTAAAAACTCAACCTACCAGATTACCATTCCTTAATTTTACACTATTGTTGTATTTTTCCTTTAAAGGGGATTTTTTACACATACTATCATTAGTTTTATTCCTTGTGAAAAGTCTGTCCCATTTCCCCAAATCTCAGCCTACTGATTTCTTCATAATAAGTAAACCCTATGAAAGACGTTATAAAAAGAGGATGTTGCATTTTTTTAAATTGAGCCATTAAACCAATAGGCTGAGTAGCTTTTAAACCAAGAGCTGCTCTGAGAAGAAGCTATGTGTTTGCCTAATTAATATCTTCCCCTAATAGAAGGAGGGGGCTGACCAATATAGATTCATTTTAAAATATATTCCCCATGCAGCCCTCTGATCTTGGCAGTGATCCCAAACTCAAGGATCCAAATATGAGTCTGAATGTTTATTTTCTTTTCATACAGTTCTGAGAAATTTTGAGCATTTCTTTAATGATTCTTAGAATTATTGAGTCTGCTTTCCCATGGATTTGAAACGTAAGTCATGCTAATAAGAATAAAGACAGACCTTCTTTCTTGTTGGCCATTCTTCTCCAAATGTGTTACACTCTTTCATATTTAGACATTTGACTTTATTGCATAAATCCCTTCGGTTACTGTTTCCAAGCTGAGGCATCTTCCTTACTTTCACTAAATATTTGTATCCAGCATTACCTTATTCCTAATCTCATGTTATGCTTACTGTCTTTTTACATTTGAATATTCAAGGTGGTTGTGTAGAGTGCGGGTCCCCAACCCTACCGGTCCGCAGCCTGTTAGGAACCAGGGTCATTACTGCCTGACCATCCCCCCCAGCCCCACACCGACATCCGTGGAAAAACTGTCTTCCAAGAAACTGGTCCCTGGGGCCAAAAAGGTCGGGGACTGCTGGTGTAGAAAGACAGTTGTTATTAGTGAAGCACTTCCAGAATTCAATTTACCTTCAGGAGAACATTCCGTTTTTTTCACATGAGTTAAAATTTTATTACAATCACATTTTGAAAATACATTTTACATATATGTCTATAAACTTATATAGAAACATACATATGCAAATATACATAGTCATCCCTAATGATCCTCCATGTGAATGTAAAAGAAAACACAAGTGACTTACGCATTCATTTATTCAGCAAAATTTTATTGCATACTTCATTATATCCTAATTATGTGGCACAATTTAAAATAAAAGTGCAAATAAATTTCACGCCCATAGATTTATTCTTGTAAGTTTTATCATACGTTTGGTGATTCTGTGATAGTTGTAACTAAATGTGCTAACTAGGATACCGATGAATTTCAGCCATAATTATTTTATTGTTTTAATATCGTTCCCCAGGATGTGGGGTAGGATAAGACAGTGTGTTATATAACATTATGGAAATGGATTTATGTCATTAATTATAAGTATAGTTGGAGGATTTAGATAAAGTCGTAAATCACCATAACAAAAGAAGTGGGGTACCTCTGAGCCAGAGCAGCTTCACAAGAAAGGATGGAAGGACAAAGCAGTTCTAGCTCTTAACTCTTAGCAATTCTATTTTACGTGCAGCAAAGCTTTGGTGGCATGTATTTTCTTTTTCCCTCTTGGACAGAAACTTCTGTAAGTAAGTGCCCTGTCTTAAGCTGCATCACAAGGCACAGTTCCTATAACCCATCAGGATAAAACAAATGAGACTGAACAGAACATGGAGACAGCACGGGAGGGCTGCCAAGTCTCCATCACGACATATCCTGTACCAATACCCAATATGCAATGAAATCGGATAAGTCCCTCCTGTTTAAAAAAAAAATGGTGAGACATTTATCCATTCTGACTCACAAAACATTTTTTATTTTCTGTACTTTGCTGGATGCCACTTCTACACAAGACCAGAAATCTTTGCTTCTTCCCATACTATTCTGTCCAAAACCCTCTTTCCTGAGAAAGTTGTTCTCTTTAGGGCTTTGACACTGTTTTCCAATAGTTCTCAGCTGTAGTGTTTGTTTCAAGTTCAAATCTTTATCACTTGCCTTCTGTGAAGTTTTGTAACCTCCGGTCTTCTCCCCCCAAAAGATCTGCCACTATTATGTGTCACCAGTGGCAAGAGCTTTTCACTCTTGGAGCTGGGTTCTCTGCTCCTCTTGGCATTGTGTACACAGTGGGGGTGAGAGGCATCTGATACTATTCTTTTGAAGAGGAAAATCATTTTCTGATTGATGTCCTAACAGAGAACCGAGTCTTCTACTGGGCATGAGGTTGCTTCCTCTCAGACAATAATAACCAGCTCCCTGACTGCAGCAGCTCAGGGAATGCTCTGAAATTTGAGTTTGTTATTTGATTTGTTTTACTGCTTTATTCCATATTACTCTCAGTATTGTCATAGAAGGAGAAGGAAGAGGTCAGATACTGAGCAAATAGGAGGAGACGTAAATCTGAAGGGGGTGAGCCCTGAAACCGGATTCGATGGACAGTCAAGGAGCAACGCAGCAGGCACTCATGATAATGTGTGTGCCACTGATGCACTGGTCAGACCGATTCAGCATCCTGTCGGAAGAGAGTCGCTTTTTGAATGTTCAAGACTTCACTCCTTTGATGTCTGGTATATACAGAGGATGGGGGAGACATTCAGGGGTGCGGGGGAGAAGATGAGGCATAGAGTATAGAGATTCTGGAATTAAAAGTAGGACGGGGCTTCCCTGGTGGCGCAGTGGTTGAGAGTCCGCCTGCCGATGCAGGGGACACGGGTTCATGCCCTGGTCCAGGAAGATCCCACATGCCGCGGAGCGGCTGGGCCCGTGAGCCATGGCCGCTGAGCCTGTGCGTCCGGAGCCTGTGCTCCGCAACAGGAGAGGCCACAACAGTGAGAGGCCCACGTACCGCAAAAAAAAAAAAAAAAGTAGGGCAGCTGGGACTTCCCTGGTGGCACAGTGGTTAAGAATCCGCCTGCCAATGCAGGGGACACGGGTTCAATCCCTGGTCCTGGAAGATCCCTCATGCCATGGAGCAACTAAGCCCGTGCACCACAACTACTGAGCCTGCGCTCTAGAGCCCACAAGCCACAAGTACTGAGCCTGCACGCCACAACTACTGAGCCCACATGCCACAGCTACTGAAGCCTGCGTGCTCTAGGGCCCGTGTGCTGCAACTACTGAAGCCCACGTGCCTAGAGCCCGTGCTCTGCAACAAAAGCCACTGCAATGAAAAGCCTGCGCACTGCAATGAAGAGTAGCCCCCACTCGCCGCAACAAAGACCCAAAGCAGCCAAAAAAAAAAGTAGGGCAGCTTATTTGAAGTTCTGAATCATGTTTCTTGCTAAAAGATCCAGCATCCCCATAAGAATGGCCCAAGAAAACAGATCTGGCTAAATATGGGGGCAACTTAGGGCCTTATTGCTCTCTCTGTACCCCCAAAGTTTTCATTGTATTAATAGCTTGGAAACCATTGCTGTTTGCATTGCTGTAATGCTATCATAAAACACCCCCCTTCTTGTAATTCGATTCCTTTGTGTAGAGTTTGCAGCTGACTCTTCCGGGTTCTCCAGCAAGTAAGTCAGTAGGACCTCTGTCTGGGCACTTAACAACATCCCCCTTTTGTATAAAATACCTCAGCTCATATAGGATTCACATTTCCTTGAAGAAATGAATGTGCGTACCATCCTATTATGGGGTGACTGGAAGAAACACCAAGCATATAATGACATCTGGGTCACTTATAGCCGTCCCACGAATTGTTTCTAAACTGATGAAAAACACAGAAGCAGGAAAACAACCTGTTTTTTTTTTTCTTTTTAAGAAACAAGACAATCACCTGTCATTTTCAAGTGTTTAAATATTTTTGTCTACGAGAATGAGACCACATTTTCAGATGAAATGCACAAGCCAATTTCATCATTTTCAAAAGAGAGAGGAGTCACTTAAGGTGCTTAATGGTAATGTAATAGAGAGCAATGGCCTGAGACAGAAAAAAGCAGCAATTTAAATTGGACATTAAGAAAAATTTCACTGGAAGCAAGGGCAATTATACAATGAAATAATTTCCTAAGGGAGAAACAGTGAGGCACAATTAAAAAGAGTTGTTTTAAAGTGAGTAGATTAAAAAACACTTGCAGCTGAGGCTGCGGGAGGATCGTTTTATGATTTATTGCTTTACTCTGCCTGCGTGTCATACTCACGAGATTTCCCAGGCTCAGCTAGCTTACCTTCCATCAAGGAAGGATCTGCATGGTGCCAGAGGTCTATGATGTCTGTATTTATTTTTCTTTATTCAAAAATGTAGACAGAGCTCTAAATGGAGTATCAGTGAAAAAGGCAAGGAGAACCTCGACGGCTCTAGTTGTTCGAAAGCTACTCTGTGTCAGTGTCCTAGGATATTTTACACACATGCACACCTCTCTCTCTCTCCAATCTTATTTAAACCTTCCCGCAACTAATTGGTTGACCTGTTCAAACTGGTGGCCATTAATCAGTTAGTATTACTGGCCATGAGGATACATGACACAATTATTCCTTCACACAGACATAATGCTATGCATGCAGCGTGGGGGGTAGATAAAGCATCCTTTACCTGATGTCCAACATCTTGCGCTTGAATCCTAGCTCCCATGATTAAGCACCCTCAAAAACTAACCTCTGGGTCCCGCCTGTACAGGTCTCTAATCATTGCTATTCCTTTTTTTTTTTTTTTTTTTTTTTTTTTTGCGGTACGCGGGCCTCTCACTGTTGTGGCCTCTCCCATTGCGGAGCACAGGCTCCGGACGCATAGTCTCAGCGGCCATGGCTCATGGGCCCAGCCGCTCCGCGGCATGTAGGATCCTCCCAGACCGGGGCATGAACCCGTGTCCCCTGCATCGGCAGGCGGACTCTCAACCACTGCGCCACCAGGGAAGCCCCTGCTATTCCTTTCTTAATCTCTTTCCTCCCTTATCAGGACGAGCAATTTTTCAGCCAGTTTATGTAAGGATTTAACACTAGTTACCAGCCTACCAGCCAGGAGAGGAAGGGAGGCTGTCTGCTGAGGGGGAGAAGGGATTTCACGGTGCTTCCCAGCCCAGCGCTGGGGAAGGCCACCTCCATGCACTCTGAAGGTCCAGAGGGGCCTGCAGAACCAACATCCCCCGGTACATATATCAAGATGCTCCCAGGCCACGTTTCGGGATTTCTAGTTTTCTTAACCAGGGCCCTGACTTTAGCACGGCAGGACTTTTCAGCTGAGCATTCAATGTCTCTGGAGCTCTGAAATTGTGAGATCTTATGTTTGCTGTTTCCTGCTCAGCCGGGTCCCCTCTTCCACAACAGAAGCTTGAAGCCTTTTTGTGTGCTCCCAAAGAGGCCCTCTGGCCCTCACCCTTAAGACTTGAACTGTGAATGGTCTTTGGTTCTTTGTTAGCCCTCCGCAGAGTGTCCATGCAACTTGGCAATAATTCTAGCCACCGCTCCACTGCCTTGCAGGCATTTTCTCCTCATGTCTTTCATATGCTTGAATCATCAGCCCTTCAAGGGCATTTTCCCCCACAGGGATGCTTTGCCCCATCACACCAGGGCAATATTTAGCAAGGGAACCGTGTGTCAAGGGACTCAGGACAGCATATTACACCACTCTTCGCACCACCTGTATTAGTTCAGGCCTCTGAAAAGCAGATGCCACGATGGAATTAGACTTTTTAGAGATTTAGAAGGAAAATTCGGTAAGGAAAAATGTGTGGGGAGTTGCAGGAAGCCATCAGAGTCATCTGACTTGATGCAAGTCTGACCTCTGTGGAGGAGAGAGGAAAAGTCTTAGAATTCAATGCAATTAAAGAAAGTTTCATCGAGATCTACAGGGGGGTCCTCAGGTCAAAGTCTCTGTCAGAGACCCACATGTCTCAGGAGTGAGCCTACCGTAGCATCTCTGCTGAGCTCATTAGTGTCTTGGGCAGCGTGTTTGCCTTGGTGTAAACGCAGTGATGGTTTTCAGAGTCCCCAGAGTCAGAGATATAAGAGGTGCATTCCTATGGCTGCCACACACAGAGACCCAGAGTTCTTCCATCTTGACAATTCAACCTTCTGTATGGCTAAAGTCCTCTGCATTCAGTCAGTGGATAAGAAGAGTGAGAAATGACACACATCACGGAGGGAGGGAGGGAGGGAGACGGATGGACTGAGAGTTTGGGATTGGTAGATGCAAACTATTACATTTAGAATGGATAAACGACAAGGTCCTAATGTATAGCACAAGGAACTATATTCAATATCCTGTGATAAACCATAATGGAAAAGAGTATGATAAAAGAATGTATCTATGTGTATAACTGAGTCACTTTGCTGTACAGCAGAGACTGGCACAACATTGTAAATCAACTATACTTCAATTAAAAAAAAAAAAAGAAGTGACACACATACCTCTATTCACAAGGATGCACTTCATTGAATGGAGAGTCTGAGAAATGTGTACCTGGTATGGGGGCCACTTAGCAGCAAGAAGTCTACAATAAAGAACAAGAAATGCCTTTGATGGACAGCGGGTCACTTCTGCCACTTAGAATAAATAAAAGTGAGTGGAGGGCTTCCCTGGTGGCGCAGTGGTTGAGAGTCCGCCTGCCGATGCAGGGGACATGGGTTCGTGCCCTGGTCCGGGAAGATCCCACATGCCGCGGAGCGGCTGGGCCTGTGAGCCGTGGCTGCTGAGCCTGCACGTCCAGAGCCTATGCTCCGCAACGGGAGAGGCCACAACAGTGAGAGGCCCACGTACCGCAAAAAAAAAAAAAAAAAAAGTGAGTGGAAAGCTAACAAAAATGTTGTCATTTTGATGGCATGAATGATGAAAAAAGAAAGAAAAATTAAACAATATTAGAAAGGAAAAACAGGGCCTAACTACAAACACACTATAAATCAAAAATAAAGTGTCAAGGCTCTGAACAACTTTATGCAAATAAGTTTTAAAAATACTGTATTTGCAAAATATTGATTACCAAGAATGACAAAAGTAAATGCACAACCTGAGTAAGAAGATAACAGATTAAAATAATTTAGTTAAAGATATTCCAATCCCCAAACAGCAGACTCAGAAATATTTACAAGGGACTCCCACAAAGCCATCTTAGATACATTCTTACATATTTTTTTAAAGGCCGTTCCCAAAATAGCATACAAGTCTGCTAAAACCATGAAATCAGAACAAAACAAGGAAAGAATAAGACAGTCAGATCACAGTCAAACTCACTCGTGAAAACAGATGCAAAATATTTGCGATAAAATATTAACAAATGCTACCCAACAATACGTATATGTGTGATCGCATCAGAAGAAACCAAACCTGCTGACATCTTGATCTTGGGCTTGAAGCCTCCAGAACTGTGAGAAAATAAATCTCTGTTGTTTAAACCAGGGTTCCCCAAACCCCAGGTCATGGACTGGTACCAGGATGCAGCCTGTTAGGAACCAGGCCACATAGGAGGAGGTGAGCAGCGGGCAAGTGAGTGAGGCTTCATCTGCCGCTACCCATCGCTGGCATTACCACCTGAACCTCCCCACTCCCAGTCCGTGGAAAAATTGTCTTCTACGAAACCAGTCCCTGGTGCCAAAAAGGTTGGGGACCACTGGTTTAAACCACCTCATATGAGGTATTTTGTTATGGCGGCCTAGCAGACTAATACTTCAGTTCTCCACATATTAAATTAAGAACTCAAACTGATTATAAACAACGTTTCAACCTATTTTTAAGGAACTTCTAAAGTGTACCCTAAAATTCATGTAGAATAGCCAACAGCTAAGAACATCAAATAAATATGAAGGAACAAGATGAGAGCGTTGAGACCTTCAAGATGGTGGAGGAGTAAGACGCGGAGATCACCTTCCTCCCCACAAATACATCAGAAATACATCTACATGTGGAACAACTCCTACAGAACACCTACTGAACGCTGGCAGAAGACCTCAGACCTCCCGAAAGGCAAGAAACTCCCCACGTACCTGGGTAGGGCAAAAGAAAAAAAGAAAAAACAGAGACAAAAGAATAGGGACGGGACCTGCACCAGTGGGAGGGAGCTGTGAAGGAGGAAAGGTTTCCACACACTAGGAAGCCCCTTCGCGGGCAGAGACTGCGGGTGGCGCAGGGGGGAAGCTTCCGAGCCGCGGAGGAGAGCACAGCAACAGGGGTGCGGAGGGCAAAGCGGGGAGATTTCCCGCACAGAGGATCGGTGCCGACTGGCACTCACCAGCCCAAGAGGCTTATCTGCTCACCCGCCAGGGCAGGTGGGGGCTGGGAGATGAGGCTCGGGCTTCGGAGGTCAGGTCCCAGGGAGAGGACTGGGGTTGGCTAATGAACACAGCCTGAAGGGGGCTAGTGCGCTACAGCCAGCCAGGAGGGAGTCTGGGAAAAAGTCTGGACCTGCCTAAGAGTCAAGAGACCATTGTTTCAGGGTGCGTGAGGAGAGGGGATTCAGAGCACCACCTAAACGAGCTCCAGAGACAGGCGCAAGCTGCGGCTAAGAGCGCAGACACCAGAGACGGGCATGAAACGCTAAGGCTGTTGCTGCAGCCACCAAGAAGCCTGTGTGCAAGCACAGGTCACCATCCACACCTCCCCTCCCGGGAGCTTGTGCAGCCCGCCACTGCCAGGGCCCCGTGTTCCAGGGACGGTTTCCCTGGGAGAACACACGGCGCAACTCAGACTGGTGCAATGTCATGCTGGCCTCTGCTGCCGCAGGCTAGCCCCGCATTCCACACCCCTCCCTCCCCCCCCCCCCCCCCCCGCCTGAGTAAGCCACAGCCCCCTAATCAGCTGCTACTTTAACCCCGTCCTGTCTGAGTGAAGAACAGATGCCCTCAGGGGACCTAAATGCAGAGGCGGGGCCAATTCCAAAGCTGTGCAAACAAAGAAGAGAAAGGGAAATTTCTCCCAGCAGCCTCAGGAGCAGTGGATTGAATCTCCACAATCAACTTGATGTACCCTGCATCTGTGGAATACCTGAATAGACAACGAATCATCCCAAAATTCAGGCAGTGGACTTTGGGAGCAACTGTAGACTAGGGGTTTGCTGTATGTGACTGACTGGTTTCCAGTTTTATGCTTTTTTTAGTTTAGTATTTAGAGTTTATTATCATTGGTAGATTTCTTTATTGATTTCATTGCTCTCTTCCTTTTGTTTTTTTATATATATAGATACATTTTTTTTCCTTTTTCTCTTTTTGTGAGTGTGTATGTTTATGCTTCTTTATGTGATTTTGTCTGTATAACTTAGCTTTTACCATTTGTCCTACGGTTCTGTCTGTCCGTTTTTTTTGTTTTGTTTTGTTTTAGTATAGTTTTTAGCTCTTGCTATCATTGGTGCATTTCTTTTCTGGTTTGGTTGCTCTCTTCTTTTGTTCTTTATTACTTTTTAATTATTTTATTTTTAATAATTTTTTATTTTAATAACTTTATTTATTATTTTTTTTCTGCCTTTTCTTCTGAGCCATGTGGCTGACAGGGTCTCGGTGCTCCGGCCAGGTGTCAGGCCTGTGCCTCTGAGGTGGGAGAGCCGAGTTCAGAACATTGATCCACCAGAGACCTCCCAGCTCCACACAATATCAAAGGTTGAAAGCTCTCCCAGAGATCTCCATCTCAACACTAAGACCCAACTCCACTCAACGACCAGCAAGCTACAGTGCTAGACACCCTATGCCAAACAATTAGCAAGACAGGAACACAACCCCACCCATTAGCAGAGAGGCTGCCTAAAATCATAATAAGGTCACAGTCACCCCAAAACACACCACCAGATGCTGTCCTGCGCACCAGAAAGACAAGATGCAGCCTCATCCACCAGAGAACAGGCACCAGTTCCCTACACCAGGAAGTCTGCACAAGCAACTGAACCAACCTTACCTACTGGGGGCAGACACCAAAAACAACAGGAACTACGAACATGCCCCCAAACACAGTAAATTAAGCAAATTTAATTTAAAAGGAGACCCCAAACACAGTAAATTAAGCAAAATGAGAAGACAGAGAAACACACAGCACACGAAAGAACAAGGCAAAAACCCACCATACCTAACAAATGAAGAGGAAATAGACAGTCTACCTGAAAAAGAATTCAGAGTAATGTTAGCAAAGAGGATCCAAAAACTCAGAAATAGAATGGAGAAAACACAAGGAACATTTAACAAGGACCTAGAAGAACTAAAGAGCCAACAGACAATGATGAACATCACAATAAATGAAATCAAAAATTCTGTAGAAGGGATCAATAGCAGAATAACTGAGGCAGAAGAACGGATAAGTGACCTGGAAGATAAAACAGTGGAAATAACTACCACAGAGCAGCATAAAGAAAAAGGAATGAAAAGAATTGAGGACAGTCCCAGAGACCTCTGGGACAACATTAAACACACCAACATTCGAATTATAGGGGTCCGAGAAGAAGAAGAGAAAAAGAAAGGGACTGAGAAAATATTTAAAGAGATTATCCTTGAAAAATTCCCTAATATGGGAAAGGAAATAGTCAATCAAGTCCAGGAAGTGCAGAGACTCCCATACAGGATAAATCCAAGGAGAAACAGGCAAAGACACATATTAATCAAACTATCAAAAATTAAATACGAAGAAAAAATATTAAAAGCAGCAAGGGAAAAACAACAAATAACATACAAGGGAATCCCCATAAGGTTAAGAACTGATCTTTCAGCAGAAACTCTGCAACCAGAAGGGAGTGGCAGGACATATTTAAAGTGAGGAAAGGGAAAAACCTACAACAAAGATTACTCTACCCAGCAAGGATCTCATTCAGATTTGACAGAGAAATTAAAACCTTTACAGACAAGCAAAAGTGAAGAGAATTCAGCACCACCAAACAAGCTTTACAACAAATGCTAAAGGAACTTCTCTAGGCACGAAACACAAAAGAAGGAAAAGACCTACAATAACAAACCAAAAACAATTAAGAAAATGGTAATAGCAGCATACATATTGATAACTACCTTAAATGTAAATGTATTTACATTTCGGCTCGAACCGAAAGACACAGACTGGCTGAATGGATACAAAAAGATCCATGTAGGGCTTCCCTGGTGGCGCAGTGGTTGAGAGTCCGCCTGCCGATGCAGGGGACATGGGTTCGTGCCCGATCCGGGAGAATCCCACATGCCGCGGAGCAGCTGGGCCCGTGAGCCG
The DNA here is from genome assembly GCF_949774975.1 of Lagenorhynchus albirostris. Taxonomy (NCBI): domain Eukaryota; kingdom Metazoa; phylum Chordata; class Mammalia; order Artiodactyla; family Delphinidae; genus Lagenorhynchus; species Lagenorhynchus albirostris. The sequence continues at coordinate 49,458,517 of NC_083104.1, read as the reverse complement.
TGGCCGCTGAGCCTGTGCGTCCAGAGCCTGTGCTCCGCAATGGGAGAGGCTACAACAGTGAGAGGCCCGCGTACCGCAAAAAAAAAAAAAAAAACAAGACCCATGTATGTGCTGTCTACAAGAGATCCCCTTCAGACCTAGGGACACATACAGACTGAAAGTGAGGGGATGGAAAAAGATATTGCATGCAAATGGAAATCAAAAGAAAGCTGGTGTAGCAATTCTCATATCAGACAAAATAGACTTTAAAATAAAGACTATTACAACAGAAAAAGAAGGACACTACAAATGAATAAGGGATCAGTCCAAGAAGGAGATATAACAATTGTAAACAACTATATTTATGCACCCAACATAGGAGCACCTCAATACATAAGGCAAATGCTAACAGCCATAAAAGGGGAAATCGACAGTAACACATTCATAGTAGGGGACTTTAACACCCCACGTTCACCAATGGACAGATCATCCAAAATGAAAATGAACAAGGAAACACAAGCTTTAAATGATACATTAAAAAAGATGGACTTAATTGATATTTATAGGACACTCCATCCAAAAACGACAGAATGCACTTTCCTCTCAAGTGCTCATGGAACATTCTCCAGGATAGAACATATCATGGGTCACAAATCAACTCTTGGTAAATTTAAGAAAATTGAAATCGTATCAAGTATCTTTTCTGACCACAATGCTATGAGACTAGATATCAATTACAAGAAAAGATCTATAAAAAATACAAACACATGGAGGCTAAACAATACACTACTAAATAACCAAGAGATCACTGAAGAAATCAGAGAGGAAATCAAAAAATATCTAGAAACAAATGACAATGAAAACACGATGACCCAAAACCTATGGGATGAAGCAAAAGAAGTTCTAAGACAGAAGTTTATAGCAATACAATCCTACCTAAAGAAACAAGAAATATATCAAATAAACAACCTAACCTTACACCTAAAGCAATTAGAGAAAGAAGGACAAACAAACAAACAAAAAACCCAAAGTTAGCAGAAAGAAAGAAATCATAAAGATCAGATCAGAAGTAAATAAAAAGGAATGAAGGAAACAAGAGCAAAGATAAATCAAACTAAAAGCTGGTTCTTTGAGAGGATAAACAAAATTGATAAACCATTAGCCACATCAAGGAAAAAAGGGAGAACACCCAAATCAATTGAATTAGAAATGAAAAAGGAGAAGTAATAACTGACACTGCAGAAATACAAAAGCTCATGAGAGATTACTACAAGCAGCTCTATGCCAATAAATGGACAACCTGGAAGAAATGGACAAATTCTTAGAAAAGCACAACCTTCCGAGACTGAACCAGGAAGAAACAGAAAATATAAACAGACCAGTCACAAGCACTGAAATTGAGACTGTGATTAAAAATCTTCCAACAAACAAAAGCCCAGGAACAGATGGCTTTACAGGTGAATTCTATCAAACATTTAGAGAAGAGCTAACACCTATGCTTCTCAAATTCTTCCAAAATATAGCAGAAGGAGGAACACTCCCAAACTCATTCTACGAGGCCAACATCACCCTGATACCAAAACCAGACATAGATACCACAAAGAAAGAAAACTAGAGGCCAATAACACTGATGAGCATAGATGCAAAAATCCTCAACAAAATACTAGCAAACAGAATCCAACAGCACATTAAAAGGATCATACACCATGATCAAGTGGGGTTTATCCCAGTAATGCAAGGATTCTTCAATATACACAAATCAATCAATGTGATAAACCATATTAACAAATTGAAGGATAAAAACCATATGATCAGACTTCCCTGGTGGCAAAGTGGTTACGAATCTGCCTGACAATGCAGGGGACACGGGTTCAAGCCCTGGTCCAGGAAGATCCCACATGCCACGGAGCAAGTAAGCCTGCTGCCACAACTACTGAGCCTGCACTCTAGAGCCTGTGAGCCACAACTACTGAGCCCACACGCCTAGAGCCCATGCTCTGCTACAAGAGAAGCCACCACAATGGGAAGCACATACACCTCAACGAAGAGTAGTCCCCACTCGCTGCAACTAGAGAAAGCCCGAGCGCAGCAACAAAGACCCAACACAGCCAAAAATAAATAAATAAATACATAAATTTAAAAACAGAAAAAAACAAACCAAAAAAACCCATATGATCATCTCAATAGATGCAGAAAAAGCTTCTGATAAAATTCAACACCCATCATTTATGATAAAAACACTCCAGAAAGTGGGTAAAGAGGGAACCTACCTCAACATAATAAAGGCCATATATGAAAAACCCACAGCCAATATCATTCTCAATGGTGAAAAACTGAAACGATTTCCTGTAAGATCAGGAGCAAGACAAGCTTGCTCACTCTCACCACTGTTATTCAACATAGTTTTGAAAGTTTTAGCCACGGAGATCAGAGAAGAAAAAGAAATAAAAGGAATCCAATTCAGAAAACAAGAAGCAAAACTGTCAGTGTTTTCAGATGACATAATACTATACAGAGAATCCTAAAGATGCTACCAGAAAACTACTAGACCTAATCAATGAATTTGGTAAAGCGGCAGAATAAAAAATTAATGCACAGAAATCTCTTGCATGCCTATACACCAACAATGAAAAATCTGAAAGAGAAATTAAGGAAACACTCCCATTTACCACTGCAACAAAAAGAATAAAATACCTAGGAATAAACCTACCTAAGGAGACAAAAACCTGTATGCAGAAAACCATAAGACACTGATAAAAGAAATCAATGACAACACAAACAGATGGAGAGATATACCATATTTTTGGATCAGAAGAATCAACATTGTGAAAATGACTATACTATCCAAAACAATCTACAGATTCAATGCAATCCCTATCAAATTACCAATGGCATTTTTCACAGAACTAGAACAAAAAACTTCACAATTTGTATGGAAACACAAAAGACCCTGAATAGCCAAAGCAATCTTGAGAAAGAAAAATGGAGCTGAAGCAGTCAGGCTCCTTGACTTCAGACTATACTACAAAGTTATATTAATCTTGACAGTATGGTACAGACACAAAAACAGATATACAGATCAGTGGAACAGGATACAAAGCCCAGAGATAAACCCACACACATATGGTCACCTTATCTTTGACAAAGGAGTCAAGAATATACAATGGAGAAAAGACAGTCTCTTCAATCAGTGGTGCTGGGAAAACTGGACAGCTACGTGTAAAAGAATGAAATTAGAACACTTCCTAACACCATACACAAAAATGAACTCAAAATGGATTAAAGACCTAAATGTAAGGCCAGATACTATAAAACCCTTAGAGGAAAACATAGAACACTCTATGACATAAATCACAGCAAGATCCTTTTTGACCCACCTCCTAGAGAAATAGAAATAAAAACAGAAATAAACAAATGAGACCTAATGAAACTTAAAAGCTTTTGCACAGCAAAGGAAACCATAAACAAGATGAAAAGACAACCCTCAGGATGGGAGAAAATATTTGCAAATGAAGCCACTGACAAAGGATTAATCTCCAAAATATACAAGCAGCTCATGCAACTCAATATCAAAAAAAAACACAACAAACAACCCAATCCAACACTGGGCAGAATACCTAAATAGACATTTCTCCAAAGAAGATATACAGATTGCCAACAAACACATGAAAGGATGCTCAACATCACTAATCATTAGAGAAATGCAAATCAAAACCACAATGAGGTATCACCTCACATTGATCAGAAGGGCTGTCATCAAAAAAATCTACAAACAATAAATGCTGGAGAGGGTGTGGAGAAGAGAGAACCCTCTTTCACTATTGGTGGGAATGTAAATTGATACAGGCACTATGGAGGAGAGTATGGAGGTTCCTTATAAAACTAAAAATAGAACCACCACACAACTCAGCAATACCACTACTGGGCATATACCCTGAGAAAACCATAATTCAAAAGGAGTCACATACTAAAATGTTCACTGCAGCTCTATTTACAATAGCCAGGACATGGAAGCAACTGAAGTGTCCATCAACAGATGAATGGATAAAGAATATGTGGCACATATATACAATGGAATATTAGCCATAAAAAGAAACGAAACTGAGTTATTTGTAGTGAGGTGGATGGACCTAGAGTCTGTCATACAGAGTGAAGTAAGTCAGAAAGAGAAAAACGAATACCGTATGCTAACACATATATACGGAATCTAAAAAGAAAATGGTTCTGATGAACCTAGGGACAGGAAGGGAACAAATACGCAGACGTAGAGAATGGACTTGAGGACACAGGGAGGGGGAAGGGTAAGGTGGGACGGAGTGAGAGAGTGGCATGGAGATATATACACTATCAAATGTAAAATAGATAGCTAGTGGGAAGCAGCTGCATAGCACAGGGAGATCAGCTAGGTGCTTTGTGACCACCTAGAGGGGTGAGATGGGGGAGTGGGAGGGAGGCGCAAGAGGGAGGAGATATGGGGATATATGTATACATACAGCTGATTCACTTTGTTATACAGCAGAAAATACCGCAACATTGTAAAGCAATTATACTCCAATAAAGATGAAAATAATAAAGATATACAGTTAACATTTCATGGTGTTAACACACCAGCAAATTAATATATCCACAGGAATAAAATAAAGGGTCCAGAAACAGACACAACCACAAGTAAATATAATGCAACACAAACTCTAGGAAAACGATACTTTATCCAGTGATGGGAATGAGACTATATGTAATCTCTATGAAAAAAATATAATTAAATATTTTATCTCACAAGGCACAGAGAAATAACATTAAAGTAGATGAAAATCCTAATTACGTAAGTTATGGATGTGTTAACTTCTTTGATGAGGGGAGGTCTTTCACAATGTATACACATATCAAATCACCATGCTGTATACCTTAAATAACTTATAATTTTATTTATCAATTATACCTCAGCAAAGCTGAAAAAAATTTTAAATACAAAACCATAAGATGTCAGGAGAAGCTACAGAAGAACATCTTCGTGTCCTCAGGTTATATATTGATTTTTTTTAATGAGGATGCAAAATTGTTGTAAAGAAAAAGTATTAATGAATTTTGATCACCATAAAATTTAAAACTCCTCTAAAGAAATGTCACCATGACAAGGTGAAAAGAGAAGCTATTGACTAGAAGATATTCTATATATTCAAAAAATATAAAGAACACTTAGAAATCGATAAAACAGACACCCAACCCAATATAAAAATAGAGGGGCTTCCCTGGTGGCGCAGTGGTTGAGAGTCTGCCTGCCGATGCAGGGGACACAGGTTCATGCCCCGGTCCGGGAAGATCCCACATGCCGCGGAGCGGCTGGGCCCATGAGCCATGGCCGTTGAGCCTGCGCGTCCGGAGCCTGTGCTCCGCAACGGGAGAGGCCACAACAGTGAGAGGCCCGCGTACCGCCAAAAAAAAAAAAAAAAAAAAAATAGAGAACGATCAACTTACAGAAGAGTAAACTTGAACGGTCGATATACATATTGAAATAAAGGCTCAGTATCACCAGTGGTCAGGAAATAGATTTAAAATTCTACATACCATTTTATTCTCAATCACATTAGCAAAAATGAATAAATGTGGCAACAATAAATATTACGTGAGAATGAGAAGCTCTTATCCACAATTGGGGGTGGGGGGTGGGATTCGTGTGTAAATCGGTACAGCCACTTTGGAAAAGAAAATAACATTATGTAGTAAAGTTGGAAATAAGCTTATCCAGCATCCAATGATACCATTTGTAGGAAAACAGCCCAGAGTACCCCTTGTACAGGTAAACAAAAACACACAAGAATGACTAATGGCAATTTTTTTAAATTAATCTATTTATTTATTTATTTTTGGCTGTGTTGGGTCTTCATTGCTGCGTGTGGGCTTTCTTTAGTTGTGGCGAGCGGGGGCTAGTCTTCGTTGCAGTGCAGGGGCCTCTCACTGCAGTGCCTTCTCTTGTTGTGCAGCATAGGCTCTAGGCGCGTGGGCTTCAGTAGTTGTGGCACGTGGGATCAGTAGTCGTGGTATGAGGGCTCTAGAGCACAGGCTTAGTAGTTGTGGCGCACGGGCTTAGTTGCTCCGCGGCACGTGGGATCTTCCCGGATCAGGGCTCGAACCCGTGTCCTCTGCATTGGCAGGCGGATTCTTAACCACTACGCCATCAGGGAAGTCCCTAATGGCAATTTTTTTAAAAGAGAAAAATTGGGATCAGCCTAAATTCCTACAGATAGAATGGACTGATGCATTGATACAATGAAATGAAATACAACAGTAATAATGAATGAACTAAAGCTGCACATATCAGCACGGGAAAATCTCAAAAACAAATTTCTGATAAACATGCAAATAGAAAAGAAATATTTAAAATATAATACTTAAATAAACTTGAAAACATTCAAAATAATATTGTGGTTCATGAATATGGATAAAGTATAATTTAAAATGTGCAATAAAATATGCAGGTGAATAATATTAAATTTAGACTACTGCTTCATAATAGAAGAAGAGGGTGAAGAATGGAAAGGGCATATTTATATTAGAAGCTTCAAATTGATCTGAAATATAAAATAGGAATGAAATGTAAAAACAATAATGACACAAAAAATAGATGGTTAAAGAGCTGACTGCTTGCAAAATTTATTCTCTATATTTTCCTGAAACCTTGAGATTTCAAAGTAAACATTATTTGAAGACATAGGAAAAGGTGTTTTGTTGTTGTTTGTTGTAGTTTTATCACTTTAGTTCTGAGTTTGGTGAGACTTCATAACTGAGAAATACCCTACATTTCTTCTTACAAACATCATAGTGTAGTGAAGGATAAATGTTTGGAAGTTTAATAGTTCATCCATGAGCAGTGGTAGCATTTTTTTTGCCTCTTAGGAGAAATGTTACTTCATATGGTCACCTGGATACAGCTGCCTATGGGTTTTTGACTTTCCTAGCAGAGAAAGCAGAACTAAAGCTGTATTAATGGAAGAAAAGAAGTTGTGTGCGTGTGTGTGTGTGTGTGTGTGTGTGTGTGTGTGTGCGCGCGAGAGAGAGGGAGAGACAGAGAGATGTCTCAAGTTGTGGATTATTTGCCAAGATGAGTCAGATTGAATTTCTCAGAACTTTTTGGACATTTGGGTATTTTTGGTACTTTTGTGTTTAGCTGAGTTCAAATAACATTTCATCCCTATTTCTATGACTGCTGTAAATAACAATGACTAGACACTCATTGAATGCCCATTGAATGCCAATACCATAGGGTAACAGAAAAACTGAATTAACCATATTTAGGATTTTCTTGAAAGAAATGTGCTTCTTTGGGGTCCTGATTGATTTTCTTGATATACCCAAATGTCCACTACTGAAGCTGCTTTGAAGGCTCTGAGTAATTTCTACAACTGCAGGCGAGTTAATAAATGTTTGGGGCTCGAGTTTTCTCATCTCAGAAAGGTATTATTAAGCTTAAACGTTGTTTATTCTTCTCCTTTCCAAGAGATTTGGCACATCACTGTAGCAGGAGGAAATCACTTAATTGTAATCTCTTGCATCTAACAAGACTGCAGAGAGCATTTAATGTTAGCATAGGCCCCTGAGGGTGAATTTTGAAAGCACACAGTGACAGTGTCAGAAGTAGAATCCAGATATTCTAGTTTTCATCTTAGTAGTTATTAATTCTAAAATGAATTTACTTCAAGCCTCTCCTGGTGGCGTAGTGGTTAAGAATCCGCCTGCCAGTGCAGGGGACAGGGGTTCAATCCCTGGTCCGGGAAGATTCTGCATGCCGTAGAGCAACTAAGCCCATTCACCACAACTACTGAGCCTGCACACCACAACTACTGAAGCCCATGAGCCTAGATCCCGTGCTCTGCGACAAGAGAAACCACCACAATGAGAAGCCTGCGCACTGCAACAAAGAGTAGCCGCTGCTCGCCGCAACTAGAGAAAGCCCACGCACAGCAACGAAGACCCAATGAAGCCAAAAATTTAAAAATAAATAAATAAAATAAAATGACTTTACTTCAGTATTTTTCCCTCGCTGGGAAAAATATAATAGCATCATCAGTCTCTATATTTTTTTATTGACAATGCCCAAATTAAATTTTAAAAAGACATGCAAGAAGAATTTTTTAAAAAATAATCAGATGATAAAAGCAAATCCAAAGATAAGATATAGAAGTACATAGGGAAGTTTAAAATGGCCACATAAATAAGTTAGAAAAAACATTTTTAAATGTCTGAAAAAATGAAGCATTTCAATTGAGATATGGAATCTACAGAAAAGAATCAAATGGGCATTCTAAAATAAAAGTGGATATTCTGAAATATATATATATTTTTATATATATATATATGTATACTGCCTATTAACTGAGAACTACTAGATGGGTGGAAAGATACACTGAGCAGAAGACAGAATTAGTGAACCCACAAGCAGATACATAAATATATTAAAATTAAAGCATAAACACACAAAAATGATGGAACGGGCAGGACAGCATAGGAAATGTGTAGGATGCAAATGGTCTGACATACAGGTAAATGTAGTCCTAGAAGATCTTAGAGGACAGCAAGATGCAATAATTAAAGATTCGATTGTCAAGCTATTTCCTAACATGCTAACAATGATAAACCCACAGATTCAAGAAGCTCAGCAAAAGCTAAACAAGATTAATACAAAGAAGATTACACAATGTTTTAGGTTATCTGGCTGAGCTGATGGATCAGTTTGATCAGCTGCTGGGTCGACAGGGCTGGAAGGTGCATGATGGCCTTAGCTAGGATGGATTGTATTCGTTCCATGTGGTCCCTCATCCTCCATCAGGTTATCCTGCTTATTCTCAAGGCAGCAAGGAGGTGCCAAAAGAGGAAGAAGTAAGGCTCAGAACCGACACACTTCCACCACATTCTATTAGCCAAAGCAAAACACAAGGCCAGACCAGGTTCAAGGAGGGGAGAAATAGTCTTCACCTCTTGATGGAATGAGCTGCAAAGTGACATCACATGGAGTATAGATACAGGAAGGGGAGTAACTGCAGACAATTTTGTAACCATCTACCGATGCTTATCCCAGAAACCCAGAGCTCTTTGCACACACATACCATTTATTCTAATTTGCGACCATAGTTTGGGTTAGGTTTTATGAATGAGAAAAATCAAAGAAAAAGGATGTCATGTAATCTATTTAAGGTTACAATGAGTGATGGAGACTTACTCTTTTATAATACGCTGCCTTCCAAATGCCTGTGCAAAACCATCTATTATAAAGTTCTACATGACTGATCACACTGCCACCTAAATATATCTTAAAATGTGCGTTATCTGGCCCTTACAGTGTTTTCAAAGTTTTGCACTAGTTGCTGAAGCTTTCAAGTAAAGTCCAAATTCCCACCTTCTCTGGAGCATCAGAAGATCCCCACCACCGGATGCCTGCAGCTTCATTGCAGCAGCTGTGGGAAAGAATGTTTCCCCAGCCTGTACCTCCCCCAGCACTCCCCATCACCTCACCCACAAGCAGCTGCCCACATCCAGGTGACCTTCCTGGCCTTTGGAAGCATGAGACTTTGTAACTTCCTGCTCTATACCAAAGGCTCGATTCTGTTGCCAATTAATTTAATAGCTACCAATATTAGGTGGATAATTAGTTTGTATATTTATCTTAGTGCAGAAGAACAAAACAGAAGAACTAATTATCTTTTGCACCTCCCTATCCCAAGAAGAATTAGCAATGCCTTGAACCCCAGAGTTGGGGATCTTGCAAAAATGCTGATTCTGATTCAGTAGGTCTGGCTGGGGTCTGAGATTCTGCATGCAACTTTTTAAAATTGAAGTATAGTTGATTTACAATGTTGTGTTAGCGTCTAGTGTTCAGCAAAGTGATTCAGTTATACATAGACACACACATTCTTTTTCATATTCTTTTCCATTATGGCTTACTACGGGATACTGAGAAGAGTTCCCTGTGCTCTACAGTAGGATCTTGTTGGTTACCCATCCTATATATACTAGTTTGCATCTGCTAATCCCAAACTCCCCATCCTTCCCTCCCCCACCCCCTTTCCCCTTTGGTACCCACAAGTTTGTTTTCTAAGTCTGTGAGTCTGTTTCTGTTGTATAAATTAATTCATTTGTATCAACTTGTACATTCAACCTATAATTGATATCATATGATATTTGTCTTTCTCTTTCTAACTTACTTCACTTAGTATGATAATGAGATTCTGCATTTCTAACAAGCTTCTGAGGGATGGCTTTGCTGCCGGACCCCACTGAGCCCCACTGTCACAGAGAACTGCCACCTCCCTAAGCTTCGGGGCAAGCTGAAGATGCTCTGCTCCCACAACCTAAAGTTCAAGAAGACAAGAGCGGGATTGTCCAGGAGGAGAGCAGATTGCTGCCGCAAGAACAGGGTGGGAGAAGGGGAGGAAAGTTTCCAGAATGAAGAGAAAATTCCTAAGCCTAGAAAAGAGCAGTTGGGTTTTGTGGATCCTGGAATTAACAAGAACCTACCTATTTCCTTAGAGAGCCAGACTCACAGGAACTCTGATGGGGTGACTAGGGATGACCCAGAGTTCTAACATAAAGCACAGGAGTGGCAAGGCAGGCTCATGCAAACACCATCTGTGCAGCCCTGCAGAACCCCGTGCCTAGAAGGCCTTGCACTTGCTTTAAAACTCTGCTCTTACCATCTTGAAACTCTTAAAAAATTTAAACCAGAAGCCCTGAATTTTCTTTTTGCACTGAGCCCCACAAATTATGCAGCTGTTTCTTAGTAGCAGTGAGATTTACCTCAAAAGATGCCCATTTAAGAAGCAGGGGGCAGGTGAGAATTCTATCACTGAATTTGGAATTTGAGAGTAACAGATACACACTAGCATATATAAAACAAACAAGGCCCTACTGTATACCACAGGGAACTGTATTTAATATCTTGTAATAAACCATAATGGAAAAGAATCTGAAAAAGAATACATACATTTATATATACATGTATAACTGAATCACTTTGCTGTACACCTGAAACACTGTAAATCAACTATACTTCAATAAACAAATAAAATTTTTTTTAAAAAGCAGGGGAAGCCATCTTTGAGGCAACTCCTGAGTTCAGATAAGAAGCATTTAAGAGACAATGATAATGAATTCATCTCTAAACTCATCTACGCCATACCCTCATGTCACTCAACGATTTTTGGCAGCCCCAGAAAAGGGGACTCCTCAAACATGACTGGGTTTGAATTTCTTGTCACCCAGGGGAGTATAGGCTCAGAATTCAATCTTATTTAATTTAGATAAATAAGGAGAAATTTTTTAAACCTTGGATGGCAGAACAAGGAACATAACCCCTGCACATGTTTCAACCAACCGATCAATCTGATTAAGAATTCTACAGACAGTTGAGAACAGTTATAAGTACATAAACACCTAGCCAAAAGGACATCATGTCAGCTGAAATGATTGACTGTTAAATGGAGGGTAGCTTGTGATTACATCTGTTCAACAGACTCTGTTGTATCCACATCATCAAAGCAGTGTTAACGTGGGCTGTGAGCCAAGAAGGGGAGCTAGCTGCATTACAGGGACCGGGCACTCTGGTGGCGTTCATTAAAATCGGATGCTGTCACACATCTTGAGTGATTAACTGGAACAGGAAGCAACTGACATTTGTTCAGATCTTTCAGGGGAAGCTGGATGTGTGAACAAGAAGAGTTTGAAGATCTTCATTAGTGGTGAAGTGATGCATCAAAGCTTGCAGGGGAGACTTTGATGCCCAGAGGCCCAAGAAAATACACGTGTCAAAATCAGAAGTGAAGCCCATGTTGATTTTTTTGTTGTTGCTGTTCCTCTGACATCAATCGCCTTGTTCAAAGAAAATTAATCTCTCAGGGTCCAGCTATCCTGTATGGTTAGAAATTAAGACACAATTGAGAATGTCTGTATAATCTAATAGAATCGAACTATGCTTTTTCCTTCATAAATTGAGCAGGTAATCTATTGAATACCCACCATTTGAATAACTCTCTGCTTTGTGCAAGGGGCTGTGAGAAAATATAAAGATGAATCAGCCTTGGGTCCTGCAACCAAGATTATACTTTTCAGAGACAAGATAAGACCTGGACAAAAATGAGAAAAAGAGTCATGCCATGTGAAAGATACTGTGAAAAATGCTTACAGTTGTGGTGAATTCAGGAGCTTTATTCCTACTTGAGAAGATTGGATGGGAGGATTAGGGGCAAGTGGATGGAAGATGATGCAGCCTTCTTGCTGGGTCTTAAGATACTGGTAGAGTTTAACTTCTCACTGTTACTGGGGAAGGCTATTCTTAGTACAAGAAGCAACTTACATAAAGACCGGGAGGCAGTGAAGAGTGAGCATATATGAAAACTTTTAGGGAAAATTCACAACCTAACATTCTAGAACATGTGGTTCCTAAACACATCGTGGAATGAGGGATTGCAATAGTGAGAAAGTCCTAATCCCTTGGGTGGTACTAATGCTTTCCACTGTCAATTTGTTGATTTTTGGAGGGCTTCTTAAAGATCTTAAAATTCTTATGTTCATATTAATTCCACAAAGGAAGACACTGTAGAGTTTGCTGGGGTTTTTTTGGGTTTTTTTTGCAGTACGCGGGCCTCTCACTGTTGTGGTCTCTCCCGTTGCAGAGCACAGGCTCCGGACGCGCAGGCTCAGCGGCCATGGCTCACGGGCGCAGCCGCTCCGCAGCATGTGGGATCTTCCCGGACCAGGGCACGAACCTGTGTCCCCTGCATTGGCAGGCAGACTCTCAACCACTGTACCACCAGGGAAGCCCTGCTGTTTTTTTAATAAAATTTTATTTTGGAACAGTTTTAGATTGTAAGAATTACTGAAAAAATAATACACAGAGTTTTTGTATATATCACACCCAGTTTCCCCCATGGTTAAAATCCTCAATGAGTATGGCACTCTTATCACAATTCATGAAGTAGCATTAATATACTCTTATCCACTAAAGCCCATACTTTATTCCAATTTCCTTAGTTTTCACATATTTTCTGTTCCAGGATCCTGTCAAAGATACCACATTAATTTAGTAGTTGTGTCTCCTGAGGTTCCTCTTGGTTATAACAGTCTGTCAGTTTTGCCTTGCTTTTGATGACCTTTGCAGGTTTGAGAATTGATGCCTAGGTATTTTGTAGAATATCCCTCCAATGAGGTTTTTCTGATGTCTTCCTCATAATGAGACTGGGATGCGGGTTTTGGGAGGAGGTCCCAAGGTAAGGCGTCAATTTCATCACATCATATGAAGTGTGCATACAACCAACATAGCTTATTACCGTGATGTTGATAACGTGGCTGAACAGTGTATGTCAGGTTTATCCACAGTAAAGTTATTCCATGTTTTTTTCTTGTTTCCATACTCTTTGAGGAAGTTTCTATGCTCCACCTCCTTGGGAGGAGACCTTCTGCAGACAATATTTGTGTGAGTGTATTTCCAGGCATGGGATTCTGTTCCATTGATATATGAGTCTGTTCTGTCAATAATACCATGCTGTCCTGATTACTGTAGTCTTACAGTAAAGCCTCCATATCATGTTTTGTTTTTTTTTGTTTGTTTGTTTTTTGCGGTACGCGGGCCTCTCACTGTTGTGGCCTCTCCGGACGCGCAGGCTCAGCGGCCATGGCTCACGGGCCCAGCCGCTCCGCGGCATGTGGGATCTTCCCAGACCAGGGCACAAAACCATGTCCCCTGCATCGGCAGGCAGACTCTCAACCACTGCGCCACCAGGGAAGCCCCTCCTCTTCCATGTTTTGATGCTTTGTCAAGATTTTTTTCCTTTCCATTAAAGTTTACAGTCAGTTATCATTATTTACAAAATAGACAGCATGTAGACAAAAGAGTAGATAAGATCATTTAAAATAGTGGAGATAACTGATAGTGATCTATAGTAGAGAGTGACTGGGGGTGAGTTTTGCCAGTGTGATTAGGGCAGGTCTCCCAAGGAGATGTGTTTTGAGAGAACTGAATGAAGAGAAAGAGCAAGTCCTGTCAAGTTCATGGAAACAGATCTGCAGAGGAGACCTGAGAGACTGAGGAGTGAAGGGCTCTGAATCAGGTTCAGTTTGCTTTGTTTTAGCAACTCCAAGAAGGCCAGTATGGTTGTTGTGAAGCTAGTTGGGGGAGAGTAATAAGAGATGAAGTTGAATGAAGTTGGAGCATGAGGCAGGGATTTGAACATGTAGGTGCTGATGGGCTAATTGAGACAGAACGAGAGGAGTGGGGTCACAGGGACCCTGGACAAGTGTTTGACAGAACCAGGGCAGGGACCCTAATACTTGATTGAAATTCACACGCAACAGATAATTTCTTGCATTGAGTTCAAAAATTTTCCCACTCTTTTTAACTTCTGCAGCAGTTATAACGGTAGCCTAGAAAAAGTGAAAGAAAATAATTCAGAGAATTTTGTACTTTTCAATATGAACTGAAGTTTCCAATAACCATAAATAGCTGCCTCACTTGTAGAAGACAGATTAAAATGCAAAGAAGCAAGTGTCCATGTAATCTGAGACATTCTTCATGATCTTGGACTTGCTTGTGTATAGTACTTTTTTTTTTAAAAATAAATTTATTTACTTTTTTATTTTTGACTGTGTTGGGTCTTCGTTGCTGTGCGCAGGCTTTCTCTAGTTGCGGCGAGCGGGGGCTGCTCTTCGTTGTGCTGCACAGGCTTCTCATTGCAGTGGCTTCTCTTGTTGCAGAGCACGGGCCCTAGGCACGCGGGCTTCAGTAGTTGTGGCACGTGGGCTCAGTAGTTGTGGCTCTAGGGCTCTAGAGCACAGGCTCAGTAGTTGTGGCACACGGGCTTAGTTGCTCCGCAGCATGTGAGATCTTCCTGGACCAGGGATCGAATGCTTGTCCCCTGAATTGACAGGCAGATTCTTTTTTTTTTTTTTGTGGTACGCAGGCCCCTCACTGCTGCGGCCTCTCCCGCCGCAGAGCACAGCCTCCAGACGCGCAGGCCCAGTGGCCATGGCTCACGGGCCCAGCTGCTCTGCAGCATGTGGGATCTTCCCAGACCGGGGCACAAACCGGCGTCCCCTGCATCGGCAGGTGGACGCTCAACCACTGCACCACCAGGGAAGCCCCTATAGTCCTCTGCTTAAATGTCTTACTCTTCTTTATTATATCTTCCCCCACTCTCTGTCTCTCTCTCTTCCTCCTTCCCTCTGTCTTCCCTCTCTACTCTCTTTTCTCTTTAAATCTAGCTCATTCTATCTATCTATCTACCAATCAATCATCTATCTGTATCTAATATGATCTAAATCAAGGCACTCCAAAGGTAAAACTGTTAGCATTGCAGTATTATTTTGACTAGAGAAACTTTATGCTTCAACGATGAAGAGTTATTTGCTCTTCCCCAAACTCATTCTGCCTCCTCTGTTTGTTCGTGCTGTTTTGCTTCCCCTGGATTATCTCCATTAGGACCCCAGCCTATAAGAAACCTACCAATACCACAGGAGCCAGTTCTCTACAAATCACTTCTTGAGAGTCAAAATACTAGAGATGACTTTTGACCAGGGTAGCACTGGATCTGAACTGTGCTTTGGGGAAATTACTCTGACATGGGTATGGGATCACTGCAAGATAAAGAAGTAAAAAGGGATAGTCAGGGCTTCCCTGGTGGCGCAGTGGTTGAGAGTCTGCCTGCCAATGCAGGGGACGCGGGTTCGTGCCCCGGTCCGGGAAGATCCCACATGCCGCGGAGCGGCTGGGCCCGTGAGCCATGGCTGCTGAGCCTGCGTGTCCGGAGCCTGTGCTCCGCAACAGGAGGGGCCACAACAGTGAGAGGCCCGCGTACTGGGGAAAAAAAAAAAAAGGAATAGGTTGGTAAGACTCAGAAACCATTATTTTTGAAAGCCTATGAGCCATTTCCCCCAATTCTCTGCAGTTTTGCACATTTTCCTTATGTGTATCAGTGGCACAGGTGGTCAGTAATTTTATTTCTTAATGAGTACAAATGAGTCCTGGATGTTTGACGGTGACTGGTTGAGTCCCCGTGATGATGACAAAATCACTATCTTGGTCCTGGAGTTGAAAGAATACTACGTAAACACGGCTGTGAGTTGCACATATTCAATTTAGGCAATTGCATTTGGACATGGGATGATTCTATCTGGAAATGAGATCAGTCAGGAAGAAAAATGTACTTTGTGAGGCTGAACAAATACGTTGCTCACCAAAATTTGAAATTCTCAGTTTTTCCCTGAGTTCTTAGATGAAGCTGTCCATGTCTCTGAAGCTCTGGAGAGTTCTTCTCTTGTTTTTTCCCCTTGTGTCAAATAAGATGTACTCTGTGTGTGTGTGTGTGTGTGTGTGTGTGTGTGTGTGTGTGTCTGTGTTTACAGCAAATGCCTACAATGATCCTGGTGTATTTGCTACAGAGCAAGATGCATGGCAATATGTAGCTGTTGGTGCATTTGTAAAATGCAGGCTTCAAGACAGTTTCTCTCTCTCTCTCTCTCTCTCTCTCTCTCTCACACACACACACACACACACACACACACACACACACACACACACACACACTTTCTTCCTCCTTCCTCCCCCCCTTTCTCAATCTAAATCAGAATGAACAACGGTAATGAAATCTGCCTTGGCAAGCTAATTCCATTTCCTGAACCAAATGAGATAACACTAGGGCTCTTGGGAACCATGAGTTAACTAACTTTGTAACTCTATGTTTGTAAAAATATGATTTCTTCTTCCCCTGTCCCTCAATCACAGCTAATCTGAAATGTGCACTGTCATGATTGTTTCTAAGGGCATACAGCCTTTGTTTCTGAGCCAGGCCATCCTCTAATGCACTTTCAGTTACTAAGGCAGTGACTGCAGGTTGAGATTCGCTCTCTAGAATTGTATTCAGTAGTAGCAGTAGCAGCAGTAGTAATAGTAACATGTATGATTTATTGTGCTGTAATTATGTACTAGCCATGGAGCTAAGCACTTGATACATAGTATCTAATTTAGTCATCCTTGTCATCTTCTACAATAGGCATTATTATCCCCATTTTGGCAATGTGCCCCATTTCAGGCTGAGAAAGCATATAGGACAAACAACTTATAAGTATTAGAGCCTGGATTCAATCCCAAGCCTACTGAAATTGTCATCTTCATCTCCCTGCCATATTGCCACTCAGAACCTTTAGAAGGAGAAGCTCTTACCTCTAATATATATTCATATATTAATCATTTTTTGCAGGCAATATGATAGTGAGAATGGGGCTTGCTTTAGAAGTTAACCACATCAATGGCATTTTCTGCACTGAACAAAGGAGCATGAAGACTTGTAACATGGTGAGGAAAGAACACATTGAAGTTGCTAAATGGAATTCAGTGAAAGTATATCGGTTTCTACTACATGCAAGGTATACACTAAACAAAGGGTGATGAATTAGACCCAATCTTTGACTTCAGGCAGAGTTGGAGAAGAGGTTCATACAAATAACAATTAAGGTCATATTGTTAAAGAGTGCTGTTACAAAGATACATTAAAAGGAATGAGGTGATCGGAGAACCACAGACCATTTGCAGTACTTGGAACATTGCATTTTGAACAACAATGTTCTAGAAAGTTGTAGAATGACAATTATATGAAACCATGTCAAGGAGTATAGCCAGGTCTAGAAGGAAGAAAATATCATGCATGTGTCTCAACCTGAGAAATAAGCAAGGAAGAAATGACCCTTCTCATGACTCACGGTGAAGAATGGTCAGCCATATGATCACAAAGGTAAACAGCCCATACACTGACCATTTGTATGGGCTGAACGCATACAACCATTTTGTTGTTCACTTTAAGTACAGTATTCAATAAATTACATGTGATATTCAACACTTTATTATAAAATAGGTTTTGTGTTAGAGGATTTTGCCCAACTCTAGGCTAATGTAAGCATTCTGAGCACGTTTAAGGTAAGCTAGGCTAAGCTATGCAGTTCAGTAGGGTAGGTGTAGTAAATGCATTTTCGACTTAACAATATTTTCAACTGGTAATGGGTTGATCCTAAGTCAAGGAAGATCTGGACTGAATTGTGCTAAGCAGGTTGAAATGCCAGTAGTGTGTGGCTGAAGCCAGACCCATCTGACTCCATTGCTTACCGCAGCCAAACCACAGTTTTCTCATTCTCTAAAACACGGATAATAATAGAATTTTATTCAAAGCTTAACAGATGATTAGTGAATTAATATGAATCATGTACGGAGCACATTACCTGAGAAAAACTTCTCAAAAAATGATGTTACTCCTACAATTATTTCTGTTGATGACATTAATATTGATTCAATAGATATTGATTGGGTGCCACTCCTATGCCTAGAAACCATGGCCTTGAGAGAGAACAAAGACAGTAGAACCAGGCTGATTAGAACAGAATCAGCAGTTTAACACATCTTCCAGTTGATGGTGATGACCGATGACCATTAGTGCTTGAGGAACTCTGTTTTCGTCTGAGCAATTTTGACATTTGAATAGCCTGGTATTTAGAAATCTAAACTATTCATCTGCCAGTAAGATAGATAAGAGTTTGCATTATAAAATAAGTGCAGCTTGAAACAATGTGTCTGTTTCCAGTAGTCTCCATAAAATCATTTCCCTCCAACACAACATATTGAAACAAGCCTGAAGCCAACCTCCTACCTGGGTGAAGCAGCTATATTCAGAGCAGACAACTATTCACTTTTGAACTTAGAGCTCTGTAACTGCTCTTTGTCAGACAATTTCAACTGTGTAGGATTTTGTATGTGCATATTTATGTATTTATGCAGCCCTGGTGGGGATGATCCCATTCTTCTTTGTTACCCATGAACTCAGGAGGTCACATAATCAAAATCAACTGGATTCAATAGGTACTTGTAATTTGTTTAGCACCAAGCTAGGAGCTATGCAATGTAAAACAAGACACCGCTATCAAGATTCTCAAGAGTAAGTTAAAAAAAAATGTGGAATGTTGGACATGATAGTAGTAGGTGGTATTAAATAGTTTTAGTTGCTGCTGATGTCAGTCCTGGTGCCACTTTTGGTAACACGTGTGATGGGTTGATTATGTCTCCCAAAGATATGTTGAAGTCCTAACTCCCAGTGCCTCAGAATGTGACCTTATTTGGAAATAGGGTCTTTGCAAATGTAATCAAATTAAGATGAGGTCATTAGGGCAAGTATCCTTGTAGGAAGAGGGAAATTTGGACACAGAGACACAGGGAAAATGCCATGTGAGGACAAAAGCAGAGACTGGAGTGATGTATCTACCAGCGAAGCAACACCAATGATTGCTGGCAACCACCAGAAGCTAAGAAAGAGGCATGGAACCCATTCTCCCTTGGAGCCCTCAGAAAGAACCAATTCTACCAACACCCTGATTTTGGACTTCTGGCTTTCACAGCTATGAAAGAATAAATGTTGTTTTAAGCCACCCAGTTTGTGGTGCTTTGTTATGGCATCCCTAGGAAACCTATTAAATTAAAAAAATAACCTTGGATGCTGTCTGAGAAAAGAGGTTTATAATCTATTTGGGAGCATGCCATTTGCGATCTCTGAGAGCAGCTTCATTTGAGTGTATGTGTTTAGGAGACAGTCTCCAGATAGCTGCCAACAGTTCCTTCCTTGTAAACAAATGCCACTGCTCATTATCAAGGGGTAGAGACTACAGTTTTGCCTTTCTTTGATCAATTGAACGCAGTGGAAGTGACATTCTGGGACTTCCAAACCTGGGCTTTAAGAGGACAGGCAACTTCTGTTTCTTGCCTTTCGGAGCCCAGCCTCCATGGTCTAAGGAAGTCCAAGCTAATGAGTTGAATGATTAGAAAACACCTGAAAAGAGACCCTAAATGACAAGAGTCCAACTGGGATGTTCTAGTTCCATCTGAACTCTTAGCTGATTGGAGCCACTGGAGTGACCCCAGTCAGCATCACCGAAAACAAAGGAACCACCTACCTGAGCCCGGCCTCAATTCCTAACCTCCAGCATTGTGATAGATAACAAATTGTTTTTGTTTCATTTTACCAAGTTTGGGGCAGTTTGTTACATGACAATGGATAACTGGTACAATGTGTATGAGTGTTGGGGGCGGGGGCAGAAATAGAGAGGTGGGCCCCTGGCTAGATTACAACGAATTTTAAGACAAAGGTGAGTGGAGGAAGGTGAACACTATTGAGATCAGGAATTTAGCAGTGAAGTGCAGATGTTAATCTGCGAAGAACAAAGAATAGATTGGACTTGATCGTTTCTAGGCCAGAGCAAGTTGGGTGTGTTTATAAAAAGAGCCCATGATTGAGGAGTAGTTGGTCATCTCCAATTTTACTTTTAACTTTAAGCTGTTCAAATGACTTCCGCATCCAGTTTTGTCTAAAGAGCAGAAGCCTAACATGGGCCATCACTAGATCCTCTGGTTCTGTACCGCTTAGCATTGATTTTTCTCTATTTATTTTTCTCCTTTTGTTCAAGATAACGTTTTACAGCAAAAAGTTTATCATGTATTTTATAGATGACATAACCATTTTTAGTAAATTGTCATAATTATTTAATGCTTTCTTCTCTAGATATGTTACGATGACTCTGGTCTAACCCATGTGGTTCAGAAAATGCAAATTATAATTGATATATTGCCCAGCCACACGGCCGACTTTTTGGTGCAAAGAATGTTCAGACAAGAGGAAGTACAATGTCATGCCCCTGGGCTTTTTTATACAATGCTTCCCAGACATCTGAGACTGCTTCTCCCCCTCCCCTTATCCCATACAAACATACATGGCCACCATAAGGGCAAATTCACACTCATGTCTGACAACTGAAGACAGATGTTGCCTTCTTGAATCCTGTCTTGCAAGCTCCCATGTGTTTTCACTGTGCTTTTTACATGCCTCTCTCCTCCAACATTTTGAATTTATATATTTTTCTCTGTAAGTCTGGGAGCTCCACAAGGGCAGTCTTTCATTTTATTCATTCCTCTAAGCTCGGATGCCAGCACATACAATTGTTCAATAATATGAAATAATAAATGAACATATGATCTGGTATCAGAATCTGGGATGTTATGACCTTGTATGAGTCATCTAACTTCCCAATGCTTGATTACTTCTCTACCTTTAACTGAAAGAGAGTGATTGCCACTTGTTCCTCTCTCCTCTATGCTGCCTTTCTGGAGTGTAATCAGTTAATCATCATAAAACACTCCCAAGATAAGGGACAGGAACAATGCCAGATGGCAATAAAATCCCAAGGCATCTGGAAGAGACCTGTCAATCAGTGAAAAGTCATGGAATGCAGCTTCAAGCACCAGATATTCTGACAGCTGCAGAATCTTGTCTGTATGCTATGCTGGGGTCAGGGATCCTGGGGGCTCAGCTATGATTCCTGCTGATTGATGTTCATAGTCTCAGGTCTGCTTGCACCTGTTTGGATGTATCATTGAAAGGTGAACATGTAACACCACTGCATTTGGCTCTGATATTCAATTTCACATGTGTTCTTTATTTATCTGCAACAGTTGCAAACCTTTTATAGTTGTGAATTCTAACATCACAGGAATTCAAGGCTGGGGTTGTCTAGGACAGGCTGACATTAGCCCAGAATGTCATGGTCAATTCTTACCACGCAGTCCTACTTTGGATAATCAGATGTTGGATGAAAAGCAAATATTGCTGTTTAAATGCAAATAAACATATATAAATGCACTTTCCTAAATTGTCCACGCTTTCCAATATTTCCGTTTTCTAATATTTTCTCAAATTTGCTGCAACAGTAGATCCTCCCATTTAAGCCACCCCAGCTGATCCTGCAAGGAGCAGAGCTCTTCCCATCAAGCCCTGCCCAAACTGAAGATTCAAGAGATAAATGTTCATTTTTTTTAAGCCCCTAAGTTATAAGGTGGTTTGTTATACAGCATGTGAATACTGATACACCTCCTTCTCCATTCTTAATTCCTACTCTTAGAGGCAGATATTTTAAACTTTTTTGCTATTTCTCCTGAAAATTGCTTCCATATTTCCAGCTAGCATCATCTCAAAACCAATTAAAGGAAATTATGCACACTTTCTGAGGCTTGGTCTTATCTGTAAAATGAGGTAGCAATAATAGCTTTGCCACTAGTTGTTCTAAGGATTAACTGAGAGTATGAACTCAGACACATAGGACAGGAAATGGCACATAGTAAGTACTATATAAATTATAATTACAATTTTTTAATTAGGAGAAAATACATTTTTTCATGTCCATGTAGAATAATCAAGAGAGTGGAGACCCTTATCAGGGATACACGTGATCAGGGTCCATTTAGATTTAAAATTAGCATGATCTTAAAAACAGAGAATTATGTATCAGGCGTGGATGAGTCAATTCATATATGTTTTTATAGGTATTTCTTGAATTTTTAAAAAGTGAACATTATCAGGAAACTCTATATTATAGAAAATGACCACTTATTTCTTTTATAGTGATTATAAAGGCATTTCCTTCTCCATCTCCCTGCTATGGTAATACCACAAATTTTGGTTTAATTAATATTAAGTATTTACGTTATAACCATTTAAATATTTTTATATCCAATCCGTATCTATTATTAAACTATGTATTTTTTTCATTTTTTTGAAGCTAATTCTTACAGCTTTACTGTTTTGTTTAATTTTCTATAACCTGGCATTAATTCATAAAGAAAGGCTTCACTTTAAGCTTTCCTCTGATTCTTGGCTGTCTGTTCAAATTTGCAGTTGAGTCCCTAAAAAATCTAAAAATCTTCCTTGAACTGACAGTCCATGCAAAAGGCAAACTGACAGGTGGTTTTGAATGTAGAATGATAAGGAGTTAAACTGATTTTTTAATTAAGATTCCCCCAATGTCATTCTCTGTATCTATGGTCTCTGCGGCTGAGGAAACATCTCCAGTCCTGCCTGAAGTGGATAAATCTGGTGGCTTCAGCAGGGGAAGAGGGCAGAGGTTCTCATCATTCATGTGTTTTCAGTTGGGAATTTCTATCACACTAGCCATGTCATGACCGCATGATCCGTAACTGCAGCTTCTCCAGAAAGTAAGCCTAATGTGTCCTGGGGTTATGGAGTGGCTGTTACCTGGTTGTATGGATCTGGAGAATGATGTGATAGGTCTAACTGATCCTTAAACAAAATTTCCATCCTTTTTCCTGTCCCTCCACCCAACACACCAGCCTTGGAATCCACCTTCAAAGGTAGCTGGAGGGCTTTCCTGGTGGCGCAGTGGTTGAGAGTCCGCCTGCCATTGCAGGGGACGCGGGTTCGTGCCACGGTCCGGGAAGATCCCACATGCCGCGGAGCGGCTGGGCCCGTGAGCTATGGCCGCTGAGCCTGCGCGTCTGGAGCCTGTGCTCCGCAACGGAAGAGGCCACAACAGTGAGAGGCCCGCGTACCGCAAAAAAAAAAAAAAAAGGTAGCTGGAACTTCCAATTTCTGAGCCTTTCCAGAGCTCTGTGGCATGAATCAGTTTGTTCCTTAAAGGCTCCCCCACTGCACACTTTCAGCTGTGCTATGTCAGTTTTCACTTGTCCATATTCTTTCCTGCTTCCAAAATTAATTGAAATAACATCTTAAATGAGCTGTTGCATCTTCACTAATTCTCATATCACATACTTTTCTTTTTCCTTTACCTATCCACATTTTTATTGCTTTACTTCCATCTTACTGGAGCTTAAGAGGAAGTGAGGTAAATGCATTTGTTTACATTAGAATGTTTAAGAATTTTTCTTTATCTTCCATCAATTATTCTCAAACATTCTCCTGGATTAGAATCAGAAGCTAAGAGTGTACCCAAGGGAAGTTGGGTCCTGGGGAAAACAGTTCCCTTCACTTTGGACCCTGGGACTGGCTTATTTGAGGGGATATTTTAAGCTCATTGGTTAGTGAAGCTCTCATGATTATGGTAGAGATTTCTGGGACACCCCCTGTGGAATCAGGGAGGGAGTGAATCCTCATGAATTTTCACACTGGAATCAGGCTGAGTCAGAGAAACAAGGTAACAAAGGCTTTGTTGGAGTAAAAGTTATTACTTCTTACAGGACTTGGAGCCGGGGGACCCATCTTTCATCCTTGCCAAAATACTCAAGCCAGAAAAACCTTGTTTCCCAGGAGGAAGGAAAAAATCTCCATGGGTTTCTGCGAAGCCAAAGCGCAAACACAATCTTCATATAGATCTTTGAGAACTGACAGAGGACAAGGCTGAAGCCTCGGACTGTCACTCCCCACAGGACCTTCTCAAGGCTGCTGCCACCCAGCCTACCTAGCTTCCTCATTCCTCAGCACTGCTTAGCTTTGCATTTCTAAAAAGTAAACCTGCCTTTTCATTTTAAAACTCAAAATTTTAGTTGTACATAGCGACTGGCTACTTCACAATTTCTCTTCATGCCCTCAACTCCCATGGCTAAGTAAAGATCTCATCCCAACATGAGAAGTTTTTCCTTTTGAGAGGCGATCAAGGAATCCCTTCTCCCTGTCTCCTAGTCTCCTAATACATGGGGGTTTCCGGGACCTGCCCTCAAGCACCGTCTTCTCACTCTGCAGTCTAGAACAAGTTGCTGGAAGTAGAGATGATCTAAGAGAAAAACAGAACTTGAGACTCTTAAAATCAATTAGAGTTTAGTGAGAAAATTCCTCTTAAATTGTGAAAATATATATATTTTTTTCTTTCAGATTAGTGGACTGTTTGTTCCCTTTTGAACGGATGATGAAATTAAATCAGACTTTTTGCTTTTCTCTTTTGGTAAGTTAGCTACCATCCAATATGCTGAGTAAACCTGAATAAATCGATTAGGCAATCTTGATCATTAAGAATCAGGTAAACAAGCCCTTTATCTCTTTCTTTGCATGTTATTTCTTCTAAACTACAGTGAATTTGTTCATCTTGAAGAAGATGTTCTTAGAATCAAAACAGTAGTAATTTCCTAAGTTAAAAATAGTGAGGGTTCCTCATCCACTTTTCACACAGTTTTCACGGAAAATTCCCATAGAAGAAAGCAGTGGGATTTGTATGCTGTTTGCATTCTTGGAGTGCTACTGTATCCTCCATGTCCTTTTGCTAAAATGGATAATAATTCCCAGACGGCATTTTCTGGCGGAAAAATCAACCTGGGCATCTTACAAAAACAAGTTCTCCAAGTGTAAATGGCTTACTTTATATTCTCTTTCTTCTTCTTCCTCCCCTTTCCTCCCCTCCTCCTTTCCTCCCCTCCCCTTTCCTCCCCTCCCCCTTTCCTCCCCTCCCCTTTTTCCTCCTACTTCCTCTTCCCCCTCCCCCACCTCCTCCTCTCCCTCCTCCTCTTCCGTCCCATCCTCTTCCTACTGCTGGTGGCTGGGTTATAACTAAAATAAAGTTGTCCAAAGAAGATATTTGTCTATTTAAGAGCTTGTAAAAGACAGGCAGGATAGTCTTAACTGTTGTAGCCTTGGTGATAAAAATCAAATATCGTTTTAAGACTTGACTCTTCTCTCATCCATATCCACTTCTCTGTTTTAGAAACCTCAAACTGATTTGTCAAGACAGATCAAAGAGAAAATTTTTTTCCATTGGGATTATTGCTTCTGAGGGCAAACAAAAGACAGACAATGAATTAGAGGCAAAAAAAAAAAAAAAAAGGTGGAAAAAAATTATGGTGTTCCAGCTTCATTACTTTTTATAAGGTCAACTAATGATGACTTTCACCATCTTCCTGATAAAGAGAAGCAACAATATTTCCATTTTCCGCTAATCTCTCTGAGAGAGAGATATGGAGAAACCCTCGTTACTGAAGAGCTAAAATAAGTTTGAAACCTGTGACTTTAGGTGCATGCATGTTGGATCAGTTTTTTGCTTTTAATGAAGCAGATGGGAGAAATTCCACACATGGGGAGAGCATGCTGGAAAATCAAAACCCAGTGAATCTCAATCAACTGGAGTGATGCAAGACACATCCGGGGATTATCGCAAAGCCTCTTGGGGATGAGAGAGGCAGGCACAAGTAGTTTTAAAAAGCTCATTTAATACAGCCATTGTTTCAATAATGAAGCCTACAGAATTTTAAGCTGGACAAAAGTCTCCTGGCTTAAGGGTGGTGCAGGGATGGGAGAAAGGCAGAAAATTAGTCTAAAGGAACAGGCAAGACCAGATTTACAATAAATGGCCTTGAATGCTATTTTAAAAGTTTGCGATTTGCTTTGTAGGAAATGGACGGGGGATGGGCAGCTTGAAGATGCAGACAAAAGTATAGATTGGTCAGGACAGAATTCAGGAAGATGACTGCGTTGGCCGTGTAGCATTTTGAGGGGCTGATCTGAGTATGAGGGGGTTGGCAAGGAAAGAAGCGTAAGAACAAATCCTAGATTTCTGGCCTTCAATGTTAGGTGGATGTTTGCACCACAGGTAAAGAGAGGGGAGACCCTGTTTATTTTTTTTAAAAAGCTAAAAATAAAAGCTACCATATATCAAATGAACTTTGTGGGGGGTGGATTATTTCCCAATTTTACAAGTAAAGAAACTAAAGTTTAGCAAGACTAATGACTTCCCTGAAGCCATCTGGTTCATAAATCCTGGATACAGAATTCAAATCCGGATTTGCCCAATTTCAAAGCAACTCTGATTTTTGCTATTCCATCAGAGACAGTGAGTTATTTTGATGGCTATGTGGCAGAGATACTTGTCCTGCTCTGTCACTCCTTCCTTCCTTCCTTCCTTCACACAGCAACAATTACTGAAAACATATTATATATGGGCAAGGTCTTTGGTCCAGACTATTTCAAGTAGGAAACACAGATATTGTTAAGTTACCATATTTTGCCTATAGCGTCCATGCATTATGTGCTTTCCACTCTGGCTTGAGGGATTATTACAATAAATAACATAAATAAATAAAAGTTAGCTATTATTTTTAGAAGTCATAGTAGTAGTCGTATTAATAGTAAACATCCCAACACTACTGTGTTGAAATTCATGTTTAAAATTCCACTATTTATAGCAAAAATTATGAATCCTTCTGAAATGTAATCTTCTAGCCCATAATTGGACCTCAAATGAGGCTTTATAACAACAAAGATAAATGACTTTGCCAGAGCCATGTGCCAGGGAAGTGACATGCACAACTCCTAAAACTTATATAAGATTGCTTCCAGGGACATCCCAGACGTAATTCACTTCACAGGGACATCTGGTTGAGGGGGTGAGTAGCAGCTGAAATCTAGTCCAAATTCCCTTGCCAAGCATCAGTCCATAGATCCTTTTTCTAATTCACACACATCCACTGTCCACTCACCCAAGCCACACGTCAATGCAGCTGTGTTTCCACAAAGGGAGACAGTGTGATTTCAAATTCTCACAAAGGTGCCTTGAGGGCTAGTGGTGACGACAGCCGGTTTGGATGCCCACCTGGGGACCCAGGCTCTGAAGGTCCTGAAAGCCACGGCCAGTACTACGGTGTACCTGAGGTTGGCTTTTTAAACGTAGCATTCTAAGTCTATAGAAAAATGCATTTTCAGGTGGTGTGAGTTTGAGAATATGATTAGAATTCTCTTCATTTTTTCTAAACAATTTGCCTTTTTGGCTGCTTCTAAGGGTTTTAAGGTGCAGTTGAATGGATAGGACTGAACAAGTATCAGGGAGGCAGAGTAAAGCTTGATAATGGAGAGGAGATGGCACACGGTTATGTCTGGTCTCTCTATATCTGTAATATCTTTGTTACTATTTTCAAACTCTAAACGAACCATGGGTTGGAACTTCACCGTGGGGGGATTTTGAGGTCTTTATCACATGTCCTGAATGGAAAACGCTTTCATCTCATTGTTAAAAAAAAAAAAAAAAAGTCTGTCTGAATTCAGGTCCTCATGGTAACACATTCTGAGACTAAAGACTACATTAAAATAGTGTAAAACATCTAGAGATGCCATTACAAAAGGGTCAGTGTTTGACCACCAGCCAATAGAAAGCAAAAAATAAATGGAGCATACAAATTCTGTGCATTCGCCTGGATCCCTGTGCTCCTTTACTCGGGTCTCTCTGCTGGGGTTACATATTCCTGAATTTCTTACTGCTGCCCTCAGGACCATGAGACCTCTACTCACCCACCTGGTCAGCATGTTTCCCATTTCTTTCAAGTGCCTCTTTGAAGCTTATCAAAGCCACTTCTCTCACCATCCTTTAAAATTTTCCCCTTAAATGGCCTCCAAAGCTGAAAGGCCCTCACCTTGCCCTTTCTGGTTACTCTAGTGGCGCCTACTGATAATGGATATTCCGATGACTATTTTGAGCTTAATGATTCCCAAATTATTCACACAGTCTATCTCATGAATTCCCTAGGGACTCATCATGAAGATGACAAGAACCCCAAGTAAACGGTGAACATCACAATTTGGATGTTTCAGATGGAGATGACCTAAAGGCTCTGACCTTGAAAAGTCATGCTTGTGTATTTAATAGACAAGTTTCACTCTGATCAGGGGCTCTGAACACTGTAACTGGTGTATTAGTGGCTTTTGCTTCTGGTAATGGCAGCCTAGGCAAATTAGACCAACTCTCTCTCTTTTTTTTTTTTTTTTTGCTGTACGCGGGCCTCTCACTGTTGTGGTCTCTCCCGTTGCGGAGCACAGGTTCCGGACGCACAGCCTCAGCGGCCATGGCTCACGGGCCCAGCCGCTCCGCGGCATGTGGGATCTTCCAGACTGGGGCACGAACCCATGTCCCCTGCATCAGCAGGCGGACTCTCAACCACTGCGCCACCAGGGAAGCCCATAGACCAACTCTCTTGCTGAGAACAATTAGAATCACTGGAAACAAAGCCTAAAAGTGACTGGATTGATAACAAGCTTGTGAAGAATTACCAGAACAAAAGATCTAGGAAAAAATGAAAACTCAGATGGGTAAGACTGTCATTTGAAGCTCCTTTTCTCTCAAAGGCTTTGCTGAATTCAGAAGAAAGAGAGAGACTGAGAAGCTACGCAGTATACCTGACAGCCTCTTGGGTTTAGAAGGGAGAAAAATTGGGTTCTTTTTATTGTTCCATAGCCCACCTGCCGTGATTGAAAACCCATACCGACTGAGCTTGGTGAGGAAGGAGGCAGCTCCAGGCAAGAATGCCACATACTCATACTCTTCGTACTCAAGTTCAGCAGTTTTGATAAACACATATTAGTTTGTTGCATGCCTTTACGTGAATTTCTGAGCATTACCATGGTTGTTTGGGACCATTTTTTCCGAGTTTTTAGATGCCTTCTGGGGAAGTGACTTTTCAACCTTCTCACTCCATCGTGCCAGAAGAAAGAAGCCCCGATTTGCAGGGCAGAAACTGAGACACAGATGTAGAGAATAAGCATATGGACACCAACGGGGGAAAGGGGCGGGGGTGGGGGTGGGGGTGTGATGAATTGGGAGATTGGGATTGACATGTATACACTGATGTGTATAAAATTGATGACTAACAAGAACCTGCTGTATAAAAAAAATAAATAAAATTCAAAAACAAACAAACAAACACAAGAAAGAAGTCTCCACAGCTTTTTAAATCATTCTTTCTGTGATGGTTTGTACAAATTCCTTAGCCCATTAACACCTCTATACATCTTTTTTCTTTCTCTTACTATAGCCCTTTCTTTGTCCTTATGTTTTATATACATTTCTAAACATGCATATAGCTATATTTTTTGTTACCTTATGTGACAATCTGTTATCTTTTAATGGGATATTTCAATGCATTTTTATTACTGTGACAACAGCAACATTTGCATTTTTTTTCCTTTTGCCTTCAATTTTTCATACTTTTCTCTTTCCTTTAATATATAGAGGCTTTAATTATTTTTCCACTTCACTGGCTTGAAAATTTTCAATTCACTTTACATCTCTTTAATGGTTACTTTTGATTAACATACATAACTTAAAAAATGAATCAAATCAGTGTATTTATACTCCTCTTAAACAAACAAGAGCCTTAGACAGTTTTAACTCCAAACATTGCGTTCCATTTTTTACTTTGTGTTATTTTTGGTTACCAACGAATCAGACATTAAAAATGTGTTTTTTCTGTATTTTTGTAACCCTGTAAATTAGACATTAAAAATATTCTTCTAGGGACTTCCCTGGTGGTCCAGTGGCTAAAACTCTGCACTCCCAATGCAAGGGGCCCAGGTTTGATCCCCGGCCAAAGAACTAGATCCCACATGCCACAACTAAGAGTTCATGTGCCACAACTAAAGATCCCGCATGCCTCAACTAAAAGTTCACGTGCCACAACTAAAGATCCTGCATGCCTCAACTAAGACCCAGCACAGCCAAATAAATAAATAAATATATTTTTAAAATATTCTTCTATACTGTCAGTGCTTATTAACATTTACCCATGGATTCCTTTTGCATCGCAGAGTACCTTTATGACTATTTTCCTTTATTCTGGAATCCCTTCCATGAAATTCTTTGGGTAAAAACTCATTTCTGTTTCTCTGACATTTCTTTATTTTGTCCTCTTTGAACAACTTTAGGTTTCTTTCAGCACTTCTGTGATATCACTGACTTATCTTTTACATTCCATTTTGCTACTGAGAAAGCAGCTGTCTTATTTCTCTTTAGATGATCATTTTTTTTAACAGCTGCTGAGATTTTCTCTTTTTTTTTAGTTGCATACAGTCTCACTACTATGCGTCTAGGTGTGGATTTCTTTTTCTTTACCATGGTTGAGATTTCCTGTGCTTTCTTTATATGAAGCTTTGTGACTTTAATTTCTGAATAATCTTTGCTACTCTTACCTTATACATTGCCTGTCCTATTCTAATCATAATTTCCTGATAAAATACACAGAGCTTACTCAAAGTTCATCGGTTATATATGCACTCGTGTGTGTGTGTGTGTGTGTGTGTGTGTGTGTGTGTGTGTGTGTGTGTGTAGCTCTATACAATTTTATCATGCATTGTTTCCTATAACCACTGTTGCAAACAAGATCCCTACCTGTACCATTACCATGAGGTTCCTTTGCTACTGCTTTATACCTCCACAGGTCTCCTGCTTCCCCATCCATAATCCCTAAATGAGTTTTGAATGGAATGCCAGCCTTGCATATCTGGCATTAAGTCCTACTTGGTCCTGATATATGTTTTTTACATATTGTTGGATTTAATTTGCTAATTTTTTTGAGGATTTGTACATCTAAGGTCATTAGAGATATTCATCTGTAGTTTACTTTTTTATGCTGTCTATGATTTTCATACCAGGAAAATTTTGGTATCATAAAACCAGTTAGGAAGTGCTCCATCCTCTTCCATTTTCTGGAAGTAATTGTGTAGACTTAGTGTTAATTCATCTTTAAATGTTTGGTAAAATTCTCCAATGAAACAGTCTGGGCCTGGATTTTTTTTTTTTTTTTAATTGGAGTAAAATTGCTTTACAACGTTGTGTTTGTTTCTCCTATACAATGAAGTGAATCAGCTGTATGTATACATATATGCCCTCCCTCTTGGACCTCCCTCCCCCACCCCCATCCCACCCATCTAGGTCATCACAGAGCACCGAGCTGAGCTCCTTGTGCTATACAGCAAGTTCCCACTAGCTATCTGTTTTACACGTGGTAGTGTATTTATGTCAAACGTAATCTCCCAATTCATTCCACCCTCCTCTTCCCTCCCTATGTCCACATGTCTGTTCTCTACGTCTGCGTCTCTATTTCTGCCCTGCAAATAGGTTCATCTGTACCATTTTTCTAGATTCCACATATAAGCATTAATATACTATATTTGTTTTTCTCTTTCTGACTTACTTCACTCTGTATGACAGACTCTGGTCCATCCACATCTCTACAAATGACCCAGTTTCGTTCCTTTTTATGGCTGAGTAATATTCCATTGTATATATGTGCCACATATTCTTTATCCATTCATCTATCATTGGATATTTAGGTTGTTTCCATGTCCTGGCTATTGTAAATAGTGCTGCAATGAATATTGTGGTACATGTGTCCTTTTGAATTATGGTTTTCTCAGGGTATATGCCCAGTAGTGGGATTGCTGGGTAATACGGTAGCTCTATTTTTAGTTTTTTAAGGAACCTCCATACTGTTCTCCATAGTGGCTGCATCAATTTACATCCAACAGTGCAAGAGGGTTCCCTTTTCTCCACACCCTCTTGGGCCTGGATATTTTGTTTTGGGGAGATTTTTAAGTGAAAAGTCAATTTCTTTAATAGTTACAGAATAACGTGGGATATCTATTTCACTTGGTTGACTTTTGGTAGTTTGTAGTTTTTAAAGAATTGGTCCATTTCTTCTAAGTCATAAAATTTAGGAACATAAAATAGTTTGTAGTATTCACTTATTATCTTTTGATAACTTCAGGATCTGTTGCGATGCCACCTGTTTTATTCCTGATATCGGTGATTTGTGTCTTTTGCTCTTTTTCTCAGTCGTGCTAGAGGTTTCTCGATTTTATTGTTTTTGAAGAGATGGCTTTTTGTTTTATTAATTTTCTCTACTGTTTTCCTGTTTTCAATTGCACTGAATTCTGTGTGGACTATAAAAACATCAAACCCAGAGTAGAATAGTGGCTGCCAGGGGCTGAGAGGTAGGGGAAACAGAGGTAGGGGGAATGTTAGTCAAAGGGTAGAAATTTTCAATTATAAGATGGGTAAGTTGCAGGGATGCAAGGTACAGCCTGGTGACTACAGTTAAAGCGTACATTTGATATATATGGAATTTAAGAAAAAAAAATGTCATGAAAAACCTAGGGGTGAAACAGGAATAAAGACACAGACTTACTAGAGAATGGACTTGAGGCTATGGGGAGGGGGGAGGGGGAAGGGTAAACAGTGACAAAGCGATAAAGAGGCATGGACATATATACACTACCAAACGTAAGGTAGATAGCTAGTGGGAAGCAGCCGCATAGCACAGGGAGATCGGCTCGGTGCTTTGTGACCGCCTGGAGGGGTGGGATAGGGAGGGTGGGAGGGAGGGAGACGCAAGCGGGAAGAGATATGGGAACATATGTATATATATAACTGATTCATTTTGTTGTGAAGCTGAAACTAACATACCATTGTAAAGCAATTATACTCCAATAAAGATGTTAAAAAAAAAAAGCATACATTTGAAAGTTGCTATGAGAGTAGAGTTCTAATGTTCTCACCATAACGACAACAACTAGAAGATAATTATGAGAGGTGAAGATGTGTTAATTAACCATAT
This sequence comes from Lagenorhynchus albirostris, assembly GCF_949774975.1. Lineage (NCBI taxonomy): Eukaryota > Metazoa > Chordata > Mammalia > Artiodactyla > Delphinidae > Lagenorhynchus > Lagenorhynchus albirostris. The sequence goes on along the minus strand of NC_083104.1, from coordinate 49,425,357 downwards.
TGTGGTATCAAATCATCACATCATACAACTTAAATTTACACAATGTTATATATCAATTATGTCTCAATAGAGCTTGAAAAAAATAAATTCTCAACAGATACCCATACTCTACATGAACAAATCTCTGGCTACTTCCCTGAAATTCTCATGAAACTGTCTTTATTCTCTAAACTCTAACTTCCATAGCCTCGCTCTGTTCTGCAAATATGTGAAGCTAGTTTACTCTTCAGATACTAGCAACTCTGACTTCCTTAGACACTCTTTTGTAGACGTGATTCTTTCCAATCTTTCAAGTCAAAACCCAATTGTCTTCTCAGAGGAACTTTCCTGACCACTTAGTCTCAAGTAGCCTCCAGTGTATCTACCCAATCATTCTGTTTTTTAATTTCTGCTAGCATTTGCCACTATCTGCAACCACATTATGCAGGTTCTTGCTTGGTTATATGTTTATCTTTTCTCTTTCTTTGTTCTTAGAATGTAATCCCTTACAGACAGAAAACCTATTGTTTTTATATTCCTTAATACATCCTCCCTTCTTAAAAAGAGTCTCTAGGTGTAATAAATGTTACGTGAATGGATGAGTGAGTGTCTTTCTTACTTGCTCTTCAGCTATAAGCCTACTGAAGTACAGGACTTGCCTTGTTCATCTACAGCGTCTGTTATATAAGCAGATAACTTGTATTGAATGATTAATTATTTTGAAATGCTGAGTTTTTGCTTGATAAACACACTGATGCTTGTCATTCTTGAATATTGTGCAAAACCATGCTGATATTCAGTGGGAAAAAAAGTGAACTTAGGCTGTAAGAGGTTTGCTATGAATTAGTTCTGTTTCATCTTGTCAATTCTTCTGTACTAAATCTGTGTGACTCTTCCCCCAGGTGTAACTTTGCAAAGTATCTTCTAAGCCTCTCTGTTTTTGCTCCTTACTTTCCGATTCCTTAGCCTTTCTTGTCTCTCTCTCTCCCTCTCTCATTTCCTTTTCCAGGTAATTTATAAAGGGTGGTGTCAGGGACAGCTGAGTCCCTGCATAGCTCACCAGGCAACCTCCTGGCAGTTATATTTATTATCTCCACACAAAAGCAATTTCAGTGCCATTTTTAGTCTCTCGGGAGACTTGGAGTGTTCAAAGCTTTCTTCCTTAGACTAGGAAGCTTTATTTATTTAAATAAAATGAACAGGAAGGTGACAGCAAAGGGACTCATACAGTCTCCAGTTGGCACATGATCTTCATCCTCCTCGGGAGTAACCTACTGGTTGTAGGATCACAGTATCTAAACAGAGAGACCCCAAGGAGCAGGGAAACACGAATGAGAGTTGACAGTTCATGCACACCAGCAGACAGCTACAAAACGTTATTTGACATTAAAAGCGATTTAGAAGTCAGTTTCTCCTTCACTGGAGACAATGTTCTGGTCTATTTCTGTGAGTCAAGTGCTGTTTGAAATATTTATCTATGGAGAGAAACATACTCTTATAAAAATCCTTACTCTAGACATTCACTTTCTATCATTCGGTAGAATCTAATGTAATTCCTCAGAAAATCTGGGGCTGGGCCCTGTGGTCTTATCAGCCTCCCTCCTTCCCTTCCCCATGAAATGTTCACATGGAAAATCTTGCCTTTACTGAACTCACTATACAATTTCATTCTTTCTGTTCAAATGATACCTACTCTGTGAAATCCTGTTTGGTCCATCCTAAGCTGGTGAGGATTCCCTTCATTAAACGGTATTACAATAGTCTGTTCAGATATTCACCTTTCCAGTTGACTCTGGGACCATGACTGAATCTCCACTGTATCTTCAGAACCAAGACTTGTGGCTAGCTAGGTTTATTTACTGAAGAACATTTAAAATAATTTTAGGCGCATGCTGAGTTTACTGTCTCATAAGTTGGTTATTTTTTTATAATGCCAAGAAACGATTTTCCCTCACAAACCAAATTCTGAATACATAAGGGCCAAAAGTTGATTGGTTCTTCCTCTATTAGACTGCATCCTCTTAAGAGTAGGACAATATGTCTGAATTTTTTTCTCTATGCTGGCCCCTACAAAAGTGTCTGATACAGAAGAGGCACTCAGTAAATACTTGTTGAAAATAAGGACAGAAATACAACATTAAAAGAGGGACCACTCGTATAAAATTGAGTCAGAACAACGGACTTCCAAAAATCACAGTCTAAGTTCACACTGTATTTGTAAAGTAGAAAGAGAAAAAAAATAATTACTTCTGGTTTAGATTTTTCCCCCAAAGTTGCTGAGCTATGTTGATGCTACAAATAGAAAGGGAAAAATTGATGTTCTAAGATGAACTGAAGCTACTAAAATAGGTTTAAATTTTTCAACCTAAAGTTAAGCTGTCCTTGGAAATAATATTTCCTTTAATTCCCTAAGAGACTGAATATTTGCTGAACATCCTTGTACTACTTTTCCTCGGCTTTGAATTGCTGCAGCAGAAACTTTTAGATTGGTTTTAGGTTTTTGATCTGTTGTTATTATTAGCCCTCTAGTACTCAACTTAGCATTAGAAAAACCAGGGCTAGAAGAAATAAATTCAGCTTCATTTTTGAGCAAGAGTCAGTCTCAGAGAAGTGGTACATCTCAGGATTCCTAGAGGAGACACCTTTAGTTTAAGCAAATCATACATAATCATATTTTCACTCCCCATTTAAAGTTTTATTTTTCAGCTCTTGCTGAGAAGGATCCACAACATCAAATGGACTTAGATGTTTTAGCCATAAATTTCAATAATATAAGATCAAATGTAGCTATTTCAGGAAGGAGGGAGAAGAGAGAGTCAGCTGAGAACAAAGAGACAAATTTGGAGACAAACAGAAACTGCTGAGCCAGAAGAATAGTATTCATGAATGCCTGGGTACATGGAAGGATCAAGGGCGAGAGACAGGAAAGGAAAATATGATGGAAAAGTAGGCAAAGGCACACTGTAGAATACCTGGTGCACTGTTCAATTTTATTTTGTATTTTAAAATAAGAATGAAGAAATGTGTGCCGCAACACCAAGAGCTCTGCATTCTCTCCTTTAAATTTCTGAATGCTGAATTTTGGAAACTGCTAGAAGAAACTGCACAATGGCCTGGTTCTGCATCCTGGGGGCCGGAGGCAACAACTTCACACAACTGAATGAAAAGTAGGCAACACTACAACGTGACTCTGTTACTGCATAGGTAATCTATAGGTGATGTGATGGAGTCAGCAGCCTAAGATAGAATGATGCTTAGCCTTTTAGGTATTTGGCTTCATTCTGAGTCTAGAATTTTTTTAGTTAAAAATCTCATACCCGGGCTTCCCTGGCGGCGCAGTGGTTGAGAGTCCGCCTGCCTATGCAGGGGACACGGGTTCGTGCCCCTGTCCGGGAAGATCCCACGTGCCGTGGAGCCGCTGGGCCCGTGAGCCATGGCCACTGAGCCTGCGCGTCCGGAGCCTGTGCTCCACAACAGGAAAGGCCACAACAGTGGGAAGCCCACATACCACAAAAAAAAAAATTAAAAAAAAAATTTAAAAAAAAATCTCATACCCAGGCTTCTCCTAATTATTTTTTTTTAATTTTTATTGGAGTTGATTTACTTATAGTTGATTTACAATGTTGTGTTAGTTTCTGCTGTACAGCAAAGTGAATCAGTTATACATATACATATATCCACTCTTTTTCAGATTCTTTTCCCATATAGGTCTTTACAAAGTATTGAGTATAGTTCCCTGTGCTATATAGTAGGTCCTTATTATTTACCTATTTTATAAATAGTAGTGTGTTTATGTCAATCCCAATCTCCCAATTTATCCCTCTCCCCTCCTAATTCTTTAACTAGAGGTTGTCCTATAATGACTGATGTTTTAACATCATTGAAGGAGGGGTGTTCAAGTTAGTTATACTATAGGACCCTGCTGTCCTAATGTTCACACAACCACCTTTTTATTCCTTGGTTATGTACATTATTATAGCGGTATGCCTAATTGTTAAACTATTTTGTAGAAAAATGCCTGACTCTTTGGGGAAAAAAATACATCAAAGCATTAGAGACTAAAATCCCATGAACCTTTAATCAGGTATAATGAAATCAAAGCTATCCACAAGTTGACAAGTGAGAAGCAAAGGAGGTTGTATTTTAATTATCAGAAATGAAACATGTTTCAAATATCAGGCAAGATATGAAGATATCTATGCATAAAACACAAGATGCATAGTGCTTTGTGAGATAAAATTATATGTTTTTGAAAAACAGTAAAGTAGATCTAAATAAAAGGAGAAATGTACTATGTTCACGGATTGGAAGACAAAGTAGAGATGTCAGTGTTCTTACAATCAACTAAAATTTAATCTAGTTCAATAGAAAAGTCAAGAGATGACTAACAGAACTTGACAATTTGAGTCTAAAATTTCTGGGAAAGCTGAAGTCCAAAAAAATCACAATACTGAAGGAAAATGACCAGGTAGGGAACAGGACAAAGATTTATTAACAAGTTAGAGTAGTTTTAAAGGCTATTGATAAAAACAGCATGATTTTGACTTAGTGACAAACAAATAGACCAACGGAACAGAGTAAAATTCCAGGAACAAACTGATGACAATATAGAAACAGCACTTGTCAACTCTAGTATTGCAGATAATTGGGGAAAGGATGGATTACTCAATGAATAGTGCTATATACATTAGTTATATATGTGGGGAAAATAGAATTGCAATTCCTACATTTTACAAAAGACTTCGTGAATAAACTGCTTAAATGTGCAGGGCAAAACTATAAAACATTTTTTAAAATATGAATTATACTTATCACATAACAGTAAAGAAGCAGTCCTTAAACAAAATAGAGAAATACTCAAATTTGACTATTAAAATGAATAACCTCCATGTCTGAAAAACTACTGTAAAGGCAATGAAGACATGTCACATACTGAGAAAAAGTAGTTGTGCCATATTCAACAAAAATAGTATTCTTATCAAAAATAGTTGAATCTCCATGTGAAAGACACAAGAAATCCAATACAAAAATGGATAAATAACTTAAGCAGGTACTTTAGAGAAGAGGAAACTCAAATGAACTCCCTGAGTAAACCAAAATAATTAAAACAGGTATTTAATTTATAGTCATTTTTGATGAGTAGACCCTCAAGGCACCTTGTAGGAGCAGATGAAAGTTCTCTATTGAAAAACCCACATGACTCCAGGCCTCAAAAACTCCTCATGCATATAGTAGCAGCTCATGGGGCGGGGGGAATACAAACAAGGCACATAAGATAGTCATCAGAAACAACAGACATCACAATGAGAGCCTAAAAATTATAGATACAGGAATTATCCAACTCAAAATAAAATGTTTAGTTTTTTTCAAGACTTGAAAATATAATATACACACTACTATATTTAAAATAGATAACCAACAAGGACCTACTGTATAGCACAGGGTACTCTGCTCAATACTCTGTAATAACCTAAATGGAAAAAGAATCCGAAAAATAGATACATATATATGTATAAGTGAATCACTTTGCTGTACACCTGAAACTAACACATTGTTAAACCAACTATACTCCAATATAAAATAAAAATTTTTTAAAAGACTTGAAAATGTGAATAATGAGCACAGACAGGTCATCCAGAAAAATATTTAAGTACACTACTTCTGGAAATAAATCGAGTTGTCTCAGTTCCCTTCACGTCTTGGAGCTCTGTGTTGCTGGCACTTTTGAAGGCAGGTGTGCCAATCTCTATGGGCGTGCCTGGGAGGAATGGAAGCCCAGCCCAAGGAACTCCAGAGACCTTAGAACAGAAATGGTGTTTACTCCCTAGCAATTCCAGCATCTGCTAGCTCCCTGGTGCTGTCTGCATTTACACCTAGCAGCCTTCCATATGTGAATGAGAGATGCTCATGTACTCTTCAGACACTGCTTGAGCCTGGGGAAGGTAGCTCTCCCCTTCAGAGCTCATCTAGTAATTTTCGGCTGTTGACACTGTTCATTGGACATACATACTGCTTTCCATTGGATGGTGACTTACTGTAAGAATCAGTGCCAAAGTTGCTCTGGAATCCAACAGGTCTGTCCTTGCTCAGTTTCCAATTAAATGTTGCATTTTCCTCCTATACTCTACAAATTTGATTGATAGTTTGGTTTCAAGAAAGAAGGTAAATTAAACCCAGTAGACTATCTGACATGCTCATAGCTTAAGACAGCTGAGGAACAAGTGGTCTAAAATCTACAGCCCTTTCAATTAATTTAGTGGACTCACTTGGGTCTAATGCTAAGAAAACCCATTTAGTGGCCATGAAGCTGTCAGTCAGAGACCCTTGAGTGAAGAGATAGAAGAGCAATACGATTAAAGTAAAGCAATTATATTTGCCATTTTTTTTTTTTACCTTTATGACCAAATAAGTCCCTATATAATTTTTCTGCTGCTTGGAGTCTGCACTATATTTATTATGATGGGGTGGAAAAGTTTTCTGCTTTAAAGATCAGGCCCCCCCCTTGTGGCTTCCCTGGTGGCGCAGTGGTTGAGAGTCCACCTGCCGATGCAGGGGACACGGGTTCATGCCCCGTTCTGGGAAGATCCCACATGCCGCACAGCGGCTGGGCCCGTGAGCCATGGCCGCTGAGGCGGCGCGTCCGGAGCCTGTGCTCCGCAACGGGAGAGGCCACGACACTGAGAGGCCCGCGTACCACAAAAAAAAAAAAAAAAAAAAAGATCAGGCCCCTGGCTTTTTATGGGTGCACACTAGTTTTTGAAACACAAATATCTCCCATTCCCCATCTGCTACAGCCCTTACACATTAAAAATACCTAAAGATACAAGGCAGACCAGCAGGAGACATTTGTAACATGTAAAAGAAGTAACTAATTTCTGGAATGTAAAAGAACACCTTGCAGAGCAGAAAAAGGAAAAGAAGGAATTCGACAGAAAATGGACTAGGGATATGAAATAAGAAGACTCCAAATGGCTAACGAGTATAAGGAAATTCAATGTTAGTAGTCACCAGAGAAATGTGGATTAAAGTAAAAATGAGACTTTGTTGTTCCAGGTTAGTTACACGAGTGTGTTCTGTTCTAAAAATTTATTTACCTGTACACTTAGGATACTTATCTTTTTCTTATGTTTATTATATTTCAACAAGAAGTTAAAAAGGATTGAAAAGTAAAAGCAGTAGAATAACATATAAAAAGAGAGACACCAATGTATACCCTTACAGACTGACAAAAATTAGACAACTGAAATGATATTAAATACTATCAGGGACGTAAGGAAATGCAATACCTCTTACACTCCTAGTGGGAATATAAACGGCCACCATGTTGGGCTGCACCCCACAGGCCTGCAAGTCCCGTGCCTGGCCAGCTTCAAGACGGAAGAGTCAGCAACAGAGACATCAATGGTTTAATGGATGGGTGATCTTAAGTGTCTAGAGCAAGGTCCTAGAGCGAATCCCCACCGTGTATGGCAGGACATGGCAGTAGTCTTCGTTACCGGGGGAGAGGAAGGTTACCAGTTATAGAGGAAATTGACATCTGGTTGGCTCACTGGTTACCAAGGAAACCAGCAGAGGGGCACGCCCCTCACTGCCCCTTTGATAAGCTATCCTGGTGAAGATGTTCTGATTTAAGATTAGAACAATCACTAGATGGGACAGGGGCAAGAAAGTAGGAAGGTCAGTCATGTGAGTAGGGTGTAGGTGAAGCAGGTACTGGTTAAGCAGGGATGTACAGAGAGCAATCCCAGGGGGAGAAGAATCTGGCACTGTTAGTATGGAACTGAGGATTCTCAAAACTCTAGGACACAATTCCATTCCTGGAAATACACCAAGAAACTCTCATTCAGGTCCACAAGGGAACATGCATAAGGAAATCAGGATCAGTAACAGTTCTTTGAATCTGATATTAAAAAAAAAATGAGATATTACACATAAAGTGCTTGGGATACCTTTCCATACTGTTGATCACACAATGGGTTAGTTAATTAGAAAAAAAAAAAAAAAAAAAAAGCAGAAGATGGCAGGACACTCCTGGCTGGATCCAAGATGAAATGTGGAAAAAAATGAAGCTACCAAATTAAATATTGCTCCACTAAATCCATTTTTAGAAGTAAATAAAATTTTCCCTTGATTTCTAGGCTTGTGGAGGGAAGTGGGGGGAAAAATGAAAGCAAAAACAAAAACTTACAGAAGACTGAGTGAATGAAAGAGGTAACAAAGCCTGAAACAATTCAGTTTTTTTAATGTCCCTGGAGCCACTGAAAACCTCAGAAAGTCATTCTGGGTAATACAGATGCTGATGGCCTGAAGAGTCACCAGGAGAGATGAGGAATCACGAAGTGACAAGACAAGCAAAGAAAGTATACTCAGGTGACACAGTAAGCGGCAGAAGGGTAATGAAAAAACAAGGCCTTGAAACCAAAGATAAATCAAAGAGGAAGAGTACAGGAAGAGGTGAACTGACCAGAAAGCTGATTACATTTAAGCTTCAGAGTCCCTCCCTTGCACAGGTCCATCAAAAGGTCTGCATCTGGGCTTCCCTGGTGGCGCAGTGGTTGAGAGTCCGCCTGCTGATGCAGGGGACACGGGTTCGTGCCCCGGTCCGAGAGGATCCCACGTGCCGCGGAGCGGCTGCACCCATGGGCCGTGGCCACGGCAGGAGAGGCCACAGCAGTGAGAGGCCCGCATACCGCAAAAAAAAAAAAAAAAGGTCTGTATCTAACTTTGTATTCTTCATAAAGGTAATCGTCCCAAATTTTACAAGGCTAACAGAGAAGCCAAAAGTGCCCCATTTCTTGTCTCCAATCTAGAGATAGGCTCTGTTATTGTTCTGTCCCGCTTATTTTGAGAGTAAAGGAATTACAGGCACTATCTGTCCAGTGGTGTCACCCCGAGACAGCTTTGCCTGGAGAGATACAGACAAAATGTCCAAGGAAGCAGCTAACACTCTCATAGTTTCACCTACCTCCCTGCCCCACCATCAGTACAAAATAAATGCTGTTAGGGATTACCAGAGAAGGAATTTAGAGCCGCAGCAGCCAAAACAGCCAAGGAGAAGACAGTGTCTTTCATCCTGAGTCCCACACAGGACAAGGAGGTCATCAGGGCTGCTGCAGCCTCCCCAACATGTGTAGTTGACTGAATTAATTACACAGGTCAGCTTTTCCCCTGTGTGCCCAGAAATAAAATCTATAAGAACTAGAAAGCCTTTGATGAGGACACCAATAGGTCACTGGCCAGATTCACGTTTAATATGAGGATTGATTACCTTTCTACCTGGGGATGCATAAGGAGGCCACTGAAACCTGCATAATTGCTACATTTGGGCAGAGATTTTCAGCATTTCACAGACTTGGGAACCAGTTTCACCTCCTGTGGGGTCTTATTATTGCACTCAGTTTGCTAAACAAACGTGTAATCTGTAACCGCTGGCATAAATAACCTATTTCACAGCCTGCTCCAGAGCATGAAAGAAATCAGGGAGAGATAAAGATTCTTTTCTGTAATTCCACGCACTGCGGGCAACTTGATAAAACAGCTTATGCAGTTTATTAATTAAGTGAGCTGACCCCCGAAAGGTAATACACAGCAGCTGGAAGTGTCCAGGCAATCAAAGCAAGCAGATGTGGATGTGACCTGCTGGACTGCAGCTCAATTTAATAGAATTGCCTGTCCTTTAGAGCCTTGCTACTTTCTCAAAGTGTGGGCCTGTGTCAGAAGCATCCGCATCACCAGGGAGCCTGTTAGGATGCAGATTCTTGGGCCCAGCTCTTGACCCACTGAACAAAATCTACATTTAAACATCCCCAAATAATTCATATGCACAACATGTGAGAAGAACTGGTTTAAAGGAATGATATTGAAAGGATCAAAAATTCTCCCCAAGGCTATCTGAGATCTAAGCTCACTGTTGGGATCTGAGACCACATGCAGTGAGTTACTTTACACAGGCTCTGGAATCAGACCAAAAGGATACAAACTCTACATCAACCTTTACCAACTCTGTGCCCTTGGGTAAGTTGTCAACCTCTGTAGCTTCTGTTGACTATAAAGTGGGATAACAACGTCACTTTCTTCATATGATTGTGATATGCATGCCAAGCTGAGAGCATGTGGCCTGCAATAAGCCCTCAATGTAACTTCATTCTTAATACTATCATTTGAGAGTACAGATGCTTAAGGTGTGACTTGGGAAAGCATAACAGAATCCAATGACCTCTGTTTCTGGCCTTGATTATACAATTGCTGACCCTCTGCTTGCCTCCTCCTGGTTCAGTTCTCTGCAGGAAACACATGGACTCCCTCAGTGACTTTGTCTGAACCTTAACACGCCTCTTACCTCCTAGTGCAACTCTAGGATTAGCTCATTTTTCTAGCAACTTTTTAATCTTTTTTTTTTTTTTTGAGGAGTGCAGATTTCAAAAGTAGGCCAAAGTAGAAAATGTGTTGGTCTTTGTACAAGTTATTTGCAATTCAGCAACATGTAGATTCTCAACTGGACCATCTCCACATTTAGGCATCTCAAAGGAGCAGACACAGAAGGGAAATTCTGAGTTCAATTCACCTTACTTTGGATTTGCCCCAGAGCTAAGCCAGCTTCTGTAATTTTTTATTTCAAGTCAAGCATCTTATAGTACTGGTATTCTGTGTCTGTTTCATTTATTTGTTTCTGAAATCATTATTAATTCATTCATTTATTATTTATTCAGAGTCGTTGAATTGTGAGTGGTGCTAATGGAACTGAAAGATGAAAGAGACCTAAACTTTCTCCACCAAAGATTTACACTCCAGTAACTTACATCCAAACAAATAATTACCATAACCATATAAGTCCCCCCTCATCACGCTTTTTTCCCCCAAATATTCTCCCTGTTATTCCTACAGGATCCCTCTTGCATTCCTTTTCTTTCACATCTTGCCTTACTCTTTCATTCTTTATTTCTCTTCTCACTGGCACTGCCACTGATTTTGTTTTTGTTGTTGTTTATTTTTTTAATTAATTGTTATTGGAATATAGTTGCTTTACAATGTTGTGTTAGTTTCTACTGTACAGCAAAATGAATCAGTTATACATATACATATATCCCCTCTTTTTTGGATTTCCTTCCCATTTAGGTCACCACAGTGCACTAAGTAGAGTTCCCTGTGCTATACAGTATGTTCTCATTAGTTACATGCAATGGAATATTACTCAGCCATAAGAAGGAACGGAATTGGGTCATTTGTAGAGACATGGATGGATCTAGAGAGTGTCATACAGAGTGAAGTCAGAAAGAGAAAAACAAATATTGTATATTAACGCATATATGTGGAATCTAGAAAAATGGTATAGATGATCTTATTTGCAAAGCAGAAAGAGACAGACGTAGAGAACAAATGTGTGGATACCAAGGCAGGAGGGAGGTGGGGTGGGAGGAATTGGGAGATCAGGACTGACACATATACTGTATGATACTGCCACTGATTTTGAATGTAACACTAGAATTGGTCTCATGAACTGATAACAAGAATTCTATTTCCTCTGCTGTTTTAAATAGCACCTTTCCCAGCTGAATTGTCTCTTTCAGTTTATCTGAACATTCTGAGAGATAATTTTCCAATTTTAGTTAAAGAAAAATGCCAAATGCAGTATATTCTCATGATAGGTATGTAATGGCAGCTTTTCGGTGAGCATGGAAATGGCAGTTTTCATCTCAGAAAAAAATAAAAGCTAGACAAGTACAGTATTACATTAGATGATGAAAAATATTGAGAATATTTGGCAGCAAACAGAGAGATGTTAATGTAGATACACTTTTAAGTTTGGATTGCAAAATTCAGTGTATGCTACCAGGAAATAGCACAGATTAGAATCTCAAGATATGGCTGCTTGTGAGGCCCATTGCTAGTCAGAGAGGAATACGTAGGTTGTCGAGTTGTTGTGGGTTTTTTTTCCCCTGTCTGTGATCACAAGGGTCCATGATACCAGAAGCTCCTAACAACTATTGCTGCTTTTAGTTGACCACCGTCTAGGTTGCGATTTCCATGCTCAGTTGTCCACGACACAAAACCCAAGTCAATTACCCACAACAGCCTCAGCAACTTGGCTTCAGCCATTTCCAGGATGTTTCCCCAACATCCTGATCCAAAGGATGTAAACACCCACAGGATGAATTGTGTCACAGCAAATGAGAACCAACTGGCTCTAATTCTCCAAATTGGCCCTTTAGGAAGCCAGAGAGGCTAACTTTTAAAAAAGCCTTATTTTGGTAGGGTAATGCTTCCCAGAAAACAAAACAATACAAAACAAACCTAAAACACTTTCACCCTTCCTTTAAATACAAGCTGTCAAAATTTTTGGCAGCTCTGTGCATTAAAATTGCTCTCAAATAGAACAGACTTGTGGTTGCCAAGGGGGAGGGGGCATCGGGGAGGGATGGATTGGGAGTTTGGGATTAGCAGAGGCAAACTAGTAAATATAGGATGGATAAACAACAAGGTCCTGTATAGCACAGGGAACTATATTCAGTATCCTGTGATAAACCACAATGGAAAAGAATATGAAAAATTATATATATATATATATGTATAACTGAATCACTTTGCTGTACTGTAGAAATTAACACAACATTGTTAATCGACTATACTTCAATAAAAGAAATTTTTTTTTAACTGCTCTCAAATCTATCTTTGGCCATTTATCTCCAGTGCTCCAGTATAAGCCCTCATCATTTCCACTGTGGATGGTGACTGCTACCATCTACTAACTCTTCTTTCAGTCTCCAGCCTAAATTGATAGAGCAGCCTCTCTCAACTCCATCCGATCAACTGTGGGTTCCCACTGCTGTGGGGATAGCATTCAAATTCCTCCATGTGAATACAAACCCTGCCACCATCTGGTCCCAGGCAATCTGCAGTTTTCCTGTGCTCCCCATGTTCTAACTTCTGAATATTCCCCCCTGACCTGCTGTTACTCAAGCCATTCCCCTGCCAGGAATTCCTTTTACTTTCTTTACTGAACATCTGTATCCTACATCACACTCTGTTTAAAACTGACCTCTGTAGTTGCCCTCTGCCGATAAGTGATTATGTGTTTTAATTTTTTTCTTTTTTTTTTTGCGGTACGTGGGCCTCTCACTGTTGTGGCCGCTCCCGTTGCGGAGCACAGGCTCCGGACGCGCAGCCTCAGTGGCCATGGCTCACGGGCCTAGCCGCTCCGCGGCATGTGGGATCTTCCTGGACCGGGGCACGAACCCATGTCCCCTGCATCGGTAGGCGGACTCTCAACCACTGCACCACCAGGGAAGCCCTATGTGTTTTAATTTTTATTTCCCTTTCCCTCTCATGACATGGTCCCTGCCTACTTCTCACCTCTGTTCCTGCCTCCTCTCCTCTCCTTCTGAGATTTCTATTCTGTATGGAATGATCCTCCCTTTCTCCTAGTGTATTTCTTCCACCCATCTCTTAGGTGTCAGCCTGTAAACCATCATTATAGGTGAGCATTTCTCCCATAGTCACCCCCAGATAGATTAAAACTCCCTGTTCATTCTGTTGGTTGGTTGGTTGGTTTTTTATTCTGGCATAGTTTATTTCCTTCAGAGCACCAATTACAGTCGGTGATTATCTTGTTTTCTTGTTTATTGTTTCTGCCCCGCCCACCCGTACGCTGTAAGCTCCAGCAGGGACCTCATCTTCTTAACCACTCTGTCACTAGCATCTCGAGCAATGCCCTGCACCCAGTGGGCGCTCATTTAATTTTTGTTGAAAGAATGAATGAACTATTAGCTTCAGCCCATACACTGAAGATGATCACATTCCATTTATCACATTCTAAGTGAATGAGCAGTTGTTTGACCTTTGTCTCCCCTGATGGACTGAAAGCTCTATGAAGTCAGGGATAGTAACTTTGTCTTCACTTTGCCTGGAAATTATCTGAATTTGTCTGGAACTAGGTAGCTATTCACTTGTTGGAAGACTTCAAGCTGCCTAAAGACAATAATGATATAAATAAATACATGTAACATTTAAAAGAATAAAATTACCTTAAATATTATTAATTATAATAAATAAAATAAAACTGCACAGATAACATCATTAAAATTGCTAAGGTGCCATCGTTTTCTCCACTAAGTGACTTAATCCAAAGGAATGTATCTTCATGAAGAATCAGAATTTGGGAAAATTTTAAACTCACTGGAGGAAGGCATGTTTTCATTTTTTAAAAGTCTCTGAGTTATATGCTAGTATGAAGTTCTATTTATTTTAAATTCATAGACTCTGACATGTTAGTGTCCTTTGGGACTGCTGTGTTTAATGGCTACAATAAGAATGATTTATATTAAATTATTTATATACATATAAATTATATTATTATCATTATATTATATTAAATTATTTATATACATATAAATTTTTGCTAAAGCATTTAAAGCAGTGTTATCAATTAGATTAAACATATCTCCCTAAAATATGATCGGTGTTTTCATTTGACTATCAAGTAGTTTTAAACTAAATAACACAAACAAATTAAGCACAGAATAAAAATATTTTACTCAAATTTCACCAATTCCAATCAAAAGGATGTCAGTTGGGGCATTTAAATATATTTAAGCCTCTAACACACCACCAGCTACATTTTATTCAATTAATACAATCCTAGTGTTGATTGAACAATTTCCACACACCCTACACATTTTCCTATGAGAAGATATTTGTTACATCTCTTTTTTAAATTGGAAGCTCTTTGAAGACAGGGAAGTTTTTAGCATTATTGTCACAGCTGTGGTTTTTGAGCAAAGTTCCCAGGAAAAACACCAGTGAAGGTTACCAGGTCCAGTATGGACTCTGGGCAAAAGGCCAACAAGTATCTTGGCCCCCATTCCCCCAATATCTTTTGGAGAGTCGTCCTTGGGCTGAGGGATAGCTGGATATGGTGTGGGGCTGAGCTCCAGCCAAGGGACCTAGACTCTTCTTTTTCATGCATCAGGCATGGTAGCAACACTGAGTGGTTGCCATAAACATTTGGACTTGGATATTAAGCGGTCTGAGATTGGACACCAATGATTTGGTGCAGTGCTGAGAAATGCCAGACTCCCAGAACATCACGTGGAGAGCTTGGGGGCTATGGTCCTGTAGGAATTGAGTCTGTGCACAGCTCTTCCCTCTGGGGATAAAGCCCAGCACACTCATATCACCTGACAACGTGGGATGAGACTTGAAGTAACCCATTAGAAATTCTGCCTGCCTTCTCCATGCACATCTTCTTTACTCATGAACTCTTGGTTTCACAATGACTGAGTTGAGACTTAAAATATTGGTGTTCTTTTTTCTTTAAGGTATTGAATACACAGAAGCCTGGAAACTTGATTTGTTAATAACCAATCAGGAGAAATTGGTCTTTGATTATTATTTAGTTGAGAACTGGGATGAAAAAGGCAAAGCGACTACTTTTGTGAACATCTGCTCACAACTGTGACATCATCTCTTCCTACAATACCCCTATCCAGTATTACTGGATTACTGGCCCTCTTTGAAAACTAGAAAAGGGAGAATCATTAAATAAGTGGCCCAAGGTGCCATCGCTGGTAAAAGGCAGTCTTGCCTGAATCCAAACCCCATTTGTTGGGCTGATTTTCCGTGGTTTCCTGTAGTGATCACAGACACACACACACACACACACACACAGTTTGTTGTTATGACAACTACACAGAGCTTTTGGGTCAATAATTCAGTGTTATCTGCAGGCCCCAGACAATGTGTCATTTACTTTTTTCTTTCCTATCCCATCTGATCATCCACTTGTCTTCAGTGGATTTTCTGCTCAAATTCTAATTAAACCACAAACCAGTGGTTTTCAAATTTTTCTTAAATTAGTAGAATCCTTTTTTTTTTGCAGTACGCGGGCCTCTCACTGTTGTGGCCTCTCCCGTTGTGGAGCACAGGCTCCGGACGTGCAGGCTCAGCAGCCATGGCTCACGGGTCTAGCCACTCCGCGGCATGTGGGATCTTCCCGGACCAGGGCACGAACCCGCATCCCCTTCATTGGCAGGCGGACTCTCAACCACTGTGCCACCAGGTAAGCCCTGGAATCCGTTTTTAAATGAAGGCCTAAATCAGAAGCCCCACTTTCTCTTCTTCAAATACAAGGTGCTCTTGCACATATTTTGGAATACAGGTACTTCACAGAACATGGACTTTGGGAGCCATTGTTTTAGTCAGGAATGTACTATGTACTATAGGAAACAAATGAGCAGGTCCAGCTGTGAGCTTTCTGGTTCCCCAGAAACTCTGTCTTGGACAGAAGGCCATGCCCTGAAGGAGAGGTGAAGGCATCTCACAGTGTGTTGAGTGGCTGCCACAGCAAATAGAGGACAACATTTTCTCTGAAGTTTCAACTCACAAAATGGGAGAATCACCTCATTACCCCTGGATGCGTGTTACTGCAACTCAATTGTATGGTGTACAAATGTTGGTGTCATAAAAATTATGCTCTCAATATATCACATTGAAATTGACCTAACCTTACCCTTACAATAAACTCATGAAATCACATGGATTTGCAGCTTGAGTCCATTTGTCTTCCTGATCCATTAACAGTGCATTTATCAACAAGTGAACTTAAAATGATTTTGCTGCTCTTTGCTCTCAACAGTGTAGGTGACCAAGGCACTGACATCACTCGGTGAATCTTACCAGAGGGTAGAGACTCTGTGGGCACACAGGAGGCTAGAAAGATTCTCTGAAAGAGGAGAATAAGAGATTCGGCAGAAGGCAGAAGTCAAAACAAAAAACGACATCACGGAATAGACTGACCCTCTGTGATAGTGTCTGAGACAAACACGGCTCCTCTTTTTGGCAATAAGGAGGAGTGAGCATCCTTCAAAGGTTTATGCTTTATTCTGCATCATGGGTTTTACTTAGTGAAATTGTCCCTAGAGCCTAAAATGGAAATAAATGCTGTCATTGTCTTTATCATTTGGAGGTAAGAAAACACAAGAACTTTGTGATACCCAAGCTGCCTTGGCTCCAATTTGTTATATGAGATACTGCAAATGTACTTAACCCCTTCAATGTGGTGAGTTAATCAGTCTTTTCAGAAACTGTAATGTCAGACATCATCTCTCTATGGGCCCCTTCAGCCATTACACCCATATAGCCCCTTTTACCTTTAAGGCAACACCAAGAGCAATGAAACAGCCCAAAACAACATTGACTCTTCTGTTCCTGCTAAGAACCATCGAGTTTCGTTTTACATAGCCAAACAATAAGCCACCTCTTAACTCATTCTCCACATTACCAGTTTCATCCTGGATTCAAAGCCTTGCTGTCTCTTTCTACCCTCATCTAATTATCTCCTTACAAACAAGAGCACAGAGCACTGAGTCAGGAACCGAGTAGGGTACCTTGAGATTTCAGACAGCTGGGGTGGGCCTGAACTTGCCCAGAGTTCATGGAGTTATGTCAGAAGCATCAATGAAACAGAGAGCAAAGGACATCCAAGCAGAGAGAGTCTACCTGAGTCATAAATTCTGAGGTGGAAGCTGGGCAGGGCAGGTGAACTCTGGCAAGAAGCAATGGGAAGGAAACCCAGGATCCCATGTGGAATTTCTCTACTCTTGTTAAAATTTTTATTTATTTCCAATTTTTTCTAGGGTCTCTTCCTTCTTATAAGGGTGCTTATCCTACCATGCGGACTCCACTCTCATGACCTCACCTTCTAATACCATCATACTGGGGTTTAGGCTTTCAACGTAAGTATTCTGGGGGACATATTCAGTCCCTAACACTCTGTAACCTTGTACAAGCAAGCTACTTAATAATGCTGAGACTGTAAAAAGGGAAATAATAATCTCACCCTTAAAGTGCTGCTGTGATGCTTAAATGAGATATTGCAGAAACAGTGTTTAGAATGGTGCCTCATACATGGAAAGACCTGGAAAATTATTTTGTTCCCTTTTGTTTTCTCAGGGAAGTACACAGTTATTTCTTTCCGGGGTAGAACTTAAACAAAGGAGTAAACACAACCTGTACTGCCTAGGGAAGCATACGTACAGTCCCAGAATGAGGGAGGGATTCACCTCATCTCTGCACCACTGGCTCAGATCTCAGTCCTTCACCTGGAGTGGTCTCACATAAAGGGAACCATGCCCAGAGGACACTACCATGATGTCAAGGCATCTGGACACCAAGACACTTGCATTTACTTAGAAGCATCATATTTTTTAGGAAGATTATTGACAGACGTAGGGATTTCTAGAGAAAGATGACTAGGTTAGGAAAAGTCTGGAAGCCAGGGGAATGAGTGACCAATATACTAGAATTAAGGTTGCCAGATTTAGCAAATAAAAATATAAGAAGTCCAGTAAAATCAGAATCTCAGATAAACAACGAATTATTCTTCAGTATAAGTATGCCCATTGCAATACCTGGCATCTACTCATACTAAC
Organism: Lagenorhynchus albirostris; assembly: GCF_949774975.1. NCBI lineage: Eukaryota > Metazoa > Chordata > Mammalia > Artiodactyla > Delphinidae > Lagenorhynchus > Lagenorhynchus albirostris. The sequence continues at coordinate 49,406,953 of NC_083104.1, read as the reverse complement.
AATGTACTTCTTGTGTATCCAAGATTCAAATCCAACCAGGATCTCTGAATTTTATCTGGCAATCCTGGCTACAATGAGTTTACTATCTTATAGGAAGACAGTGCATACCCATGAGATAGAATGTAACATCACAGACGTGAGCACGTTTTTTGTATTTATACCTGAATAATACGAGCTGCTGGGTATACACATTTCTGAGTAAGCAATGGGAAAGTTCAGAATTAGGGGGGCATTACCTGGGGAGAATTCTTCTACTCATTACAAAGAAAGTCCTCCACACTAATGTAAGCAAGGAGTAAGAATTACCACAGAATTTCCTATATCTGTAGCCACTGGCCTGTTGTAATCTGAGGATTCCTAGAAGTAATCTTAGGATCCAGTCTTCCCAGGTCCACTGTTTGCTATAGTCTGTCCTTGTCTGCCATCATTGCTGGTTCCAGTCAGGGGAATTTTTAGGATCCTACTCTGGACTCTCTTACTAACTCCCCAGTGGGTTAAGTCTTAGGTTATCCACCTTTCCTTCATAAAGACATGAAGAAACACTTCATAGAAATGTATTTGCTTCCGGGATGATAGCAACCTTCTCAAATTTCCAATTTGCCACACAGTGTTCCACGAATCTATTCTATAACATTTCAATACAAATTCCCAAACATGATAATGTAAATAAGCCACGAGCAAAGGAACAAGAGACTGTTTCACAAATTCTATTTGGGAAATGCCCACATTGCTCAGCTTTTCTCTAATCTTTATGCTGAGGAAAAGAAACTGCAAGAAGACATCTTATTCAAGGAAACTAAAGGAGGTACCTTCCTGAGCTAGCATTTGGCTACCACAATAAGTGCCCCAAATAAACTCTTCAGCCCAGAAGAGAAGGCCCATGTCATGCCTGTTTCCATATCTACTTCCTTCCTTACCTGCCCAGCCAAGGTGCTGCATCTCTGAAATTTCAAAACAAAACTCTGGTAAACCAAACATTTCTTTTCTCATCTTATCTGGATCTGTAATATTCAGAAGGACCCACAAAGAGCAACTCCCCAAACTAAGCAAGACCTCTCTCCCTCTGGAAGTGTAAACAGTGTGACAAAAATCACGTAGCTCCAGCATGATGGAGTGAGGGGGGCAACACATGCTTTCCCAAAAGCAACAAAAGAGCTTGGGCAAAACTATCAAAAACAGCCATTTCAGTGTTCTGGAAATTGTCAAAAGATGAAAAACAAACTGAGATGCATTCATTCGTGAAACTGTTGAACTTCTGCTAAGAACAGAGCATCCTTGCCCAGCACTCCCCACTCCCCACTTAGTGTGGTCTTTCAACCAGGGCAGAGCAGGCAGTGGACACCAGCAGCTTTCCTTCCACTGCTGACAGAGAACCCTTAAATAGAACACTGTCAATTAAATGGTGACCTCAGTGGCAAGGAAACAAAACCAGCAGCTAGCTCCACCAACCTTGTAATAGTCCTGTTTGGGACTGGGAATGAATCAGCAGACTAGCCAGGGATTTAACAGTGAATTCTGGGAGACGAGAGAGCCACAGGGGCCTGTAATCTCTCCACTCATCGTGGGTGAACTGGAGGTTTTGCAGGTGCAGGGCACAGACCCGCACAACTGGAGGGTTGATTGCAAAGAGACTCAAGGAGGTATTCTGAGGTGAAGCAAATAATCTAAGACTGGACTGTGGTTATGGGTGCACAACTCCATAAATATATTGAAACTAACTGAACTGAATATTTACAAGTTATATAGCATATTATATTATGGTATATAACTTATACCCAAATAACGCTGTAACAAATTCACACAACCCGTAAAAAATATATATAACAATTCAAAAGCAAAGACCCAGTCTACATAACTGGATACCAAATGAATCTGAAGATATTAAGATGGGCCTCACTTAAAAGATTTTAAATTAATAGATATTAATTTCTGAAAGTATTATAAAAATCTAGTAACTTTTTAAAGTATTGTATAACAGAAATTTAAGAGCAGCATTGTCCAATATAACCTTTTGCAGTGATGGAATCTATAGCTGTGCAGCCCAGTACGTTGGCTCCTATTCGCATGTAGCTTTTGAGTTCTTGAAATGTGGCTAGTGTGACTGCGAAATGGAATTTTTTATTGTATTTCATAGTAATTAATTTAAAGGTAAAGTTAAAAGCCATTTTTGACTAGTGGCTACTTTATAATACACTATATAGTGATATGTAGTGATAGTACAAGAAAGAGCCCAAATATATACACAATTTTGTTTATGAAAAGTGGCCAATTCAAAACAATGGGAAAGGAATGGATAATGTGGAATACATTTTTAAGGTTTCCAATTCAAGAAATCCAAATTAAGCTAACGTGACACTATTTTTACCCAATTAACTTGGCAAAAGAAAAATATATTACCCATTATTGAGATTGGTTCAAGATGGCAGAGTAGAAGGAGGTGCACTCACTCCCTCTTGTGAGAGCACTGGAATCACAACTAATTGCTGAACAGTCATCGAGAGGAAGACACTGGAACTCACAAAAAAGATACCCCACAACCAAAGACAAAGGAGAAGCCACAATGAGACATTAGGAGGGGTGCAATCACAATAAAATCAAAGCCCATACCTGCTGGGTGGGTGACTCACAGACTGGAGAACACTTATACCACAGAAGTCCACCCACTGGAGTGCAGGTTCTGAGCCCCACGTCAGGCTTCCCAATGTGGGGGTCCGGCAACGGGAGGAGGAATTCCTAGAGAATCAGACTTCGAAGGCTGGCGGGATTTGATTATAGGACTTGGACAAGACTGGGGTAAACAGAGACTCCACTCTTGGAGGGCACACACAAAGCAGTGTGCGCATCGGGACCCAGGGGAAGGAACAATGACCCCACAGGAGACTGAACCAGACCTATCTGTTAGTGTTGGAGGACCTCCTGCAGAGGCGGGGGGTGGCTGTGTCTCACCATGAGGACAAGGACACTGGCAGCAGAAGCTCTGGGAAGTACACCTTGGCATGAGCCCTCCCAGAGTCCCCCATTAGCCCCACCAAAGAGCCCCGGTAGGCTCCAGTGTTGGGTCGCCTCAGGCCAACAACCAACAGGGAGGGAACCCAGCCCCACCCAACAGCAGAAAAGTGGATTAAAGTTTTACTGAGCTCTGCCCACGAGAGCAACAGCCAGCTCTACCCATCACCAGTCCCTCCCATCAGGAAACTTGCACAAACCTCTTAGATAGCCTAATCCACCAGAGAGCAGACAGCAGAAGCAAGAAGTCCTACAATCCTGCAGCCTGTGGAACAAAAACCACTTTCAAACAAAGACAGGCAAAATGAAAAGGCAGAGGACTATGTACCAGATGAAGTAACACGATAAAACCCCAGAAAAACAACTAAATGAAGTGGAGATAGGCAACCTTCCAGAAAAAGAATTCAGAATAATGATAGTGAAGACAATCCAGGACCTCGGAAAAGGAATGGAGGCAAGGATCGACAATATGCAAGAAATGTTTAACAAAGACCTAGAAGAATTAAAGAACAAACAAACAGAGATGAACAATACAATAACTGAAATGAAAAATACACTAGAAGGAATCAATAGCAGAATAACTGAGGCAGAAGAACGGATAAGTGACCTGGAAGACAGAATGGTGGAATTCACTGCTGCAAGACACAATAAAGAAAAAAGAATGAAAAGAAATTAAGACAGCCTAAGACACCTCTGGGACATTAAATGCAACAACATTTGCATTATAGGGGTCCCAGAAGGAGAAGAGAGAAAGGACCAGAGAAAATATTTAAAGATATTATAGTTCAAAACTTCCCTAACATGGGAAAGGAAAGAGCCACCCAAGTCCACGAAGCGCAGACAGACCCATATATAGGATAAACCAAAGAAGAAACACGCCAAGACACACAGTAATCAAATTGGCAAAAATTAAAGATAAAGAAAAATTATTGAAAGCAGCAAGGGAAAAACAACAAATAACATACAAGGGAACTCCCATAAGGTTAACAGCTGATTTCTCAGCAGAAACTCTACAAGCCAGAAGGGAGTGGCAGGACATATTTAAAGTGATGAAAGGGAAGAAACTACAACCAATATTACTCTACCTGGCAAGGATCTCATTCAGTTTCGATGGAGAAATCAAAATCTTTACAGACAGGCAAAAGCCAAGAGAATTCAGCACCATCAAACCAGCTCTACAACAAATGCTAAAGGAATTTCTCTAAGTGGGAAACACAAGAGAAGAAAAGGACCTACAAAAACCAACCCCAAACAATTAAGAAAATGGTAATAGGAACATACATATCGATAATTACCTTAAACATGAATGGATTAAATGCTCCAACCAAAACACACAGGCTTGCTGAATGGATACAAAAACAAAACCCATATATATGCTGTCTACAAGAGACTCACTTCAGACCTAGGGACACATACAGACTGGAAGTGAGGGGATGGAAAAAGATATTCCTTGCAACTGGAAATCAAAAGAAAGCTGGAGTGCAATACTCATATCAGATAAAATAGACTTTAAAATAAAGAATGTTACAAGAGACAAGGAAAGACACTAAATAATGATCAAGGGATCAATCCAAGAAGAAGATATAACAATTATAAATATATATGCGCCCAACGTAGGAGCACCTCAATACATAAGGCAACTGCTAACAGCTATAAAAGAGGAAATCGACAGTAACACAATAATAGCGGGGGACTTTAACACCTCACTTACATCAACGGACAGATCATGCAAACAGAAAATTCATAAGGAAACACAAGCTTTAAATGACACAATAGACCAGATTAATTGATATTTATAGGACATTCCATCCAAAAACAGCAGATTACACTTTCTTCTCAAGTGCACACGGAACCTTCTACAGGATAGATCACATCTTGGGTCACAAATCAAGCCTCAGTAAATTTAAGAAAACTGAAATCATATCAAGCATTTTTTCTGACAACAACGCTATGAGATTAAAAATCAATTACAGGGAAAAAACGTAAAAAACACAAACACATGGAGGCTCAGCAATACGCTACTAAATAACCAAGACATCACTCAAGAAATCAAGATGAAATCAAAAAATACCTAGAGACAAATGACAATGACAACACGATGATCCAAAACCTATGGGATGCAGCAAAAGCAGTTCTAAGAGAGAGAAGATTATAGCTATACAAGCCTACCTCATGAAACAAGAAAAATCTCAAATAAACAATCTAACGTTACACCTAAAGGAACTAGAGAAAGAAGAACAAACTAAACCCAAAGTTAGCAGAAGGAAAGAAATCATAAAGATCAGAGCAGAAATAAATGAAATAGAAACAAAGAAAACAATAGCAAACATCAATAAATCTAAAAGCTGGTTCTTTGAGAAGATTAACAAAATTGATAAACCATTAGCCAGACTCATCAAGAAAACGAGGGAGATGACTCAAATCAATAAAATTAGAAATGGAGAAGGACAAGTTACAACAGACACCACAGATATACAAAGCATCCTAAGAGACCACTACAAGCAACTCTATGCCAATAAAATGGACTAACTGGACGAACTGGACAAATTCTTAGAAAGGTATAACCTTCCAAGACTGAACCAGGAAGAAATAGAAAATATGAACAGACCAATCACAAGTAATGAAATTGAAACTGTGATTAAAAATCTTCCAACAAACAAAACTCCAGGACTAGATGGCTTCACAGGTGCATTCTATCAAACATTTAGAGAAGAGCCAACAGCCATCCTTCTCAAACTCTTCTAAAAAACTGCAGTTGAAGGAACATTCCCAAACTCATTCTAAGAGGCCACCATCACCCTGATACCAAAACCAGACAAAGATACTACAAAAAAAGAAAATTACAGACCAATATCACTGATGAATACAGATGCAAAAATCCTCAATAAAATGCTAGCAAACAGAATCCAACAACACATTAAAAGGACCATACACCATGTTCAAGTGGGATCTATCCCAGGGATGCAAAGATTCTTCAATATATGCATATCAATCAATGTGATACACCATATTAACTAACTGAATAATAAAAACCACATGATCACCTCAATAGATGCAGAAAAAGCTTTTGACAAAATTCAACACCCATTTACGATAAAAACTCTCCAGAAATTGGGCATAGAGGGAACCTACCTCAATATAATAAAGGCCATATACGACAAACCCACAGCAAACATCATTCTCAATGGTGAAAAACTGAAAGCATTTCCTCTAAGATCAGAACAACACAAGGATGTCCACTCTCACCACTGTTATTCAACATAGATTTGGAAGTCCTAGCCACAGCAATCAAAGAAGAAAAAGAAATAAGAGAAATACGAATTGGAAAAGAAGAAGTAAAACTGTCACTGTTTGCAGATGACATGATATTATACATAGAGAATCCTAAAGATGCCACCAGAAAACTACTAGAGCTACTCAATGAATTTGGTAAAGTTGCAGGATACAAAATTAATGCACAGAAATCTCTTGCATTCCTATACACTAATGATGAAAAATCTGTAAGAGAAATTAAGGAAACACTCCCATTTGACACTGCAACCAAAAGAATAAAATACCTAGGAATAAACCCTACCTAGGGAGACAAAAGACCTGCATGCAGAAAACTATAAGACACTGATGAAAGAAATTAAAGATGATACAAACAGATACAGAGATATACCATGTTCTTGGATTGGAAGAATCAATATTGTGAAAATGACTATACTACCCAGAGCGATCTACAGATTCAGTGCAATCCCTGTCAAATTACCAATGGAATTTTTTTACAGAACTAGAACAAAAAAATCTTAAAATTTGTATGGAGACACAAAAGACCCTGAATAGCCCAAGCAGTCTTGAGGGAAAAAAGTGGAGCTGGAGGAATCAGACTCCCTGACTTCAGACTATACTACAAAGCTACAGTAATCAAGATAATATGGTACTGGCATAAAAACAGAAATACCTATCAATGGAACAGGATAGAAAGCCCAGAGATGAACCCACACACCTATGGTCAACTAATTTATGACAAAGGAGGCAAGGATATACAATGGAGAAAGGACAGTCTCTTCCATAAGTGGTGCTGGGAAAACTGGACAGCTACGTGTAATAGAATGAAATTAGAACACTCCCTAACACCATAAACAAAAATAAACTCAAAATAGATTAGAGACCTAAATGTAAGACTGGACACTATAAAACTCTTAGAGGAAAACATTCAAAGAACACTCTTTGACATACATCACAGGAAGATCTGTTTTGATCCACCTCTTAGAGTAATGGAAATAAAAACAAAAATAAACAAATGGGACCTAACGAAACTTAAACGCTTTTGCACAGCTAAGGAAACCATAAAGAAAACAAAAAGACAGCCCTCAGAATGGGATAAAATATTTGCAAATGAATCAACGGACAAAGGATTAAGCTCTAAGATATGTAAACAGCTCATGCGGCTCAATATTAAAAAACAAACCCAATCCAAAAATGAGCAGAAGACCTAAATAGACATTTCTCCAAAGAAAACATAAAGATGGCCAAGAAGCATATGAAAAGCTGCTCAACAGCTCTAATTATTAGAGAAATGAAATCAAAACTACAATGAGGTATCACCTCACACCAGTTAGAATAGGCATCATCAGAAAACCTACAAACAACAAATGCTGGAGAGGGTGTGGAGAAAAGGGAAGCCTCTTGCACTGTTGGTGGGAATGTAAATTGATACGGCCACTATGGAGAACAGTATGGAGGTTCCTTAAAAAACGAAAAATAGAACTACCATACAACCCAGCAATCCCACTATTGGGCATATACCCAGAGAAAACCATAATTCAAAAAGACACATGTACCCCAATGTTCATTGCAACACTATTTACAATAGCCAGGTCATGGAAGCAACCTAAATGCCCATCGACAGACGAATAGATAAAGAAGATGTGGTACATATGTACACTGGAATATTACTCAGCCATAAAAAGGAACAAAATTGGGTCATTTGTAGAGACATGGATGGATCTAGAGACTGTCATACAGAGTCAAGTAAGTCAGAAAGAGAAAAACAAATATCATATATTAAAGCATATATGTGGAACCTAGAAAAATGTTACAGGTGAACCAGTTGCAGGGCAGAAATTGAGTCACAGATGTAGAGAACAAACGTTTGGACACCAAGGGGGAAAAGCGGTAGCGGGGGGTGAGGGGGTGATAAATTGGGAGATTGGGATTGAAATATATACACTAATATGTCTAAAATGGATAACTAATAAGAACCTGCTGTATAAAAAAATAAATAAAATAAAATTCAAAAATATATTACCCATTATTAAACAGATGGTTCACTAATAGATGGACGAACTTGGGAACTTGATTTTTAAGACACTGCTGATTGAATTATCAAAGAGTCTGGTTTCTGGGGGAAAATTGGCTGTGCATAGCAAATAAGTTAAAATTATGCTTTTAGTTGATTCAGAAATTCCACTTGTAGGAAACGGGCCTACAAAAATGATTTAAAATGAATATAAGTGTGCTCACTACTGTGTTTACAATAACAAAACACTGGTAGTAAATTAAATATTCAAAAATACAAGACTACCATTGTATTGGTAGAATTATAGTGTATTTTAATATTTACTTAAACTTAAAATATGTTTATTGTTTGTTAGTAAAGGCAAAAGGTAGGTTGCACAACATTTGAAAATGTGATTTCATTTTTGAAATCTCTGTGTCTATGCTTATCAGTCTCTATATCTAGAAGCAAATAAGTCAGAGGAGCAGCAGGGCTCATCTATGGGTGATGAAATTATGAGCACATCAACCAGGGAATCTGTTGGCAAGCACAGAAATCAATTCCAGTTGCATTATGCAAGCACTGTTTATTTAAGAAGACTGAAAAAATAGATTAACCCATATTGAATCTAACCAAGGGGAAAGAGAGAGGGAGAGAGAGAGAGGCACAAAAGAGTAGGAGAATTACATGAGGTACAGCTCTCTATATAGCTCTACGGCAACAAAGAGTGGTCTCCTGATAGTCCAGACATTAAGCCTTTAGTTGCTGGACTATAAGATGGTCCAGTGGATCTTTGGGAAAGAGACCAGGTAGCAAGGGTCAGAGGTGTGGAGGAGAGTTCAGGGATCAGGTTAGTAGCTAGCTACCAAGCGGTACAGAAGTGTTTCAATAATTTTAAACAACCACTACAGCTGTACTCATGCAAGCAAGTTCACTATCAGCTTTGTCTATATCTACATCTCTACATCCCATATTTACTATTTCTTTTCTCCATGAGGTCTCTGTTCTATTTGTTTATTAGAAGCATGATTCAAATATATTTCTTAGGAGAGAATAAACTATGTGGATTATTCTAAGAGTTCTTAAAATTCCTCAAAAGTTAGATAGATAGATAGATAGAGATATAAACAGAATAGAGATATATTTGTCAAATAATATCTTTCCTAAATTCAAGACACTTTTGTTTCAATTGTTTGTTTTTAATGATATATAAATACTTTTCCTCTGACTTCTAAATGCAAACTTTGCAATTGAGGAATCTGATAGCAGTCAAATTCTGTGTATTTTTTGTAGGTACCTTCTTTTGGCCTGCAAGTTTATATCATTTTTATCCTTAGAGAGCACGGGTTTTACCAGGTATGCCTGGGAGGCTGTGCCTTTTCTGATTAATTTAGATGGAACTCTGAATATGTTCAGTCTAGAGACCCTGATCTTTCTTCTTCAGAGTTAACTTTACTATCTATTTAACTATTGCCTCTACTCTCTTGACTTTTTTTAGTGAATCATGAGTTTGGTATCATGATTAAGAATTTTCCCCAAACCCTTGGTCTCACCGAATTTCTCCTATACCTGCTTCTAAAAGTTTTATATTTAAATCTGTAATTCATTTTGAGTGAATTTGGGTATATGATGGGAGGCTTAGGTTCCCTTTTTTTTAAATTGGCCTTATGTTTTTAGAGCAATTTAAGGTTCACAGCATTTTTTACTCTCTGTTGATGATCTTGCTTCTTAATTCGCTGAAAAACTGAAGCAATCAGAAGATAATTTCTCATGACTCTTAATACTCACCTATATATCTAACATCTGTATTCATATGCTCTGCCTTCCCTAGTGGTACAATAGATTATCTGCCTTCCTTTGTAAAGCATCCTCCCCTCCCCTCTCGTTTACACAAGGACAACACTCCAACAATATACCATTCCCTCGAATATTATCAGTTTCCTCCCTCAACTGGATTATTCATACTAGCATATGAACATACTGCTATTTCTTCTGCATTAAAAATCTAGTATCTTGAACACACATTCCTTTCAAACTGCCACCCATTTATTTGTTCCCCTTCTCATCAACAGTACTTCAAATTGGTGACTGTAGTGATTGTCTCCATTTCATCTCTTTTCATTTTGTCTTATACTCAGGCTAATCAGTGATTTTCCCCCATTATTCCACTGAAATACTATTATAAATAGCCTTCATGTTATTAAATCCAATGTTCAAATCTCAGTCCCTATCTCATTAGAGTAGCAGTTTTTATGGTGGGTCCCTCCTTCCTCCTAGAAACAAAATCATGACCTGGCCTCCAGTCTAGGTTTTCCTCTTATTCATTGGTTGCTCCTTCTCAGGTCTCTTTGTTATTTTTTCCCTATTCCCCTAAATCCCCAGGGATTTTCAAAGTGAAATCAAAGTCACAGATATTTATCTTCCTTCAATAACCTGTCCATGGCCTCCTTCTCAGTACCGTCTTCAGGACTCTTATATCCTCCACCAGGAACAAACCCACTCTTGCCCAAAGACTTTCCTGTGTCCTATTAGGGATGCTCTGTATAGATCTGGATCACATGGCCCAGAATGCTCACAGTGGTCCTCTGATGCATCAAAGAAAAGATTCCCCCTTAAGATGTGAGGATCTCGGGCTTGTGAGAGGGTAATCCAGAGGCAACACCGAAGCCTCTGTAATTAATGGACTGGAGAGTAGTGAAATTCCTTCAGGCGCTTAAATAACTTGCGAGTCTGCTTTTGTGATCTTAGACCAATTTGTAGCTGCAGGGTAAGGCAGAGTGACAAAAGATGAATGGCTAGAATTGGAGTGTGCTTTAAAGTGTCCTGTAGCTAGGGTACCCACCTCCCTTGTTCAAGAAAGAACACATAAATGTTAAGCAATATCTCTTCTCATGATTTGTTCTTACACAGGGGGGTTTCTTGGCAGGGATCCCTAATAAAAATGTATTATTTTTTCTCTTCTTCATTTTTGCCTTCATTAGTTTCCTGTAGTGCTTCTCCCTGGACCTCTTTTCACTTTATTAAAGCTCATCTTGTGGAAATTATCTTACACTAAAGAACATAAATAAACTTTTATTTAGCAAGCTGTGGAAATCAGGGATATGCAGCAAAGACGACTGAGCTCATTAAGCAGCAATGTCGCTAATGCTCTCTCACTCATTACTCATCCATTTCACTGATTGCTTTAACAGGAGAGGAGGCGCCACTTCTCCCCTGGATCATCACATCCTTCTCTATGGGTGTCACAGAAGATAGGAGACAGGGGCCGGCCAGACTACGGGCTTTGGTGCTTCAGGAGACACAATGGCAATGTCATCACTGACAGCTCCAGCGTTGGGTATTAGCTCTCTCGGGCTCTTCCCTTCCCTTCTCCCTCTATAACGGGCACAGTAGGAGGCGATAAGAGGCACACTGAGTTTAGGAAATCCTCTGAAATGGAAATTTCATACTCAGCATTTGGTGGGAACTAGTTCAGGGGATCCGGAAACTAGCATCTATCATTTATACGGTGCACTAGTTTATTTCCACTCTAAACCTGTGTTTACAGAGTTAGCTCAACACTGATTCTACCACTGTTACTGCCGGAAGCATCCTTTACCCCAAATAATTGAAAGAACTTGTGATATATTTCACCACAAGATTTGTTCAAGTTCTTGTAACAGGAAATATGTAGAAACTGATCTTCAGACTCTGAGTCAGGTAAGGAACCTGAAAGAGTCTTCTATTTACACATGGGAACAGACTGCAGGAAATTATCATCTGTGTGTACATAAATCCATGGCAAATTTTCAGCTACCGAATCACATGGAAAAATGGCTGGAGAAAAAGAAGTTTTTTAAAGAGAAGTATAGTTGATTTACAGCATTATATTAGTTTCAGGTGTACAGCATAGTGATTTGGTATTTTACAGCTCATACTCCATTAAAAGTTATTACAAGGCAATGGCTATGATTCCCTGTGCTATACAATATATCCTTGTTGCTTATCTATTTTATACATAGTAGTTAACGTTTTAAGTAGACTTCCTTAAACTATAGACTATGTGGCATATATGGAATTCACTTGGTGACTGGGGGCGGATGACACCTCACAAGGCTGGACCACCATCCTCTACAGCAGCAGGTTTGCAACAGAGTTGTTCCTTGCTGGAACAGCAACATAACAGGTACTGCAAGGTGAGCAGTTCCGTGTAGTTATTTCCTTAACAAGGGGCAATGATTCCCCTGGTAATGACTCTGGAGAAGAAATCTAGTAATGTCACAATCTCAGCTATGTGTCAGGCACAATCCTAAGACTTCAATTGTGCCGTGTCATCAAATCTCCAAAGTAATTCCATGTGTTAGGTATTATTGTTACCCAGACCCCCTTCCATTTCACACATGAGAAAAGAAGGACCAAGCAGAAGGTCCTACCGCTAGTATGCAGCCGTGCCAGTAGTAAAAACAAGGCTGCTTAACTGCAAAGCTGTTGCATTTGACAGCTACCCTCCAAAACACGAACAGTCAGGATCATAGTCTTTACATATTCACCCCGGGTAAAGAAGATAATATACAAGTCAGCAAAGTAAGCAGCAGGTTGAGATTAGGAGAAGCAAAGCAGTATGTGCCTGAGGTTAGAGGGTTAGAGCCTGGAGAGATTACAGAAAACCCAGCATGGAGCAACCGGAACTAATCGAGGGTATAGATAAGGACCAGGGACACCACTTCAACTTTCCTTGTGTCTGGGACATAATAATGCAATGGAAAGTCAGCTTGAATCAGAACAAGAAACCCAGTACTTCTTCGCACAGGTTTTCCTCTCTCTATTCAGTAAGTGGGGGACAACAGGGAGAAAGGGAATAGCTAGAATTTGATTGATTTTCCAATGCAGAGTGGTAACCGACCCTTCTCAGAAATGACATCCTGGGGACATCAAAAGAAAACCTTGGCTAGGTGGCGCCTGCCCATGTAAAACTGGAATTCTATTGCTAAAGAAAGCTAGCTAGTCAGGGCCCAGTAGTTATAGAAGTCACTCCTGCTCCCATTCGCCCAAATGAAGAACTACTTTAATCAACGGATCCTGGAGGCACAAGGGCTGGATTCTTAAATTTGTTGGCTAGGAAAAAGCATAGATGGGCTTTGTTTTATTTACTGATTATAAAATGAATGCATCTTTATCCTGGAAAAAAAACTAAATTTGCAAAACTATATAAAGAAACATGCAGGGGAGTAAAAGGTACAAGCTATTGGGTATAAAAGAAGCTACAAGGATATATTGTACAACGTGGAGGAATAGAGTCAATATTTTATAATAACTATAAATGGAGTATAACCTAAAAGAAAAAAAAAGAAATATCAATCACCCATATTGCCACACTTTAGAGGCAATCATTGTCAGCCGACATAATTTTTTCATACCCTTCATCTACTTCTAACTTCAGACCCCACTAAAGTCCAAGATGTCCTAAAAGATACTATTTATAATTAACGGGGACTGTACCACATGTGCTGAAAGAGTCTAAGAAGGAAATCCTCTTTTTCCTTCTTCTCAGGCTCTGAACAACCATTTCTTCCCCTGTGATGGACAATTTGATTAAGGAAGACTCCTAGTAAAATTGATGTGCGATTGGGGCAAAGGATTTTTCTCAGCCCTGAGAGTTAAGATTGCCTAGTGATAGGAAATGGGTGCTGTTCTGGGGTAGCCACAGTGAGATCTTCAGATAGCCATCCTTTTGTCAGCTTCATGCCAAACTCCACAAAGCACCTCAGGGAAAGAAATTAGTTGGCAAACCCCTTGCTTATCAAATCTTTTCTTTTTCTCTCAAAGGCTGTCACCCTTTGAGAGAAAATAATGGGTGAAAAGGTACCACTTCCCAGCACAGAAGTTTCTGAGGCACAGAAGGTTCTTTCTCAAGACTTTATTACTTCATGCTAGTAAAGAGCCCTTCCCGAAGCTCTTTCAGAAACTGAAACTAGAATAAGATGAGATCTGGGACAACTTTCACCAAATTTCCCTCTCCGTTTTTGTATAATATGTTTGTGTTTCTGGTGGGGCTACAACAACTGTACATGTGTGCGGTGCACACAAAAATACATCTCTTTGATGCATTCACCACTCAGCCCATGTTCACAGACCATCACCTATATCCCAGGGGCTATTTTGGTTACTGCTGTGGTAATGAAAGCACCATGTACTCTGGAGGGCTTATATTTTAGTAAAAGATACAGACAATAACAAATCGTATCTAATATAATTCAAAGTATTGGGACTTCCCTGGTGGCGCAGTGGTTAAGAATCCACCTGCCAATGCAAGAAACACGGGTTTGAGCCCTGGTCCAGGAAGATCCTGCATGCCGCGGAGCAACTAAACCCGTGCGCCACAACTACTGAGCCAACGTGCCACAATTATAGAAGCCGGCATGCCTAGAGCCCATGCTCTGCAACAAGGGAAGCCACCGCAATAAGAAGCACATGCATTGCAAAGAACAGTAGCCCCCGCTCACCCCAACTAGAGAAAAACTGCGTGCAGCAATGAAGACCCAGCACAGCCAAAAATTAAAAATAAATAAATAAATGAATAATTCAAAGTATTACATAGCACAACGAGAGAAAGTTTTAAAAGCATCATACAGACATGATCAGATGCTTCTATTTTGCATGGGATAGTCAGGTAAAACCCTCCAAGGAGGTGTCTTTCAGCTGAGTTTGAATAAAATAAGGGGGCAAGACCATGGTTGACTGTAAGAAAAACAAACCAAACAGAGGAAAGAGTAAGTACAAAGGTCTGGGTAAGGGGGAGGTGGGAGGGATCGGGGAGGTGGTGCAATTTGCTTGGCCTCTTTAAGAAACAGTACTTGTGGCTGGAGTGAGGGAGGGAAAGGGGAAGTGGAAAGAAAGTCCTTTAGAAATCAGATAAACAGAGCCTGAAACACCATGAAAAGACATCACCATGGAAATCACTGGTTTCTCCCCACTTCTGCAGCCCTGAAGTTTGAATTTCTTCATGGGGCACCCACCGTCTTTGATGATCTGGACGCCACTCACTACTCAGCTCCCAGCCCTGACCCCTGGCTCATGTTCAGGCTTCTCTTCAGTTGTCCTGAGCTATCTCACCCACCCAGCTCCCCACGTCCTTCCTGGCCTCTCTGCCTCTGCACAGGCAATTTCCTCAGCCTCGAAAGGTTTTCTCCATATTGATCTGGTGAATTATGACCTTTCTGAGAAAAAAACACCTTTGATGTGAGGCTTTTCCTGGCTCACACAGGAAACCACCCTTGTCTATACCGCTTCTATTTCTAGCATATCTGATCGCTGCTTTGGGGTAATTACTTCTCTGCATAAAAATATGAACTTTGTGCAGTCACAAACTAGCTCTTTTAGATTCCATATGGTTAGCACAAGGCCCCATGCATGGTAAAATAATAATAATAATGCACATGAATAAGTGAATGAGCTTGTGAGTGCCTACATGAATGAAAAGTTGTCTGAATGAATTTGGGGTTTGTTTTACTTCGGGTCAATAACACAAAGAGTCATCACAAAACGGACTCCTCTTTCATTCTCATTCAGCCAAGAAGACAGTTTTTTTTCTTTTTCTTTTTCTAAGAGAAAACGGCAAGTGAAGTAAATGTCAAGAATGTTCTATGCATGGAAAATATAATAACTACATAATACACCTGTCAAAATGGTGTTTAAAATAAAATGCTAACAGGCCCATAAAACTGAAGAGGCTTTGTGGGAGTTGCTATTATAAAGCAGTTTTTAATGCTCTGCAAAGAAAATTATCACCTACGTGAAACTTTTAGAGCAACTGTGATTTAGAGCTGGAAACTGTACTTGACACTACCAGTAAGCCATTTCAAACACTTCTTATATCTGATCATTGGTTTGCAAATCTATAGAATGGGCCAACCCTTACGTGCTCAGGGCTGGATGGGGAGGAAATGAAAGACATTTCAGAGTGAAGTTTTTCTTTAAATATTGCCCTTTACTTAGGGTCAAAGTCTAAATTTAACATAGAGTATTAAATATATGAAATTAATATGTGCCTAAATATTATATAGGAAAAATAAATGATCTTCCATATGATTCAATGATCGAATTAAGTTGGAAATAAAATCCCCTCATAAAAGTCAAGATATTAAAAATCAGAGGTAGGTCAAGAAAATGAACTAAAGATATTTTTCCTGCTCTATATTTTCATGTCCAACATCTCTTTTCTCACTTTTCTCCTTTGGTCACAATTGCTCTAGGTTGCTGTTGATCTTCTCTCTCCGGCAGTGATAGGAGTGTTCCAGCAGAGCCTAAAGTAGGAAATGCCTCAGGTGAAACCATGGTGGACACTGAAATCATGGATATGGGCAGAGCTCATCCAAGTGTACAAACTAAATCTGGCGATTTGGAGTCTAACTGGGTTAACCAAATGGAGGAGCCAGAAAAGGGACAGATATCTGAGGTCCACAGCCAGGAGAAATGGGGGTCGGTGGCGGGGGAAGAAGTAGAAAGGAGAGGAAGGAAGAGGAAACACAGCTAACACTTATTCACAGCTCCACGCTGTTAGGCACTATTTTAAGTACCAGAAGCACAAAGCTCACAGTTAGCCAACAGCATCCTGGCACCCGCCTGGAGTAGGCTTGATAATCAATTGGAGGAATTACCTGGCACGGCTGGCTTGGTTCAAAGGAGAACCTATTGGTGGTAACATGAATAGTCATCATTTTCCATGACTTTCCAAGAGAATCCCCTTGGAATCTCTTCTTACCACTGGTATTGTTCCTTCTCTGCGTTTTCAGTCTGTCATTGTAATTGTGGATCTCTAAAGCACAGTCATTAGCCCTCTGGTTTTCTCTAATACTCTCCCTCTTTCTAATTAGCTGAAAATACTCTCAATACTTCAAACAGGATGTCTAATGACAATTCGCAGATCTTTAAGCATTCTCTCTAATCAGTTGAATGTAGGAATCACCAGTTGGATGTCCCACCATTACTCAAACTTAGCATAGCCCTGTTATCACCTTCAAAGAAACTTCTCAAGACATTAAGAGAATTATAAATTCTACAGAGATATTTTAGACATATTGTATTTATTAATTTGTTCACTCTTCTTAGATTCCAGGACAGTTGATTCCAGGGCTTCTGTCTTTTTCTAAGCAGTATTGCTTAGAGCATCTAGTACGAAGCTTGGCACATGGAGGGACCCATCACGTGTTTAGTTCACTGAAGTGAACTTAATGGTTAAGTAAATATGAAGAAATGGAATAGCTAAGAAAACACAATTTAGTTAAAATATTTTGGACTGTTCAGAAAATATTTTTAGCAATATTTTCAACCCTGGATTCTCTATGTTCATTAGTGATTTTCAAAATATCAAGGAACATAAAATATATCATATATTTTGTTGAGCAAAATATATACTTACATATATTTGAAAAAATAGAATTATTTCAATTGCAATATCATTTGTAGCACCAAGCAGAAACCACAGAAATACTCATTAATGAGGGTTGGTAAAAGAAAGTGTGGTACATCAACAAAATACCATATCACATTAAATACTCGTGTGTGTGTGTGTGTGTGTGTGTGTGTGTGTGTGTGTATGAGAAAATACAAGGTGCAGCCCAGTTTGTGTATCATTATCATTCTGCTTGGATTTATTTAAAAAATTCACACTGCACAAGAAACTGGGAAATACACACTACTATATATAAAATAGATAAACAGCAAGGTCCTACTGTATAGCATAGGGAACTACATTCAATATCTTGTAATGATCTATAGTGGAAAAGAATCTGAAAAAGAGGGACTTCCCTGGTGGTGCAGTGGATAAAACTCCACGCTCCCAAGGCAGGGGGCCAGGGTTCGATCCCTGGTCAGGGAACTAGATCCCACAGGCATGCTGCAACTAAGAGTCTGCATGCCACAACTAATGAGCCCTGGAGCCGCAACTAAGGAGCCTGCCCGCCACAACTAAGGAGCCCACGTGCTACAACTAAGGAGCTGGCAAGCCGCATCTAAGACCTGGCACAAACAAATAAATAAATAAATATTTTTAAAAAATAATCTGAAAAAGAATATATATTATATATTGTATATATTCACTGTACATAAGCTTTTAGTTTGATGTAGTCCCATTTATTTTTGCTTTTGTTTCCCTTGCCAGAAGAGACAGATCAAAAAATATGTACATTGCTAAGGCTGATGTCAAAGAATATATTGTCAATGTTTTCTCCTAGAGTTTTTTGGTTTTAAGTCTTACATTTATTTAAGTCTTTAACCTATTTTGAGTTTATTTTTGTATATGGTGTAAGAAAGTGGCCCAGTTTCATTCTTTTGTATGTAGCTGTCCAGTTTTCCCAAACACCATTTACTGAAGAGGCTGACTTTTTCCCATGGCATATTCTTGCCTCCTTTGTCATAGATTGACATATAAGCTTCAGTTTATTGCTGAGCTCTCTATTCTATTCATTGATCTATGTGTGTCTGTTTTTAAGGCCAATACGATACTACTATGATTACTATAGCTTTGTAATACAGTTTGAAATCAGGGAGCATGATATTTCCAGCTTTGTTCTTCTTTAAGATTGTTTTGACTATTCGGGGTTATCTGTGATTCCATACAAATTTTAAGATTACTTGTTCTAGTTCTATAAAAAATACCATCGGTATCTCGATAAGGATTGTGTTGAATCTGTAAATTGACTTGGGTAGTATGGATTTTTTTTTTTTTTTTGCCTTTCACTGTTGTGGCCTCTCCCGCTGCAGAGCACAGGCTCCAGACGCGCAGGCTCAGCAGCCATGGCTCACGGGCCCAGCCGCTCCGCGCCATGTGGGATCCTCCCGGACCGGGGCACGAACCCACGTCCCCTTAATCTGCAGGCGGACTCTCAACCACTGCGCCACCAAGGAAGCCCAGTATGGATATTTTTTAACGTTAATTCTTCCAATCCATGAGCATAGTGTATCTTTCCCGCTTTAGCTGCTTCTCACAAATTTTGATATGCTGTGCTTTCATTGTTATTTAAATCAATATTTTACAATTTTTCCTTCTGATTTCTGTTTGGGTTACTTAGAAGTATGTGTTTAATTTCCAAATATTTGGGAATGTTTCAAGATATCTTTTGTTATTGATTTCTGGTGTAATTTTGTGATGGTCAAAGAAGAAATATATATGTATATAATTGTTTAATATATATACATATTTAATTTTTTAAGATTTATTTTATGACTCAGAATGTGGTCTAGGTCACTGACTGTTCCATGCACATTTGAGAAGAAAGTTTGGTGGAGTGTTCTTTAAATTTTAATTGGGTCTAGTTGGTTGCAAGTTCTGGCCATCTATAACCTTAGTGTTTTTCTGCTTATTTGTTCTATCAATACTTGAGAGAGAAGTATTGAAATCTCCAACTATAATTGCAGATTTTTCTATTTCTCCTTAAAGATCTATCTGTTTTTTAATCATATATTTTGAAGTTATGTGGATAAGTGCATAGAAGAAATATGTATTTTTTTAAAAGAAAAAAGTCAGGAGTTACAATGATATTTTCAGTTAAAATTTCAAATGAACAAGTTTTGACCTAATTTGATTTCATATTTGTTAACTTTTTTAAATTGAAAATCATGTTTTCTGAAATATATTAAGAACATTAAAGTTTGTACTTCTCTGATCAGTAAGAGCGAATATCTTTTCATACAGTTAAGGGCCATCTTAAATTATTTTTCTCTAAACTGTTTACTCATGTATTTTGTCCATTTTGCTGTTAGTCTTCCACTTCTTAATTTTTAGGAGTTCTTTATATATTAGAGATTTTCAAACATTTTTCTGTTATACATTTCCATGTAGATTTTCCCAATATTTTCATTTGGATGTGGGTTGTCAAAGCTTTTTTTAGTTATAAATGCTTTGTAATGTAAATGAAATCACCAATATTTTCTTTAATTGCTTTTAAATTTTGAATCATAGAGAAATTTTCCACTCCTTCATTTTAGAATGAAATCCATCCATTCTTTTCTAGTATCTTTATAACCTTTTAAAAAAATATTTAGGTCTGTCAACTATTTGGTGTTTGTGTTTGGAGTGTTGTACACATTTTTATCTTTTTTCAAATGGCTATCCAATTTTCCAATACCATTTATCAAAAAGTCCATCCATTCCTCACTAACTTGAGATAACTTCTTGGTCATATGTTAAGATTCCATATACCCCGTATATATTTCAGAGATTTACCTTTTGTCCAATTAGTCTGTAGGAACATTCCCATATAGCCAATACCATACTGTTTTAATTATAGAGGCATTACAATTTGGTAGGGCTGTTCCCCAAATTGCTCTTCTCTTTAAGGATTTTTCTAACTAATTTTGTCTTAGAGAACAGTGTTGTTTTCAGATTGTTTAGTTACAAAAACAATGTATGTATTTTATTGTAATGCCACAAGTTTATGAATTTACTTAGCAAGAACTGACATCTCACCAATATTCCTTGGACTCTCTAACCATGAACATATTACTTCTCTATCTGTTGAGGTCAATTTTTTATAATGAATAATTATTTTAAAGGTTTTCTCATGTAAGTTTTAAACATTTTAAGTATATATCTAGGATCATTTGTTGTTTGTATTTTGGTAGGGGGACATTAAAGATAACTCCGGCTTCATTAAATTAGTGTGCAATGGTAATTCTTTCTCCTGCTCCCTCACCATCGAAGCCTCCCTACCTTCAAGCTTCTACAAAGCATCTATCACTGCGACCACCATTTCATCACCTGTAATTCTGAAATCTTATTCACACACATTAATGACAACCTGGACTGTAGATTGTTCACAGGGTAGGCTGGAATATACAGGAATCTTTCTTGAGTGTATGTGTTGGAAGCTGGCTGAACTGGTATAAAATCTAGAAGGAAGAAGATTGACATGTAAACTTATTAAGGTGAGTTCAAGAAGTTGTAACTTGGCTTATGAAACTCAGAATGTCAGCAGCCCTGTTCTTCACTTAACTTCTTGCACGCCTTTCCCACCTGGTAGATTGCATCTCTCCTGGGCATATATTATGTCAGCAGAACATCCTGACATAAATTTTCTTTCACTTAAGTTCACAGGCAGTGTTCAGGAAAACTACCATTAGGAATGGTAAGAGTGAAAGTTGAAGCGGGTGGGATGCAGAGGGGTGGGGACGACAATTACGAACTGAATTGGAGGCATTGTTCTGATGCTGTGAAAAGTGCTTTCAAGTATATTAGTGATATTCCTGTGAAAGCCACCTTATTAATTCATTCAAAATAAAACAGCCATTATGTAGAAATTGTGACACAGAAGGAAAGAACATAATGATCCTTTTGTTACAAACATCTAAGGCAAATAAGTCAAGATTTAATCAGGGTTCCCTAAAAGAAATGTTAAGTGTTAGAATTAATGGGTCTTTTGAAAATATTTCTGAATATTAAAAAACTATTAAAATAATCTGAAAATACCTATTCTTCTTCTCATATAGTTCTTTTCTCTCTTCCTTATACTAATAAGTCTCCCTAGAAGTTAAATATCTGTTTCAATTAACCTTACTTCTTGTTGACACTGAGCTCCCAATTATTAAGAAGTAGGACAGAAATAAATGGTTACCAAAATTAATAATATATGTAATTATATTCTATTCTCTACATTGGGTAGTAACAAAAGATACTCTCCCCAAATATTTTTGCATAAATTCTCAGGCATATACAGAATAATATCCAAGCATTTTCAAATTTTTGAATATTGGTCATCCCTTGGCTATATTAATAATGTATTGGAATGTATCCCAACTCTATCTCCTTTATTCTGACTTTCTTGTCTCATAACAGAGCTCATTAGAGTGTAGGACTCTGCCTATACGTGGAACAGAAGCCACATTGGTGGGGTGTTGAGTTACTCTCAATACCATAATTACAGGTGCTTGCTAGTAATTAGCAAGATGGGGGTCATATAATTTTGAGAACCATCTTTCAAGCCTGATCACTTTCTCACAGCAACACTCTCTGACAGGTATATTCATCTTTCAAATTTAAAAATTGCAAGATCAGGAGACTTAAAATGACCAGATCCAAAAATAAGTGCTAAAAGAGGGAGCCCAAAAATTGAAATGATGATTATAACTATCCCACCTCTGAACTATTAGCTCCCTTGTGTTTTCTTCTTTTTTTTTTTTTTTGACATGAACCATTTTTTAAGTCTTCATTGAATTTGTTACAATATTGCTTATGTTTTATGTTTTGGTTTTTTGGCCCTGAGGCATGCAGGATCTTAGCTCCCCGACCAGGGATCGAACCCACACCCCCTGCATTGGAAGGCTAAGTCTTAACCACTGGACTGCCAGGGAAGTCCCTCCCTTGTGTTTTTAGTGCCACTTGTATTGGTGGTTAGAAATGCCTCCCTGACAAAATGACATGCTTGCTTCCCAGTTATTGAGAGAAGAGCTGGAAATTGGTGGTGTTACTGCTGCCCTATCCATAGCCGACATTCTCAGCTGTAGCAAACATTCTAGAATCTGTCATTATTTTAAAACACCAACCAGAAGGTACAGCCATTTCCTTATAGCTATGAATAATTCATTGAATATTTCAGGTACTGACGTCACTAAAAGTAACAGGAAAGTTGAAGGCCCTGAGCTTAAAACAAAATCCTAACTATTGCTCAATACTGTTATTTTTTTTAAACATGACACCAGTCAAGCTAATTTCCTAAAGACTTTGCTTGTTGTATTTTAACATATTGACTTCACAGCAAAATTCCAAGTACCTTCTGAAATATCGAACAAATGCTGAAGTCATTCTTATAATATTTCTCTAGTTCTTAAAATCTAAGTACAGATGAGATCTTACTTTCCTTTTACACTCTTATCCAGATGCCTTAACATGACTGACACTTGAATATTGAACCAGACTATGAGAGACTGAAAATTAGTTTGAAAAATCCTGTGGAGAAACTGGAATTGTGGGCAATAGCTCTATTTTTCCTTTTTTATTTTTCCATTAAAAAAATGTTTTTAGGGCTTCCCTGGTGGCTCAGTGGTTGAGAGTCCGCCTGCCGATGCAGGGGACACGGGTTCGTGCCCCGGTCCAGGAAGATCCCACATGCCGCGGAGCGGCTGGGCCCATGAGCCACGGCCGCTGAGCCTGCGCGTCCAGAGCCTGTGCTCCGCAACGGGAGAGGCCACAACAGTGAGGGCCCGCATACGCCAAAAAAAAAAAAAAAAAGTTTTTATTGAGACATAAGTGACATAGAACATTATGTAAGTTTAAAGTGTACAACATGTTAGTTTGATACATTTATATATTGCAATATGATTACCACCGCAGCATTAGCTATCACCGCTATCCTTTCACATAATTATTATATCTTTTTTATGGTAAGCCCAATTAAGATCTAGTCTCTTAGCAACTTTGAAGTTTATAATACAGCATTTTTTTACTATAATCATTATTCTGTGCATTAGATGTCCAGAATTTATTTATCTACTAGTTGCGACTTTGTACCCTTAAACCACATCTCCCCAAATCCCCCCACCCCCAGACACTGATAACCCCTGTTTCGCTCTCTGTTTTATGAGTTAGGCTTTCTTCCATTTTGAAGATGGATACTCTATTCTGTTAGAGAAAAAAGTTCTGAATTTGGTAGTGATAGATTAGGTTAATAACTACTAGCTATATATCCACGGGAAAATCAATCTGCCTCTCTAATCCTCTGTTTTCTCATCTGTTAAGTAGAGATATTAACACCTGCCTATAAGAGTGTTATACAGATCAATTGAGAAAACATAAGTGAAAACCTTTTTAAACCATAAAACAGCACAGCAAATTAAGTAATATTGTGATTGATTTTAAAAGAAGGAAGTAAAATCACCATAAAGGAAATTTGGATAAGTTCCCTCTCTTATTTTGAGTTAAGGGTATTTTTTCATATTATTTTATTCACACAATACATGAATAACTTATTGTAAAAGATTCACAAGTATATGGAGAAAAATGAGAACCTTTTTTTCTAATGAACTTGTTTAGGTTTTTTCCCCCTCAATGTAAACCATTCTTAATAGTTGAAAATATATTTTCTTCTTTCTTTATGCATTCAATCTGCTGTTGTTACATTTGAGACAGATGTGGAAAGGTGCTGTGGTTTGACCTCTGTGTGACCTTCTTTGTCATTTTTTTCTGCTTGGAGTGTGTGGATCTTTTAGATATGAAGAAATAGAAATTACCTTCTGGATTCAGGTGATGACAAACTGAATCATTAACATCCCCCCACCCCCAAAAGCTTGGTGTTCGAAATGTTAGAGGTTTTTTTTTTTCAGTGAAAATATCCCATTATCCATGATTCATCAATTTTAGGCTGTTAGTAATATGAAAGTTTGAGAATCAAACTGACAGGAAAATAGCACCAAACCACTAATGTGGATCTTAAAAATGCTGCATAATTTGATTGCTCTGCTATTTTCAGTGGAATATAACGCCAAAATGATACCTTAGATCTGTTGAATATACAATTTCTTGCCAAACTTTTTTGAGATGTTTTTGAATTTTACTTTTTCTTTGTAGCTGTGCATATATTGGACACAAACTATTTATGGGAGTTAAAATAAAGCTTCATTGAAATGGAAGATTTTTTTTTAAATTTGCCATGATACTATGCTAAACTCCAACAGGTTACGATGAAGGACATACACACCCACAAAGTGAAATATCACAGAAATGACAAACATTTAGAGCACAGCAGGTTTTTCTCAGCTGCTTTGGAAAGGTAAAACTACATCTTTTTTCTCTCACATATGACCATATGTCTTTCACCATGATATAAGTGTTATTATATTCAAATTGCACTTTTGTTTATTCATTTCATCCTGACAGCAAATATTTAGGAAAGAGCTATAGGAAAATGTTTAAATGACTGATACTGCATTTGCTATCCAAAGCACAAATCAAGTTATCTCTAACAGCACTCAAATCCCTTTTCCATTTGAAACACTGATAATAAATTAAAATGTCAAAAATACACTTTGGCTTAAACATTTGTTTTGAAGATTAAAGATATGACCTGACTCTATTGTTAGTGAAAGTCAGACACATTCTGTTCTTTGGCGCATTGCAGCAGTGTGAGTCCATAAAAAGAAAAATCAGTTTTGGACTCTTCATCTTGAGTACTTGATATTTTTTTTAGGATACTTGTATTCGTGTGTCTTGAATACAGCAAGCTCATTTTTGTGTAATATGGGAAGCAGATCTGGTACTGTGCAAAAACACAGGAAATGGATGCAGGATTCTTGCTTCGTGCTATGTAGATTTTGGGAAATTCATAATCTCAGTTTCCTCATCTATATAATGGGTATGATAGTGATGCCTGACTAATAGAATTGTTGCAAGTATTAAGGGTCATTATATGTGTAAATATCCTTACCATTTTACCTGACATGTAGTAAGGTAGTACGGACTCAATAATTGTCATTATTAATTGCATTACACTTATTACATATGAGAAAGTTGGCTAGGGTAAGAAAGATTTGGAAACATTTTCCAGAGTGATTATAATCAAATAAGTGCAAAATACACACAAGCATACTGAATGCTCGGAAAAGTGCTACACTGAAGAATGCTCCCAAGCTTTAATTAACCCAGCATTTTTCAATGTTGTTTACCAAGGACAGGTCCTCTCACACAACACCCTAAAACTTTGACGTGAACATCCTACAGAAATCAGAATAGTGATAAGTATCCCAATATCAAGCCGTTCCTTGGTGGGATTTATATTTGAGAAATGTGTTGGTTTTGCTGATGATGTTGGCTTTTAAAGTAAGGTATTTTTTTTATAATAAAGGAATGCACAGTTATTACTGAAGTTTTGGAAAATTAAAAATATAAAATATAATGATTAATTACACTTAGGCTCATCTCCCACCCTCCCAGAAAAAGCATTGTTGTTTTTTTTTAAGTTGGATTTTTAACTGAATATAAAACTTAAAAGATATGGTGGAATGTACATTAAAAGCTTATTACATGCACAATACTCCAAGCTATCAGTGTAGGGAAGTTACAGATTTTTCACTTCATTCAGCTGAGTTTTTAAAACATGAAACAAAATATGAAAGTTCTAATGCATGTGAGCTCTTCTAATAAAGAACAATGATCAACAGCCAAAAAAAAAAAAAAAACGCAATCAAAAAATGGGCTGAAGACCTAAATAGACAGTTCTCCAAAGAAGAAATACAGACGGCCAACAGGCACATGAAAAGATGCTCAACATAGCTAATTATTAGAGAAATGCAAATCAAAACTACAATGAGGTAACACCTCACACCAGTCAGAATGGCCATCATTAAAAAGCCTACAAATAATAAATGCTGGAGAGGGTGTGGAGAAAAGGGAAGCTTCCTACACTGTTGGTGGGAATGTAAGTTGGTGCAGCCAGGGTGGAAAACAGTATGGAAGTTCCTCAGAAAACTAAAAATAGAATTACCATATGATCCAGCAAACCCACTCCTGGGCATATATCCGGACAAAACTATAATTCAAAAAGATACATGCACCCCTATGTTCATAGCAGCACTATTCACAATTACCAAGACATGGAAACAACCTAAATGTCCATCGACAGATGAATGGATAAAGAAGATGTGGTATATATATACAATGGAATACTACTCAGTCATAAAAAAAACAAAATAATGCCATTTGCAGCAACATGGATGCAACTAGAGATGATCATACTAAGTGAAGTAAGCCAAAAAGAGAAAGACAAATACCATATGATATCACTTCTATGTGGAATCTAAAATATGACACAATGAACCTATCTATGAAACAGAATCAGAATCCAAGACATAGAGGACAGACTGGTGGTTGCCAAGAGGAAGGGGGTTGGGGGAGGGATGAAGAGGGAGGTTGGGGTCACCAGATGTAAGCTTTTATGTATGGAATGGATAAATGACAAGGTCCTACTGTATAGCACAGGGAACTGTATTCAGTATCCTGTGATAAACCACAATGGAAAAGAATATATTAAAAAAAGAATGTATGTATATGTATAACTGAATCACTTTGCTGTACAGCAGTAATTAACACAAGATTCTAAATCAACTATACTTCAATTAAAAAATTTTTTTTTAATTAAAAAAAAACAATGAGTCCTTCTGACGCAACAAGACTTGTTCTAGCAGCTCCTCTCCTAACTAATTACACCTGCTGAGGAAGAGCAAGGTTGCCCCTAGAATAAGGTCACCCCTTGTGGCTGTTCTTGCAGCTCAAGAACTCATTTTACACAACAGGCAAAACAAAAACCTGAAACCAAAATCCATTCTGTCACCATGACAGAACTTCAGAGCAGGATGAAACTTAGAGATGTTTAGAGAATTCGCGGCAGGCGCGTGTGGGCACGTGTTTCTGTGTCTACTGAACTCGAGTGAGCTCCTACGAGTTTTCTCCGGTATGACTTTTCAGAACCTGGCACTTAATCTTCCCGTATCTCTGGGGACCGGGTGAGAAAGAGTGCCAGGGAGAGCTCTAAAAAGCCCTTGGATCAAACCATGCAGTGATTCCCGCTTAGGTCAGCACGTGTTTCTTTCTCATTAGGACAAACACCTGAGAGCAGAATTCCTCAATGGGTGAAACACCTGCACCCACGGCCT
Organism: Lagenorhynchus albirostris; assembly: GCF_949774975.1. Classification (NCBI taxonomy): domain Eukaryota; kingdom Metazoa; phylum Chordata; class Mammalia; order Artiodactyla; family Delphinidae; genus Lagenorhynchus; species Lagenorhynchus albirostris. Next base: position 49,379,067 of record NC_083104.1, on the reverse strand, counting down.
GCTCCCGACTTCTGTGGGCTGATGGAGCACTCCTTAGACTCCCGGGGCCCAGCAGCCACAGAACAGGGGCGACGACTCACTAGAAATGAACAGGGCCACTGCGAGGCCAGGCCCAGCCCACCTCTCCTTTTGTCCACGGTGGGCAGCCCAAAACTCTTAAGGGTAACTTTAAGTCATTATAATCTCATTACAATTCACAGCAACAGAAACACACGCATCCGAGCGCCATGCCATTCTGCAAGGGGCGAAGGTTAAAGCACGAAGGGCCGCGCCGCCCTGGTCTACCCACCGGCTCCCGTGTCCGTGGCTACACGGCCGCACGCCGCCCTTCGCCGCTACCGGGGCCCCAAGGTCAAGGCGCGAAGCACGCCGCTCAGAAACCACCAAATCACTGCCACTGACCCCAGAACACGAGTGCCGGGACCTGAGGGCCTCGCCGGGACCTGAGGGCCTCGCCGGGACCTGAGGGCCTCGCCGGGCCCGCCCTCGTCCACCGTCTACCTCCCCCCGGCAACCGACTAGGCCGGTGCAGGACGACCCGCGGGCCTCCGTCCCCGGGAGCCCCCGGGCCCGGCCAGACTCCAGCCCGCAGCTCCCGGGCCGCGCGCGGCGCCCGCCGGCGTTCAAGCTGCCCCGCATCCCTTGGGACCCGCGCAGTACCTCACCCAAGCCCGGCCCGGCCACTCAATCCCCCAGCCCCCCAGACTTCAGCCCCCGGCCAGTCCACTCACCGAGCAGCAGCAGGAGCAGCGGCCGTCGCCGGGCCTTCGGGGGCCGCCATGGGCGCGAGCGGAGTTGTGCTGGGTCGGGGGTCTGACCCGGCGGAGTGAGGGCAGCTGGTCCCAGTGCGGCGCCCTCTGCAGGAAAGAAAGAAAAAAGCATTGTTAACCTGAGTTGCATGACTTTCCCTATTTTTTCTTCGTTTTTTTATTCGGTTTTTATTCGCATGTCTTACTTAGACTCATTCTGCATCTAAAACCTGGTATGTAGCTTTTCCACTTAACATTTTAACAAGTTGTTCTAAACTTCATAGATTTTGTTGGTAAAATATTCTATTGTTTTCAAATGAGTTGCCATGCCATAAGTTACCTAACCATTAATCGATGATAATGTATTTATGCTTTTACCAAGTTGTCATTCTTACAAACTAGTGTTAAACTCTCCAAAAATTCTAAAATTTTTAAATTCTAAAGTTCTCTTCCCCATATTTTGAACTACTTATTCACAGTGAAATCTGAGAACTGGGGTTAAAGTACCAGAGTTGTATTTACTAATTCACTTTTTAAAATAAATTTTTTTATTTTATTTATTTATTTTTGGCTGCATTGGGTCTTCGTTGCTGCATGCAGGCTTTCTCTAGTTGCATCGAGCAGGGGCTACTCTTCTTTGTGGTGCGCACGCTTCTCATTGCCGTGGCTTCTCGTTGCAGAGCACAGGCTCTAGACACACGGGCTTCAGTAGTTGTGGCTTGTGGGCTCTAGAGCACAGGCTCAGTAGTTGTGGCACACGGACTTAGTTGCTCTGCGGCATGTGGGGTCTTCCCCCGGCAGGGAGCAAACCTGTGTCCCCTGCAGTGGCAGGCAGATTCTTAACCATTGTGCCACCAGGGAAGTCCTAATTCACTTATTTATTCAACAGATACTTTTATCTGGGTGTCAGTGCTAGGTGTGGTGCTAGGGTTGGGAGCTAATGGGATTCAGCCATGGATCCTGTCTTAAAGGACATGCTATCAGATTTTTAAGACTATGGATATATAGAGACAAATTGCTTTCCGTTAAAAGCGTGGTCCAAATTAGTGCTATAGATTATCGTAATTAAACTCCAATGGCAGTTGTAGAAATATATTAAAAATATAGACACAGATACAGTTATAGATACAGACATACAGATACTGTATATGGACATGTAGATGTGAATTTGTCTTGGAGAGGAAGACAGCATTATGATGAATGTGTGAACACCTCTCATTCTCTTTTCATCCTAATTCCGCTTTAGTAGTAACCTATTTATCTAAAATATATGTAAATATCTGAATATCACTGCCAGTTATCTAATTTGAATATTATTTTTGCACGTATTTCCCAAAACAGAGACATCAAAAGAAATTCTTAAGTTTTTAATATATTTTAATTGATATTGTCAAATTGCTCCAGTATGATCTAGCCCTGGAGGAAATTCCAACCTGCCTCTGGGTCCTCAAATTCTCAGGTCATTTAATACTTAAAAATTCATTCAACAAATAGCATTCCAGCAAACTGCTTCCAAATGTTTCTCTCTCTCTACTCTGAATTCCCTCAAATTAATGCCACTCACAGAATCTTCCTTCCACCATTGCTATAGCAACTCAAAGTGGTTTCTCCCTTCCTTCAGTTCTCCCCAACCCAGCTACCAAATCAACACTCCTGAAACCTGATTCTGATCATTTCGCCCTCTCAACCAGAAGCCTTTCATGACTCCCCACTAACCTCAGAGTAAGAATATCTGAAGACAATTTTTTCAAATCATATTTTCTCCTTCCTTTCAGGCAACTCCGGTTCCAGTTAAATCCAAATCCCCAGCTCCCCATACCCTTCACTTTTCCACCTACTTCCTTGATTCACTGTCTAGTTGACTAGTTGATCTAGAAAGCCCCATGATGTCTACGTAGTGATAATAGTTGTCAAGATAATAGTTGTCAAGAATCAACTATCTGCTTTATGCCTGAAACTGAATGAGTGTTTCCAAATGTTATCTCATGTACTTTAATCATCACAGCCTCGATTTCACATTCAAAACAACTGTGATGACTTCAGTGACTTGTCCAAATTCACACAACTTGCTTAAATTTAGAGCTCTCTTGGACTCCAGAGTTCTTGTTAAACTTCAGTATATTCTTATCTCATGTGCTTTAATCATCACAGCCTCGATTTCACATTCAAAACAACTGTGATGACTTCAGTGACTTGTCCAAATTCACACAACTTGCTTAAATTTAGAGCTCTCTTGGACTCCAGAGTTCTTGTTAAACTTCAGTATATTCCATCATCCCAATACTACTTGGTTTTTGGTTTTTTGTTTTGTTTTTTGGTTGATTTTTCTTTTTTGGGGTGGCCACACCACGCATCTTACAGAACCTTAGTTCCCCAACCAGGGATCTCACTGCCCCTGGCAGTGAGAATTGCCGACTCCTAACTACCAGACTGCCAGGGAATTCCCAACTAGTTTTTTAATCACAGTTATCACCAAATTCATGAAGTCCTTTCCCTCATTCCAGTTAGAAGTGATTTCTCACTCTTCCAAGTTCCTGTAAATCTTACTCTGTATCTCTAGCTCATCACTGATTATGTTCCCTCTTCATTTATTTAGGTAACGTAAGGTCGGATCTTAACAAAGGAAAGCTTCAAGTGAGCTTTATTAGGGAGCGCGCCCGGGCAAGGTTCACTGGTCCGAGAGAAAGGGGGCCAGAGAAGTCGCACCCCGGCGAGGGTTGGGCAAGATTTTATAGGGGAAGAAGGGAAAGGGGTGTGGTGAATCTGGGAGGGTGCAGGGTATTCCTTATTTGGTGGTCTTTTCAGGTATCCTGGGGGACCGTTAGTCCCGCCCCTCGAAAGGCAGGAAGGCTGGGCCGGGTTCAAAGTCCCCAGGTCAGTTCCTGGAACTGGGTGGTCCGGAATGTCTCCAGGGCAGTTTCTGGAACTGGGTGGTCCGGAGAATTTCGGTCTGATGCAACCTGTGAATCTGATTGTGTTCCCCTGCCTCGGGCCAGTTGGCCTTACAGGTAATATGTCTTTTTTCAATTTTTTATCCATTCAATATTTTATAATTAATATTTTATTAAGTCTGGGCCTAGTAAATGGCAAGGACTTTGCTAGGCATCTGGACTATAAAACAAAGTAAACATGATCCCTGCTCTCAAAACACATACAATTTACTTGTGTTAAGAAAACTCAAAATAAATATATACTTATACATTTTAACTAGTTCTGTGAAGCAAAAGCATGGAGTACAGGAGAAAATAAAGAAGGATCATATTGTGTATGTGGGCGGGGTGGAGGGGGTGAAGATTTTTCAGAGTTGGCCTTGGTGAGGAAATAAACTGTCAGCCAAGACATCAAGATGAAAAGAAATTAGCCAAGTGAAGAATGGGAATGTAGAGGAACAACATTCTAAGCAGAAGGAAAATCACAGGCAAATGTTTTGAAGCAAAAACAGACTATTTTCCAAGAATTAAAAGAAGGTCATTCAAGGATGCAGTATAAAGCTGTGGCATTGTCTGTGAATGGAGCCCCACAGGGTTTTGCAGTGGTGCCCTGAGGTCAAAATGCCGTGAGAGTGAACCAATGGACTGGAAAAGCAGAACTGCATCCGTGTGGAAAGGAAGGCAGGACCACATCATTCAACAGTCTGCTAAAGAGTTCACATCTACTTTAAGTGCAAAGGGAAGTCTCTTACAAGATTTAACCAGTGATTGCTATAATCCAATTTCAGATGTTTATTTATTCTTCTAGAAGGGAAACACTGTGGGTTGATACATCAATGCATACCTTTTATCTTTAATATGTCTTTAACTCCACAGTGCCTAAATAATTATTTGAGGATATCCGGTTGTTTAATGCTTATTTCCTGAGATAAAATGAGTTAGTGTTTCTATCTTCATAGAGGCATTGTCATGGCTATTTTCTTATATCCTTATGAGACAGGAGATAGATGGGCCCCAGGCTGAGCAGCTGGAGTCTGTCCCCTGTGGACAGATACTCCAAGATGAAGATGATAGCAGGAGCAAGGAGAAGGCTGGGCCCTGCCCAGATAAGAGATAAAGAGACCACATATTCCTCATTCTCAAAGTCAAGGAGAACTTCCCTACTACACATGTGCAGAAAGCCTCCTTGGAGGTCAAAGGGCGGGGGGCACCACCCCATAGTAGGTGATGTCAACCTACCCATAGGCCTCTTAACTAGAATCCATCTTGGCTAAGAGATGCGCATGCACACATGGGAGGACCCTGAGATAAACCAAATACGGACTTAGAACCAGGCAAAGCAAGATGATTGGCCAGAGAAAACCTGGAACAAATGCCCCATATAAGTGATTCAAACTACTATGAGGGTGTGACTCTCTGAGCCTGCGTGTGTGAGTCTATTCACACATGTCTTTTTTCCTCCTAGTAAACACTTTACTTGTTTCACTACTTTCTGTCCTTTTGAGGGAATTCAGTTCACAAAGCCGATGGGCCAGGGCCTTGTCACTGGCCACTGGTCTAGTGGTCAGGATTCAGCGTTCTCACTGCCACAGCCTGACTTCAGTCTCTGGCTGGGGAACCAAAATCCTGCTTCAAGCCTCTGCAGGCTGAGGCCACTCAAAATGACTTACACCAACTCTCACTGGAGAATATGTGTGAAATTCTGCACCATTTTTCCCCCCAGGTGATATTTCTTTAATCATTTTTAATCAAGTTTGAACCTTCCCAAATAGCTGACTTGAGCTCATGATATTGTTGCTAGCTAGAAATGACCATGAACTACGAATGTTGGGTGCAATGATGGCTTTGACAGTCTAAGTGTAAAAGAACTGTCAAGCTTTTCACTCTAAGGCTACAGGTTACAGAAAATTCAGAAATAAAGTTTGGTGTTCCCTTTGAATCAATTTGTCACATCCTCTGCTAATCCCATTTCCAAAAGGGTTTACTTTCTAACAGATTACATACTATAGCCCTTGACCTTTCTGAGAGGACTGAATAAAGTTGAATTTGTAGCAAGTTAGAGGTTGTATAGAATACTAGAAGACTGTCCTTTCCCAGTTGGAAATTCACTGGGTGGACTGATACAAATTTATTAGACTGGGGAGGAAAAGTCACTTATATTGCATAAACCAGTGCCAATCAGTTGGTAGTAGCTGTATGGAGAAAGATTTGGAGACCACATTTGGGCTGGGGAAGAAATGATTAACGGCATCTGTCACATGTTCAGAAGGAGGAAATGGCATTTGGACACATGGTTATTTCTGCCCAAGCTCATTTAGTATAGCCAGAGCCTTGAGTGGTGTTTCTAATATGAGAGAATTTAATCAAAACACGAAACAGGGGATTTAAAACAAGATTTTAAAGAATAGCAAAAAACACTATCCAGTATTAAAAAGGCTTGTGAAATTAAAAATAATATTCAAAGTGCTAGTAAATCAATAAGAAAAATGACCTCAAAATAAATTTGGGTAATAAGCCCAAGCACATATTGATTGTTTCAATGGTCCTTTATATTTAGCTTACTTGCTGAATTGTCCTCTAAATTTCTCATCATTGCTACCTTGACCCTCTCAGATTTTCACATGGAGAATCTGCTGGTAATTATAACAAATTCCATTGCAACTTCCAGATATCTAAATATTTTTTTCTTATTGCATTGACTAGAAGTTCTTTAAAAATAAAAATAATGAAGGAGGGAGTGTACATCATTTTTCTGTTCTTACCTTGAATGAAATTATTTTAATATTTTACCATTGAGAGTCAGAGATTACAATAAGGGTTTTTTTTTAATCAAAATAGAATTTACATTTTATAAATAATTTTTCTGACATGAATTGATATGATTCATATGATTTTTTCACCTTTGAATTATTATGTAATATATTTCCCAATATTGATGAAATAAACATACTTGATTATGTTGTATTATTCATGCTCCAATGATTAATATACCAATATTTTATTTTAAGATTTTTGTTTCAATGTTTGAAAAATGAGAATTGCCCAAGTATTTTTTTCTTATGTATAACTATTGGTAAGATTATTGTGTCAACACTATGCTTGTTTAATAAAATTCTGTACTTTGTTGCAATTTATGTTCTGGGAGCAACTTTAAGGTAGTGGTTAAGAATCTAGGCTCCCGCAAATCAAAACAGTATGGTACTGGCATAAACAGACACATAGATCAATAGAACAGAATAGAGAGCCCAGAAATAAACCCACACTTATGCAGTCAATTAATTTAGGACAGAGGAGCCCAGAATATACAATGGGGGAAGAATAGTTTCTTCAATAAATGTTGGGAAACTAGAGCGCCACATACAAAAAAAGTGAAACTGGACCACTATCTTACACCATACAGAAAAATCAACTCAAAATGGATTAAAGTCTTGAATGTAAGATCTGAAATCATCAGAATCCTAGAAGAAAGCATAGGGGTAAGTTACTTGATATCAGTCATGGCAATGATTTTTTGGATTTGACGCCAATAGCAAAGGCAACAAAAGCAAAAATAAACAAATAAGATTACATCAGACTAAAAAACTTCTGTACAGCAAGGGAAACCATCAACAAAATGAAATGGCAACCTATAGGGTGGAAGAAAATACTTGCAAGTCATATCTGATAAAGGGTTAATACCCAACATATATAAAGAGCTTAATAACTCAATAGCAAAACAAAAACAAAACCCCCAAACAATCCAATATAAAAATGGGCAGAGGGGGCTTCCCTGGTGGCGCAGTGGTTGAGAGTCCGCCTGCCGATACAGGGGACGCGGGTTCATGCCCCCGTCCGGGAGGATGCCACGTGCTGCAGAGTGGCTGGGCCCGTGAGCCGTGGCCGCTGGGCCTGCACGTCCAGAGCCTGTGCTCCGCAACGGAAGAGGCCACGATGGTGAGAGGCCCGCATACCGCAAAAAAAAAAAAAAAAAAGGGCAGAGGAGTTGAACAGACATTTTTCCAAAGAAGAAAGACAAGATGGCCAACAGGTACATGAAAAGGCGCTCAGCATAACTAATCATCAGGGAAATACTAATCAAAACCACAATGAGATACCACTTCACACCTGTTAGAATGGTTATTATCGGAAAGATAAGAAATAGCAAGTGTTGACGAGGATGTGGGGGAAGGGGAACCCTTGTGCACTGTTGGTGGGAACATAAATTGGTGCCACCACAATGGAAAGCAGTTTGAAGCTTCCCCCCAAAACTGAAAATAGCAATCCGGCAATCCCACTCTGGTATTTATCTGAAGGAAAAGAAATCACTATCTTGAAACGACATCTGCGCCCCTATGTTTATTACAGCATTGTTTAAAATAGCCAGGACATGGATACAACTTAAGTGTACATGATGAATGAATGGATAAAGAAAGCATGGAATATTATTCAGCCATAAAAAGAAAAAAAAGTCCTGCCATTTGCAACAGCATGGATGGACTTTGAAGGCATTATTCTAAGTGAAATAACTCAGACAGACAAAGAAAAATACTGTACGATCTCACTTATATGTGGAATCTAAAACACACCCGAACTGATAGATTCAGAGAAGAGATTGGTAGTTGCCAGATATGGGGAGTAGGGGGTGGGCAAAATGGGTAAAGATGGTCAAAAGGTATAAGCATCCAGTTATTTGATAAACAAGTCCTCAGGATGTAACATACAGCATGGTGACTATAATTAACAATACTGTATTTTATATTTGAAAGTTGCTGAGAGAATAGATCTTAAAAAATTCTCATTAGAAGAAAAAAAATTGTAACTATGTGTGGTGATGGATCTTAACTAAACTTGTTTTGATAATTGTTTTGCAATATACACATATATCAGATCATATAATACAATGTTATATGCCAGGTATATCTCAATAAAATTTAAAAAAAGAATCTAAGCTCTCAGTTGTGAGCTATTGGGGTTAGAAATCCAGTTTCATTACTTGCTAGTGTTCCCCATTTGTAAGAAAAGAGATAACAACTGTATCTACCTCATAATATTGTGAATATTGAATGATAGTTCACACCAAGTACTTACCAGGATTTGTGGCAAGTAATAAGTACTCAATAGCTATACAAACACATACACATAGGCACACTCAAAGAAACATAAAACTTGAGAATGTATTATATTTTAAAAGCTTCATAAAATTTGCCAGTAAATTAGTGACAACCTAATGCCTCTTGGACGCTTAATTCTTTGAAACCTCTCCCCTCTTTCTCCTATGTGTTTCCTTTTCAAGGCTCTCTGCCTCTTTTGTCTTTTTTACATTTAATTTGTATTAACCCAGATAGCAACTATTTCAGTGAGATTCTGAAAACGTATTGGTGAGTTATACATAGTTTTTTTTTCTTTACATCTTTATTGGAGTATAATTGCATTACAATGGTGCGTTAGTTTCTGCTGTATAATAAAGTGAATCAGCTATATATATATATATACATATATCCCCACATCTCCTCCCTCTTGCGTCTCCACCCCACCCTCCCTATCCCACCCCTCTAGGTGGTCACAAAGCACCGAGCTGATCTCCCTGTGCTCTGTGGCTGCTTCCCTCTAGCTATTTTACATTTGGTAGTGTGTATATGTCCATGCCACTCTCTCACTTCGTCCCAGCTTACCCTTTCCCCTCCCCGTGGCCTCAACTCCATTCTCTACGTCTGTATCTTTATTCCTGTCCTGCCCTAAGTTTTTCAGGACTTTTTTTTTTTTTTAGATTCTGTATATATGTGTTAGCATATGGTATTCGTTTTTCTCTTTCTGACTTACTTCACTTTGTATGACAGACTCTAGGTCCATCCACCTCGCTACAAATAACTCAATTTCGTTTCCTTTTATGGCTGAGTAATATTCCATTGTATATATGTGCCACATCTTCTTTATCCATTCATCTGTTGATGGACACTTAGGTTGCTTCCATGTCCTGGCTATTGTAAATAGAGCTGCAATGAACATCGTGCTACATGACTCTTTTTGAATTATGGTTTTCTCAGGATATATGCCCATTAGTGGGATTGCTGGGTCGTATGGTAGTTCTATTCTTAGTTTTTAAAGGAACCTCCTTACTGTTCTCCATAGTGGCTGTATCAATTTACATTCCCACCAACAGTGCAAGAGTGTTCCCATCTCTCCACACCCTCTCCAGCATTTATTGTTTCTAGATTTTTTGATGACAGCCCTTCTGATCAATGTGAGGTGATACGTCATTGTGGTTTTCATTTGCATTTCTCTAAAGATTAGTGATGTTGAGCATCCTTTCATGTGTTTGTTGGCAATCTGTATATCTTCTTTGGAGAAATGTCTATTTAGGTATTCCTCCCAGTGTTGGATTGGGTTGTTTTTTTTTGTTTTTTTTTTTTTGATATTGAGCTGCTTGTATATTTTGGAGTTTAATCCTTTGTCAGTTGCTTCATTTGCAAATATTTTCTCCCATTCTAAGGGTTGTCTTTCGTCTTGTTTATGGTTTCCTTTGCTGTGCAAAAGCTTTTAAGTTTCATTAGGTCACATTTGTTTATTTCTGTTTTTATTTCTATTTCTCTAGGAGGTGGGTCAAAAAGGATCTTGCTGTGATTTATGTCATAGAGTGTTCTGACTCTGTTTTCCTCTAAGGGTTTTATAGTGTCTGGCCTTACATTTAGGTCTTTAATCCATTTTGAGTTTATTTTTGTGTATGGTGTTAGGGAGTGTTCTAATTTCATTCTTTTACAGGTAGCTGTCCTGTTTTCCCAGCACCACTTATTGAAGACACTGTCTTTTCTCCATTGTATATTCTTGCCTCCTTTATCAAAGATAAGGTGACCATATGTGTGTGAGTTTATCTCTGGGATTTCTATCCTGTTCCTTTTATCTGTATTTCTGTTTTTGTGCCAGTACCATACTGTCTTGATTACTGTAGCTTTGTAGTAGAGTCTGAAGTCAGGGAGCCTGATTCCACCAGCTCCATTTTTCTTTCTCAAGAGTGCTTTGTCTATTCAGGGTCTTTTTTGTTTCCATACAAATTGTGAAAATTTTGTTCTAGTCTTGTGAAAAATGCCATTGGTAGTTTGATAGGGATTGCAATGATTCTGTAGATTGCTTTGGGTAGTAGAGTCATTTTCACAATGTTGATTCTTCCAATCCAAGAACATAGTATATCTCTGCATCTGTTTTTATCATCTTTAATTTCTTTCATCAGTTTCTTATAGTTTTCTGCATACAGGTCTTTTGTCTCCTTAGGTAGGCTTATTCCTAGGTATTTTATTCTTTTTGTTGCAGTGGTAAATGGGAGTGTTTGCTTAAATTCTCTTTCAGATTTTTTCATCATTAGTGCATAGGAATGCAAGAGATTTCTGTGCATTAATTTTGTATCCTGCTACCTTACCAAATTCATTGATTAGCTCTAGTAGTTTTCTGGTAGTATCTTTAGGATTCTTTGTGTGTAGTATCATGTCATCTGCAAAGAGTGACAACTTTACTTCTTTTCCGATTTGGATTCCCTTTATCTCTTTTTTCATCACTGATTGCCATGGCTAAAACTTCCAAAACTATGTTGATTAATTCTGGTGAGAGTGGACAACCTTGTCTTGTTCCTGACCTTAGAGGAAATGCTTTCAGTTTTTCACCATTGAGGACGATGTTAGCTGTGGGTTTTTCATATATGGCCTTTATTATGTTGAGGTAATTTCCCTCTATGCCTACTTTCTGGAGGGTTTTTTATGATAAATGGGTGTTGAATTTTGTTGAAAGCTTTTTCTGCATCTATTGAGAAGATGATATGGTTTTTCTCCTTCAATTTGTTAATATCGTGTATTGCATTGATTGATTTGCATATACTGAAGAATCCTTGCATTCCTGGGATAAACCCTACTTAATCATGGTGTATGATCCTTTTAATGTGCTGTTGGATTCTGTTTGCTAGTATTTTGTTGAGGATTTTTGCATCTATGTTCATCAGTAATATTGTCCTGTAGTTTACTTTCTTTTTGACATCTTTGGTTTTGGTATCAGGGTGATGGTGACCTCGTAGAATGAGTTTGGGAGTGTTCCTCCCTCTGCTATATTTTGGAAGAGTCTGAGAAAGATAGGTGTTAGCTCTTCTCTAAATGTTTGATAGATTTCACTTGTGAAGCCATCTGGTCCTGGGCTTTTGTTTGTTGGAAGATTTTTAATCACAGTCTCAATTTCAGTGCTTGTGACTCGTCTGTTTATATTTTCTATTTCTTCCTGGTTCACTCTCGGAAGGTTGTGCTTTTCTAAGAATTTGTACATTTCTTCCAGTTTGTCCATTTTATTGGCATATAGTTGCTTATAGTATTCCCTCATTATCATTTGTACTTCTGCAGTGACAGTTTTTACTTTTCCTTTTTCGTTTCTAATTCTATTGATTTGAGTCTTCTCGCTGTTTTTTTCTGGATGAGTCTGGCTAATGGTTTATCAATTTTGTTTATCTTCTCAAAGGACCAGATTTTAGTTTCATTGATCTTTGCTATCGTTTCCTTCATTTTTTTTCATTTATTTCTGACCTGATCTTTATGATTTCTTTCCTTCTGCTAACTTTGGGGTTTTTTGTTCTTTTTTCTCTATTTGCTTTAGGTGTATGGTTAGGTTGTTTGAGTTGTTTCTTCTTCTTGAGGTAGGATTGTATTGCTATAAACTTCCCTCTTAGATCTGCTTTTGCTGCATCCCATACGTTTTGGGTCATCGTGTTTTCATTGTCATTTGTCTCTAGGTATTGTTTTTCTTTTTGCGGTATGCGGGCCTCTCACTGTTGTGGCCTCTCCCGTTGTGCAGCACAGGCTCCGCACATGCAGGCTCAGCAGCCATGGCTCACGGGCCCAGCCGCTCCGCGGCATGTGGGATCTTCTCGGACCGGGACACGAACCTGTGTCCCCTGCATTGGCAGGTGGATTCTCAACCACCGTGCCACCAGGGAAGCCCATCTCTAGGCATTTTTTGATTTCCTCTTTGAGTTCTTCAGTGATCTCTTGGTTATTTAGTAGTGTATTGCTTAGCCTCCATGTGTTTGTAATTTTTACAGACTTTTTCCTGAAGTTGATGTCTAGTCTCATAGAGTTGTGGTCAGAAAAGATACTTGATATGATTTCAATTTTTGTAAATTTACCAAGGATTGATTTGTGACCCAAGATATGATCTATCCTGGAGAATGTTCCATGAGCACTTGAGAAGAAACTGTATTTTGTTGGTTTTGGATGGAATGTTCTATAAATATCAATTAAGTCTATCCTGTTTAATGTATCATTTAAAGCTTGTGTTTCCTTATTTATTTTCATTTTGGATGATCTGTCCATTGGTGAAAGTGGGGTGTTAAAGTCCCCTACTATGATTGTTACTGTCGATTTCCCCTTTTATGGCTGTTAGTATTTGTGTTATATATTGAGGTGCTCCTACGTTGGGTGCATAAATATTTACAATTGTTATATCTTCTTCTTGGATTGCTCCCTTGATCATTATGTAGTGTCCTTCTTTATTTTAAAGTCTATTTTATCTGATATGAGAATTGCTACTCCAGCTTTCTTTTGATTTCCATTGGCATGGAGTGTCTTTTTCCATCCCCTCACTTTCAGTCTGTATGTGTCCCTGGGTCTGAAGGGGGTCTCTTATAGACAGCATATATACGGGTCTTGTTTTTGTATCCATTCAGCCAGTCTATGTCTTTTGCTTGGAGCATTTAATGCATTTACATTTAAGGTAGTTATCAATATGTATGTTCGTGTTGCCATTTTCTTAATTGTTTTGGGTGTGTTAATGTAGGTCTTTTCCTTCTCTTGTGTTTCCTGCCTAGAGAAGTTCCTTTAGCATTTATTGTAAAGCTGATTTGGTGGTGCTGATTTCTCTTAGGTTTTGCTTCTCTGTAAAGGTTTTCATTTCTCCATCAAATCTGAATGAGATCCTTGCTCGGTAGAGTAATATTGGTTGTAGGTTTTCCCCTTTCATTAGTTTAAATAAGTCCTGCCACTCCCTTCTGGCTTGCAGAGTTTCTGCTGAAAGATCAGCTGTTAACCTTATGGGGATTCCCTTGTATGTTATTTGTTGTTTTTCCCTTGCTGCTTTTAATATTTTTTCTTTGTATTTAAGTTTCGATAGTTTGATTAATATGTGTCTTGGGGTGTTTCTCCTTGGATTTATCCTGTATGGGACTCTCTGTGCTTCCTGGACTTGATTGACTATTTCCTTTCCCATATTAGTGAGGTTTTCAACTATAATCTCTTCAAACACTTTCTCAGTCCCTTTCTTTTTCTCTTCTTCTTCTGGGACCCCTGTAATTCAAATATTGGTGTGTTTAATGTTGTCCCAGAGGTCTCTAAGACTGTCCTCAATTCTTCTCATTCTCTTTTCTTTATTCTGCTCTGTGGTAGTTATTTCCACTCTTTTATCTTCCAGGTCACGTATCCATTCTTCTGCCTCCGTTATTCTGCTATTGATTCCTTCTAGAGAATTTTTAATTTCATTTATTGTGTTGTTCACCATTGTTTGTTTGCTCTTTAGTTCTTCTAGATCCTTGTTAATTGTTTCTTGTATTTTCTCCATTCTATTTTCAAGATTTTGTAACATCTTTACTATTATTTCTCTGAATTCCTTTTCAGGTAGACTGCCTATTTCCTCTTAATTTGTTTGGTCTGGTGGGTTTTACCTTGCTACTCCCTCTGCTGTGTGTTTCTCTGTCTTTTCATTTTGTTTAACTTTCTCTGTTTGGGATCTCCTTTTTGCAGGCTGCAAGTTCGTAGTTCCCATTGTTTTTGGTGTCTGCCCCCAGTGGGTAAGGTTGGTTCAGTGGGTTGTGTAGGCTTCCTAGTGGAGGGACTACTGCCTGTGTTCTGGTGGATGAGGCTGGATCTTGTCTTTCTGGTGGGCAGGACTGCGTCTGGTGGTGGGTTTTGGGGTGAACGTGACCTTATTATGATTTTAGGCAGCCTCTCTGCTAATGGGTGAGGTTGTGTTCCTGTCTTGCTAGTTGTTTGACATAGGGTGTCCAGCACTCTATGTTGCTGGTCATTGAGTGGAGCTGGGTGTCAATGCTGAGATGGAGACCTCTGCGAGAGCTTTCACCATTTGATATTACATGGAGCTAGGAGGTCTCTGGTGGACCAATGTCCTGTACTCGGCTCTCCCACCTCAGAGGCACAAGCCTGACACCCAGCCAGAGTACCAAGACCCTGTCAACCACACGGCCAAGTACATGGGGAGTTTCTTGCCTTTTGGGAAGTCTGAGGTCTTCTGCCAGTGTTCAATAGGTGTTCTGTAAGAGTTGTTCCACATGTAGATGTATTTGTGATGTATTTGTGGGGAGGAAGGTGATCTCCACATCTTACTGCTCTGCCATCTTGAAAGTCTCCTACATAGGTTTTTAAATATATAATTAGCTGCTTCATCCCCTCTCAATTCAGGCTATATCCTGTTTCTCTCTCCTAATAATTTTTTCTTCTTCAACATTGTCAGAAATTTGTCTGTTTATCAGTGTTTCCCAAGACCAGCTCTTGAATTAAACACTTGGTTTTTCTTCTTTCGGCTTTCTAATTTATTGATTTCTATCTTTATTGAATTCTTTCTCTCCTTTTGATTTTTATTTTCTGGAATGCATGGTCTCTGCCTGGCTGAGGATGCACAGTGGCAGGGAGGGGGTTGGGGCCTGAAGAGGAGACATGGGTCATCAGCAGCAGCTAATGTTGATATGAGGCTGGCTCTGTTTCCAACCCTAGTGTAGACTCTGGGCCTCTGGCTCAAGCATCATGTGGGAGAGTGGTTGTGTGGCAGAGGCACAGAGCATCCTCTTGTCTGTCATATGTGGTCTCTCATTAGACAGTTCTAGCATAAGAATGCGTGGTTTGAAATCAGAGACCTAGATTTGAGTCCAGACTCTTCTACTTATTATCTTTGTGAAAAATTCCTTTACTTCTTTAAACCTCATTTTCCTCATCTGTGAAAAGGGCACAATAATAGTATTTTCCTCCAAGGGTTATTGTAAGGATTAAATGAGATAATGCAGGGACTTCATTTATTTCACTGGCGTGTCCCTCCTGATAAACATTGATGTGTGTGTATGTGTGTATATAAAATATTTCTTGAATTAATAATTCAAAAATATTCCTTCAGTGAGCCTACGGAATTCCCACCTAGCCTTAAAACACTACATATTACTGGAACCCAATCTTGTGAAGACATTGGAAAGCTCGCTGAACCTCTGCAGCTATTACATGATAAAAATGATTGAAGCCACTTGCCAACATAAAAGTGCCTTGTGCACAGTTATTAATAATACTGAGCAGTGCCCATTATAGAAAACCTGCAGCTTTTATGCTTCCATAATTTTAGGCATGCTATCATCCTCTCAAGAAAGAAGAATCACCTCCAACACAAATCCTACCAGCTCTCTATTTTCCAATAAAGAGAACCTTGCAAATGATGAAAACAGTGGCAGGTCCTTTCACTAGCCCCACTCACAGGTGGGGAAGGGATGTAAATGAGGAGCATTTACCTTGCCCTCCACAAATCACCACGTGCTTGGTGGTTTCCAAGCTGACAGCAAGATCTTCCATTAACAGAGATGGGAAGGGAAGTGCTCCTCCTTCGACAAAGAGCCATTTCTTTCTTTTTTTTTTTTTAAATTTATTTATTTATTTATTTTAGTTTTGGCTGTGTTGGGTCTTCATTTCTGTGCAAGGGCTTTCTCTAGTTTCAGCGAGCGGGGCCCACTCTTCATCGCGGTGCATGGGTCTCTCACTGTCGCGGCCTCTCTTGTTGTGGAGCACAGGCTCCAGACGCGCAGGCTCAGTAGTTGTGGCTCACGGGCCCAGTTGCCGCGCGGCATGTGGGATCTTCCCGGACCAGGGATCAAACTCCCATCCCCTGCATTGGCAGGCAGATTCTCAACCACTGCACCACCAGGGAAGCCCGAAGAGCCATTTCTGAAAAGGCACTTCCTTACGATAAAAAGGGCATGAAAAAATCATTTGGAGAAAAATAACCTAAATGGAGTCCCAAAAGCAAACTGCATATTCTTGTACATGGCATGTACTACCACCACTTATTTGAAGGAAGATACTTAGAGAAAATCTTTGACATTCTAGAAGCCTCTCCTCTTTTTTAGATGAGTTTTTTTGTTTGTTTTGTTTTGTTTTTCTCGGTACGCGGGCCTCTCACTGTTGTGGCCTCTCCCATTGCAGAGCACAGGCTCCGGAAGCGCAGGCTCAGCAGCCATGGCTCATGGGCCTAGCTGCTCCGCGGCATGTGGGATCTTCCCGGACCGGGGCACGAACCTGTGTCCCCTGCATTGGCAGGCGGACTCTCAACCACTGCGCCACCAGGGAAGCCCTAGATGAGTTTTTATAATGACTCTACTTCCTGTTTAGAGGCAGGAAATTGTTTATTATTCTGCATTGCTGTGTATAAATTTTTTTAATTAGAATGTAATTTGTTGGGCTGATAGCAAATATATAACATTTATACTATATAAAACAGAAGTCAGCCTCTATAAACTGCATAAAATGATGATAGAAAAATTACTATTTGAACAGAACAAACATTTTAATCATAACAAGGGCACTGAAGAGAGAGTACCCCGAGAGAAAGTTATCTGTAAGATTAAGTAAAAACCCTTGAATATGAGGATCCAGAGAGCAGAAAAAAAATGTGAGGGGAGGGACAGGTCAAGAGCTGGTGCTGACAGCCCTCTCTTTGGTAAGAACCATAGGTCACAGTCACCCACTTGAGGGGATAACATTCTCAGTAAGTCACTCCAGGCATGAGCTTCATGGACCACTTCCTCCTCAGTATCCTCACAGGTAAGCGTTCCAGCTGCTCTGCTCATCTGCCTGTGAGAATCAGAAAGCTACCCAAACTTGCCATGCCATTTCTTGGGTCTCTGTTCTGTCAGCTAAAAAGTTGGAAAAAAAAAAGATTGGGGTTTCATTTTGAAGAGGTAGGTGGAGAAGGAAAACTACAGTTTAAGATGAGTAGCTTCTATTTTTTCCCATCGTCACTAAGTAGTCTTGAGGCAAAACTGTCTTTTACAAAAAAGACTACATGTGATTTTTTTTGAAACAAGATCCCAGTAAACTAATGCTTCCTCCTTTGATGGAGCCATTATTAGAGCTTGAGCCCATGATATTAAATGTTACAGTCTTTAAAAAATTATCAGGGGACTTCCCTGGTGGCGCAGTGGTTAAGAATCCACCTGCCAATGCAGGGGACATGGGTTCGAGCCCTGGTCCGGGAAGATCCCACATGCCGCGGCGCAACTAAGCCCGTGCGCCACAACTTTTGAGCCCACGTGCCGCAACTACTGAAGCCCGTGGGCCTAGAACCCATGCGCCTAGAGCCCGTGCTTCACAACAAGGGAAGCCACCGCAATGAGAAGCCCGAGCACTGCAATGAAGAGTAGCCCCCACTTGCCACAACTAGAGAAAGCCCGCGCACAGCAACAAAGACCCAATGCAGCCAAAAATAAATAAATAAAATAAACAATTTTTTAAAAATAAACATAAGATTTTTTTTAAATTAAAAATAAATAAAAAATTATTGGTCATTTACATCATAATGTGAAAAGAGGTGAACTATGTTTTTCATGTTATGTATCTTTTCCCAAGGTTCTATTACATATCAGCTGCTAACAGGTTAAGATAGGAGATGCTTAATACATATGAAACTTTTTTCAAGATGAGCCTCTTATGGCTTCTTGCATGTTTCCTGAGGATTTTCTGAATTCAATATTCAAGTATCAGTCAAAAATCTCCAGGACTTAGTAGTGTAACAATGTTCCACTTTACATTTCTTATCCAGTGATAATGTTTCCATTGTGTGGAATTATGTTTCTCTTGCCCAATATAGATGTAAGATTAATTTAGAGTATTTGGTGGAACAGATGTTATACTTGGAAGATAAGGAGCAGGAAATCCCTCTGGATAAATAACTCTGAGAGGAAAGGCCACAGTGAAAAGTTGGGTTCCATCAACTTTCAGTTGAAGTTCCTTCCTCCCATTGTCAAGCAGAATACAAAAGTTTTTCTTATTTTCAGAAAACGATGAAATTGGGAAGGAATGTGAAATGCTTCAGAGGAACGGAAAGGGCATTTCCTTTCCTTGTTATAGCTTTGCTCGGGATCTTTATTAAAAGATAAACCTGAATCCTGCCTGCATTTGCTCTCACATTGTTGTGGGAACTATCATAGCCATGTAATCTCTTGTGATTTTGTCAGCCAGAGTTGTCTTTTTTTTTTTTTTTAAGTAAATTTATTTATTTATTTTTGGCTGCATTGTGTCTTTGTTGCTGCACGCAGGCTTTCTCTAGTTGTGGCGAGCAAGGGTTACTCTTCATTGCGGCACACGGGCTTCTCATTGCAGTGGCTTCTCTTGTTGTGGAGCACGTGCTCTAGGTGCATGGGCTTCAGTAGTTGTGGCACATGGGCTCAGTAGTTGTGGCTCGCAGGCTCTAGAGCACAGGCTCAGTAGTTGTGGTGCACGGGCTTAGTTGCTCTGCGGCATGTGGAATCTTCCCAGACCAGGGCTCGAACCCATGTCCCCTGCATTGGCAGGTGGATTCTTAACCACTGCGCTACGAGGGAAGTCCCCAGAGTTGTCTTTATTGAACTCACTCAAGGAGTAGTAAAGGTACTGGTAACAGCACCCACCTGCAAATCTTGCTGGTAGAACTACCTGGTGAAACCAGGAAAGGGATCAGGGTTTTAACAAGCAAACTGAAAACTACAGACAACATAGACACCTCTCGCCCCCTATTGTTAAAAATGTAGAAATCTGGAAATATATCCAGCTAGACTCAGCACCAGGTACTCCTCTTTTGACTTGTGATTGGGGCCGTTACCCATGCAGAGAGCTTCTTATTACTTTCACCAACCTACCAGATGGCCCAGTCAGTCCATGCCTTCATTATTATTGTAGCCAAGTGGATACTGTCATGTCAAGTATGAGGAACGGACTGGTTAGGAGGGCTCCAGTGTACACAAAGCTGCCGTGGAGAGCCCTGCTAATTGCCCTGTGGTCCAAACTCAGCATCACTGTGATTCCCTGACAACAGTCCAGATGGCTGCAGCCTCTACTGCAGGCATGCCAGCCTGGGAAGGAGGGCACTGACACCTGCTCAAGGAAGACGGCTGAGCCCATTAATTCTGATTTACAAAGATGACACGGATTCCAGAGTGTTGGCCAGGTGGGGCCCCATAGCCCATTTTTAGAAACCAGTCGCTGAGGTCTCCTCATCCATCCACTTCCCTGCCCTCTGGCCTTGCTTGTAACACAAAGTTACTTGCAGCCTTTAAACTCTGTTTGCTTTCTAGCTTTATTGCTGGCAGAAAGCAGTGCAGTTTATCAACATTATCTCATATCGGCAGATCCCAGACAGTGAAATGGTAGTGGTTGGGGTCATTAAAAGATAATTCCACACTCTGCCTGGTGCAGAATTTATAGAGCCTCCCAGTGTAAGGTCCTGGAAAGTACAGATCATCTCATTATATGAAATGACAACCTAGCACCTCAGAGATAGGGTAATTCCAAGTACTCACGGGCCTCAGGTACAACTGGGCTTTTGAGGCTTGTTAAAAATGATGCTGATAAACGTTTAAGATTTTTATGAGATTCATCTTTTCCTATGCTCAGGCTTTCAAGGAAAAATATGCTTGCTTCACCCCACAAAGCTCCTGCAAATCCTTTTCTGAGCAAATTCATATTCCTTTCTTATCAATTTTGCTTTTTGTACTTGCCTGTATTTCCACACATATGTGTGGGGTTTTTTGGGCTCCTCAGAAGTGGAAGCTGAGACAGGGATTCTTATGCACATGGTTTATTGAAGGAGCGCTCTGAGGAAAATGAAAGTGGGGGGAGCAGGGTGGGGCAGAGAAAGGAGCTGAGCAAAGCAGTGGCCTCAGCTTGATCCCACAGGGACCGTGGAGGATGAGTTATACCCCAGAGTTGGTTGCACCTTGTGGTAAGGAAGCCATTCTCTTGGCCCTCTGTCAGTGAGTCATAGTCCTTGATGTGGAGGAGGGATGGGCAGGGTTTGCTGTAACTCTCAGGCAAGAAGGATTTAGCTCGGTGGAAGGGCAATCCATGGTCATCACGATGTTGATGCTCCATCACCTGGGAATTTGTTAGACCTGTCAATTCTCAGGGATCTCCTCAGATCTACTAAATCAGAAACTCTGGAAATGGGGCCCTGAACTCTGAGGGTCAACAAACCCGCCAGGTGATTATGAATCATAATATTATTTGAGATCCACTCCTTTACGTCAGTTCCCTGAAGAACGGGGTCATCACTCACAGCAGCTGCAAGATGGGTGCACAAGCCTGGTGAAGGAGATTGATGATTTCTATCAGGTCTCAGGAAAGCTTTGTACAAAGAAAGAAAAATGGAGGCTAAATCTTAAGTCTGAGGAGATGTTAATTGGGTAAAAGAGGTGGATTTCTAGGCAAAGGGAGAATCATATATGAAGGTTCTAAAGTGAAAAAAGCTTATAGTTTATTGAAGAACTGACTGAAGAGTAATATGGCCAGAGCATCAAGCGCAAGGTAAATAACGGTACCAAGTGAAAGTTGAAAGGTAGGCTGGGGTCAGAAGGGTGATTCTAATGGCTAAAAATAACTGCAGTTAACATTTACAGAGCATTTTCTATGCGCCAGACACTTTGCCAAGTGCTTCTCATACAGTGTCTTAATTAGTCCTCATAAGAAAAGATGTAGAGAGATTAGATGAGGACCTTGAGCCTTAACTAAGGAGCACAGCAATGAGTGATGGAGCACAGCATTGACTGAAGGCTTTGTCTGGGTACAAAGCCCCCGCTCTTAACCACCACCCCATCCTGATATGGTGTGGATTTTTGGAGTCTTATCCTATGAGCCATGGGAAACCACTCAAGGTTGTAATTGGGAAACTGACATAGTCATATTTGTACTGTAAGATCATTTTAGCTGCTTGAGATACAATTGCCATATAACATTGCCTAAGTTTAAGGTATACAACAGTGATGCTTTGATACATGTAAACATTTATATGTTTATTATTATATCTGCATAAGAACAGAAATACAGGGACTTCCCTGGTGGCACAGTGTATATGACTACACGTTCCCAATGCAAGGGGCCTGGGTTCAATCCCTAGTCAGGGAACTAGATCCCATGTGCATGCTGCAACTAAGAGTTTGCATGCCACAACTAAGAGTTTGCATGCCACAACTCAGAGTTTGCATGCTACCACTAAGGAGCCCACCTGCCGCAACTAACACCTGGTGCAACCAAATTAATAAATAAATATTTTTTAAAAAGAACAGAAACACGTTTTTTTCAGAATAAAGCATAATTGCCCACCATCTAACCCCAAAGCACCCCACACTGCTGCATCCATCCTTATATTCCCCGCCCAACCCCAGCGAATGTGATTTAGTAAATCTGGAGTGGGGCCTGAAGGCAACATATATTTTTTTTAATCTACATTTTTAAATAACAAGGTCCCTAACAGATTTAAATGCAGATGTCCTTGACGAAACGGCTCTGCTAGCTTCCACGGCCCCTCCTTCCAGAAGAAGGAGCCGCAGATTCCACGTCTCGCGATAGTTTCTTCTTTTTACGAATCTACTACAGGTCGCGCGAGAATGGCTCATCCAATCATAAGGCTGGACGGAGGGCAAAGGTAGCAGTTCAGTGGAAGGTCAGGTACGGGCTTCTTGGGTGTTCGCGCTGCGGCTGGTTCCCACACCAGACGAGCCGTCTCGCTGGAACTCTGACCGCAGAGGTGAGTCACGTGATATCCCTCAGGCGTGTTGCGAGTTCACTTAACCTGCGTAGCACCCCGGGTTCTCCTTCTCTGATTCTCGGCCTGTGAGGCGCTGAATTCCGGGTCTACGGAGAGAGACCAAATGGTGTCTGTGAGTGTGCGGGGTGGGGGGCAGGGGGCGGGGAGCTGATAAATAGAATGGCTACTAGTATTGAAGTAGGAAAGACCCCGGGGCGGAAGAGGTTTAGCGAGATCCGAAGCTGAGGCGGGAAGACAATCTGAGGGGGTAAGATGAGGGCGTGGAAGGAGTGGAAGAGATGGAAGACTGGCAGTGGCTGCACTAAAACATTTATAGGGGAAAAATAGACGCCAAGAATATGTATCAAGAAGCAAACCAGGGCTTCCCTGGTGGCGCAGTGGTTGAGAGTCTGCCTGCCGATGCAGGGGGCGCGGGTTTTTGCCCTGGTCCGGAAGGATCCCACATGCCGCGGAGCGGCTGGGCCCGTGAGCCATGGCCACTGAGCCTGCGCGTCCGGAGCCTGTTTTCCGCAACGGGAGAGGCCACCGCAGTGAGTGGCCCACGTACCGCAAAAAAAAAAAAAAGAGAGCAAACCAAGAACAAGGGGAGGATTTCAGCCCCATTATTTCAAGTATGTTGCGAGATGGGGACCCACTTTGGGTCCCAAATAGGGTAAGACTCCGCTCTGCAGAACTTGGGCTTGAATGGAGAGAAAAACAAAAACGTTGTGTGGCGGCCAGAGGCAGATTTTGCAGCAGGAAGCCAAACTACGAATCCCCTGGTCCAGAATATTATCTGAAGTCATTTTTCCACGTGTAACTCATAATCAGTAGGGAAGGCCTCAGTTTGGTGTAAGGAACAGTATTGAGTGTTTTTCGTTTTGTTTTGTTTTGCTTAACTTTTATATTAGGCTAACTTTTCTTCAAAGAGCCATTCGCAGTTTTCCCGTTTGGATCTTAGGTCATCTAGAGATGGCATTTGCTAAGTTTCAGAACCTCATTTGCCCTGCCTTTTTTCTCTCCCATCTCCTTCTCCACAGCTTTCTCTCTCATCTCCATAAAGATAGTTTTTGAATGTCTCCAGCTATTGGTGCTTGCTGCTCCAGTTCCTGGGCTAAACACCAGAGTTGAAACAGTTTATCATAGCTTCAGCCTGTCCACCTGTTGAGAGCTGGGTATTAAATTTCATTGCCTGTGTTGCCCAGTGTCTGGTTTTCTAGGACTGAGATGCTGCAGCTTTAAATGTCAACACTTTTTCCCATGGAGGGACCACTTGCCTTAATCTCACTTTTCATCTTTTAAACATGTCTTCTTTCAAAGCTTTTTCATTCTATTTTCTGAATATATCCACTAGCCAAAAAGAATTTGAGCACTTTAATTACTATTTAAAGAAATAGGGATGCTGATAAATGTTTAAAATTATACATGCAAGTGTAATTATTTTTATTTTATTCTGTCACACTGCCGATCCCAAGAAAGATTTTTTTTCCCCTGATTGCGTGTCACTGTGTGTTCTGGATTCTCTTGTCCAGGAGTGATAGTCCAACCCCACTCTTCTACAGAAATCTTTCCAGTTGCCTCCCGTGTGATGAGAATCTATATTCTACACTCCCAGGCACCCTGGATAAAGGAAGGTCAAGAGGAGGAGAAGTGGGCCCAGCACACGGAAGAGGACCATCCCTGACGACCACCACTGGCCTTGCTTATGGTGTCTTTCAGGTACACTATCTCATTTAACACCCACTTAGTCCTACCAGTGACTTAGCATTGGTGTCTCAGAGAGGAAACTGAGGATCAGAGACATGAGACACTTTCCAAGGTCATGTGTCAAGTGAATGGCTGAGTTAGAACACAATATTTTTGAGGTCCAAATCTGTGTTTTCACCAATATCCCACAGTTTAAGGACTTCAGATCTTCACTAGGACCAGCATCTGTGCTTGCTCACTGTGCTCCTCTAGTCCCCTCAGAGGCCATCTGTAGTACAGTAGTTCCCCCTTATGCATGGGGGATACATTTCAAGACTCCAGTGGATGCCTGAAACTTCAAATAGAACCAAACCTTATAGATACTATGTTTTTTCCTACACATACATATCCATGGATAAAGTTCAATTTATAAATTAGGCATAGTAAGAGATTAACAACAAAAATAATAAAATAGAACAATTATAATATACTGTAATAAAAGTTATGTGAATGTGGTCTCTCAGAGTGTCTTACTGTACAAATTCAGTGCCTTTTCTACCTTTATTTATTTATTTGTTTGTTTATCTTTGGCTGTGTTGGGTCTTCGTTTCTGCGCGGGCTTTCTCTAGTTGCGGTGAGTAGAGGCCACTCTTTGTTGCGGTGTGTGGGCTTCTTATTGCAGTGGCTTCTTTTGTTGCGGAACACAGGCTCTAGGCGCGCAGGCTTCAGTAGTTGTGGCATGCGGGCTCAGTAGTTGTGACTCAGGGGCTCTAGAGCACAGTCTCAGTAGTTGTGGCGTGGGGGCTCAGTAGTTGTGGCATGCGGGCTCAGTAGTTGTGGCTCGAGGGCTCTAGAGCAGAGGCTCAATAGTTGTGGAGCACGGGCTTAGTTCCTCCTCGGCATGTGGGATCTTCCTGGACCAGGGATCGAACCCGTGTTCCCTGCATTGGCAGGTGGATTCTTAACCACTGCCCCACCAGGGAAGTCCCTGCCTTTTCTACCTTAGCTAAGCACTTATCATACTTTGTGGCCATAACTTTTGCAGTTTAAGGTGCAACAGCAAAACTAGCAGAAATTTCTTCTTCCTTCTTCACAATCTCACAGAAAGAAGATTGGTTTTTACTGTAGATCTTAGCAACTTAGCATACAATTTTTTTTTCCTTACTGAGAATTTTCCCCTTTTCACCTAAAGGAAGCACTTTACAGGTTCTCATTGGCATATCTGAATTGTGAGTATCAGTACCCTTGTGCTTTGGGCCATTATTAAGTAAAAGAAGGGTTACTTAAGCAAAGCACTGTGATACCAAAACAGCCAGTCTGATAACTGAGATGGCTACTAAGTGACTAAGGGGCAGGACACTCTGGCAAAAGGCATGATTCATATCCTGGACTGGATGTAGCAGGGCAGTGCAAGATTTCACTACATTACCCAGCATGGCATGCAGTTTAAAACTTATGAATTGTTTATTTCTGGAATTATCCATTTAATATTTTTGGACAGTGTTTGACCACGGGTAACTGAAACCTCAGAAAGCAAAACCATGGTTAAGGGGGGAGACTACTGTTTCAGCTGCAGGATAACCATAGTCATAGTAGTAACAGGACATTTTTAGTGAGTTGTCAAGCTTTCTAGAAAATGTTAAGAGAAATTTGGGTGTACAGTTTTACTGGTGAATAATATAAATTGATTTTAAATTAAATTAAAAAGGAATACATTAATGGTGCATGTCATGCAATTAAATGTCCATCATTTTAAAAGACAAAACACAAGTTCAAGGACACTGTGATCTTAGAAGCCCACATCAGGCTAGCCCCAAAGCTAACCTGAAGGTCCACGTTCCCTCTCTGCTACTAAGGCTAATAATGTTGAAAATTGAGAAACATTGTTTGCTTAAATATCTTCTTGAATGGATTCGTTTTCTTTTTGCCAGTGATTCTGTCATTTCCTTGAAGATGGGGACTGAGAGAAGAGAGATAAGGAGCTAAGTGATCCCTTGTGTACAGAAGCATCCAAAAAAAAGATGATTTTACAGCATTTACGATTCATGACACTGCCCTTCCCTCACAACTGTATGTTTATGTTTAATGTGGATGTCAGCATCCTTGCCTTCTAAGATGGTTGACCTGTTGTCAGTCACAAAGTAAGGCTACGGCCTAGTAGGTTAATGGCAGATTATTCTTGAATACAGACTATTTGAAGATTATGTCATATGTAAGAGAAAGATCTCCAGGGAAGAGAAAATAAAGGTTGGCCTTAGTGTTTAGAGCTTAGAAAATTAAAAGAAGGAACTTTGACTTCTGTTCTATTTCTGAAATTTAGCATGACTCTCTAAGAGGACTGGAATCCATTCAAGAAAGGCAGAGAGTTTTTGAAATTGATATCCAGTATTTTAAGATGATGTTGATTTGCTGATCAAAGTCAACCCTTCAGCCTCGCATATAAAACCCTTTGCCTAATTTTCTCCATGTTAAATTATCAGTGTAATTTCTTGTTACTCTCAGTGATTTTCGTTCTGAGGCTGCTGCCTGGTCTCCCAGGACATTAATATTTATGATTGTCAATGCCCATACCATTGCTTCTGGCACAAATTCGCAACTTATTTAAGCTCATCAAAAATAGATACACTCTTCCTGTGATGAGTATCATTGCCTTTGTGCTTAAAATTATAAATGGCAGCTTTAGTATAAGTGCTAAACTTCTGACAAAATCCTGTGTAAAAGTGAAACTAGTTTCTCAGGTGGGTATTATAAAACAAATCCAAAACTCCTAATAGCAAACGTATGGATTTTGTTTCTTTGTTTGCTACTTTCCTCACATTTTATTTAAAAATGTGCTTAAAGGGCTTCCCTGGTGGCGCAGTGGTTGAGAGTTTGCCTGCCGATGTAGGGGACACGGGTTCGTGCCCCGGTCCGGGAAGATCCCACATGCCACGGAGCGGCTGGGCTTCTGAGCCATGGCCGCTGAGCCTGCGCGTCTGGAGCCTGTGCTCTGCAACGGCAGAGGCCACAATAGTGAGGCCCGCGTACAGCAAAAAAAAAAAAAAAAAAATGTGCTTAAAAATTAAATTGTTCTAAATGGCTGAAAGTGAAAAAGATGCTAGTCTAATTGCTCTTTTTTATACCTGAGTCCCACTGGCCAGGAGCAAAAATATTCAACTGTTAGCTATTTATACTATAATATTTATATTAATATTTCTAAATACTATGTTTACATTGCGGTTTGTGGAGTTAGCCATTCAGATGTTACTTATTGATTTATTCCTATGGTTGATTAGGGTTTAGCCAGAAAGAATGCCCACCCCCACCATTTCTTCTCTGTATTGCCAATACAGTTATTTCGTATGCTATGGTTAAATCAATATTCAGTATTTATGTTTATGGCTGTAAGTAACTGACCTTGCTGAAATACACTCTCAAAGAGTCAATTCCAGTTAGTGAAATATGGTTATGTTTTGTACATTACAAAACAATTTTTTTTCTTTTCTATGTATTTATTACAAATTCATCCAGAATGCTTTCATTTTATTTCTAATCAAAGACATCAAACAATTCATCAGTGCATTTTATTTTTCCTAGAGACTTTCTTTGTGTTCCCTCTCTAATTTAAACTGGTTGTTCTTTAGGCTTTTGGGCACACATTGTTCCAGAACGGTCCTACATTATCTAGTGTTGAGCTCATATTTACCCATTTCTTGGTTTATTCTACCTCTTAGTAAAGTACATCCTTCAAAAGTTTTCTAAGAAGAAAGGTACTTCGGTAAATTGATTCCGCCTGTCTGTCATTCTATTTATTTTAACCTTAAGTTTGAGTAGTTTGGCTGGGTATAGAATTCTAGGATGGAAATGGTTTTTCTTCAGAATTTTGGATGTATTTTCTTTTACTTTTCAGTACTGCTGATAAGTCTGAAAACTTATTACTTCTTTTTTTTTAAATAAACATTCCCAATATCATCATCCAGAGATAACCTCTTTTTTTAATTAATTTATTTTATTTTATTTATTTTTGGCTGCATTGGGTCTTCGTTGCTGCATGCGGGCTTTCTCTAGTTGTGGTGAGCGGGGACTGCTCTTCACTGCAATGCACAGGTTTCTCATTGCGGTGGCTTCTCTTGTTGCAGAGCATAGGCTCTAGGCGTGCGGGCTTCTGCCACGTGGGCTCAGTAGTTGTGGCTTGTGGGCTCTAGAGCACAGGCTCAGTAGTTGTGGTGCACAGGCTTAGTTGCTCTGTGGCATGTGGGATCCTCCTAGACCAGGGATCGAACCTGTGTCCCCTGAATTGGCAGGCAGATTCTTAACCACTGCACCACCAGGGAAATCCCTGAAAACTTATTACTTCTGATCTTTTGTATTTTA
Source organism: Lagenorhynchus albirostris (assembly GCF_949774975.1). Lineage (NCBI taxonomy): Eukaryota > Metazoa > Chordata > Mammalia > Artiodactyla > Delphinidae > Lagenorhynchus > Lagenorhynchus albirostris. The sequence continues at coordinate 49,350,587 of NC_083104.1, read as the reverse complement.
TATATTTTTATCTCTGAAGGTTTTGTTTATTTATTTTTACTTAGTTCCTAATGTTCTGAAATGTCATATAATATGGCTTGGGGAAGGTTGTTTTTCTGTTCATTGTGGCAGACAGGCAGAAATGATCCCTGTCAATCTTGAGAGATTTTGTTATTTCTTTAATTCCTCCCCCACTTTTAACCCATTCTGTCTTTCTAATAGTTCTACTGTATTTTTCATCTTCTAGATTTTTCATAATTTATTTTCTATTTTCCATTTTTGGCCTTTTGCTCATGTTCCTGGAATTGCCTCAATTTTATTTTAGCAATTTCTATTATTTTTTATTGTTCAAAATTCATTTTTCTTTCTCTAAAGCTCTTATAAAAATTATATTTTTGTTTCATGGATGCAATATCCTTTCTTATCCCTTTGAGGATACTAGAGGTATTATTGTTCTTGTTGTCGTCATAATCTTTCTTTTCCTCTGTCCCCTTTATAGTCTTTGTTTCCTCTGAGTTCTTTTTCATTTGTTTAGACTGTTTATCAAGTTGGAAACTCTTCTCAACTTGATTCTCCCTGGATGTCCATTTGTATTTAAGAGTGAGATATTAAATAGGTGATTTTAAAACTCTGCATACCTGGAAAAGATTTATCTACTGATAGAATTCACTGTAGAGCAGTTGGGTCTTGAAAGAGTATATTAATTTCTGTTGGTCTTTTTGTGTTGGGTTGGTCATCTCTACAAGAAGATCCTCTAATATTTTGTCTGAAGTGTATACTTGGTTGCTAACAGTCTGGGAAGCAAGAGGGAGAGGTCAGGCTTTCACTTAATGCCATTTCAGCCTTCTCCACTGTTCTTTGTGTTCTTCAATCAGTGGATTCTCTTCATTCACCTTCTCCGGCTTTGGTTGGGAGGCGGGGAAGGTAGTAATCAATTAGCCATGTGGAGTGGCAGAGGATACTTGGATATATAAGCTCTCTGTTTGTAAACTTTGAAGCACTTTCCATATTTTCAGCCCATGTGCCATTTCCAACTTCTATAACACCAGTTGACTCTAAATCCTGAAAATGTGTAGGGCATCTCAGGTCTAATTCTGACTAGGAAGATCTTCCTCTTTAAGCATTTAGTTTATCTAGTCTAGTTTTCTCAAGTAGAGAGTCTCCACTCTCCAATCTGCATTCCATCTCTCCGATCTGCATTCCATCTCCCCAAAAGATGTTGAAATCTCCAGTCCACTGCTGCTGCATTGCGTGTTACCTCTGCTCTCACTATTTATGTATTTTTATTAGATTACTAATGTTTTAATGGGATTTTAGAGAGATATAAAAATGCTGAGTTAATTCTTGAAATTCTATTTAAATTAAGGTAAGAGCCATGGCCTGACTTGAAGGAGCTTCCTTTTCTACTAATTAGGGGAAGATAAGAGACATAATACATGCCCTGTGTGTCTTTAAGTTTTTATTACTTTGAGACCTGCTTAAATATGACTAAGTGAAACTATTTTTGCTCTAATCCTCAGTCCTTAAATCCACTAAAAAATTTAAATATTGCGTACAATTTTAAAGAAATAAGGAAATGGCCACCACCTAACCCACAAACCCTAAACCATACCAAAAATTTCTGTGAAATATTCCCTGAGGTGAAAACACCAACATATCTAATTCAAGGCTACACAATTTGCAGCTCATCCTGGTCCTGAAATCTAAATGTAGCCTAGCCTTGTCTAATTCAGGTAGTAGCAGAAGTATGGCATCTCATATCAATATAAAATATGTGGTACTGGCTTAGCTGCTGGCTCGAGAGTGGTAAGGAAACTGTTATTAGAAAATGGAAAAATGGAAACCCATGTTGTAGTGAAAGGTATCTCATAAGTAGTAACCTGCAGTAACTTGGTAGATGGGACCATGTAGGTACTGAACTAAAAGCAATTGGGTGCATTTGGCAAGGAATTAAAAGAGTGATATGGGCTCCCCTGGTGGCACAGTGGTTGAGAGTCCACCTGCAGATGCAGGGGACACGGGTTCGTGCTCCGGTCCAGGAAGATCCCACATACCACAGAGCAACTAAGCCCGTGAGCCATGGCCGCTGAGCCTGCGCGTCCGGAGCCTGTGCTCCGCAACGGGAGAGGCCACAACAGTGAGAGGCCCGTGTACCGTGAAAAAAAAAAAAAAAAAAAGAGTAATATGAGCTAGTTAAAATAATTGGCCAGTTTGAAAGTGGAAATGAAAAGAGATAAATTGATATCAGAAATTAGGGACAATGTAGAGTTAGAATAGCTGATTTCTTTTAGACTGAAAATGTAAAAGATTAAATTGAAAAAGTCTTAAGATCCATTAAAACTTAATCGGTTGGAATAGACCAAATTAAAGGTATGGCCATCACCTCTAAAGGTAAAGTTAAAATAGCAAAGTGAATTAAGAAGCCTCAAAGCAAAAATAAGAATAAGGGTATAGCATTTTCGGAATAGCTTGCTAGCTCTAAGGTAATCTAATTTAAAACTAAAAAGATATGAGGACAAAAGAAGCAAAGAAATACAATTTACATGAAATACATGTTCTTAAAAAGATCTCTCTTATACACTACCAAATGTAAAATAGTTAGCTAGTGGGAAGCAGCAGCATAGCACAGGGAGATCAGCTTGGTGCTTTGAGATGACTAGAGGGGTGGGATAGGGAGGATAAGAGGGAGGCTCAAGAGGGAGAAGATATGGGGACATGTGTATGTATATGGCTGATTCACTTTGTTGTACAACAGAAACTAGCACAGTATTGTGAAACAATTATACTCCAATAAAGATTTGTTAAAAAAAAATCTCTGGCACGTGAAACTTGCTGTGACGGAATGCACAAGAAATCTATTACGTTTTGAGAGTCTATTGTCAAATATATTATGAGGCTATATTTAAATGTCCTGTAACTGAGTCTTGGACACCTACCCATCATGAGCAGAATTTGGACTGGGAAAGTTGTGCACCTGTAAGCAGTCTGTTCCCCAATACCCACTTCAGAGATGGCCAAGGAGGAGAAAGGTAAAGGAAGAACCCCACAGAGTGGGGCCAGGGATCACAAAGAACAATGGACAAGGAAGATTTTCCCAAGAGAAAAGTCAGGACCAAGCAAGGGATCATTCCTCACCCAGGAGAGGGCCTGTTACAGTGTTGTCCCAGCTAGCCATGAAAGGGTTACCTTTCATGTTTTAAGTAAGTTCTTATGAAAATAATTCAGAAAACTGATCTTGCAGAAACTTTTACAGTTGAATCTCTTCTCAGTTATATAACATTCCTATAAGCCTTGGGTGATGCTTATTTTGAACTTCAGTGAGATTCACTATAGTGATTATAGTGCTGTTTTCTGGTTGATGTGTTCCATCAGTGCTTCCTCCATTAATAAGGAACCTGCTATACTGAGCTAGGACAAAGTTAACCTTAATATATGGAGCTGATGACAATGAAAGTAATCCAGGCAAGTTAATCATTTAAAACCCAATATTCTTTGGATATTTGTTTAGCATTTACATGAAGATGTTATTAAGAATCTGATTTTATACAGATGGCCAATAGACACATGAAAAGATGCTCAACATTGCTAATTATTAGAGAAATGCTAATCAAAACTATGAGGTACCACCTCACACCAGTCAGGATGGCCATTATTAAAAAGTCTATAAATAACTAATGCTGGAGAGGGTGTGAAGAAAAGAGAACCCTCCTACACTGTTGGTGGGAATGTAAGTTGGTACAGCCACTGTGGAAAACAGTATGGAGGTTCCTCAGAAAACTAATAGTAAAATTACCATACGATCCAGCAATCCTACTCCTGGGTATATATCTGGAAAAAAACTATAATTCAAAAAGATACATGCACCCCTATGTTCATAGCAGCACTATTCACAATTGCTAAGACATGGAAACAACCTAAATGTCCATTGACAGATGAATGGGTAAAGAAGATATGGTACATGTATACAGTGGAATACTACTCAGCCATAAAAAGAATGAAATAATGCCATTTGCAGCAACATGGATGGACCTAGAGAGTATCATACTAAGTGAAGTAAGTCAAAAAGAGAAAGACAAATACCATATGATATCACTTCTATGTGGAATCTAAAATGACACAATGAACCTATCTATGAAACGCAATCAGAATCCCAGACATAGAGGACAGACTGGTGGTTGCTGAGAGGGAGAGGGTTGGGGGGATGGATGGAGTGGGAGGTTAGGGTTAGCAGATGTAAACTTATATGTCTAGAATGGATAAACAACAAGGTCCTACTGTATCGCACAGGGAGCTGTATTCAATACCCTATGATAAACCATAATGGAAAAGAATATATTAAAAAAAGAATATACATGTATAACTGAATCACTTTGCTGTACAGCAGTAATTAACACAATATTGTAAATCAACTACAGCAAAAATATCTGATTTTATATTAACAAAAATTGTATACTTCTTTCCTTTCTATCAAAAATAAGGGAGTTTTACATGCATTAGATAGAAAACATTTTTTAACATTTGTATTTGTCTGTCATTTCACTTTTTTTCACCCACCATTTGTATTTAGATAGTGTTGGTCTTTCACAATCAGCCAAAACAAAGTTAACTTAATAATTATTAAAATCATGTTAAAATTGTATTTTAACGTTTCTTTCTGGCTTTCACACTGGAAACTGTGGTTCTGAAGATCTGTTCTTCCTCACTTTTTTTTAGTGATTTTTCAAACCAGGCATCAATTTGGGAATCAAGTGAAAAATATTAAAAATTTGCATATTAACATAAACGTTTTTTTCCCCTGAAAATATCACCACAGCATGCAAGAAGCCATGTGGTTTTAGGATATCTGTGTGTTATGAGTACTGAATTCAAGTGATAGTTGAAGGGCTGCTTGCACTGGTGGTGCTGTACTGATGTAAAATTCCTCTCCAGAAATTGACTATTGCTAGCAAGATTTTTCCTTTGTAATTCATACTGTAGGATTTTTCCTTTTTAATTCATACTCTGGGATTCTGTTTACTTCAGTAGAACCAGGCCCAGATTATATTTTTCTATTTACTTAGAATTCTGATGGGAAACCTAAGTTTATTTCTTATGGTGTTCTCGAGCTTCTATGGAGTGGGAACCCCCAAATTGCTCTTCTGGCTATTCAACCAGCTCCTGGCTCCCATTTGCTCATTGAGCAGAAGCTTTTCTAGAAATTCTTTGAGGATTTTCTATCTTTAATTGATTTGGTAATAAGTTTTATTTAGACTCTTCATGTATTGATTAATGCCCAATGAAGATAGTCTCAATCAAGAGTAACCAAGACAGGAGTGATTCCCACAACTGATACTAAATGTCTGAACACACTGAAAAAAAGTGAAAGGAAAGACTAAGACTCATTTTTGGAGATTTCTCTTGCCCTACTGACCTCATGGAGCTGCCTTGAATATTGAGTAAGTTTTTATATATGAAAGTACCTTTGCACACAGAGGTGGCAGTTTATTCTTAATGTCACTAACAGTAGCTTCAAATGTTCGTCTTCTCTGCTTGCCTGTTATCTGTCAGTAGCAATTGAAATATCTTAGAAAAGTCAGATATATGAAAATAAATATTTCCTTTATTTTGAATTTTTCTAACCTCTTTCAGTTTTCTCCTTATTCTTCTTCCTGAGAATATTCAGAGAAGTAAATTGAAAAGTCTGAAATCATTATAGTCTGTACCTAGATGACACAGATATAAGTACTAATTTTCCTTTTTAGGTAGTTAGTTGAACAATTGAAAAATTATCAGAATACTTTAAAAGCTGCCCTTCCCAAAATGTTTTTTTAAATTTAATTTTATTTATTTTTTTATACAGCAGGTTCTTATTAGTTATCCATTTTATACATATTAGTGTATATATGTCAATCCCAATCTCCCAATTCATCCCACCACCACCACCCCTGCCACTTTCCTCCCTTGGTGTCCATACGTTTGTTCTCTACATCTGTGTCTCAGTTTCTGCCCTGCAAACTGGTTCATCTATACCATTTTTCTAGATTCCACACATGTGCGTTAATATACGATACTTGTTTTTCTCTTTCTGACTTACTTCACTCTGTATGACAGTCTCTAAATCCATCCACATCTCTACAAATGACCCAAATTCGTTCCTTTTTATGGCTGAGTAATATTTCAGTGTGTATATGTACCACATCTTCTTTATCTGTTCGTCTGTCAATGGGCATTTAAGTTGCTTCCATGACTTGACTATTGTAAATAGTGCTGCAGTGAACATTGGGGTGCCATGTGTCTTTTTGAATTATGGTTTTCTCTGGGTATATGCCCAAGAGTGGGATTGCTGGATCATATGATAATTCTATTTTTAGTGTTTTTTTTGTTTTTGTTTTTGTTTTTGCGGTACGTGGGCCTCTCACTGTTGTGGCCTCTCCTGTTGCGGAGCACTGGCTCTGGATGTGCAGGCCTATGGGCCATGGCTCACGGGCCCAGCCGCTCTGCGGCATGTGGGATCTTCCCGGACCGGGGCACGAACCTGTGTCCCCTGCATCGGCAGGCGGACTCAACCACTGCGCCACCAGGGAAGCCCCTGTTTTTAGTTTTTTAAGGAACCTCCATACTGTTCTCCATAGTGGTTTTATCAGTTTACATTCCCACCAACAGTGCAAGAGGGTTCCCTTTTCTCCACACCCTCTCCAGCATTTGTTGTTTGTAGATTTTCTGATGGTGCCCATTCTAACTGGTGTGAGGTGATACCTCATTGTAGTTTTGATTTGCATTTCTCTAATAATTAGTGATGTTGAGAAGCTTTTCATGTGCTTCTTGGCCATCTGTATGTCTTCTTTGGAGACATGTCTATTTAGGTCTTCTGCCCATTGTTTGCTTGGGTTGTTTGTTTTTTGAATATTGAGCTGCATGAGCTGTTCATATATTTTAGAGATTAATCCTTTATCTGTTCATTCATTTGCAAATATTTTCTCCCATTTTGAGGGTTGTCTTTTCGTCTTGTTTGTAGTTTCCTTTGCTTTGCAAAAGCTTTCAAGTTTCATTAGGTCCCATTTGTTTATTTTTGTTTTTATTTCCATTACTCTAAGAGGTGGAACAAAAAAGATCTTGCTGTGATTCATGTCAAGAGTGTTCTTGCAATGTTTTCCCCTAAGAGTTTTATAGTGTCCGGTCTTGCATTTAGGTCTGCAATCCATTTTGAGTTTATTTTTGTGTGTGGTGTTAGGGACTGTTCTAATTTCATTCTTCTACATGTAGCTGTCCAGTTTTCCCAGCACCACTTATTGAAGAGACTGTCTTTTCTCCATTATCTATCCTTGCCTCCTTTGTCATAGATTAGTTTACCATAGGTGTGTGGGTTTATCTCTGGGCTTTCTATCCTGTTCCATTGATCTATATTTCTGTTTTTGTGCCAGTACCATATTGTCTTGATTACTGTAGCTTTGTAGTATAGTCTGAAGCCTGGGAGTCTGACTCTTCCACCTCCATTTTTTTCCCTCAAGCCCGCCTTGGCTATTCGGGGTCTTTTGTGTAAAAATTTTAAGATTTTTTGTTCTAGTTCTGTAAAAAATGCCATTGGTAATTTGATAGGGATTGCACTGAATCTGTACATTGCTTTGGGTAGTATAGTCATTTTCACAATATTGATTCTTCCAGTCCCAGAACATGGTAAGTCTCTCCATCTGTTGGTATCATCTTTAATTTCTTTCATCAGTGTCATAGTTTTTTGCATACAGGTGTTTTGTCTCCCTAGGTAGGTTTATTCCTGGGTATTTTATTCTTTTTGTTGCAGTGGTAAATGTGAGTGTTTCCTTAAGTTCTCTTTCATATTTTTCATCATTAGTGTATTGGAATGCAAGAGATTTCTGTGCATTAATTTTGTATCCTACAACTTTACCAAATTCATTGATTAGCTCTAGTAGTTTTCTGGTGGTATCTTTAGGATTCTCTATGTATAGTATCATGTCATTTGCAAACAGTGACAGTTTTACTTCTTCTTTTCCAATTTGTATTCCTTTTATTTCTTTTTCTTCTTTGATTGCTGTGGCTAGGGCTTCCCAAACTATGTTGAATAATAGTGGTGAGAGTAGACATCCTTGTCTTGTTCCTGACTTAGACAAAATGCTTTCAGTTTTTCACCATTGAGAATGATGTTTGCTGTGGGTTTGTCGTATATAGCCTTTATTATGTTGAGGTAGGTTCCCTCTATGCCCACTTTCTGGAGAGTTTTTATCATAAATGGTGTTGAATTTTTTTAAAAGCGTTTTCTGCATCTATTGAGATGGTCATATGGTTTTTATTATTCAGTTTGTTAATTTGGTGTAATCACATTGATTGATTCCCATATATTGAAGAATTCTTGCATCCCTGGGATAAATCCCACTTGATCATGGTGTATGATCCTTTTAATGTGTTGTTGGATTCTGTTTGCTAGTATTTTTTTGAGGATTTTTGCATTTATTCATCAGTGATATTGGTCTGTAATTTTTTTTTTGTAGTATCTTTGTCTGATATTGGTATCAGGGTGATGGTGACTTCGTAGAATGAGTTTGGGAGTGTTCCTTCCTCTGCAATTTTTTGGAAGAGTTTGAGAAGGATGGATGTTAGCTCTTCTCTAAATGTTTGATAGAATTCACCTGTGAAGCCATCACGTCCTGGACTTTTGTCTGTTGGAAGATTTTTAATCACAGTTTCAATATCATTACTTGTGATTACCTGTGGTCTGTTCATATTTTCTATTTCTTCCTGGTTCAGTCTGGGAAGGTTGTACCTTTCTAAGAATTTGTCCATTTCTTCCAGGTTGTCCATTTTATTGGCATAGAGTTGCTTGTAGTAGTCTCTTAGGATACTTTGTATTTCTGCGGTGTCTGTTGTAACTTCTTTTTCATTTCTAATTTTATTGATTTGAGTCCTCTCCCTCTTTTTCTTGATAAGTCTGGTTAATGGTTTATCAATTTTGTTTACCCTCTCAAAGAACCAGCCTCTAGATTTACTGATCTTTGCTATTGTTTTCTTTGTTTCTATTTCATTTATTTCTGCTCTGATTTTTATGGTTTCTTTCCTTCTACTAACTTTGGGTTTTGTTTGTTCTTCTGTAGTTCCTTTAGGTGTACGATTAGAGTGTTTATTTGAGATGTTTGTTGTTTCTTGAGGTAGGATTGTATTGCTATAAACTTCTTCGAACTGCTTTTGCTGCATCCTATAGGTTTTGGATCGTCATGTTTTCATTGTCATTTGTCTCTAGGTATTTTTTGATTTCCTGTTTGATTTCTCCAGTGATCTCTTGGTTATTTAGTAACATATTGTTTAGCTTTCATGTGTTTGTGTTTTTTACATTTTTTTCCCTCTAATTGATTTCTGATCTCGTAGCATTGTGGTCAGAAAAGATGCTTGATATGATTTCAGTTTTCTTAAATTTACTGAGGCTTGATTTGTGACCCAAGATGTGATCTATCCTGGAGAATGTTCTGTGCGCACTTGAGAAGAAAGTGTAATCTGCTGTTTTTTGATGGAATGTCCTATAAAGATCAATTAAATCTATCTGGTCTATTGTGTCATTTAAAGCTTGTGTTTCCCTATTAATTTCCTGTTTGTATCATCTGTCCATTGGTGTAAGTGAGGTGTTAAAATCCACCACTATCATTGTGTTACTGGCGAATTCCTCTTTTATAGTTGTTAGCAGTTGCCTTATGTATTGAGGTGCTCCTATGTTGGACACATACATATTTATAATTGTTGTATCTTCTTCTTGGATTGATCCCTTGATCATTATGTAGTGTCCTTCCTTGTCTCTTGTAACATTCTTTATTTTAAAGTCTATTTTATCTGATATGAGTATTGTGACTCCAGCTTTCTTTTGATTTCCATTTGCATGGAATATCTTTTTCCATCCCCTCACTCCAGTCTGTATGTGTCCCTAGGTCTGAAATGGGTCTCTTGTAGACAGCATATATATGGGTCTTTTTTCTGTATCCATTCCGCAAGCCCTTTTGGTTGGTGTCTTTTTGTTGGAGAATTTAATCCATTCTCGTTTAAGGTAATTATCGATATATATGTTCCTATTACCATTTTCTTAATTGTTTTGGGTTTGTTTTTGTAGGTCCTTTTCTTCCCTTGTGTTTCCCACTTAGAGAAGTTCCTTTAGCATTTGTTGTAGGGCTGGTTTGGTGGTGCTGAATTCTCTTAGCTTTCGCTTGTCCTTAAAGCTTTTGATTTCTCCATCGAATCTGAATGAGGTCCTTGCTGGGTAGAGTAATCTTGGTTGTAGGGTCTTCTCTTTCATCACTTTAAATATGTCCTGCCACTCCCTTCTGACTTGTAGAGTTTCTGCTGAGAAATTAGCTGTTAGCCTTATGGGAGTTCCCTTTTATGTTATTTGTTGTTTTTCCCTTGCTGCTTTCGATAATTTTTCTTCGTTTTTAATTTTTGCCAATTTGATTACTGTGTGTCTCGGCATGTTTCTCCTTGGGTTAAATCTATATAGGACTCTCTGCACTTCCTGGACTTGGGTGGCTATTTCCTTTCCCATGTTAGGGAAGTTTTTGACTATAATCTATTCAGATATTTTCTCGGATCCTTTCTCTCTCTCTTCTCCTTCTGGGACCCCTATAATGTGAATGTTGTTGTGTTTAATGTTGTCCCAGAGGTCTCTTTGGCTGTCTTCATTTCTTTTCATTCTTTTTTCTTTATTCTGTGAATTCCACCATTTTGTCGTCCAGGTCACTTATCCGTTCTTCTACCTCAGTTATTCTGCTATTGATTCCTTCTAGTGTATTTTTCATTTCAGTTATTTTATTGTTCATCTCTGTTTGTTTGTTCTTTAATTCTTCTAGGTCTTTATTAAACATTTATTGCATCTTCTCGATCTTTGCCTCCATTCTTTTTCCAAGGTCCTAGTTCATTTTCACTATCATTATTCTGAAAATCTTTTTCTGGAAGGTTGCCTATCTCCACTTCATTTAGTTGTTTTTCTGTCATTTTATCTTGTTCCTTCATCTGGTACATAGCCCTGTGCCTTTTCATTTTGTCTGTTTTTCTGTGAATGTGGTTTTTGTTCCATAGGCTGCAGGATTGTAGGACTTCTTGCTTCTGCTGTCTCCCTTCTGGTGGATGAGGCTATCTAAGAGGCTTGTGCAAGTTTCCTTGTGGGAGGGACTGTTGGTGGGTAGAGCTGGCTGTTGCTCTGGTGGGCAGAGCTCAGTAAAACATTAATCCTCTTTTCTGCTGATGGGTGGGGCTAGGTTCCCTCCTTGTTGGTTGTTGGCCTGAAGTGACCCAACACTGGAGCCTTCCTGGGCTCTTTTTGGGGATAATGGTGGACTCTGGGAGGGCTCACGCCAAGGAGTACTTCCCATAGCTTCTACTGCCAGTGTCCTTGTCCTCACGGTGAGACACAGCCACCCCCCGCCTCTGCAGGAGACCCTCCAACATTAGCAGGTAGGTCTGGTTCAGTATCCTATGGGGTCACTGCTCCTTCCCCCGGGATCCTGATGCGCACACTACTTTGTGTGTGCCTTCCAAGAGTGGAGTCTCTGTTTCCCCCAGTCCTGTCGAAGTCCTGCAATCAAATCCCACTAGCCTTCAAAGTGTGGTTCTCTAGGAATTCCTCCTCCCCTTGCCAGACCCCCGGGTTGGGAAGCCTGACATGGGGCTCAGAACCTTCCCTCCAGTGGGTGGACTTCTGTGGTATAAGTGTTCTCCAGTTTGTGAGTCATCCACCCAGCAGGTATGGGGTTTTATTTTATTGTGATTGCGCCCCTCCTAATATTTCATTGTGGCTTCTCCTTTGTCTTTGGATGTGGGGTATCTTTTTTGGTGAGTTCTAGTGTCTTCCTGTCGATGATTGTTCAGCAGTTAGTTGTGATTCTGGTGCTCTCACAAGAGAGAGTGAGAGCACGTCCATCTACTCCGCCATCTTGAACTAATCTCAAGGATGTTCTTAATGCTGTGGTTAATAAAAAACGGATTTTATTTTTATTTAAAATGTCACACTTCATACTTAATTAAGGCTCAACATAGTGGGCTAGGGCTGTTGATACTCATGAAGTTAATAAGAAAAAAAGCCAGATTCAATTGAACATTGTAGTTGTTTATGCTTAGAAATTTAAACCAAGTCCAATAAACTGTACAAGGCACAAAAGATGATTTGTAAAATCTGAGAACTGTCATGACCCTAGTAGACAGAAAGACAGCATGCTGTTCCTAGTGAATGCTACCCAAAGAGATATACTCCTTCAGTATAGTCCCCATCAAAATTCCAATGTCATTCTTCACAGAAATAGAAAAAACAATTCTAAAGTTCTCATGGGAACCACAAAAGACTCCAGATAACTAAAGCAATCTTGAGCACAAAGAACAAAGCTGAAGGCATCAGACTTCATGATTTCAAATTGTATTACAAAGCTATAGTGATTAAAACAGCATGGTACTGGTATAAACACAGACATATAGACCAATGGAAGAGAATAGAGAGCCTAGAAATAACTCCTTTCATATATGATCAACTAATCTTTGACAAAGGTACCAAGAATACATAGTCTCTTCAATAAATGGTGTTTGGAAAACTGGATATCTACATGCAAAAGAATGGAACCAGACCTTTATCTTACACCATACATAAGTCAACTCAGAATAGATTAAAGGGCTTCGCTGGTGGCGCGGTGGTTGGGAGTCTGCCTTCCGATGCAGGGGACACGGGTTCGTGCCCCAGTCCGGGAGGATCCCACATGCCGCAGAGTGGCTGGGCCCGTGAGCCATGGCCGCTGAGCCTGCGCGTCCGGAGCCTGTGCTCTGCGGCAGGAGAGGCCACAGCAGTGAGAGGCCTGCGTACCGCAAAAAAAAAAAAAAAAAAAAAGATTAAAAACTTAAATGTAAGACCTGAAACCTTAAGACTCCTAGAAGAAAACATAGGGCAAAAGCTCCATGACATGGTCTTGGCAATGAGCTTTTGGATTTGACACCAAAAGCACAGGCAATAAAAGTAAAAACCAAAACAAACAAAAAAACAAGTGGGACTACATTAAACTAAAAAACTTCTTCACAGCAAATGAAACAATTAACAAAATGAAAAGATAACCTATGGAACAGGAGAAAATATTTGCAAATATGTTTGATAAAAGGGTTAATATTCAAAATGTATAAGAAACTCATACAACTCGATAGCAAAGTAACAAATAACCAAATTTAAATATGGGCAAGGGACCTGAATAGACATTTCTCCAAAGAAAATGTACAAAAGGCCAACGCTATATGAAAACATGCTCAACATCACTGATCATTAGGAAAATGCAAATCAAAACCACAATGAGATATCACCTTACATTTGTTAGGATAGCTATTTTCAAAAAGTCAAAATATGTCAGATGTTGAGAAGGATGCAGAGAAAAGGCAACCCTTGTACACTATTGATGGCAATGGAAATTGGCACAGTCATCATGGAAAACAGTATGGAGGTTCCTCAAACAAAAATAGAACTACTTTATGATGCAGCAGTTCTACTGGGTGTACTTCCAAAGGAAATGAAATCAGGATCTTAAAGAGATATCTGCATTCCCTTGTTCATTTCAGCATTATTCACAGTAGCCAAACTATGAAAATAACCTAAATGTCCATTCACAGATGCAAGGATAGAGAATACAAATTACTCAGCTTTAAACATAAAGAAATCCTGCCCTTTATGCCAATATGGATGAACCTGGAGAATATTATGCTATGTGAAATAAGCCAGATGGAGAAAGACAAATACTGCATGATCTCATTTATATGTGGACTCTTTAAAAAAAAAAAAAAGTAATTTGAGTCAGTATATTTGGATTAATGTAGAATAAACAATTTTCTCTGTTTAGTGTTTAACACTAATTGCCCTCTGGAAATTAAATATTTATTCACATACTAATTGTAATTGAGTATTTTAGGATATTGGGTATTATTTTATGCAGCAACTTAAAGGGGTGATGTTAATATGGAAGTTTTTTGTGTTCCTTCAAACATCCAGGAACTGTGATAACCAAGGCACATAAGCAATGTTATTACTACTGACTGGGCTTAATCCTATGTCATCTAATGCTGAAAACCACTAAGCTAAGCTGGACTTCCTTTTCTAAGTTAGGCCAGTTAGAATGGTAAAGGACCATGGACAACCTCCACTATAAAAGTAATTTCTATATAGAAATGACTTAGTTATATTGATTCAAAATATACAAACATTCAAATCATTCTTATAAACATAATAGGAAATGTATTTCTAAAGGTCAGCATGCTGTTAGTGGATAGCACAATAATAACATTTTTAGGCATTAAAATAAGGTTTCATTTAAGGCAACTCTTCCTTCCACAGGAAATATTTGAGGTTGTTATTGTCAGTTGTTTTTGGATAGAGAAATAGAATTCAGTTCTTTTGAATCATAGTCCAGTGCATTTTACTTCAAGTTAGATGGCCTTCCAGTATAATTGTAGAGGAAAAGTTGCTTAATTTGATTGTTTCATTGTCTTTCCAAGAAAATACTGGAAAGCAAGCAAACAAATAAAAACTAGCAGTGAGTACTCCAAAAAAACTGTTCTTTCAGTAGGCAAAAAAAAAAACCCCAAAAAGAAAGAAAATGTAATTTTGTCTAACAGCATCCACTCATTTGTTGGATCTTTAGCATTTCTGCCTTATAATAAACACCTTCCCTTTCATTTTCCTTCTCTTTAAGCTGCTTTTAGTAATGAAAGGCAGAGAATTGATGGAGACTAAAGTTAAAATCAACATAGAGTTTTTATAGAGTCAAATAGACCAAACCTGGTTCAATTTATGCGCCAGGAAAGCTGTTTCTTTACAAGCTTGAACCTGCTCTGTACTGAGGCTGCTCTAACTCACTCATCCCACAGAGGTTAGAAAAAGGTTTTCTTGTTGCTTGCCCTGATGTTCAAAATTGAATTTCCTAAGTGAAAGGATAAAATTATTTCAAGAAAACCTGTAAAATTGCTTGCAACCTTTTTTCTTTACTGAAGGTTACACATGTAAAAACTTTATTTCATTCTGTGTTTCTTCTCTCAGTTATCAGTACCTACCGTGATACAAAAAACATTAAGTTTTAGGCTCAATTAGTGAACAGAAGAATCTGCATTGCAGAAGGGTTTATAAGCTGGCTTACTTCTTTGATAACTCTGGTGTTCTAGCAGCTGCTTGCTGGTAGAAGCTGTTGTGGGAATATACCCACACGGAACAGGAGATGGAGCTCTTCACTAACACGAACTCAAGGTGCTTCCTGGCTTTTCGGATTAACCTCATTTACTTTATCCTAAAAAATTCAGAGACTCCCAGAAATCAGGGCTGCCTCAATTTCCTCTGATTTTCAGTTACTTATGCTGGGAAGTATCCAATTTGGGGAATCAAAGTCTTTCTAGACTCATGATCTATTACTTCAAAATGATGAGAACTTGAAGAAGAAGCTCTGAGTCCCAGGACTGTGAGATTCAGAGAAGAAAGGGCAATATTCCTCACAAAGAAGTAAATCCCAAACTACAGGGCACTCTGCAGGCAGTGTTTGCCTGGAGATGTGGAGCTACTCGTGTGTGTGTGTGTGTGTGTGTGTGTGTGTGTGTGTGTGTATGTGTGTGTGTGTGTGTGTGTGTGTGTGTGTGTGTGTCTATGGCAAAGGAAGACCTTAGCCCTCTTTGACGTGGATGATTGACAGTAAATCTGCTGTGAAGTCTATGCAAATGAAGCTGTAAGACCCCTTTTTCAGTCAGACTACTCCATCCCAAACCCCTTCTACAAAGAAACAATGGAATTGCCCCTAGAGTTGGCTGATGTAATTTACTGACTTTTGGAAATGGCCATATATATCTTCTTCCCCTACTTACCCCTCCTAAATATGCTCTTTTCTCTTCAACATTCCTATTTGATTTTTCAGCTTTGTTCCCAGGTAGACCTTTCATTCCTTTCCCTTTTTATTCTGTTTAAATGGTAGGAAATAATTTGGAAATGAAAACCCCTTACAATTCATGGAAAGGAAGCAAAAGAGTAGTTTGTTTTTTTCGTTTGTTTTTGTTTTCTTTTGGCCATGCTGTGCGGCATGCGAGATCTTAGTTCCCTAAGCAGTGATCTAGTGGAGCAGTGATCCAGTGATCAAACCTGTGCCTCCTGCAGTGGAAGTGCGGAATCTTAACCACTGGACCACCAGGGAAGTCCCAAAAGAGCAGTTTTATTCGTTACTCTTTCTGACAAAACACTAAAGAGACAAAATTCCTTTATACTTCTGAATAAGTGGGCTTGTTGGACTTTGTTCCTACATTTAGTCAATTAGGAATTGTTAAATTAATCATCCATATGTTGAAGAATAATCCTCTTTAGGAAAAGCCTCCATGACAACTTAAGTGAAGCCATTACAGTTCAATGTGGATATTTGGGAGGTTCCCATTGTACACAATACTCCAGTCATAGGGAACCTTGGAAATGGCACTTATTAGCTCACTCTGTTTCAATCCTAGTGCATGTACTTAGTGAAGAAGGAGCAGCCGCAGAATGCAGGTTAGGTTATAAATGGGGGTAAGAGACACAGGTCAGACCCTGGTTCTCAATACCTTACTTCAGCTTTCCCCATTGTTAGTGAAACCCAGGTGATGAGATTTGTGTCTAACCATGAAACCATGGACCTCACTCACCCTTCCATGAGTTTTGTGAGCCCATGAAGTTGTCCTCTCTTTGCAGCCTCCGGGGGGCAGTGTTCTCTTTCCTTCCAGTTTAGGAGAGACCCCCAAGATAGCTTTCTTTGTGTCCTACAGAAACAGTAAAACCAGGGAAAAAATGGCTTGATAGTGTATCTATTTATAATTACTAAAAAGTAGGGCTTCCCTGGTGGCGCAGTGGTTGGGGGTCCGCCTGCTGATGCAGGGGACGCGGGTTCGTGCCCGGGTCTGGGAGGATCCCACGTGCAGCGGAGCAGCTGGGCCCGTGAGCCGTGGCCGCTGAGCCTGCGTGTCCAGAGCCTGTGCTCCGCAATGGGAGGGGCCACAGCAGTGAGAGGCCCGCGTACCACAAAAAGAAAAAAAAAAAGTAATAAGGCAGGGACTACTTTTTTTAAAAAACTTTTATTTAAGTTGGGGTATAGTTGATGTACAATATGATATGTTTCAGGTTTACAGCATAGTTCACAATTTTTAAAAGTTATACTCCATTTATAGTTATTATAAAATATTGGCTATATTCACTGTGCTGTACAATATATCTTGCCCCTCACCCCTTCCCTCTTCCCACTGGTAAACACTAATTTGTTCTCTATATCTGTGAGTCTGTTTCTTTTTTGTTATATTCACTACTTGGTTGTATTATTTTAGAGTCCACATATAAGTGATATCATACAGTATTCGTCTTTCTCTGTCTGACTTATTTTACTAAGCATAATACCATCTAGGTACATCCATGTTGTTGCAGATGGCAAAATTTCATTCTTTTTTATGGCTGAGTAGTATTCCATTGTGAGTGTGTGTGTGTGTGTGTGTGTGTGTGTGTGTATACACACAAAACATCTTCTTTATCCATTCATCTGTTTATGGACACTTAGGTTGCTTCCATAATCTTGGCAATTGTAAATAATGCTATTATGAACGTTGGGTGCAAGTATCTTCAAATTAGTGTTTTCATTTTCCCAGATATATACTGAGGAATGGAATTGCTGAGTCATATGGTAATTCTATTTTAGTTTCTTGAGAAATCTCCATACTGTTTTCCACAGTGGCTGTACCAGTTTACATTCCCACCAGCAGTGTAGGAGGGTTCCCTTTTCTCCATACCCTCTCCAGCATTTGTTGTTTGTAGACTTTTTGATGATGGCCATTTTTACTGGTGGCAGGTGATACCTCATTGTGGTTTTAATTTGCAGTTCTCTGATGATTATTGATGTTGAACACCTTTTCATGTGCCTGTTGGCCATCCATATGTCTTCTTTGGAAAAATGTCTATTCAGTCTTCTATCCATTTTTTAATCGAGTTGTAGTAAGGCTGGGGACGTGGAAGGGGATGATTTTTGGAGAACCTGCTTTTGCTCTCTGGTGATCACTCCCAGTCCTGTAACTGGTAGGGACCTCGTAAATGGTTTACATACTTCTTCCCCGCATTTCTCCTACTATTTGGAGAAGACAGGATATAATGTCCTGGGGCCTCTTTGGGTCGCCAGGATTCTTGGAGTGATGAGGATAACATTTGGGTTGGAGTTTTACAGCAGAGCTTAGGGAAGATATTTTCAGGAATGTGTTTCACATATTTTCTAATTATGGTGAATTTGTTATGGAAAGAAATTCTAGTTCATTAGATACTGTGAATGATGAACTATATTTGGTTTGTGACAAGCCAAAATCAGAGCTTCTTACACTGAATAACATGATGCTTTTTGGAAATGGGTAATGCAGAGTACTCATTATGAATGTACATAACATATCATCTGCCTGTAAATGAGTCCATCAGCAACAATTTATATGTGATGCCCTGTCAGTCCTTTTGATAAGGAAAACCACTTAATGGAGATTTGACCAGTTATGTTTGAGTTGATGGCATTTGTTGATTCTATTAAACAGTAACAAGGAAAATAAGTTTATTTTTAGTTGCATTTCATTTAATTCATGTGAAAAAATTAAAACAACAACAGCTGTGAACCTAGAAAGAAGCTTCAGAAGGCCTTCAATGGAGTACATTAACATTAGGCTCTTGAATTCTATTGAGATATGAGGTATTTTCTGTTTAAACTTCGGTTGAAACAGTGCTTACGTTGTGTGGTTCATTTTGAACTTAGTAGAAGAAAATTAAGTATCTTTTCTGAAAACGTGTGTCCCTTTTTATATAATAAGGTAATCTATAATTATTTCCTTTTACATTAGTTGCAAAAAAAACCCACTTATAATTAATGTCAATGTCTATATTAGCTCAGTGTTCCATATATTTATATTCTATTATCACTCCTTTAGAAATTCTATTTGGAGCTTAACAATATTACCATGAAAGAGTTTATGTTAAAACTGAGTATAAGGTACTATTTTTCTCCTTTCTTTTTAAAGGAGTATTATTGTTGATTGCTTCTAATATAAGTATGATCTGAAAGTCACTTTGAAACCTATGAGCATTTGCCCATGAAGAATCACTCCAGTGGTTTCACCTAGTTATGTCAATGTAGGGGTATTAGGCATCAATTGCTGGGGAAGAGATTTGAACAGGAGAATAGAAGGATGTTGGGAAACATTTTAGATTTTTAATCACAGGTACCCTTACAGCCAAATCTGTTTTGAATGAGAAAGGAGGTTAATTTGAAGAGCTTTCTGGGAGGGAAAATACCAGTATGTGTACTTTAAATACGTGATGAGAATAATAGCCTTTTAAAATAGTTTGCGGTGTCTTGAAACTCATCACATCCAAGAAGTTCTTACATATGAGAAAATCAAAGTATCAAGGGATTAAATGACTTTCCCAGTATCACGCAGACAGTCCATAGCTGAGCCAGAACTGGAATGCACTGAGATATGTGTTTTTGCTTGTTTGCTGGTTTTGTTTTTGTTTTCAAATATCACAATTTACTGACCCAGCATTTGGGAATTCTGATATAATACAAACTTAAGGGTTAATACAGCTTTGGTAAGCTTTAGTCAGAGTCACATCCTGATTTACACTGAGACTGATGTGCCTCAGAGCTGGAAGAATAAAAGTAGAGGTAGATGTCTTTAATCAAGAATGTCTGCTGTTCTACAACTACATAATATTGATTCATTGCTTTGTTCATCTTATCAGCCCTTGCTAAGAAAGGCTGTAGCTACTAACCTACGTCCAATCTATGTAGCTGCGTGTTACAAAATCAAAATAAAATGCAGGGGATTCAGTGATCTTTACAGTCATTCTGTTTCAAACAGGTATCTTAGTCCTTAGTAAAAAGAAATTGGAGAAAATGATGTGGCAGCATAAACCCAGAGCCTTCAAAACATCCATATGTGCTGACCTGATAACCTCCCAGTGTTTCCTAAGAAATAATGACAAATTCAGAAGAAAATGACTTTATGTCAAAATCTCAATGCCATTATTTATGATACTGAAAAATTAACAAGAATAAAAAGCAAACTAGATAAAGTATTTATAAATTATGGTAATTTGATGAAACATTAAGCAGACAAAAAATTTGTATAATATGAGAAAATGTAAATGTTCATTGTTAAAAAGTAGAGAACAAAATAAGACAAAATATTAATGTATCCCTGAGTAATGAGGATTAAAAAATTAAATTTACTTACAATAAATTTTTCTGTATGTTCCAATTTGTCTCCATTGAATATACTTATACTTTATTTTGTAATCAAGAATTAGCTTACTAGAATCTAAGAAAAGGGTACAAATGAACTTACCTACAAAACAGAAATAGAATCACAGATGTAGAAAACAAACTGATGGTTACCAGGGGGGAAGTGGGGGGAGGGATAAATTGGGAGATATGGATTGACATATACACACTACTATATATAAAATAGATAACTAATAAAGACCTACTGTACAGCACAGAGAACTCTATTCAATACTCTGTAATGACCTACATGGGAAAAGAATGTAAAACAGAGTGGACATACGTATATGTATAACTGATTCACTTTGCTATACACCTGGAACTAACACAACATTGTAAGTCAACTATACTCCAATAAAAATTTTTTTTAAATTAGCTTACTGAAAATAGATGAACGAAAATGATAGAGGCTACAGTGCCAAGTGCTGTGAAAAAGGAAAAATGTATACAGTTATAAAAACACTGCTTTTGATTTTAGGGAGCTGGGAGACCTAGCTTGAAGCCATTTAAGCTCTCGGTATGGCTGCTACTTGTGAATTCTGCTCTCGTTTTTAATTCATGGGAAAAATTAGATTTTTATTACTCACTGTCAACTTCTCATTTTCTGTTCTGCCACCTTGCCCCTTCTGTCATCATCCTGCTTTCCTTCCACTCCATTTCTCCTAGGATTTGGAAACAGACTCTAACTGAAGTTTGGTTAGAAACTCAAGGTACTTGGGCATTCCATTTTGAAAAGATTTAAACATGGGTTTAGGGAAACCATTCATTCTGATCAAACTGGTAAAAGTGAAATAAACCCTTCCTGCTGTTTATTTTGAATTATGTGATAAATCTGTTAGTTCTTCCTACTTATGCCCAATAAAAAAGAAGCCTCGGGAAACCAAGTTCCTTTCTCAAGATTGTTTTCAGATAATTAGTGGTATTAGATCATTAATGTTTCAGAGAGGGAGTCTTAAGTCTTGACCTTTCTATGTGTTAAACTTTATTTCTCATAGCTTTTGGTGACTTTTATTTTTTTCCTTGTAGCTTTGCATGGATGGTATACCCATCTCCAAACACTTGGCATATGTTATAAATCAGGTGTTGGTAAACTTTCTCTATAAAAGATAAGATAGTAAATATTTCAGGATTTGTGGGCCACGTACAGTCCCTTTTGCCACTGCTCAAATCTGCCAGTTGCAGCGCAAAAGCAGTCATAGGTGATATGTAAATGTACAGGCATGGCTGTTTTCTTCTTTTTTTTTAAGCTCTAAAATACATTTTTATTTAAATACTCATATTGTTGTTTATAGATTGTCATTTGAATAACATTTCTTTATAGCGGCATGGCTGTTTTCTAACAAAACTTTATTTAGGAACACTGAAATTTGAATTTCACATGATTTTCACTTCATGAAATATTTTTCTTTTGATATTTTTAAACCATTTAAAAGTGTAAAAAGCATCCTTACCTAGCAGACTGCAAAAAAATAGATGCAGGCAAGAATTGGCTAGCAAGTCGTGTTTCCCTTACCCCTTCTGTGAATCAGGTGGGAACAAAGTGATCAGCAAAAAATCAGGGATTCTGCTGAGTAAAACCTTGCCCTGGTTCTCAACCTGATATTCCTCAGACCTTTCATTATACTGTTACCTGGACACATCTTCAACAGACCATTACATTAAATATCTTTGCTCTATGTGATAGATTCAGAAATGGCCACAATTCTTCATGCTCCTTCTAGCAGGAGATGAGAAAGGGAGAGTACACCTACCCATGCAGGTTGGCCTCGTGACTGACTTTGCCAGTAGAATGTAGCAAAAGTGACACTGTACAAATTTAAATTAGTCTTTTGCCCACTTCTGCCCTTATGAAGTGGGCCGACATGGGAACATCACTGTATAGTTTTCTGGAAAATGAGAAACCTCATGGCAAATAAATGAACGATTCCAGCAGAAGCATCTTACACTAGCCAGTTCCTGTCAAATCAGCAAATGACCAAAGACAGGTCAGCATGTCCAACTGAGATCTGTTAAGGCTGGCCCAGATCAACAGAACCAACACATAGAGCCAAGCCCAAATTGCCAATTCACAGATTTCTGAGCTAAATAAATAATTATTGTTTAATCCACTAAATTTTGGGGTAGTTTGTTATCCAGGAAAAGCAAACAGATGCATCTTGACTTCAGCCTGTTGCGTGTAGACATATTCATGGAAGCATCAAGATTAAAGGTAAAGGACTACGTGCAATTCCTCCAGTATGTATAGAAAGAGTCATGAGAAGAACTGTATATAATGGAGAGGAAAAATGAAACATTAAGAGATTAAACAAAAGAACTAGCATTTATTGGGCACCAACTATATTTCAGACATCGTTTCAAGTGACTTATTCCTTATCTGCTCAAAAAGTGGTACAAGGCAGATGCAATCCAGGCTATGTATTTCCTTAAGTTCAGACAGAAAGAGTAGGATCCAAACACTATCCTGTCTTATCATTGCATTAAAGATTCTGGCTAGATAATACATATTGTTCTTTCACACAGCTGATAACTTGCTAAACTGATACTAAAATGATGACTTTAAATGCCTAAACCTGGGAGAATAGACATTAGCAGAGAAGACAATCATCCAACTTAATGTTAAGACAGAAAGTGGTAAGAATTGGACTAGAGCAGGAGGAAACAGAGGCCAGAGCAGGCATGGAGTGGGAGAGACAGAGAGGGGGCTGACACCATCTCTAGACTCCCAAAGAGGCTTGAAACTTGGAAACACTGATTTTGACAATGGGTAGAAGGGAAAATGTATCTGAAATCAAACAGCTCCTTTGGAAAACTAAAGATGAAATAATTGACAATCCTGTTGTCTCCACGGGTGCAGAATTCTCAGCAATCAGAAATCTATACCCCCATATCATTGAAGAAATAGCAAAGTATTTATTACTAGAGAAAATGAATGGCCTCAGAGAAAATACTTCAAATTTCAGATAGTTAGGAACCTTAACATAAGTGTTCATTCATATGGCTAATTAATCCAGTCACACAAATACCCATTCTATGTACACAGAGCTCAGAAGTCAGCTTTCTATTTTCTTAGTCTTAAAACTGCTTCTGTGGCTAAACCGCACTGACTCCGTTTTGTCAGTTCCATTTTAGACCCACATCCTACCACCTCCCCTCTCTGTGTGACTGAGCTTTAGCCTACTCACAAGGGATGTCCCCAAGCCGGCTAAGTTTCCTGTCAACTTTTACCTTACCTTCATCTGATATGAAAACTGGAAGAATGCCTTTTGTTGACACAGATGGTCAGTGGTCATGAGACCCCCCAGGGGAGGAAAAACCCTGGTTCCCATTGGTGAGGACATGCTTCTCCCTTGTTAGTCAAATTCTGTTTTTAGCTTTGGCCACTTAAAATCCCCCTGTACTCCTGTAGGCGGTGCAGGGTGCAGATGTGAATGCCTGTGGATTGTCCTCTGCCAGATCCTTCCTGTATGTAAGTTACCCACTTACATAAAGTTGCACTTTATGGAGTTGCCTGCCTTGTTTTTCAATCTCAAAGTACCTTGTCAGTTTGGAGGATATTATTCAGTGTCTCCATGTGCCAACACTAATTCTTAAGCTAACAGTTAAAATCGCCAACTATTTGAACCAGTACCAGATTAAACAAAACCAAAGAGAAAACATAATCCTGAATGAGAAGATGAGTTTTGAATAGAAAACATTTTTAAAAACTAGTGTAAAAAACAGTCTTTTTGTATCCACAAAAAATGAGACATCTGAAAAAGGGGAAAAAAAGAACTTATGAAAAAAGTTAAAAAGAACTTTTGAAAATTAAAAACATAAACGTTGAAGTACAAAATCAGTTGAGGGATTGGACGTCTAAGTCAAAAAGCCTCTCAAAGATGAGAACTAATTCAGTTTCTAGTATGACAACATAAGACCAGTCCAGAAGGCTTGTGATCCAATAAATGGGAATTCCAAGAAAAGAGAAATGGAAAATATTAAAGAAAAAGTACAAGATAATTGCCCATATCTGAAGGACACACACATCTCCTGGTTGAAGACCAGCACAATAACTGAAAAGTATACCCACACTTTGGCACATTATTTTAATATTTTAGAACTATGAGGATAATAAAAAATATTGTAAATATTTGGATAGGAGAAAATAGTTAACAACAAGAGAAAACAGGCACATGGGCTCAGTATGTTGGCAGCATTACACCAATTTGACAATGCCCATCATAATTCTGGTAGAATTTTAATCCTAAAATTCAAGTGAATTGTCAATTAAATATGAAGACAGATTGCAGATATTTTCTTTGGAAGGTGTTTGATAATGTATACATGTAAAACACAGTAAAACAGTAAAAGATAGGATGTAGCAATAAGAAAAGCAATGAAAGGAAATCTCAGAATGTCAGCTGTAAAGCAGGACAATGAAAACTAGACTAATATTGAAGTAGGAGGCCAGGGGGGCCAAGAAGGTGTTTTCCTAGGACATTAGGGGAATATCTACTTAGTGGATGAAATTTCAAATAGCTATGGAAAAAAACAGAATACAAGTAACCATGTACCTATGACCTAGTTTCAACAATTATTAACACATGATCAATCTTCTCTACATTTTCATTCATGTCATTCCAGGAAGTTAATAGATAACAACTAAAATTATGGAAAAAGCATATTACTTATACATGTTGAGATAATTAGCTGAATGATAAGCTATAATTTAAAAAAATGTTTACCCATTAGGAACAGTACTAGTGGTTACAAGAAAAGGGGAAAGGCAATATTGTTTTCACTATATGTCCTTGTATAGTATTTGCTTTTAAAAAAATCTATGTGTATTTGATGAAAGTTTATGTAATAATATATAACTGATATAAAATATAATGAGTAAAAGATGAAAATCAAGTAGGGTAGTTCAATAAGAACTTGAGACCCTATAATGTTGAAGTGACTTTTTACAGTAGCAATTTAGAAAGTTAGAGGCAGTGACATGCCTGAAACACAAATTTTAAACTGCTAGTCAACCAATCACAAAATCATCTCACCATTTGAGAAGAATGGTGTGGAAAATGTTACTGTTAAGGATTTATTATATCTTATTCCTTAAGAGGTAGTATGAAAAGAAGGCAAGCCATGATTTAAAAGTTTGGCAAATACCTATATATATTATAAACTTCATGATAAAATTTCAGTACAGAATACCCAATAGACACATCCTTGGTGAAGAAATGGTGCTCAATATATTGTTCAGGGTAATTTTCTTTTTCCTAGAAAAGTTACCATCCTTAAAAAAAGACATCATTTATCTCTTGAAAGGCATCTCTGTAACAGGATTTGTTCAGCTATATGAGACTTGCAATTTAGTAGAATGGAATACTCGCTCAATTTTCAATGGATATTTGTCTCGGTGTTAGAAAATTTTACAAAGTATGTTGAAACCAAAAATCCCTCAACTTGGTTACAGTGAAGTTTAGGATGTTAAATAGTGCATGGCCATCCTTGATATGGTATCTTAGGTTGGATTCCTTAGAAACAAGCCTTAACCCAGGGATTCTTGTTTTCAGTGTTTTACTGAGAAGTGTACTGAGGAGAAGGTGAAGGAAGCAGGGTAAGGTGTGTGTGTGTGGCGGTGGGGGGGATTGGAGGGGAATTGTGGGAGGTGGGAAAGGAAGTTCTGGCAGCAAGAGAGTAGTTTCAGCCTGATCTCATGAGGAATTCTAGAACATGAATTGTGCCACAGAAGATATCCCACCCAGAAGCAAGGGCATCAGTCTTTTTCTTGAAACCCACATACATAAGTCATTGGCCAAAGTGAGGCAGGGTCTGGCTTCCCTTTGGTAGAAGGCAATTTTGAGACCAGAGAGAGAAGCGTCTGTGAGCCTTTAGTAGCCCAAACTCAGAGAATCTACAAGATGAGTACAGTAACCTGGTAAATATAATCTGAGTTGGTCCCCAAGAGCATCCACTAAAGTTGGTTTCTAGGAGCAAGAGATTTCTAATCAGACAAACCATGTGAACACAAAGCTGTGTGTAGTAATGTCTGAGCACTGCCGCCTCCTATTCTGTTTTCTCAGAGTTTATTTAGAGGTGTTCCTGCTTGTAGAAAATCATTAATAAAACCACATTCTCCAAATGGAGAGCAAACTCTAGTTCCATTCAAGGGACATATAATCAAATTCTGCTATTTCATTCAGTTTAAGACTGTCTTTCTCTAATGCAGGTCTGGTCTCTTTCCATCAAGCTTTACTGTGCCATGCCCATGTGTTCCTAAATCATATTTGTTCCTTTCCTCATTTTTAGTCATCTATTTGAAGAACAGTTGTTTTAGAAACTCTTTTTAGTTGTTCTGTGAGTTCACTCTAAAATGTTCCGTATTTTCTTGATGTGCCTCATATTTTATTTTCATGTGAATGGAAATACATTTAGACTTTGGCACTTCTACCTTCTATTCTGTTTTTTAAGAGATTCCAATTCCACGTAAAAGACAATTAACTTTTGAATACGCTTCCCTTTTCTCCTGTATTTGAAGTAATCTAAGTTTTTAAATCCATTTAATACTGCTTATGTATAGGGTGGTTTATGGCTTTTTCAAAAATTTGAGCTGTACAATAATCCCAAGAGAAACAACAGATACTACTGTCTCCATTGCCTGATGATAAAACTAAAATACAGAGAAATGAATATGTTCTTTCATTAAGAGATATTTATGGTTTCATATTTTACTAATCCAGGAGATTCTACCTAGTGGTTGATGTTAATATCTGTTAAATCTCAGCCACGAGGCAGGAGACTCATTGAGGCTAAACCAAAGTTTGTAAATCACGAAAATGCTTGAAGTTCTGGTTTTTTTTAATTAAAATTTTGAGTTTAAAAAGAAAAGACTTTTTGTCTTGTCTATATCATGGACAGATTTCATTGCTATAAATCAAGAAAAACAACATGAATAAATATGTCTAAGTAAATCCAGTTTAAAAGGACAATACTTCTAGGTGAAAGCGTGAGAATCCATAAATGGATATATGTCTGAACTCCATAGACAGGATGGTTGTGGGGGATGGAAAAGGAGGTGTAAGCAGATACCTCAGTTTGGAAGAGGTGAGTGGTGCTGGGAAGAAAGGAAATTGCAGAAAGCCTGTGAAAAATATGTCCTGAGATTTTCACCAGATACTAAATTTTAAATATTTCATTGAGTTTGAATGGACATTTGGGAAGATTATATTGCTTCTAATTACCAAACATTAGAAGCAGATTGTGACAGAATTACCAACCCTCAATTGCTTAACTTACTTCCCCTGATCTTAGAATAATATATTTTTCTTGGTCCTTTGGTGATAACAACCTAAAAACACAAAAATTCCTGTTGGGATTCGAGTTAGATAGCATCAACCTTATATATTTAATTCAAAGATAATAGACATTTATACAATGAGTATTTTTCCTATTTGCATGATTTATCTTTTTGTTTATTTAAACATTTCTTTTAAATTTTATTGAACTATAGTAGATTTACAATATTGTGTTAGTTTTATAGCAAAGTGATTCAGTTATTTTTTTTCAGATTATATTCATTACAGTTTATTAAAAGATACTGAATGTGATTCCCTGTGCTATACAGTAAATCCTTATTGCTTATCTATTTTAAGTATAGTGGTTTGTATTTGTTAATCCCATACTCATAATTTGTCCCTCCCTCCCTCCCTCTCCGTTTTGGTAACCATAGTTTGTCATCTATATCTGAGAGTCTGTTTTGTATATAGGTTGATTTGTATTATTCATTCCACAATTAAATGTTATAGTATTTTTCTCTCTCTGTCTGACTTACTTCACTAAGTATAACATTCTATAGGTCTATCTTTTAACAAAGGTTTAAGACCTCTACAAAGGCTTTACAGTTCATTTGTTAAATTTATTCTTTAGTACATTATTTCTTTGATGTTTAAGTATAGAATATCATTTAAAACATTGTATTTTCAAATTGTTTGCTGCTGGATAATAGAAATGAAATCAATTTTGGGATTGCCATTTTATTTTAATAAGTTTTGCTAAGAACTAAATTCTGAATATTTGTCTTTAGACTCACATGCCTATTTTTTTTTTAACATCTTTATTGGAGTATAATTGCTTTACAATGGTGTGTTAGTTTCTGCTTTATAACAAAGTGAATCAGTTATATATATACATATGTTCCCATATCTCTTCCCTGCTGCGTCTCCCTCCTCACATCCTCCCTATCCCACCCCTCTAGGTGGTCACAAAGCAACGAGCTGATCTCCCTGTGCTGTATGGCTGCTTCCCACTAGCTATCTATTTTACGTTGGGTAGTGTATATATGTCCATGCCACTCTCTCACTTTGTCCCAGCTTACCCTTCCCCCTCCGCATATCCTCAACTCCATTCTCTAGTAGGTCTGTCTTTATTCCTGTCTTACCCCTAGGTTCTTCATGACATTTTTTTTTTCTTAAATTGCATATATATGTGTTAGCATACGGTATTTGTTTTTCTCTTTCTGCCTTACTTCACTCTGTATGACAGACTCTAGGTCCATCCACCTCACTACAAATAACTCAATTTCGTTTCTTTTCATGGCTGAGTAATATTCCATTGTATATATGTGCCACATCTTCTTTATCCATTCATCTGTTGAAGGACACTTAGGTTGCTTCCATGTCCTGGCTATTGTAAATAGAGCTGCAATGAACATTTTGGTACATGACTCTTTTTGAATTATGGTTTACTCAGGGTATATGCCCAGTAGTGGGATTGCTGGGTCGTATGGTAGTTCTATTTTTAGTTTTTTAAGGAACCTCCATACTGTTCTCCATAGTGGCTGTATCAACTTACATTCCCACCAGCAGTGCAAGAGTGTTCCCTTTTCTCCACACCCTCTCCAGAATTTATTGTTTCTAGATTTTTTGATGATGGCCATTCCGACTGGTGGGAGATGATATCTTATTGTAGTTTTGATTTGCATTTCTCTAATGATTAATGATGTTGCACATTCTTTCATGTGTTTCTTGGCAATCTGTATATCTTCTTTGGAGAAATGTCTATTTAGGTCATCTGCCCATTTTTGGATTGGGTTGTTTGTTTTTTTGTTATTGAGCTGCATGAGCTGCTTGTAAATTTTGGAGATTAATCCTTTGTCAGTTGCTTCATTTGCAAATATTTTCCCCCATTCTGAGTGTTGTCTTTTGGTCTTGTTTACGGTTTCCATTGCTGTGCAAAAGCTTTGAAGTTTCATTAAGTCCCATTTGTTTATTTTTGTTTTTATTTTCATTTCACTAGGAGGTGGGTCAAAAAGGATCTTGCTGTGATTTATGTCATAGAGTGTTCTGCCTATGTTTTCCTCTAAGAGTTTGATAGTTTCTGGCCTTATATTTAGGTCTCTAATCTATTTTGAGCTTATTTTTGTGTATGGTGTCAGGGAGTGTTCTAATCTCATACTTTTACATGTACCTGTCCAGTTTTCCCAGCATCAGTTATTGAAGAGGCTGTCTTTTCTCCACTGTATATTCTTGCCTCCTTTATCAAAGATAAGGTTACCATATGTGCATGGGTTTATCTCTGGGCTTTCTATCCTGTTCCATTGATCTATAGATCTGTTTTTATGCCAGTACCATACTGACTTGATTACTGTAGCTTTGTAGTATAGTCTGAAGTCAGGGAACCTGATTCCTCCAGCTCCATTTTTTGTTCTCAAGATTGCTTTGGCTATTCAGGGTATCCTGTCTTTCCTTACAAATTGTGGAAATTTTTGTTCTAGTTCTGTGAAAAATGCTAGTGGTAGTTTGATAGGGATTGCATTGAATCTATAGATTGCTTTGGGAAGTAGAGTCACTTTCACAATGTTGATTCTTCCAATCCAAGAACATGGTATATCTCTCCATCTATTTGTATCATCTTTAATTTCTTTCATCAGTGTCTTATAATTTTCTGCATACAGGTCTTTTGTCTCCTTAGGTAGGTTTATTCCTAGATATTTTATTCTTATTGTTGCAGCGGTAAATGGGAGTGTTTTCTTGATTTCACTATCAGATTTTTCATCACTAGTGTATAGGAATGCCAGAGATTTCTGTGCATTTTACCAAAATTTTTACCAGCTACTTTACCAAATTCAT